>NC_058523.1:18636277-19836277 GCF_904849725.1 Hordeum vulgare subsp. vulgare
ACCATGGTAGTTAATCTATTCATTATTGTTGCATAGGGAATTCATCTCAAGTTCCTCTTTATCGGAAAAAAAATCTCATGTTCCCACATTGGATAATTACTGGAACAAACATCATAAATACAGATAGTCTCTAAGAGGCTATACTACATCATCGTTTCTCCTGACACGTAAAATCTTACTGCCCATCCACAAAGTACAGACGGGCATAACACTTGTCTTTGCCAAATAGATAGATGACCAAAATTTAAAAATAATGTTCAACTACAGTCCAAACTGCAGCGTCAAAGTAGGCTTCCCTTGTTGGAGTTAAACACGAAAGAATCGTGGCCATGTCGGATTCAGTACATGCATGTAGGTGTCCGACTAGGTTTCTAGTTCAATCACGAATAGAATTAGGATTAGTTGGCAGCCTAGCTAGCTAATATATATACTCATGTATACCCCTGTACTGAGAACCAGAATCGTGAGTTGAAATAAAACACAAGGCTCGTTACGAGCCTTTGGCAATACGCCGGTATCTCGTGTGCGTGCGTTTGGTGCTTCCGGCGGCTGGCCGTTGTGTGCGTACGTATACGTTGGCGTAGTTTGCTGCAGTTTCACATAGAATCGATCAGGAGCAGCGCGCTATTTTGGGATAGCTTTGCACTGCATTGGTGATCGAACAGGAGCCAGCTAGTGGTGTATCTCGACGTAAAGCAATTCGTTGAGTTCAACAAGTGGTTAGTCTTCGTCGTCGATCGTCACCGTGTCGTCGGAAAGTACTCGGCGTCGGGTCTGGCTAACATCCCTTTCACCACGTCTGCTCTGCATTCATGCATTCAAAAGCTCCAACCACATCCAGCAGGGATGTAGCTCCCCTTTCACCTGATCAAGCCAATGTTTTGATTATATCAGATATATACGACCACGCACCAGGGTTTAACATATCAAGAATTTTCATTTCCGTGCATAGCAGGATGCTAAACCTTACTAACAAGATCACCCATGCTATTAAATGAACCGCCAGTTAAATAAAAATTGTCAATACAGAGTCTGAGCTAACACACTGCTAATAGTTGTATCGATTACCATTCTTTCTGAGTTATGTAATTTTTATATACTAGCAACCAAGAGGGTTAAGCAGTTAAAGATTCTCACTAGCATTAGTGCCAATCAAGACTCGGAGCACTAGGATTCTCACTAGTAGTTTCTATTGAGAATCTTTGTTTGCACTAAGATTCTCACGAAGGGAACTTGATGGCGGGATAGTAGGACTTTAACTTGAGGGAACAGGACTAGGATTCTCACTAGCAGTTTGTACCCATCCTCACTAACAGGACTCAAAGCACGTAGTTAATGGTCTGCACTTCTTGTTCATTATTTTCATCCCCTGGGCCTGATGAAGCTGCTTCATCATCCTGCTCTGCATCCACCAAGGCAAATTGAATATGACAAAAAATTAGTGAGCAGAGCAACCCGACCATCAAATTAAGATGTAGGAGAAGCTATATGTTAATTTACCTCCCGATTTGGATGACCTGCTGGCCATGAAGTGCTGGCGACAGCATATCCCTCGCCCCTGACAGCGTCCTCCTTTGCTATCTCACGCACTTCCATGGAGTAATTCTTCCGCTTGGTGCTCAGCATGGCTGCATCATCCTCCAGTTCTATGACTATGTTATGCAATCTGCAGCAGGCATATATTATTTTACTTAGAGTTTCCAGATTGGCCGGCCACCACACCTCTCCCTGCAGGCACTTCCATGTGTCTTTGAGCCTTGCCATCGCCTTCAGAGCACAGGTTCAGGCCGCGGAGTGTCGCCTATTAAACTCTGCTTTGGTATCTGAGAGGTCTTCTTCCTGGTAAGGCGTGAGTAGCCACGGAAGAAGAGGATATCCTGTATCACCAATTATATATTCCCCGACTTCTGATCCATCCAATGCTACCTTTAGCTTGCTGCCATTCAGCCTACCGCCCTTCTCGCACCCATTAAAGAGATGAGAGTCGTACAATATGTTTATGTGGTTTATGCTACCTGCCGATCCCAACCAGATGTTTCTGAACCTCATCTCTGGATCAACGATCACTTGCATCTGAGTGGTCTTATTCTTCTCCCAGTTAGGTCCAAATGGGATTTGAGTTGCACATATAACACCACAACAGTTATTCATCTTGTGGATCTTCTCAAACTTGGATTTGATTTCATCCTTCTCATTGCAGTCTGGCCAGCTTGAGTGGTGGTCTGCCTGCTCCCACATAGCATCAACGAACCTCTCAGTTACTGACAAGGCGGTTGACTCGTTCACACCAACAGAGGATCCTACGATCCCTGTTGGCTCACTGGAATGCAGCCTTCTAAGAGCAACGGCTACCCGGTCTTGTAAAGACAGCACCCTTCCGTTAACAAAGGTGTAGCTGTTCATATCTTGCATTGACGGCTCCATCACCAAGCTGCAGATGTAGCTAAAGGTTTCTCTCGTCATTTTGAAGACAAACTGAAATCTTTGTGCATCCTCAAAATAAGACAAGGTTCCCTATATTAGAAGAAAACGTAAAAGATATTACACAACTCATAACTTGCAAGGCAAGATGCCTAGGAGAACAAATAGAGAACAAATATTTAGCAACATATGGAAGCGCAGTCAGATCCGACAGTAGCATTGGTCGATAAATAAGCATTACAAAACGATAAGAAGTTAGTTGTCTAAGGTAATACATCTATGTACTATATATTTTTTCGTCCTACTCTAGAAGGGTGTATTCAAAAGAATGAGAATGTAGGGAATATATTTAAACTGCAACATGCTGATGAAAGGTAGAAAATAAAGAGAATAGTTTAGATAACCAGAATAAATAGACAAATTAAGATGAACCAGCATTGCAAAATTACCTCTGGACATGAAAGAGAAGCTGACATTTGTCTCCAAGTTGTAGGGCTTAGCTGTGTACAAGACATACCATTTCCTGGAATTACCTCCTTCGCCTGCATAAGCCTTGACATGCCCAACATGCCTGAACTTGTCCCACTCAAGGCCAGATTGTCCCGCGGCTATGGAAGCAAGCAGTGCTAGGCGGCAGCATAACTCCAAATGTCTTGGGTTTATACCTCCCATGTATATTGGGAGTGTCTCCATGTCTTTATCTGTGAGCATGAGCCTCTGGAGTGCAGGAACACCCTCCAACACCTTCAGCTTTGGGCAGTCTTCGATGGTAAGCTTCTGCAGCCTGGGAAGATTAGTGATCCTCTCCAAGTCAAGGTTTTCATCCAGATCCAGCTCAACCAGAGATGGAAAGTTCTCTATAGAGATGAGGCCCTGGACATAGGATATGATTAATTTATTCAAAGCCCTTGCCTGGGATGCAAGGCCAGGAGGAAGACACTTCAATTTGCATCTATCTAGCGTAAGCACCTGCAAGACAGGAAAGGCTTGCACTTGCTCCTCCCAGTCCCACTCCTCCCATTCCACCAATCTTATTAATTCCATCTTATGCAATCTCGGAAATGCAGCCACCATTTGGGCAGGACGAGCGTTGTAGTGATTGTTGGACTGCATGAATTCAGGTCCAACACACTTGATGGCTGGAGCACAATTGATCTGAATGAACTCCAGATAGGGGAGCCGACACAAGCCATCAGGAAGCTGTGTGCAGCAAGCTAGGTCGACAATGAACAGAATCCTTAAGCTCTGGAGGGGCACATCTGATGATGACATCATCCACCTTGGGGGCCATCGGCCAAAATATCCTCTCATATCAAGAGATTCTAACCTGGGCGGAGGGCAGAGCTCATGAAACACCTTCTCCATTTGTTGTTGCTCTTCCTCAGAGACACAATCTTCCTCTTTAATCAGTCCATCATCTCCTAATATACTACCACAATTTAAGACTAGAGTAGTAAGATGCACCTTGTCAGCAAGCTTTGCCTTTGCTGCCAATGAGGAAGTAGTTATATTCTCCAATCCGTCCAAATCAAGAATCTTGAGCTGAGAAAGAGGACCCAACTCTTCCAAACTACAACAATCACCATCCACCTGGGCTGGAAACCCAAGTAATACCCTTAAGTTCGTCAGAGCACAAAAACCCCTGGGTATGCCTTTTATACTTGTTGCATTGAAGTTAAGGTACCTTAGCTGCCCTAACTTCACAATGCTACCTGGAAGTTTCACAAATTGTTTGCATCCAAAAAGGCTAATGTACTGCAAGAATTTCATATTTCCAATGCTATCAGGCAGACTAGATATATCAGTTTCTCGTAAGGACAAGTACCTCAGGTGCTTGAGTTCATGCAAAGATTCAAGCAATTCTACAACATGTGCAGAATCTATATGCAAAGTTTGTAGACATGGAAAATTAACTAACGAATCACCAGGCTTGATATTTATATAGCCAGTTGATATTAATGCCCTTAATGTCTTTTGTGCTTGCAAAGAACTCCACTCTAACCCATATGATTCTGATGCTTTGCTTTCCAGAGATAACCGAAGAAACTCATGTGCACTAAGTTTACTAACAATATTAGTTTCTCCACTATGAACTGCTAGTGCCTCATCTCTAGCCACAAATTGAGCAAATGAGCGTACAACATCATGCATGTTGCAGACATATTGATCAACATAAACTGTATTTGGCTCTATAAGATTCCTCAGTATCAGCTCCTTGTAGTACTTGCTTCCTAATTCTTCTATGTCATCTAAGGTCCCGTGAAGAAATCCTTCACTAATCCACATGCCAATGATTTCGTTCCTAGAAAACACTGCAGTTTTAGGGAGAAGGGAGTAGTGCAGAAAACATTGTTTGGCACAAGAAGATAAATCTTCATAGCTTAAATATACTGCATTGTTTAGCTCTTCGGGTATTCCTGATATTGACCATATAGAATCATCCAAAACTATCTTCCACTCATGCTGTTTTTTGTCCTTCTGACACAAGATCCCACCCATTACTTTGAGAGCAAGAGGCAAACCATCACATTTTCCAACAATCTGCACTCCAATATCCTTGAGCATATCAATTTCACATTCATCTGTCTCACTTGAGATTATCTGCAAGCAGTTGAACTGATAGAGTCAATAGCGGAGTGTGTTGGGCATAAGCTACGCATGGTGTGCCGGGCGCGAGCGTGCGTGCGCGAGCGGGGGGCACAGCGGGAGTGTGGCGGGTGTGCGTGCGTGTGTGTGCGCGCGTGAGCACAGGCGTGTCAGTGCGTCGCGGTGTGCGTGCGTTAGACTAGGGTTAGCTAGGCGTGCTGGTCCGGGTCTCCCAGGAGCGATCACTCGCGGGCTTTGTGTTAGCAGGGCGCGTTCGTGCGCGCGGTGGCCGCGACTAGAGCGGGCGAGATCGTGTGCAGCGGGAGGTGGGTGCCCAGGGTATAAAACCTGTGTGGGGTGCGTCTGTAACCAGTGTGGGTGTCGAGTTAGAGCTCGGAATAGAAGCCGTGGTTGCGGCGGCGGCGTACGTGCGCCGGGAAAATCCCCACCGTTTCCCTGTGCTCTCCTCTCCTTCCTCCCTCCTTCTCTGTTTGCGACAGTGTAGCAAGGCGAGAGGCAGTGCGTGAGAGAGCGAGAGGTGCCGGGGCAACAACAGAGTGGTTTTCCTTTAGAGAAAAAACATAGAAATTTGGTAACTGCTAGTGGAGAAAGAAACTCATGAATGATCAGTTAACGTACTGCCTAAATTGAACTATCAAGTGGATGAGCTGGTAAGTGAGGATGTTGCTGTCAACTCGGATGCCTATAGCATGTGCGAGGCTACAATCATTACATGTTCACCCAAACGATGTTAGGTTTTTTACTCTTTTAACCACAGGATGCTTAATTTAATCTATGATCTCAGAAACTAAACAGATTATGTGCTTAATTATGTGGATACATACTACAATACATATACTCATCCTCCAGAAAACAGAGTCATATTTTTTACCCAGAAAACCAGAGTCATACTTAATCTACAGTTACACAAGGGGGGTTGGTTGTTACATGTTTAAATCATCTATAATTCTATACAGGAAATTTTATAATTCTACCAATCACAAATAAGTTTTTTTTAGAAAAGGACCAATTACAAATAAGTAGAAGAATGAAGTACCATCTTTTGTTTTTTATCATTCTACCAATTGCAAATGATTGACTGTGTAGTTGTGAACATGATGGAAATGGAAGAACAATGACACTGTTTCTCACTTTTTATAAATGTAAGAACATTCATATGATCCTAATTACCAATTTTGTTTGGACTTGCATTTTAGGTGATGACTACGTATATTACTATGTATATTTCAATAAAATTAGCTTGCTAAAAGGGAAAAACAGTGCCAAATAAAGGAATATGGTTTACGGAGACACTATTAATTACTAAGGGATAAAACTATATATTCGAAAAAAGATGCATGTGGGAATATCTGTAGGAGCACAGATGACCAACTTTCATCAACCTAAATTTGATACCTAGGTTGAACTATTGCACTTTCTGTGCACACAATACAGAGTGTCCGAACTAGTTGCGGCAGGTGCATGTGTGGTGGCATAAAAATATAGTGTCCCTGTTGTATGGGTCCATGTTGTAATCTCAAAGAATTGTACATAAAAGAAGTATGCCCAATTATTATATCCCTACCCCAAATTAAGCATGAACGTAGTAATATTAAAGATGTATGGAATTTAGTTATGCACCTGTTTCTTGAGCAATGACCAGGCATCCTCCTCCTCTAATTTGTCCACATGGTGGTAGGGAAGCACAGCTTTCATCCTTCGAGCTACTCTTTCATCTCTAGTAGTGACGAGGACTCGGCTACCTTGAGCCACAACATTAGACAAGGATGTTTTAAGCACATCATCCCATGCTTCATGGTCCCAAACATCATCTAGCACCAGGAATAGCTTCTTCCCTTTCAAGCTGGTGGCAAGGATTGGCTGAAGCACAGCCAATGCCTTTTCGCGACCATGTTGTCCCCCAGCTTGCGTGATGATTGTCCTGAGCAAGTCAACCTTGTCGAAGTCCTTGTTGATGCTCAACCATATCGACTTCTCGAACTCGGCATTCAGGGCTTCATCGTTGAAGACCTTCTGGGCAAGAGTGGTCTTGCCGATTCCACCAACCCCAACAACGGCGACTACCATGATGTTGGTATTGACCTCCTTTTCACTCAGCATGATCTCGACTAGCTTTCTCGTGTCTTGTTCGATCTTCTCTCCGACTACACCGGACCGATCAAACTCCCCTGATGTCTCACGTCTTTTATTGCCAGAATGAGAGCCATGGACCTTGCTGTTGCGATCCTCATAGGAACCAAGAGGGATGAAGCTGAAAGCAGCGCTTCGCTCCATGATGATGTCGAGCCTCTTGTTGAGCGCCTTGATGCGGGTACCGATGTCGTGGGCATGGGAGGGATTCCGCATGCAGAAAAGCAAGGGGTTGCAGCACCCCACATTTGCACTGGACATACCGTGCTCCATGGCCTTGAGCTGGCAGAGGTCGAGGATGTCGGCAGCTTCATACATGGCACGCTTGAGCTGGGACACCCATTCTTGCACCCTCTTGTCAGTGATGTTTCTCCTGTCAGCATCAGCGAGGAAGTTCTTGAGATCCCTAAGCTTAATGTGCATCTTGTCGATCTCACGTTTGAATCCAAGCAACATGTGCACCTCTTCACTCGCCATCTCCGTCAGCATGTGTAGCACGTATGACGCAAAGGCATCCAGGACCATCGTTATATATGTTTGGTACGTTTTTTCTGTTACAAATTTTAACCACATATATCAAGATCATCCCCGCCACTTGTTGCAGCTGAAGATTGCCAGCCAAAACTAGTGAAAAAGGCAGCACTAGAATGCTAACATGGGTACATGAGGAACAAGTTATAATTTATGAGCATGTGCAAGCTACCTAGATTAACAGAGGCAAGCAAAGCCAACTAATCATACAGAGAGGTACAAAATTACCTTCAAGACGGATGTATGTTGGGTCTTGCTCTAGGCCTTCTGGAGCAACTCGTATTACAAGCTAGTACATGTGAAGGGCCTAATAAGGACGGGGCATTATATGTATATATAAGCTAAAGGGGATTACAAGCACCTTGTATGCGAATATATATACTAATCCGCACATTGTGATCAACGGATCAGGCTATCTGTCCACAAATTAAAATATGTGCTGAGTCTTGGATTGTTCATCAGACTGATCTGTTAGCTGGCAATTAAAATATGTAGCTGGTGAGGGGTATGATACAATTGATGCAACCTGTAATGTTAAGAAGCTGTAATACCTAGATATATCCGTCTCTTATTAAACGCTTTGCAGGGAAGGAAACACGTAAGCCAGGACCCAGCAGCATCCCGGTATTTCCCGGAAGGAAGTGATGTAGTTTACTTTGAAACGGTCTGTTTGTTCGGAAGGCCATAGCCAAAAGACTCCTTGTGATTTGGTTTGATTTCACACTAGCCTAACTTGCTGCACAATGCTTACCTTATACTAGTATAATATAAAGGCTCTTTATTGGTGGGCACCTAGCATTGGTTAACTAGCACTAATTGTCACCATCTTGTACCTCCCACGGTCCCGATTGGAGGAGCAGAAGAAGGTTGCAGAGAAATTGCACAGGAGATTTGGAGTTAGGCCTATCGTAATGCATTGTCTCTTAGCGCGGTATCCTAGGTAGTATACGATCGTTAGATACAACCATCCTAATGTATTGTATGTTAAGTGTCGTATCTTAGTAAGCATGTATTTAATGATTTTGGCCTCATACTAATATGTGATTGGTCTAACAAGTTATTTTGCCTATGATACCGTGCAGAGAAATTGCACAGGAGATTTGGAGTTAGAGAATGCAGCCTGATGAATTGTAGTAGATGAGGCACCGCACTATTATTTATCGGGACCGTAGAAATCAAATACTGAAAATCCCCGAGTCAATTTTGTGCAAGATGATCATCAAGAAGCAGGGTTGGTCATAATTGGTGGAATCAAAATGAGTTGTGCATGCATGACTATGGTTGTTTGTGCATACTTTTAAACAGTGGTGATGCTAACAGCGGTTGATGTTGCTTAAGTATATTCAGAGATGTCAGTGTTGCATTCTACCAACAGCGAATCTTGGTAATGCAATGCAGAGTGCTCTCAATGAATTTGGAATTGATGATTCAAACACAAATCAGATGGGCAATTTCAGCCATACACCGAACGAATTAGCAAAAATTAAGCGTCAAATGGGTGAATAGAACGAATGGAATGCTAAAGAGCAAAGGGTGAGTACAGATTGGTGCCGTATTCACCGGACCTTCGGCTGCGGCATGGCGGCGGCCGCGCACAAGCATCTATCTGACCCGAGTCGCTCTGACGGCGCCGCCGATCGCGACTTCTCGCCGGCAAAGGGCAACGGGCCGGGTGTGTGCTCCGAGAAAAGCCCCAGCCTGAGAGGCCGCTGGTGAAGAGCAGCTCCGTGCGGGAAATACAATTGACTTCCCTGAAAAAAAAAACATTTCTGGCAAATGGGACCATGTGCTCCTGGGAGTCTAATTGGATTTAGGAAATTACAACGCTTAAATTTCTAACAACGTTCACTCTGTAATAAATAATGTTCATGAAATTTTAAAAATTTGCTCACTCAAATTATTCACACAATTCAAAAAAGTGTTCTTGCAATTTCAAAAATGTTGACAAGTTTCAAAATACGTCCATAACATGTTTTAAGTATTCCTAAAAATGTAAAACATCGTTCACATAATTCATAAAAAAAATCATCATTCAAAAAATATTTACTTGTTTGCTAATATGTTCTTGAAATGTAAACAATTGTTTGCGCAACTTCTGGAAAATACAAGGGACATAGACAAATTTTATCTACCACCGGTGGTAAACCACTTGTGTTTTGTATGTTGTATGTAGTATCTATCAAATCGGATAGTATGTATGCGTAGTATGTAGTATATAATCATGTTTAGGTAGTATATATAATATTTGTTTGGTAGTATGTATCATATTTTGTTTATGCTCTTTTTACATACAAATATATGCATATTTCATAAATATAATAAAAACTATGGATTAATTTGTAATTTTTTCATGTAACTCATTTTGGAAAATCTTATATATAGTATATGAACATAATAAGAATGATAAATTAGTATATATACTCCCGCGTGGTAGTATATGGAACACGTGGGGTAATATATATATACTCCCTGGGTGGTAGGATGTATTTTTCCTAATATATATATATATATATGTATGTATGTATGTATGTATGTATGCGTGTGTTGGACCGAATAAAAAAAGAACACAAAAACGAATAAACAATGTTGGACCGAAGTTTCTAAAACCAGTATGTAGTCTGCTAGAAAAACAGTCTGTAGTGGTCCATAAAAGCTCTCCGAAATTGTCTCAGAAAGATTCCGAAAAAATACATGACAAACGTTATTGGGCCAGACCACTAGTGGGAGCGCTAGAGGCGAGAGGATCATACGTCTCGCAAAAGTGAGGCATAACTCTCTCACGCTTTTTGACCTAAGACCATTATCCTTTGTGTCGATTTTTTAGATTAGAGAGAAACTATAGGAAGAGGACAAAGCGGTTTCTTCCTTCCTCATGAGTGGCTCCAAGTGACTAGGGTTTGCTTGCCTCCTGTCAGCACCATCACCAATCTGCTTCGTCTTCAGTGTGGCCTTAGAGCATCTCTAGCCGCGCCCTCAAATGCCCCCCCCCCCCCTCCCTCTCCGGGTCATTTTTTTCGTCGGCGGGGAAAATGGTCCAGTCGTGCCCGAGGAGCCCATTTTTCGTCGACTAGGACCGAAATTGGCCCCGGCGGTCCCAGGCAGAACCCAGCACGCTGGGGTCGCCCGGGGGCGCCGGCAGAAATTTTTTTGTCGCGAAAAAACACTGGGCCCGCCAAGTCAGCGACTGTCGCGCGCGGTTGTCGTCTTCTTCGCCTCGTTTCCTGCAGGAATAAATGTGAAGGCTGCGCCGCCGGTCAGCCTTCCATTGATTCACGGGCGGCACTGTGAAGACGCGGCGACGCATGTGCCATTGGTTCCTGCCACGCGTTCAAATGGCGCCACTCCGCAGGCCCACCCGCCCGCGGCTATATAAGGTGAAGGTGCCCTCTCCCCACCGGTGGCCACAAACACCTCGCTCGCTTATGCCCTCTCCTCTCCCTTTTCCTCCCCAGAAAAATGGTCGAACGCTACCCTGGCGATGGAGCAGCAACCAATGCATGGCTTCGGCCGTCATCACCTCTACAAGGCAGACTACCCGGCGCCACCGGACATGGGGGTGCCGGGGTCATGGAGGCTTAGCGCCGGTGGAGTTTTGGTGCCACCGTCGCCCTCTAGAGCTGATCGGCGGGCGGAGATCACGCGCATCTGGCCATCGCTGTCAGAGAGATCGCGTAACCTGCCGAGGTACGCCCCCGACAACAACATGTTGTGGACGGCGTACTTCGTACGTCGACACGACGACCAACTTGCCGCCACCAATGGGGTCGAACCACGCGGACCCCACAACTCCGAGGGCCGCCCCCAATTGGTGGGGCCTCCCCGGCCGCACCAGACGTCTCTATGGCGCAGGGCACGCGCAGCGGTGGCATCGTCATCAACGAGCCCAACGCCTCCTCCCGCCTCGTCAAGCCGAAGACGGACCCGGGACTCCTCCCCCTCAAGCCGGAGCACCTACCATGACCGCCGATGACGAGACCGCCCTCAAATGGGTGCAGGATGACTATGTTCGGGAGGAGATGGAGAGCGAGCGTCGCGCTCTCGAGGAGGGCGGTGTCGACATCCTCGATGACAGCGACGAGGAGGCGCCGAGGCCTTCCAACCCCATTGGCCACGACGACCCAGTGCACGGGTGCACCAAGGACGGCGGCGGAGTGCAGGACGACGATGGCGATGACGACGGCGGTAACTACACCAATTTCTACAAGCTTCTCGGCATGTACAAGGCGGCAGCGTCGGGTGACAGCGGCGACTTAGTTTAATTACGTTTTTATTTCACTTTTGTACAAAATTCAATGAAAAACTACGAATTTCTTTCGAATTTGAGTCGGTTTCAGCCGAATTTGGGCCGAGTTTTTTTTAAACTGCTCAGGCGACCTTTGGGGGGCGACTGGGAACCCCCCATGCCGTATTTTAGCCGGCGTGCCCCCAGGTGGTGCTATTTCACGCCCCTCGTGGGGGGGCGAACGGCTGGAGATGCTCTTAAGGCCATGCAGGCTTGGTGGATCCCACACTTGCTGACAAGCAGGGCCGTCTTCAAAAATTTTGGGGCCCGGGAAAAAATCAAAATAGGACTCCTAATTTTATGTAAACCATATAGCTTAAGAACTAATGTAAGTAAAGCAAAAAAACATATATACTCTCACTTAATTATTTAACTTCAAATATGTCTAATTTGGTATAACATTTAGGAAAAATATCAAATACTAATAGTAAAATAGTAAACATGGTAATAAGTAATAAACTTCTAAAATGACCTCATTTTCTCTCAAAAAACAACATTTTTCTATACTATTAGGAAAATGGCCATTAGTCCCAGTTCGAGAGAGCCTTTAGTCCTGGTTCTTCAACCGGGACAAAACCAACGGGACTAAAGGCCCAAACCTTTAGTCTCGGTTGGCTTACGAACCAGGCCCAAATGAGCTCCACGTGGCCGTTGCGGGACGCCCTGGGAGGAGGACCTTTAGTCCCGGTTGGTAAGACCAACCGGGACCCAAAGACAGCCACGCGTCAGCAGCTCTAGGCGCTGCGGTTTTTTTGAAAGGGTGTTAGGGGTTTTGGAGGGTTTTATTAGGGCTTTCATATTGTGTTTCCCCTTTTCTTTTTGTGTCCATCATCTTTGATTCCTTATGCTTGTTGGTGTTTTCGGTCGGTGCCAACTAGATGCTAGCTAGTACGTACATAAAGCATTACACGACATCGTATATTACTACTCATCATTGTACATACTAGTTAAAAACTCTTCATCATTGTAGGTAAACTAGCATAAAAAGATAAACTTATCATCATTCTGGTTGTTATCATAGTAGCAAATTACCAAGTTATCACAAGGTTAAAGCACTAACTACTACTCAGTCCTAGGTAAAAAAGCAAAATAAAGACGGACTCTGACATCTCTGTATTAAAGAACACAACTCAACCTATCTCCAACTTGTGAGATGCGTAAGTTTTCCTCTTCAAATGGTATCATGATGCTTGGATTGCATTTCTCCATCCTTTGATTTTCAGAGTGTCTTCACTTTGACATATCATGTATTTACCACGGTAATTAATCGGGGTTGCCCCTAATCTATCTATTTCCAAATCACCAATGATAAACATCCATTTACACTAGTGGGGACGGGGCCTTTAGCCCCGGCCCGTAAGGGGCTTTAGTCCCGGTTCACCAACCGGGACTAAAGGGGCGGGACTAAAGGCCTAACCTTTAGTCTCGGCCCTGTTACAATCAGGGACTAAAGGTGCTCCACATGGGCGCTTCGTAGCTCCCCAGGGGCAGGCCCTTTAGTCCCGGTTCGTTACACGGACCGGGACTAAAGATTTTCAGATTTTGCTTATTTTTGGGTTTTTTGAATGAAATTATTTTTGGGTTTTAGGGTTTTAGGGTTTAGGTGTTCGGGAGATTAACGTGATGCCTCGTTTGGTGTTCGGGAATTAGTTTTCGTATAATTTAAATAGAAATAATTATGCATATATATATAAGATTAACTTATCTTACAAGCGAGCATATATATACAATTATATGGAGATTTGAATTATCGGGACTAGAGCCCGTCTATTCGATTACATGGACGAACATCAGTAATGGCCCATAGCTACACTAAATCGTCATTTGTCATCTATAGCTTCCGTCCTCAGAAATCCCGCAAGCTCCTCTGCAACAGCAATCGCGCGTTGCTCTGGTAGGACCTTCGTCCTCATGGCCGTGTGCTATATAAGAAGAGGAGATGAATATGAATATCAGTCATGATAACAAAGAATGACGGGTAAAAATAGAGGTGTGAATGTTCATTGCTTACGTCGAATCTGTGATCCTTGAACTCAGAGGTAAACGTGCGAATGGTTTCGCAAACATAGTATCCGCATAGATGCGTTCCCCGTGGCTGCTGGCCGCACTTTACGAGAATAGAATATATATAATCAAAATAATAATCTAGCATCATAAATGTATTGAAAATTAATAGAAGTATATCATACTACTACTTACCTGAGCCGCTCTAAAGGTCAGCTTCTCAGGAAAGTTACCGGGAGTCACGCACTTGAACCGCTTCCAAACCCTGCCCGACAAGGATAATGATTTGCTAAGTTTTTCATTAATTGATATATCAAAAAATCATCGAAAGAGACCGATAGAGCGCAAGAATGATTAAAATTACCCTTGGAGCATGTCCTGCAGGCTTTGGAACTGTTCCAAGGGTCTCGATAATGGGTCGAAGGCATCAACTCTTCCCTTATCAATTTGAATGTCCAACAGAATCCAATGAAAGCTGCACACACACACACACACACATATATATATATGTGTGTGTGTGTGTGTGAGTAACTTATCAATTACACTTATAAGTGAATGGACACAACAGAGTAAAGACCCTCACCTGAAGTTGTATGGAAACAGTATGTGGTCATAGAAATTTTGATCTATTAGAAACCTTAGAAGGTTTTCCTCCGTCTCCTTGGGTTTATCAGTTAGCGTGGCTATATGTATTTTATCTGGGTCAATAATCCCAATATTTAGGATGGTCTTACTTTTACAATCCAGAATCTTCATTCTGCATAATAGAGTACAAGTTATATATAGACAATGAATTGAAATAACTAAACAAGTTATATGTAGACAACGAATTGAAAAACTTACAGACAATAGCAACTCATAAGCGATTTGTCGAGGGCGTCGCCATTGTACATCTGGAAGAGTTCATCAAAGTCGATATGGATTTCTTCGGAGCGGCCGTAGTACTCCCGTGGGACACTCAGCACGATCATCGTTCTCCCATTCTTTGATTCACTTAAGTACCATTGATGCAAGTAACGCATATTTGTTGGAAGATCATCTTTGCTGACCAAAGGCTCTCCCATGACAAACTGTGTCTTAGGGGCTACCAGAGCCTTGGGTATCCTGTTGTCTTGGGAAGCCAGCAAATCTTCAACCGAGATACCACATTCAGCCGCTAACTCCTTTGCTCTTTCAAAAGCTTGCCCCTGCACCGGAGGGAGAACATTCTCGGTTAACACCTTGAGGGGTGGGATCGACTGTTTGGCCTGTTGTCCAAGCTGAGGAACGTCTGATTTTTTCTTGCTTGTAGTTGAACTTGATTTGCTCCCACTTGCACTTGCACGTGAGCTGCTCTTTTTCACTTCCTTCTGCAATGTGCGTGTATAGTCATCAGGCTTATAGTGTAAGTCATACTGTGATGGAAGGGTTATGAAGTCTTTTGCCCATGCTATTTGCTTCTCGGTGTATTCCGTGCGGGGCTCGGGTGCCTTCTTTTTATCTGCGCATCATGATGTTCCTTTGCTATCCTGGCGTTTTCCTCGGGGGTACGATCATAAGGTCTGATAGGAAGATTAGCATGAGGTACCTTTGGGAGGGGCGACCGTTTGGGGGCTCTGTCGCTTAGGAATCGTCGACGGAGCTTTCTTGGTGGCACGCTTCCGCTTAGTATTCTATACGGGCGGCGACGGAGACGGACGACCCAAGTCCGGCGGCGGTGATCGAGATGGACTCGTGTTGTGCTGGCCGACGTCATGTGGAGGGCTTGGAGGTAATGGAGGTGTAGGTGACCTGCGACGACTCGGAGGCGGTGTTGTCCTTGGGGCCGAGCCTGGAAGCTTGATGTAGTTCTTGTCCCATAGGATGACTCCACCCAGTACTTCTCCGAGTGTCCTCTCATCTTTGGGTCCAGCTATGTCGAGCTCCATATCACGAAACCCCGTCATGATTTCATCCACCCCGACTTTAGCAAAGCCAGCTGGAATCTCACGGCCATGCTAGCGTGCATCAGGGCCAGAAGGTAAAGCTTGTCCGACGGCCACCTTCATGGATATGTTCTTGAATTTCTGATGGAGTTCACATGATGTTGACTCCTTGATTCCATCCAAGGTGTAGCTGGGACCGCCCTCTATCATTCTTCGTGCATAGTCGGGCGGGGCCTCAGATTCAGCCACGCTGCTTTTCCGCTTAGATGGGGCGCCGGTAATATCAAGTGCAGGATCTTCCTGGCGCGGTACTCCTCTAAGCTCATCAATCTGCTTCTATTGCTCGTTAATCCTGGCAAGCAACTGGTTGAACTTGTCATTCTCCTCATCCTGCTGCCGCTTCTTTGCTCTCTCTCGGCTTCTGTAAGTGTCTTGGTCTCTGGCAAACCCAAGCCACCACGGGTAAGAAGGACCGAAGCCTCGCGTTCGTCCTCCATGTTCGTCATTGTCGAGGACTAGTGTGAGCAAATCTTTATCTCTGTCTACAATGAACTTTCTTTTTCCCTCCTTAATTTCTTTCACTATCCTTTTCCAATTCTCCCTGGGTATCCTAAGACCGTCATTGCAGATGAGGTCCCCTGTTTTTCGTCGTACGACCCACCATGCGCAAGGAACCAATTTCTTGCTCTCAATTCCCACTCATCACGGAGTGGTTCAGGTACGATGCCTTTATCTAGCAGATCTTGCTCTTTCTTATCCCACTTTGGGATGGCAGTCTCATAGCCCCCTGACCCCAGCTTGTGGTGATATTTCTTCTTGTCGGCATTTATCTTGTTCTTTTCTGATAATGCCTGGGCATCTTCTGACTCCTTGTACTCTTGAAATGCTTTCCAGTGATTCGCCTGCTTGGCTAGATACCCCTCGAATACTGGCACTTTCTTTGTCTTCACATAGTTTTTCCATAGCTTCTTCTTCCAGCTACGGAACAGTTCGGCCATCTTCTTTAGAGTCCACTGCTTGACTTTGGCCCTCAGTTTGTCTGCGGCGTCTTCATTCTCACATTCTGGCAGGTTGAAATGTGACATGATATCATTCCAAAGATTATCTTTGTACCTTTCGGCGACATAGTCACTATCGGCTGCCCCTTTGCGCTTGTTCCACTCCCGAACGCTGATCGGGACGTGATCCCTAACGAGAACTCCGCATTGCTTCTTGAATGTGTCAGCAACATTCTTAGGAAGCTTGGGTTCGCCCGTAGGCAATATCACCTCAAAGGTGTAATGCGTCCGTGCATCCAACTTTCTAGTCGGGCCTCGTTTCGTAGTTTTTCTCGATGTGGAGGCCTAAGAGGGAGAAACATTCGTCAAATGAATGTATATGTATACAATATAGAGCTATCTCCAATATTTTTCACATATTACAAGTGATTGTCGAACTTCATATGTATACCTCGCCGGACTTTATTATTTCTTCACCGGCTTCTCCATCAGTGGAGCTATCACCTTCTCCGTCATTGGACCTATCTCCTGCCCCATCGGCTTCATCTTCGTGTCGCTCGACCTCCATTCCAACGTCGTGGTTTAGATATGACGACGGAGATTCAGCTGGTTCAACGTCGGGGTCGTCTTTGATTATATCTTCGAGAAGTTCTTCCTCTTCAAGGTTCCTGATATGTGGATCCATAGTTCTGCAAAAAACGGATTCTCTTAACCTTTGTACCAAAAAAGAATTATTCTATCAGGAACTCCATTCTAAAACAACTTTAGTCCCGGGTCGTGACTCCACCCGGGACTCCTAGATTTCTGCATAGTATTCAAAGTAGGAGTACTTTTCCAATTTGAGCATTCAATAAGCAAAACCAAATCGTAAAATAAAGTAGTATTCAAATTAGCATGCATTCAATTATAATCAAATACATCATCTCTTTTGTCCGTACATCATCGAATATTATCACTAATACTCCTCGAATACTATCATACATATTGTTGGGGAACGTCGCATGGGAAACAAAAATTTTCCTACGCGCACGAAAACCTATCATGGTGATGTCCATCTACGAGAGGGGATGTGTGATCTACGTACCCTTGTAGACCGTACAGCAGAAGCGTTAGTGAACGCGGTTGATGTAGTGGAACGTCCTCACGTCCCTCGATCCGCCCCACGAACTGTCCCGCGATCAGTCCCACGATCTAGTGCCGAACGGACGGCACCTCCGCGTTCAGCACACGTACAACTCGACGATGATCTCGGCCTTCTTGATCCAGCAAGAGAGACGGAGAGGTAGAAGAGTTCTCCGGCAGCGTGACGGCGCTCCGGAGGTTGGTGATGATCTCGTCTCAGCAGGGCTCCGCCCGAGCTCCGCAGAAACGCGATCTAGAGGTAAAACGATGGAGATATGTGGTCGGGCTGCCGTGGCAAAGTTGTTTCAAATCAGCCCTAAAACCCCACTATATATAGGAGGGAGGGAGGGGAGGAGGCAGCCCCAAACCCTCAAGGTTTGGCCGAAATTTGAGGTGGAGGAGTCCTACTCCAATCCTACTTGGAGTAGGATTCCACCTTCCCACTTGGAAACTCTTTCCACCTTGTGTTTTTTCCTTCTCAAACCTTATGGGCCTTAGTGGGAACTTATTCCAGCCCACTAGGGGCTGGTTTATCTCTTCCCATAGCCCATGAGACCCCTTGGGGCGTGAAAACCCTCCCGATGGTCCCCGACACCCCTCCCGGCACTCCCGGTACACTACCGATGAGCCCGAAACTTTTCCGGTAATGCCCGAAAACTTTCCGGTAACCAAATGAGGTCATCCTATATATCAATCTTCATCTCGGGACCATTCCGGAAACCCTCGTGACGTCCGTGATCCCATCCGGGGCTCCGAACAACATTCGGTAGCCAACCATATAACTCAAATACGCATAAAACATCGTCGAACCTTAAGTGTGCAGACCCCGCGGGTTCGAGAACTATGTAGACATGACCCGAGGGACTCCTCTGTCAATATCCAATAGCGGGACCTGGATGCCCATATTGGATCCTACATATTCCGAAGATCTTTATCGGTTGAACCTCAGTGCCAAGGATTCATATAATCCCGTATGTCATTCCCTTTGTCCTTCGGTATGTTACTTGCCCGAGATTCGATCGTCAGTATCCGCATACCTATTTCAATCTCGTTTACCAGCAAGTCTCTTTACTCGTTCCGTAATACAAGATCCCGTAACTTACACTAAGTCACATTGCTTGCAAGGCTTGTGTGTGATGTTGTATTACCGAGTGGGCCCCGAGATACCTCTCCGTCACACGGAGTGACAAATCCCAGTCTCGATCCATACTAACTCAACGAACACCTTCGGATATACCTGTAGAGCATCTTTATAGTCACCCAGTTACGTTGCGACGTTTGATATACACAAAGCATTCCTCCGGTGTCCGTGAGTTATATGATCTCATGGTCATAGGAACAAATACTTGACACGCAGAAAACAGTATCAATAAAATGACACGATCAACATGCTACGTCTATTAGTTTGGGTCTAGTCCATCACATGATTCTCCTAATGATGTGATCCCGTTATCAAGTGACAACACTTGCCTATGGCCAGGAAACCTTGACCATCTTTGATCAACGAGCTAGTCAACTAGAGGCTTACTAGGGACAGTGTTTTGTCTATGTATCCACACAAGTATTGTGTTTCCATTCAATACAATTATAGCATGGATAATAAACGATTATCATGAACTAAGAAATATAATAATAACTAATTTATTATTGCCTCTAGGGCATATTTCCAACAGTCTCCCACTTGCACTAGAGTCAATAATCTAGTTCACATCACCATGTGATTCCAACGAATCCAACACCCATATAGTTATGGGGTCTGATCACGTCTTGCTCGTGAGAGAGGTTTTAGTCAACGGTTCTGAAACTTTCAGATCCGTGCGTTCTTTACAAATCTTTATGTCATCTTATAGATGCTGCTACTACGTGCTCTTCAGAAATGCTCCAAATATCTACTCTACTATACGAATCTGTTTCACTACTCATAGTTATTAGGATTAGTGTCAAAGCTTGCATCGACGTAACCTTTTACGACGAACTCTTTAACCACCTCCATAATCGAGAAAAAATTCCTTAGTCCATTAGTTACTAAGGATAAATTTTGACCGCTGCTAGTGATTCAATCATGGATCACTCTCTGTACCTCGCAACAGACTTTGAGTCAAGGCACACATCAGGTGCGGTACACAGCATGGCAGACTTTAGATTCTACGGCTAAGGCATAGAAGACAACCTTCGTCTATTCTCTTTATTCTGCCGTGGTCGGGTTTTGAGTCTTACTCAAATTTACACCTTACAACGCAACCAAGAACTCCTTCTTTGCTGATCTATTTTGAACTCCTTCAAAAACTTGTCAAGGCATGCATCTTATTGAAACTTTCATTAAGCGCTTTTGATCTATCTCTATAGATCTTTGATGCTCAACGTTCAAGTAGCGCAATCCAGGTATTCCTTTGAAAACTCCTTTCAATCAACCTTATATGCTTTACAGAAATTCTACATTACTTCTGATCAACAATATGTCTACCACATACACTTATCAGAAATTCTATAGTGCTCCCACTCACTTCTTTGGAAATACAAGTTTCTCATAAACCTTGTACAAACCCAAAATCTTTGATCATCTCATCAAAGTGTATATTCCAACTCCGAGATGCTTGCACCAGTCCATTGAAGGATCACTGGAGCTTGCATACTTGCTAGTATCTTTAGGATCGACAAAACCTCCTTGTTGTATCACATACAATGTTTGCTCAAGGAAACCGTCGAGGAAACAATGTTTTGACATCCTACGTGCAATATTTCATAAATAATGCAGCGACTACTAACATAATTCTAACAGACTTTTAGCATCGCTGCGAGTGAGAAAGTCTCATCATAGTCAACTGTTTGATCTTGTCGGAAACATCTTTGCGACAAGTCGAGCTTTTCTTAATAGTGACTTATCACCATCATCGTCTGTCTTCCTTTTAAAGACCCATTTTTACTCAATAGTCCTCTGACCATCAAGTGGTTCTTCCAAAGTCTACACTTTGTTTTCATACATGGATCCTCTCTCGGATTTCATGGCTTCCAGCCATTTGTCGGAATCTGGGCCCACCATTGCTTTCTTCATAACTCGTAGGTTCACTGTTGCTCAACAACATGACCTCCAAGACAGGGTTACCGTACCACTCTGTAGTAGTACGCAACCTTGTCAACCTACGAGGCTTGTAGTAACTTGATCGGATGCTTGATGATCACCATTATCAGCTTCCACTTCAATTGGTGTAGGCGCCACAGGAACAACTTCCTGCGCCCTGCTACACACTGGTTGAAGGGATGGTTCAATAATCTCATCAAGTTCTACTACCCTCCCACTCAATCCTTTCGAGAGAAACCTTTCCTCGAGAAAGGATCCGTTTCTAGAAACAAACACTTTGCTTTTGGATCTGAGATAGGAGATGTACCCAACTATTTTGGATATCCTATGAAGATGCATTTATCCGCTTTGGGTTCGAGCTTATCATACCGAAACTTTTTCACATAAGTGTCGAAGCCCCAAACTTTCAAGAAACGACAGTTTAGATTTCTCTAAGCCTCAGTCTATACCGCGTCATCTCAACGGAAATACGTGGTGCCCTATTTAAAGTGAATGCGGTTGTCTCTAATGTATAACCCATAAACGATAGTGGTAATTCGATAAGAGACATCATAGCATGCACCATACCAAATAGTGCGTGGCTATGACGTTCAGACACATCATCACACTATGATGTTCCAGGTGGCATGAACTGCGAAACAATTTCCACATTGTCTTAACTGCGTACCAAAACTCGTAACTCAGATATTCATTTCTATGATCATATCGTAGACAGTTTATCCTCTTGTTACGACGAACTTCACTCTGAAACGGAATTGAACTTTTCAATATTTCAGACTTGTGATTCATTAAGTAAATACTCCTGTATCTACTCAAGTTGTCAGTGAAGTAAGAACATAATGATATCCACTGCGTGCCTCAGCACCCATTGGACTGCATACATCAAAATGTATCACTTCCAACAAGTTACTATCTTATTTCATCTCAATGAAAACAAGGCCTTGCTCATGTGGTATGATTTGCATGTCACTAGTGATTCGAAATCAGGTGAGTACAAAGATCCATCAGCATGGAGCCTCTTCATGCAATTTATACTAACATGACTCAAGCGGCAGTGCCACAAGTAAGTGGTACTATCATCATTAACTCGTATCTTTTGGCACCAATATTATGAACATGTGTAACACTACGATCGAGATTCAGTAAACCATTGAAGGTGATTATTCAAGAAAATAGAG
This sequence comes from Hordeum vulgare subsp. vulgare, assembly GCF_904849725.1. Classification (NCBI taxonomy): domain Eukaryota; kingdom Viridiplantae; phylum Streptophyta; class Magnoliopsida; order Poales; family Poaceae; genus Hordeum; species Hordeum vulgare. The sequence goes on from NC_058523.1 coordinate 18,658,534, forward strand.
TAACCATTATTCTCTTTAAATGAATAATCGTATTGCAATAAACACGATCCAATCATGTTCATGCTTAACGCAAGCACCAAATAACAATTATTTAGGTTTAACACCAATCCCGATGGTAGAGGGAGCGTGCGACGTTTGATCATATCAACCTTGGAAACACTTCCAACACGTATCGTCACCTCGCCTTTAGCTAGTCTCCATTTATGACGTAGCTTTCATTTCGTGTTACTAATCACTTAGCAACCGAACCGGTATCCAATACCCTCATGCTACTAGGAGTACTAGTAAAGTACACATCAACATCATGTATATCAAATATACTTCTCTTGACTTTTGCCAGCCTTCTTATCTACCAAGTATCTAGAGTTGCTCCGCCTCACTGATTGTTCCCCTCATTACAGAAGCACTTAGTCTCGGGTTTGGGTTTAATCTTGGGTTTCTTCATTAGTGCAGCAATTGTTTTGCCGTTTCACGAAGTATCCCTTCTAGCCCTTGCCTTTCTTGAAACTTAGTGGTTTTACAAACCATCAACTATTGATGCTCCTTTTTGATTTCTACTTTCGAAGTTTCAAAACATCGTGAATCGCTCAAGGATCATTGTATCTATCCTTGATATGTTATAGTTCATCACGAAGCTCTCATAGCTTGGTGGCAGTGACTTTGGAGAACCATCACTATCTCATCTGGAAGATTAACTCCCACTTGATTCAAGCGATTGTCGTACTCAGACAATCTGAGCACACGCTCAACGATTGAGCTTTTCTCCTTTACTTTGTGGACAAAGAATCTTGTCGGAGGTCTTGTACCTCTTAACAAGGGCACAAGCATGAAATCACAATTTCATCTCTTTAGAACATCACTTATGTTCCGCGACGTTTCAAAACGTCTTCGGCGCCTTGCTTCTAAGCCATTAAGTATTTTGCAGTGAACTATCGTGTAGTCATAAGAAACGTGTATGTCGGATGTTCACAGCATCCACAGACGACGCTCGAGGTGCAGCACACCGAGTGGTGCATTAAGGACATAAGCCTTCTGTACAGCAACGAGGACAATCCTCGGTTTTACAGACCTAGTCAGGAAACTTTGCTACTATCAACTTTCAACTAAATTTTCTCTAGGAACATATAAAAATAGTAGAGCTATAGCGCAAGCTACATCGTAATTCGCAAAGACCATTAGACTATGTTCATGACAATTAGTTCAATTAATCATATTACTTAAGAACTCCCACTCAAAAAGTACATCTCTCTAGTCATTTGAGTGGTACATGATCCAAATCCACTATCTCAAGTCCGATCATCACGTGAGTCGAGAATAGTTTCACTGGTAAGCATCTCTATGCTAATCATATCAACTATACGATTCATGCTCGACCTTTCAGTCTCATGTGTTCCGAGGCCATGTCTGCACATGCTAGGCTCGTCAAGCTTAACCCGAGTGTTCCGCGTGCGCAACTGTTTTGCACCCGTTGTATGTGAACGTTGAGTCTATCACACCCGATCATCACGTGGTGTCTTGAAACGTCGAACTGTAGCAACGGTGCACAGTCGGGGAGAACACAATTTCGTCTTGAAATTTTAGTGAGAGATCACCTCATAATGCTACCGTCGTTCTAAGCAAAATAAGGTGCATAAAAGGATTAACATCACATGCAATTCATAAGTGACATGATATGGCCATCATCATGTGCTTCTTGATCTCTATCACCAAAGCACCGGCACGATCTTCTTGTCACCGGCGTCACACCATGATCTCCATCATCATGATCTCCATCAACGTGTCGCCATCGGGGTTGTCGTGCTACTCATGCTATTACTACTAAAGCTACATCCTAGCAAAATAGTAAACGCATCTGCAAGCACAAACGTTAGTTACAAAGACAACCCTATGGCTCCTGCCGGTTGCCGTACCATTGACGTGCAAGTCGATATTATCTATTACAACATGATCATCTCATACATCCAATATATCACATCACATCGTTGGCCATATCACATCACAAGCATACCCTGCAAAAACAAGTTAGACGTCCTCTAATTTTGTTGTTGCATGTTTTATGTGGTGACCAAGGGTATCTAGTAGGATCGCATCTTACTTACGCAAACACCACAACGGAGATATATGAGTTGCTATTTAACCTCATCCAAGGACCTCCTCGGTCAAATCCGATTCAACTAAAGTTGAAGAAACTGACACCCGCCAGTCATCCTTGAGCAACGGAGTTACTCGTAGCGATGAAACCAATCTCTCGTAAGCGTACGAGTAATGTCGGTCCGAGCCGCTTCGATCCAACAATACCGCGGAATCAAGAAAAGACTAAGGAGGGCAGCAAAACGCACATCACCGCCCACAAAAACTTTTGTGTTCTACTCGAGAAGACATCTACGCATGAACCTAGCTCATGATGCCACTGTTGGGGAATGTCGCATGGGAAACAAAAAATTTCCTACGCGCACGAAAACCTATCATGGTGATGTCCATCTACGAGAGGGGATGTGTGATCTACGTACCCTTGTAGACCGTACAGCAGAAGCGTTAGTGAACGCGGTTGATGTAGTGGAACGTCCTCACGTCCCTCGATCCGCCCCACGAACCGTCCCGCGATCTAGTGCCGAACGGACGGCACCTCCGCGTTCAGCACATGTACAACTCGACGATGATCTCGGCCTTCTTGATCCAACAAGAGAGACGGAGAGGTAGAAGAGTTCTCCGGCAGCGTGACGGCGCTCCGGAGGTTGGTGATGATCTCGTCTCAGCAGGTCTCCGCCCGAGCTCCGCAGAAACGCGATCTAGAGGTAAAACGGTGGAGATATGTGGTCGGGCTGCCGTGGCAAAGTTGTTTCAAATCAGCCCTAAAACCCCACTATATATAGGAGGGAGGGAGGGGAGGAGGCAGCCCCAAACCCTCAAGGTTTGGCCGAAATTTGAGGTGGAGGAGTCCTACTCCAATCCTACTTGGAGTAGGATTCCACCTTCCCACTTGGAAACTCTTTCCACCTTGTGTTTTTTCCTTCTCAAACCTTATGGGCCTTAGTGGGAACTTATTCCAGCCCACTAGGGGCTGGTTTATCTCTTCCCATAGCCCATGAGACCCCTTGGGGCGTGACAACCCTCCCGATGGTCCCCGACACCCCTCCCGGCACTCCCGGTACACTATCGATGAGCCCGAAACTTTTCCGGTAATGCCCGAAAACTTTCCGGTAACCAAATGAGGTCATCCTATATATCAATCTTCATCTCGGGACCATTCCGGAAACCCTCGTGACGTCCGTGATCCCATCCGGGGCTCCGAACAACATTCGGTAGCCAACCATATAACTCAAATACGCATAAAACATCGTCGAACCTTAAGTGTGCAGACCCCGCGGGTTCGAGAACTATGTAGACATGACCCGAGGGACTCCTCTGTCAATATCCAATAGCGGGACCTGGATGCCCATATTGGATCCTACATATTCCGAAGATCTTTATCGGTTGAACTTCAGTGCCAAGGATTCATATAATCCCGTATGTCATTCCCTTTGTCCTTCGGTATGTTACTTGCCCGAGATTCGATCGTCAGTATCCGCTTACCTATTTCAATCTCGTTTACCAGCAAGTCTCTTTACTCGTTCTGTAATACAAGATCCCGTAACTTACACTAAGTCACATTGCTTGCAAGGCTTGTGTGTGATGTTGTATTACCGAGTGGGCCCCGAGATACCTCTCCGTCACACGGAGTGACAAATCCCAGTCTCGATCCATACTAACTCAACGAACACCTTCGGATATACCTGTAGAGCATCTTTATAGTCACCCAGTTACGTTGCGACGTTTGATACACACAAAGCATTCCTCCGGTGTCCGTGAGTTATATGATCTCATGGTCATAGGAACAAATACTTGACACGCAGAAAACAGTATGAATAAAATGACACGATCAACATGCTACGTCTATTAGTTTGGGTCTAGTCCATCACATGATTCTCCTAATGATGTGATCCCGTTATCAAGTGACAACACTTGCCTATGGCCAGGAAACCTTGACCATCTTTGATCAACGAGCTAGTCAACTAGAGGCTTACTAGGGACAGTGTTTTGTCTATGTATCCACACAAGTATTGTGTTTCCATTCAATACAATTATAGCATGGATAATAAACGATTATCATGAACTAAGAAATATAATAATAACTAATTTATTATTGCCTCTAGGGCATATTTCCAACAGATATAGCATCACAGATACATCTAGAACCGTAGCGCCCGACGGGTATCGACGCGGGCGGTGGACACCCAAAGAGAAGGAACCATCACAGGATCATAGCTCCACTGAGATCCCCGAAGAACCTGCCAGGTATGCTCGAACCTGCCCTCCAACGCAACCATGTAGCGACGGACGTGCTCATCCTCCTCGCTGACACGGTGACGTACCACCTCCGTGGTGTCCGGAAGCCTCGGCACCCTCACTGGCCCACGCGACCGCCACCAAACAAGGACCGGGTCAACGACGGGCTGGCTCCTCACCAACCTACGCCCCCCGGAAGGTAGCACCTCCCAATACCAGCCGGGCGGAGCCCAGTCCCGGACAGGGCCCCTCTGATCAAGCAGGTGTCCTCCGCCGAGTCGACGACGAGGATGCGGGATAGGCATCGTAAAATGAACTAGAAAAATAAACTAGTTCTATTAATTTTCTTGCTTAAAATAAACTATTAACACTTAAGCATATACAATAGCAAAATTAAACTATTAACACTTAAACATATACAATAGCAAAATTAAGCAATAATCTACGAAACACTATTAACACTTAAGCATATACACTATACAATATTTCTTCTTCTTATAACCCTAAACTAATTTTTCCTCTTCTTCTATTTCTTCTCTTCTTCTACTTCTTCTTCTACTTCTACTTCTCCTCTTCTTCTACTACTTCTCCTCTTCTCTTCTTCTACTTCTCCTCTCCTCCTCTTCTAATTTTTTCTCTTCTTCTACTTCTCCTCTTCTTCTATTTTTCCTCTTCTTCTCCTCTCCTCCTCTTCTTATTCTCCTTTTTCTTCTTTTCTTCTCCTCCTCTTCTTATTTTCCTTTTTCCTAATTTTAAATATTACTAACCCTAATAATCTAGCACAAACCTAATAACAATAGGAATTAAATGACAAAAAAAATCTTTTTCTTCTTTTCTTCCATTTTCTTCCTTTCTTCTCCTTTTTCTTCTTTTCTTCTCCTTTTTCTTCTTTTCTTCTACTGGCCGGAGTGTTGGGGAGGAGGGGGCAGGGGGCTTACCGGCCGGAGGTGTCGACGGCGCGCGGCGAGGAGGACGGCGCGACGGCGAGGAGGACGGCAGGCGGCGAGGAGGACGGCGAGGAGGACGGCGCGACGGCGAGGTGGAAGGCGAGGAGGACGGCGCGACGGCGAGGAGGACGGCAGGCGGCGGCGAGCAGGACGGCGGGCAGCCTGACGGCGTCGTCGAGTTCGTCGCTGTGCCGCGTCGGGCAGGAGAACGAGAGGTAGTGCAGCGGGGGACAGCGGCAGGCTCCTATGGATCCCCAACCAGGCTTGCGACACCTCTTCTTCCTGGCAGTCGACCACCTCTCCCCCCGGATCTGTCTGTAGCTCGGGTTTTTTTTTTCATCGTGTGAACCTGTTCTTGTTCGTCTTGAACGTTAGGAGTATATTTTCTAAAATTAATCCATTAAAAGTGATAAACGCAAACAGTGAAATAAAAATTGCCCTCTTTCCATTGGGCGACAGTCCACATTTTTGGACTCTACTAAGTGGAGGTAAACATGATAAACTTAAGACCCTTTGCGCTTATGAAAAGAATATAGTGATGAATTTGTGTCCGAATTACAACAATGAACTGAAGAAGTGAAATTTTAACCGAGTGATGCTTGCATACAAGAGGCACACACACACGCCTGGATGACACATGAGCAAGTGTCGATCGGCGCAGCTAGCTGAGGTTGATTAACTAAAAGAGCGAGCACGAGGTGGCATAAGTGTCTGCTTGTCAGAGCTAATAGTGGCATATGCACCCTGCTCCTGCTCGTGGCCCTCTCTTTGTGTTATAGCAGGCAACTCTTTGTCATCCTCGAGGTATTTCATTGCATCCTCCATTAAGGGACGTTGTTTCGCATCTGGATGAGAGCACCTAAGGCCCAGGAGAACCACGCGCTCCATCTGTGTCATGTTGAAGTCACCAGTTAATTTGGCATCCGCGATATTCTTCACAAACTGCGCCCCTGTTCTGCTGCTCCTCAGGATTTCCTCCCTGGGCTTCTTTCCACATGCAATATCTAGTAGGACAATTCCGAAGCTGTAGACGTCGGTCCTACGGTTGAACTCAACTTTATCATTTTTCATTAACTTCGGATCCATGTACCCCACGGTCCCAATAGCAGTTGTCATCACTGTGGGGATGAACTCATTGTCGACCAAGAGTATGTTATCGGCGGCCCTCGATAGCCCGAAGTCAGCAAGCTTGGGGTTGAACTCGTCGTCCAAGAGTATGTTGCTTGGTTTGATATCTCTGTGCAAGATGCACTGCTTGCATCCGTGGTGGAGATAATTTATAGCGGACCCTATTCCCCTCACTATTTTGTATCTGTTAAATAAATATAGGAAGTAAATGTATTAATGTAAAGTGTCATTTTAACCAAATGTGCTCCTTATTACGTGTTAAACATTAAAGTACAAGAAGCAGAAATATTGTTACATCATGTCGGTAAAGCCATAGACAACAGTGTGCCACTCTATACCAGGTGTAAAATAGTTAATCCTGGTGGCAATTGATTATACGTACTCCAAATTAAGATGCAATAGGAAAAAAAAGAATCGCTACGTGCAATACATACCTCTTCTCCCATGGTAGAAAGTGATTCAGGTGGTATTCCAGGTCGCGATTAGGTACCAATTCATATACAAGGAAGAGTTCAACCTTGTGCTGAAAGCAACAACACCAATAACCGATGAAGTCTCGGCTGCAGCACCAACCTATCAGCTCCACTAGATTTTTGTGCCTTGTTTCACTAATTGTCGTGAGTTCATCCCTGAAATCCCTTCCTGTTGTGTTCTTCATTTTCTTGACAGCCAGATCTTCCCATTCCATGCTGCTATCATTCCAGTAGCTCCCCTGATATACTTCGCCAAAGGCACCGCCTCCAAGCTTGGTGGAGAAATCGCCTGTCATAGTGGCCAATTCTCCGTACTCGAATCGCCTGAGGCCTGTTGTTCTTAACGCAAAGAAATCAAGTGTATTTTCCCACCTGAACCGTGCGACATCCTTCCAACAGCTTGCTACCATTACTCCCAGAAATATTACAAAAAGCTGTCCATAATACTTTTTGCGACCTGTTCAAGCATTAGCGGTGTAGATTAAATATTACTTGAAGTTACTCTGCTCAAGATGCACAGCTTCAAAGCAATAAACCAAATTTGCATTGGGATTTTCTGCAGCATTGGAACTGTGTTGTATGATGATTTAACATTATAATGTGATCATAGAACTGAATCAAATTGTGATATCATGGACCTACTTTCAGGCAAAAATATACACATTCAAATAGAAGTACTTCAATAATATATTGATAGTCAAAAAAATTCAAAGTTGTTTCACACATTGAGTTGATAGTCAAGTTTTAAAAGTTTGATTAGATCTGTTTCAAATGCACCAACGTTTTTGGACTGGAGGGAGTAATAACTAAATAACTCGAGCAAGATCCACTTATGCCATCCCTATATCCACCAGCATTACTCTCACGCCCATCCCTTAATTACCTGTTCCCAACCATAATAAGTCATACCCATCCAACCTCCACTGCCAGGCCATTGCCATCAACCACAACTAGAATTTACATATGATTTTTAAGAATTTTAGTGTGCCAAGATAAGAGCAACTCTAGCAAACCCCGTATAACGCCGCGACCCGTAAAATAATCGTCAAAATACGGGTCGGCGCGGAAAATTCTGCCCGAGCAGACTCCGCAAACGTGTCCGATCCGTAAAAGTTTTTGCGGGACGTGACAAAAGTTCGCCCTCAACCTTTAGATTCACAAGGTGGGAGGCCGACCCGAGCTCGCTCCCTATCAGCAGCGAGATTTGGCGCGAGGGAAATTTCCACGCGGCCGTTCCTGCTCCCCCCTCCTTGGCAAGGAGATTTGGCGCGATGGAAATTACCGCGCGCTCGGGTCTATCTTCCCTGCCATGGAAGCCTCACAGTCGTCCCCCATGAACGTGGAGTTTACGCACGTGTTATCCCCTCCGGCGGATCTCGTCTGGGGACATGTCGCTCCCGTTGTTGCCCAAGGCACCAACACGCCTGCCGGCAAGCGGCAGGGCAACATTGTCGTGCAGTGCGGCAATCCGGCTGGCCCAGCCGGAAAGGCACGTGCGCCGGGCGCCGCCGCCGCTACTTGATCTGCCCGGCCGCCGACGAAGAAGGTGAGCAAGGTTTCAGGCGTGAAGCAGAAGAAGGTTCCTACGAAAAGGGTGACACCTTCATCCACTCCATCTGCCCCGGCGAGATGTTCCCCGACCATGCCTTTCAGTTGCGCTGCTTCCACCGCATGCGAGGTGTTCGATGAAATGGTCGGAAGGTATGCATCTTCGATCCCTTGTTCTTGCTTCTCTTTTCGCCATTGTGGTAGCTCGTGACTTGATGTCACTCAATGTAGCGGTGGTTCAAAGATCAAATCTTGATCAAGGCTTGGAGCGCGTTGTCTATGGATGCTTGCAGGGGTATGTCTCAAAGCTCCAAGAGATATTGGCAAAGAATCGAAGATCAATACTTCCACGTGATGGTCAAGTATCCCAACAGGACACCACAGACCTTTCAGTCACTCCAAGGTCGTTGGGACGTGATGCTAGCAAAGACATTGGAGAAAAGAAAGGGTTGGCCAAGAAGAAGGCACGAGAGAGCAAGGGCCATCAGCCAAGAATGAGGGGTTGCGCAAGGCGGCCATTAAGGACAGAAGAGCACGTGCCGCCATGTCCAAGCTTCTTGTCGAAGAGAATAGGATCATGACATTGAACCGCAATGACATGGACGACATCAGCCAAGAATGGCATGATATGGCAAGGAGAAACATCTTGAAGAGGAGGATGCTTGCGTCGGCCGGTGCGTGTTACTGTGCCGGTGATGTTTTATCATCAGGATTTGGAACCAATGTCGCTGATGATTTCGGTGCCGAAGTTGGAACAAGTGCCGGTGATGGATTGGGGGCGGCGATGACCTCGATTGATGTGGTGGGGAGTGAAGAGTGACCAAGATGATGACGGATGTGATTGTCGTTTTTGCATGAAGTCCTTTTGGATTTGTCCTTCAAAACTATGCATTTATTTGGGCGTGAACTATGTTTTATTGTTTGAATTTGAACTCATTTGTCGGAATCGCTGTCAAATTTTTTATTAGTGGTTTTCGGTTTGCGGGTCAACGCGGCGGCGTCCGAGCAGACCCCGCGTAGCCGACCGGTAAAAACGCATCTTCTATGAATATCCTTTTTACGAGTCCGTTTTGCAGGGTCTAACTCTGCCCTCGCTCGCGCCGGCCTGCAAAGCCGTTTTTCCGCGAAATGTAAACGTGTTTTACGGATCGGCGTTATATGAGGTCTACTAGAGATGCTCTAAAGGTGAGCAAATCTTTAACAACAACTCGCCATAGCAAGACCTTCCGAATGAAAGAATCCCTCAACACCTGGATGGAACACAATGACATAACCTAAAAAGATTCATGTCCTCCATGCAAAACAACAGCACAAACCTCCAGGTCTTCATCAAGCAAGTCTGATTTTCTTCTTCTGAAGTTTCATATATTCTCTAGAATTTCTTATCATTTATTATGATTATTCTATGCAGCATTGCATGGTCTACCCGGCATTTTGTCACAGTATTTTTATTTGGTGAAACTAAATGTTGTTGGTATTTGCTGACTTAAGCATTGCAGTCCTACTAAAATATACAAGAGCAATGGGCACTTTAAGTGCTAACGACAATAGTAGAGCCATGACTAATGGATATTCATCAAAACATCAGAATCATTTTCTATATATCTTGGCCCATATCTTGTACAGAAATATAGCGATTGTCATTTAAATCAAACATGTATCATTGTTGTAAATGAAAATAATATTCATACGTCAAAACATTTGTAGGATCACAAGCATATGGGCGTTTTCTACCTGATTTGCTAGTGAAGACCGATCCAGTGGTCATTCGTCTGCGCTTTATTTGTGTGTCTTGTGCGTCAGAACCTATATATTCAATGAAAGGTCAAATAAAGGGATACATTATGAATGTCAAATTCATACAAAGAGCACAAAAATTTAAACACTGGATGGAATGTCTTGATTTTGATAAGTTAAGAATTATCACTCATAGTGGAGTCTGGCCGTGAGGCTCGTTGGAAAAAAATAATAGGCAAGTTCAGAAACGTAAATGACTTTGATGTGCAATCTATACGAGACAAGATAGGCCATTGAGCGTTTTTCCTGGAGGAGAAATACATGTTATTTGGTAGGAAATGGAGGTATTTTAGCAAACTTTATCAGTGATGTAAGATGTACATAATAGAGGTCTAGAGTTTCCTCTTCAATTTTAAAAAAGATATTTTTTAATGCCAAGTGTAGTGTTCAGAATTTAGTGCAGATAACCCTCCACTACACTATTTTTGTCTTTTACAAGAGTTACACTATGACAACTTGGACAACCTGTTTCAATTTTTTGATAATTTGAACACAATTGATCCCAATATTCCACTTCGAACCACATTTGAGATTTTGGATGAACCTCACATGATACAAATAGTGGATATTCCGCAACAACTGAATATTGAGAAATAATCCTACTCCGTTTTTAAAACATTGAACTGAATATTTGAGTTAAATCTGGTTCAAACTAGAATATTCAGTTTAAAATGTGGTTCAATCTGTCAAATATTTAGAAATAGGGATCCATTTTATCAGTTTAACAAATAGCTGGTCCACAGTAGAATTTACCTAGCCAAACTAATAAAACCTTTTTTGCTCCTTTTCATCAATAATAATAAAACCATTTAATTCCTTTTCAAAAATAGGTTTTGACATGACCTACAAGGGTGCCACTTTGTCGATTGCTATTGTTCCTAAATATGCTAATGAAAAACGGTGAGACAGTGACCATGAAACTAGTTCACAACGAATCTAAATAGACTTATGTATGTTAATGATCAGAGTAAAAAAAACAAACGCTTGTGGCACTTAATATGTCAATCCATTTTGGGATGCAAGATAATACTTTTCAGAATTTCAAGTTTGAGAATTAGGATGTTGCATACATACATACCTGCGTGAGTCGAAAGGGTTGAGTTGAAGGACCAAGACAATATCTGATGGAGCTGGAAAGATGTACCAGTGGCCGCAGAAAACCCCACCGCCACCTCCGGCGGTAGCAAGGACGTGACGGGATCAGGCAATATGGTGCTTACCTCAATGGGGCCGACAGAAGGATGATCATCAAACTGTAGGGAGGCGACAAGCATCTTGGTACTGTTGTCGTAGGTGATGGACGCTGTCATAGAGCCGTTCAAGCTGAAGGTGGGTAAGCTTGTCGTGTTAACCGACTGCCTAACAGAGTTTATGTCGACGCCGATATGATCCTGGGTGCCACTTGGGTCCCAGGTGTTGCTGAACACGTCGAACTCTACGGCGATGAACTGGTCTGTGCCGTGGACTTGGCTCCGGCCGTCATCGACAGGGAGACCGAGGTTACCCCCGCTTGAGCTTGGCGGTAATCTGGAAGGGTAGCTGGAGAGGAAGAAAGCCATGCCACCCTCTTTGTTGCTGCCACCGACGTTGAGCCCGATCGCGAACTTGAACCGTGTGGTGAAGCTCGATACCTCACCGGTGATACTGTCATAGAAGGGCACAGGGTGAGCGTACGCCATCCGCCCCATGCAGTTGTTGTTGGCGATTCTCTGCGTGATGGAGTTGTAGGTGAGGTCGACCAGCTTCCCGTGCAAGGCCGCATCGCCCTCCAATCGGAGGTCTTGTAAGCGAGAGATGGATATGGTGGAGAAGTCGAAGCTGAAGGAGAAGGGTGAGTTGGCGGCTGCTACGAGATGCTGAGGAGCATTACGAGACATGGAAAGGAGGACGCAGCCAGCGTAAAGTAGTAGGAGAAGCTGCGGCGTGCTGCTTCTTGCACCTGAGGCCATTAGCATATGTGCTGCTACTTGGAGTTGGAAGTGATAATCCCGCTTATGATTGGCCAGCGTGTTCTAAGACCTTAAATAGCCGAGCAGACTTGTATCTCGTGTTGTACCTACCTCGTACTCCCTCCTGTTCCAAAATATAAGTGTTTTTATAAAAATTATAATACAAACTACATACGAATGTATGTAGATATATTTTAGATTGTAGATCCATTCATTTTGTTTCATATGTAGTCCGTATTTGAATCTTTAAAAAGACTTATATTTAGAGACACAGAGACTAGTACGATAAGAACATTTTTTTTCATAAGTATAAAGACACTTGGTCTGATTTTAAAATTCTCCATAGTTTTATATGTTGTTTTCATAAGTATAAAGACACTTGGTCTGTTTTCATTTTAAAATTCTCCATAGTTTTATACTTGGACACGTCTGACTTTCGCGGGAAAGACCTAAATTACAGGTCGCCTTTTTTCCTTTACAAAAAGTGGACAAATGGAGACTTGCACTCTAACGCTAGCATGTCACTATAGATTACATGCAACTTGTATGCACATCTCTGTAATTATACGTACTAACTAGCTAGCCATCGTGGACTGGTCCATCCATATGCATGCTATATGCATGATCGGGTAGTCTTGCTTTAGTCTCTACAAATACTATATATACTACTACTAACTCACACATCGCGAACTGGTCCATCAACACGGTATTTCCAGTTTTCCACACATGACGCTACATCTAATATTTAACATATTATACTGTGGCACCAGATCAAGAAAGTCTGACGTGTCCAGGATGCGTGCATTCAAATGATGCTGAATTATTGAGGATCTCGAGTCAAGTCTATACTTTCTCGTATGCCTTCTTCCGTATGAGAAGTCTGCCCCATCAGCAACCCAAGGGTTTATTGTCAGAAGCCTTCTTGGGATTCCTTTATTTTGTTCCCAAATATGATAGTTGTTGATAGCTAGAAAACATGTTGAAATACATATTGTGATATACTATATTCATTAGTACTTTCTCTGTTTTTATTTACTCTGCATATTAGCTTCGTTCTGAATCAAAGTTAACATAGTTTGACCAAATTCATACAAAATGGTATGAACATTTACAATAAAAGAATAGATGAACATGATGTGAAAATATATTCAATGATGAATCTAATGGTATTGATTTAGTATTCCATATGATAATAAAATTTATATAAATTTGGTCAACTTTTATTTTAAGGCAAAGCTAATATGCATAATAAAGAAAAATGGAGACCGATCGATCCAGGATGCATGCACACGCACGATGCCCAATTGTCCTCTTAACTCGTACATGATCGATAGTTTGTCATGACAATGGAAGATGAGCTGCACTAGCTTTAATCAAGAGAGCTTGAATTTTCATCAGATTGATATGTTAGCAGGCAGCTAATTACCTGCTCAATGGTACAATAAACCCTCATTTGAAATTGGTGAAGTGTAGTTAATTTGGAGTGTGGCGATTTGGCTCCCGGGCTCAGATGAGCCTGGGCATTAACAGTAAAATTGTAAAAAATAGAAAAATAGTTCAAAAAATTACGAGTTTTTTGTGGTGAAAGATGCATGAATGTGTGATGTTCATGTCAGTTTTCAGATAATTCAGACATCTTGGAAGCTCTCAGCAAAAAAGATAAAATTAGGGGCTGCGGAAAAGTGTATTATTTAGATCTATTTTGTCTTTTTTACTGAGAACTGCTCAAATGCCCAAATGGTCTAAAAATTGGCACGGAGGTCCTGCGCTCATGCATTTTTCGCCACAAAACTTTTTGGAAGTTTTTGAACATTTTTTCTATTCTTTTTAATTTTACTGTTCACCGAATACGTGTGAGCTCGCGCTTAGAGATGGATTATCGGTTAATTTGCCACCACTCTTAGCTGTACAATATACATTCTTTAGGATCCAGTCGAGTCTAGTCTAGTATGCTTTTTTTTGTATTAGCCACCTGCCCATCAGTCATTCAAAAGTTCATGGTTTCAAGTTCTCTTTAAATATCTTATTTTCATTTTCTAAATATGAAAGTTTATTACAGAAACTTAATTTGTTAAAATACATTCAGTTTTTAATTTACTATGAGGTTTAGCATAATTGTGAGTATCCCACAAACGCAAAGTCGCCTTAACAACTTCATGAAACTTGCTGTATGTATTCATGGTATCGGTAAATAAGCTATTCTCTACTCAGGTGTGCTGATTTTTCTTCGTTTTCTTTCTGAAAAATAACGAACTAATGGCATGCAAATGAAAACTTGTTCCACAAAAAGAAATGGGAAGAGTTTGTTCAAATATAGACATTGAAGACTCTATATTCAGAAGCTTAGCCATCACCAGAAGAGTTGTGATTCGGTTTCATGGTTTGGCACTAGCCTAACTTGCGGCACAACATCTTACTATGTAGTATAATATGAAGGCATTTCTTGTGGGCACCCATTGCTTTCTCATAGAATGCAGTACCGCACGCACGTGCGAAGCAATTAAGCAATGAAATGAAGGCATTCACGGAGTCTACTTATTCAAATTGGCAAGATTTAAGAAAATTGTGGTCAAGGAGGGGCTGCACAACGGAAGGTGGATGCAAGCGTTACAAAAAATATAGCTGTTATTTTCCCTTGTCGTAAACAGTGAATGCAATTTACTACAGCCATCCTCATATAGCCCACGCACTCAAGATATCTTTGTTACCTGATCAAACCAGAGTTTTAATTATATCAAGAATTTTCCATTTCTATGGACAGAATAGCTGCTAACATTTTATTTTTCTGATTGACCAATGCTATTAAATGAACCATCAATTAAAGCAATTGCCAGTATCAAGATATTCCAAAGTCAGTTGAGGAAGAGCGAAACAGAGACACTCTCTCTGTTGCGCACATAACACGGTCCTGATGTGGTGTGTGTCTCAAGAGGAAGGAAGCAAGCAATTTCTGTGCACCCGTATTTGAGGATGCAACGTCTTACCATTGGAAGTACAAAAGCGGAAAGCCTGGGAAACTCTGTTTAAAGACTATTACTGGAGTTTCAGTGGACGATCTCTGAAATAATAATCGTCTTAAAATAGGAGCACCAGTCTTAGTTCTTTACCTTTTCTCGCATCATTTAACTTTGTTTAACAGCATCAGTTAACTGGTAGTAGTACTAAGTACCTTGAAATGTCCCTCGTTATGTTGAACAAGTTGATTACTACTACATGGGATTGGAATTGCCATCACACCTCGAACAGACTCTGTTTTGCTTCTGCTACTGGAGTTCTGCTAAGATCAAGGTGTTTCTCTTATCATTCTTACCATTTACTGTAATTCATAGTACGTATTAAATACTGTCAAACTGTGGTACTAGTCAAGTTGATCTATTCATTATTGTTGCATTAGGGAATTCATCTAAAGTTCCCACGTTGGATAATTACTGGAACAAACAGACATACAGATAGTCTCCAAGAGTCTACTGTACACTACATCGTCTTTTTTCTGACACACAAAAGCTTACTGTTCATCCAAAAAATACGAATACATAGCAACGCTTGTCTTTGCCAAATAAAATAGATAGATCAAAATCTAATGTTCAACTACAGTTCAAGCTGCAGTGCCAAAGTAGGCTTGCCTTTCACCATGTCTGCTCTGCATTCATGCACTCAAAAGCTCCAATCACATCCAGCAGGGATGTAGCTCCCCTTCACCTGATCAAACCAAGGTTTTGATTATATCAAGATATATACGACCACGCACCACGGCACCAGGGTTTAACACACCAAGAATTTTCATTTACATGCATAGAAGGATGCTAACTTTATTAACAAGATCACACATGCTATTAAATGAACCATCAGTTAAAGAAGTTGCCAATACAGAGTATCAAGGGAACAAACCAAGAAAAGAACTCTTGTATTTCCGGGGTTTAACTTAAGCTTGACAAAGTTACTTAGGCTGACTGACAGTACATTTCAGTTACTTAGGCTGACTGACAGTACATTTCAAAACCCTCTCACTCAAGTGGCTTCTGAATCACGCACCGATTCAGTTACTTAGGCTGACTGTCAGTACATTTCAAAACCCTCTGACTCAAGTGGCTTCTGAATCACGCACCGATTCAGTTACTTAGGCTGACTGACAGTACATTTCAAAACCCTCTGACTCAAGTGGCTGGGGCCTGGGATATTAAAGTCAAACTTTACCCAAAAAAAGTAGTAGAGCTCTAAACGAGATGCACTCGACACGGTTTGATTATTGTCTGCAAAGAGTACCATATGCATAGTTTCTGCCTGTTGTACTTGGAAAATGTGACTGCCAATTTTGTCAATCATGGGCCCTGTTTGGATACTCTAACTTAGCTAGAGGTTAGTGTTATAGTTCCTAGCTCATGACTAACCCTAAACTAACTCTAACCAAAAAGGTGTTTGGATGATACGGTTAGATTGACAATAGTTGTACTTGATGGAGAGAGGAAAGTGATTTTTTAGTGGGTCCCTTGAGAACTAGCTCCAGTTAACACCTATTACCTAGTGGATATAGAGAGAAAAGTGACTTTTTAGTAGGCCCCATGAAAACTAGCTCCAATTAGCACCTCTTGGGTGAGCTAGTTTTTTTGAGTGGGTTAGATGCAACTAGGTCTAATCTAACCCTCATGTTTGGATACTTTAAAGCTATTTGAGCCCCAACTAACTCAAACTAACTCTAGCCTATGGATCCAAATAGGACCATGGTCTCATGGATGTTTCCAGGATGACCCTGTGTTACTTCAACTGGAGTTTCATGGCTGACCTTTCGAATAATTTACTTAAGATGCCAGTCTTAGTTCTGTTATGATCATGATAATTTCTTTAGCACTTCTCATATCAAATTGATTCTGTCATAAAGCTCTTAAATAGCCCTCGTTACGCCTGAAAATGTGGCTGCTGCTATTGCGTAAAGACCGCAACTACATGATGCATGTATATGCAATAGAAGGAAATACATAATAGTCTCCGCTAATACTAAGTAGATACACTAATGTTCTGCTTGGCACCCTGCTAGAAGTTGTATCAGTTATCTATCTTTCAGAGTTAAACCACTTAAAAGTTGCTTGATACATTGAGCTGATAAGAAGCGGGTGGTTAAATTTCTGAAATGAAGGGAACAACAAGACTTTCCCACAAAAAAACAAGACTTTCCCACAAAAAAACAAGACTTTCCATACTTTGTAGCATGAACATCACCCTTGCTATATTTTACACAGGCTCGATAACGAAATGTTCTGGAGTTGTTGTCACTTGTCAGTTGACGAAGAGCCAAACAGAGACACTCTCTGTTCTGCACTTAACATTGTTCTGAGGTGGTGTTTCAAGAGGAAGCAAGCAATTTCTGAGCGCCCGTATTTTAGGATACAAAGTCTTACCCTTTACTGTAATTCCAAGTACGTAGTAAATACTGTCAAATGACCCCCACTGAGATTGGAGCTACCATGGTAGTTAATCTATTCATTATTGTTGCATTAGGGAATTCATCTCAAGTTCCTCTTTATCGGAAAAAAATCTCAAGTTCCCACATTGGATAATTACTGGAACAAACATCATAAATACAGATAGTCTCTAAGAGGCTATACTACATCATCGTTTCTCCTGACACGTAAAATCTTACTGCCCATCCACAAAGTACAGACGGCATAACACTTGTCTTTGCCAAATAGATAGATGACCAAAAATTTAAAAATAATGTTCAACTACAGTCCAAACTGCAGCGTCAAAGTAGGCTTCCCTTGTTGGAGTTAAACACGAAAGAATCGTGGCCATGTCGGATTCAGTACATGCATGTAGGTGTCCGACTAGGTTTCTAGTTCAATCACGAATAGAATTAGGATTAGTTGGCAGCCTAGCTAGCTAATATATATACTCATGTATACCCCTGTACTGAGAACCAGAATCGTGAGTTGAAATAAAACACAAGGCTCGTTACGAGCCTTTGGCAATACGCCGGTATCTCGTGTGCGTGCGTTTGGTGCTTCCGGCCGGCTGGCCGTTGTGTGCGTACGTATACGTTGGCGTAGTTGCTGCAGTTTCACATAGAATCGATCAGGAGCAGCGCGCTATTTTGGGATAGCTTTGCACTGCATTGGTGGATCGAACAGGAGCCAGCTAGTGGTGTATCTCGACGTAAAGCAATTCGTTGAGTTCAACAAGTGGTTAGTCTTCGTCGTCGATCGTCACCGTCGTCGGAAAGTACTCGGCGTCGGGTCTGGGCTAACATCCCTTTCACCACGTCTGCTCTGCATTCATGCATTCAAAAGCTCCAACCACATCCAGCAGGGATGTAGCTCCCCTTTCACCTGATCAAGCCAATGTTTTGATTATATCAGATATATACGACCACGCACCAGGGTTTAACATATCAAGAATTTTCATTTCCGTGCATAGCAGGATGCTAACCTTACTAACAAGATCACCCATGCTATTAAATGAACCGCCAGTTAAATAAAAATTGTCAATACAGAGTCTGAGCTAACACACTGCTAATAGTTGTATCGATTACCATTCTTTCTGAGTTATGTAATTTTTATATACTAGCAACCAAGAGGGTTAAGCAGTTAAAGATTCTCACTAGCATTAGTGCCAATCAAGACTCGGAGCACTAGGATTCTCACTAGTAGTTTCTATTGAGAATCTTTGTTTGCACTAAGATTCTCACGAAGGGAACTTGATGGCGGGATAGTAGGACTTTAACTTGAGGGAACAGGACTAGGATTCTCACTAGCAGTTTGTACCCATCCTCACTAACAGGACTCAAAGCACGTAGTTAATGGTCTGCACTTCTTGTTCATTATTTTCATCCCCTGGGCCTGATGAAGCTGCTTCATCATCCTGCTCTGCATCCACCAAGGCAAATTGAATATGACAAAAATTAGTGAGCAGAGCAACCCGACCATCAAATTAAGATGTAGGAGAAGCTATATGTTAATTTACCTCCCGATTTGGATGACCTGCTGGCCATGAAGTGCTGCGACAGCATATCCCTCGCCCTGACAGCGTCCTCCTTTGCTATCTCACGCACTTCCATGGAGTAATTCTTCCGCTTGGTGCTCAGCATGGCTGCATCATCCTCCAGTTCTATGACTATGTTATGCAATCTGCAGCAGGCATATATTATTTTACTTAGAGTTTCCAGATTGGCCGGCCACCACACCTCTCCCTGCAGGCACTTCCATGTGTCTTTGAGCCTTGCCATCGCCTTCAGAGCACAGGTTCTGGCCGCGGAGTGTCGCCTATTAAACTCTGCTTTGGTATCTGAGAGGTCTTCTTCCTGGTAAGGCGTGAGTAGCCACGGAAGAAGAGGATATCCTGTATCACCAATTATATATTCCCCGACTTCTGATCCATCCAATGCTACCTTTAGCTTGCTGCCATTCAGCCTACCGCCCTTCTCGCACCCATTAAAGAGATGAGAGTCGTACAATATGTTTATGTGGTTTATGCTACCTGCCGATCCCAACCAGATGTTTCTGAACCTCATCTCTGGATCAACGATCACTTGCATCTGAGTGGTCTTATTCTTCTCCCAGTTAGGTCCAAATGGGATTTGAGTTGCACATATAACACCACAACAGTTATTCATCTTGTGGATCTTCTCAAACTTGGATTTGATTTCATCCTTCTCATTGCAGTCTGGCCAGCTTGAGTGGTGGTCTGCCTGCTCCCACATAGCATCAACGAACCTCTCAGTTACTGACAAGGCGGTTGACTCGTTCACACCAACAGAGGATCCTACGATCCCTGTTGGCTCACTGGAATGCAGCCTTCTAAGAGCAACGGCTACCCGGTCTTGTAAAGACAGCACCCTTCCGTTAACAAAGGTGTAGCTGTTCATATCTTGCATTGACGGCTCCATCACCAAGCTGCAGATGTAGCTAAAGGTTTCTCTCGTCATTTTGAAGACAAACTGAAATCTTTGTGCATCCTCAAAATAAGACAAGGTTCCTATATTAGAAGAAAACGTAAAAGATATTACACAACTCATAACTTGCAAGGCAAGATGCCTAGGAGAACAAATAGAGAACAAATATTTAGCAACATATGGAAGCGCAGTCAGATCCGACAGTAGCATTGGTCGATAAATAAGCATTACAAAACGATAAGAAGTTAGTTGTCTAAGGTAATACATCTATGTACTATATATTTTTTCGTCCTACTCTAGAAGGGTGTATTCAAAAGAATGAGAATGTAGGGAATATATTTAAACTGCAACATGCTGATGAAAGGTAGAAAATAAAGAGAATAGTTTAGATAACCAGAATAAATAGACAAATTAAGATGAACCAGCATTGCAAAATTACCTCTGGACATGAAAGAGAAGCTGACATTTGTCTCCAAGTTGTAGGGCTTAGCTGTGTACAAGACATACCATTTCCTGGAATTACCTCCTTCGCCTGCATAAGCCTTGACATGCCCAACATGCCTGAACTTGTCCCACTCAAGGCCAGATTGTCCCGCGGCTATGGAAGCAAGCAGTGCTAGGCGGCAGCATAACTCCAAATGTCTTGGGTTTATACCTCCCATGTATATTGGGAGTGTCTCCATGTCTTTATCTGTGAGCATGAGCCTCTGGAGTGCAGGAACACCCTCCAACACCTTCAGCTTTGGGCAGTCTTCGATGGTAAGCTTCTGCAGCCTGGGAAGATTAGTGATCCTCTCCAAGTCAAGGTTTTCATCCAGATCCAGCTCAACCAGAGATGGAAAGTTCTCTATAGAGATGAGGCCCTGGACATAGGATATGATTAATTTATTCAAAGCCCTTGCCTGGGATGCAAGGCCAGGAGGAAGACACTTCAATTTGCATCTATCTAGCGTAAGCACCTGCAAGACAGGAAAGGCTTGCACTTGCTCCTCCCAGTCCCACTCCTCCCATTCCACCAATCTTATTAATTCCATCTTATGCAATCTCGGAAATGCAGCCACCATTTGGGCAGGACGAGCGTTGTAGTGATTGTTGGACTGCATGAATTCAGGTCCAACACACTTGATGGCTGGAGCACAATTGATCTGAATGAACTCCAGATAGGGGAGCCGACACAAGCCATCAGGAAGCTGTGTGCAGCAAGCTAGGTCGACAATGAACAGAATCCTTAAGCTCTGGAGGGGCACATCTGATGATGACATCATCCACCTTGGGGGCCATCGGCCAAAATATCCTCTCATATCAAGAGATTCTAACCTGGGCGGAGGGCAGAGCTCATGAAACACCTTCTCCATTTGTTGTTGCTCTTCCTCAGAGACACAATCTTCCTCTTTAATCAGTCCATCATCTCCTAATATACTACCACAATTTAAGACTAGAGTAGTAAGATGCACCTTGTCAGCAAGCTTTGCCTTTGCTGCCAATGAGGAAGTAGTTATATTCTCCAATCCGTCCAAATCAAGAATCTTGAGCTGAGAAAGAGGACCCAACTCTTCCAAACTACAACAATCACCATCCACCTGGGCTGGAAACCCAAGTAATACCCTTAAGTTCGTCAGAGCACAAAAACCCCTGGGTATGCCTTTTATACTTGTTGCATTGAAGTTAAGGTACCTTAGCTGCCCTAACTTCACAATGCTACCTGGAAGTTTCACAAATTGTTTGCATCCAAAAAGGCTAATGTACTGCAAGAATTTCATATTTCCAATGCTATCAGGCAGACTAGATATATCAGTTTCTCGTAAGGACAAGTACCTCAGGTGCTTGAGTTCATGCAAAGATTCAAGCAATTCTACAACATGTGCAGAATCTATATGCAAAGTTTGTAGACATGGAAAATTAACTAACGAATCACCAGGCTTGATATTTATATAGCCAGTTGATATTAATGCCCTTAATGTCTTTTGTGCTTGCAAAGAACTCCACTCTAACCCATATGATTCTGATGCTTTGCTTTCCAGAGATAACCGAAGAAACTCATGTGCACTAAGTTTACTAACAATATTAGTTTCTCCACTATGAACTGCTAGTGCCTCATCTCTAGCCACAAATTGAGCAAATGAGCGTACAACATCATGCATGTTGCAGACATATTGATCAACATAAACTGTATTTGGCTCTATAAGATTCCTCAGTATCAGCTCCTTGTAGTACTTGCTTCCTAATTCTTCTATGTCATCTAAGGTCCCGTGAAGAAATCCTTCACTAATCCACATGCCAATGATTTCGTTCCTAGAAAACACTGCAGTTTTAGGGAGAAGGGAGTAGTGCAGAAAACATTGTTTGGCACAAGAAGATAAATCTTCATAGCTTAAATATACTGCATTGTTTAGCTCTTCGGGTATTCCTGATATTGACCATATAGAATCATCCAAAACTATCTTCCACTCATGCTGTTTTTTGTCCTTCTGACACAAGATCCCACCCATTACTTTGAGAGCAAGAGGCAAACCATCACATTTTCCAACAATCTGCACTCCAATATCCTTGAGCATATCAATTTCACATTCATCTGTCTCACTTGAGATTATCTGCAAGCAGTTGAACTGATAGAGTCAATAGCGGAGTGTGTTGGGCATAAGCTACGCATGGTGTGCCGGGCGCGAGCGTGCTGTGCGCGAGCGGGGGGCACAGCGGGAGTGTGGCGGGTGTGCGTGCGTGTGTGTGCGCGCGTGAGCACAGGCGTGTCAGTGCGTCGCGGTGTGCGTGCGTTAGACTAGGGTTAGCTAGGCGTGCTGGTCCGGGTCTCCCAGGAGCGATCACTCGCGGGCTTTGTGTTAGCAGGGCGCGTTCGTGCGCGCGGTGGCCGCGACTAGAGCGGGCGAGATCGTGTGCAGCGGGAGGTGGTGCCCAGGGTATAAAACCTGTGTGGGGTGCGTCTGTAACCAGTGTGGGTGTCGAGTTAGAGCTCGGAATAGAAGCCGTGGTTGCGGCGGCGGCGTACGTGCGCCGGGAAAATCCCCACCGTTTCCCTGTGCTCTCCTCTCCTTCCTCCCTCCTTCTCTGTTTGCGACAGTGTAGCAAGGCGAGAGGCAGTGCGTGAGAGAGCGAGAGGTGCCGGGGCAACAACAGAGTGGTTTTCCTTTAGAGAAAAAACATAGAAATTTGGTAACTGCTAGTGGAGAAAGAAACTCATGAATGATCAGTTAACGTACTGCCTAAATTGAACTATCAAGTGGATGAGCTGGTAAGTGAGGATGTTGCTGTCAACTCGGATGCCTATAGCATGTGCGAGGCTACAATCATTACATGTTCACCCAAACGATGTTAGGTTTTTTACTCTTTTAACCACAGGATGCTTAATTTAATCTATGATCTCAGAAACTAAACAGATTATGTGCTTAATTATGTGGATACATACTACAATACATATACTCATCCTCCAGAAAACAGAGTCATATTTTTTACCCAGAAAACCAGAGTCATACTTAATCTACAGTTACACAAGGGGGGTTGGTTGTTACATGTTTAAATCATCTATAATTCTATACAGGAAATTTTATAATTCTACCAATCACAAATAAGTTTTTTTTAGAAAAGGACCAATTACAAATAAGTAGAAGAATGAAGTACCATCTTTTGTTTTTTATCATTCTACCAATTGCAAATGATTGACTGTGTAGTTGTGAACATGATGGAAATGGAAGAACAATGACACTGTTTCTCACTTTTTATAAATGTAAGAACATTCATATGATCCTAATTACCAATTTTGTTTGGACTTGCATTTTAGGTGATGACTACGTATATTACTATGTATATTTCAATAAAATTAGCTTGCTAAAAGGGAAAAACAGTGCCAAATAAAGGAATATGGTTTACGGAGACACTATTAATTACTAAGGGATAAAACTATATATTCGAAAAAAGATGCATGTGGGAATATCTGTAGGAGCACAGATGACCAACTTTCATCAACCTAAATTTGATACCTAGGTTGAACTATTGCACTTTCTGTGCACACAATACAGAGTGTCCGAACTAGTTGCGGCAGGTGCATGTGTGGTGGCATAAAAATATAGTGTCCCTGTTGTATGGGTCCATGTTGTAATCTCAAAGAATTGTACATAAAAGAAGTATGCCCAATTATTATATCCCTACCCCAAATTAAGCATGAACGTAGTAATATTAAAGATGTATGGAATTTAGTTATGCACCTGTTTCTTGAGCAATGACCAGGCATCCTCCTCCTCTAATTTGTCCACATGGTGGTAGGGAAGCACAGCTTTCATCCTTCGAGCTACTCTTTCATCTCTAGTAGTGACGAGGACTCGGCTACCTTGAGCCACAACATTAGACAAGGATGTTTTAAGCACATCATCCCATGCTTCATGGTCCCAAACATCATCTAGCACCAGGAATAGCTTCTTCCCTTTCAAGCTGGTGGCAAGGATTGGCTGAAGCACAGCCAATGCCTTTTCGCGACCATGTTGTCCCCCAGCTTGCGTGATGATTGTCCTGAGCAAGTCAACCTTGTCGAAGTCCTTGTTGATGCTCAACCATATCGACTTCTCGAACTCGGCATTCAGGGCTTCATCGTTGAAGACCTTCTGGGCAAGAGTGGTCTTGCCGATTCCACCAACCCCAACAACGGCGACTACCATGATGTTGGTATTGACCTCCTTTTCACTCAGCATGATCTCGACTAGCTTTCTCGTGTCTTGTTCGATCTTCTCTCCGACTACACCGGACCGATCAAACTCCCCTGATGTCTCACGTCTTTTATTGCCAGAATGAGAGCCATGGACCTTGCTGTTGCGATCCTCATAGGAACCAAGAGGGATGAAGCTGAAAGCAGCGCTTCGCTCCATGATGATGTCGAGCCTCTTGTTGAGCGCCTTGATGCGGGTACCGATGTCGTGGGCATGGGAGGGATTCCGCATGCAGAAAAGCAAGGGGTTGCAGCACCCCACATTTGCACTGGACATACCGTGCTCCATGGCCTTGAGCTGGCAGAGGTCGAGGATGTCGGCAGCTTCATACATGGCACGCTTGAGCTGGGACACCCATTCTTGCACCCTCTTGTCAGTGATGTTTCTCCTGTCAGCATCAGCGAGGAAGTTCTTGAGATCCCTAAGCTTAATGTGCATCTTGTCGATCTCACGTTTGAATCCAAGCAACATGTGCACCTCTTCACTCGCCATCTCCGTCAGCATGTGTAGCACGTATGACGCAAAGGCATCCAGGACCATCGTTATATATGTTTGGTACGTTTTTTCTGTTACAAATTTTAACCACATATATCAAGATCATCCCCGCCACTTGTTGCAGCTGAAGATTGCCAGCCAAAACTAGTGAAAAAGGCAGCACTAGAATGCTAACATGGGTACATGAGGAACAAGTTATAATTTATGAGCATGTGCAAGCTACCTAGATTAACAGAGGCAAGCAAAGCCAACTAATCATACAGAGAGGTACAAAATTACCTTCAAGACGGATGTATGTTGGGTCTTGCTCTAGGCCTTCTGGAGCAACTCGTATTACAAGCTAGTACATGTGAAGGGCCTAATAAGGACGGGGCATTATATGTATATATAAGCTAAAGGGGATTACAAGCACCTTGTATGCGAATATATATACTAATCCGCACATTGTGATCAACGGATCAGGCTATCTGTCCACAAATTAAAATATGTGCTGAGTCTTGGATTGTTCATCAGACTGATCTGTTAGCTGGCAATTAAAATATGTAGCTGGTGAGGGGTATGATACAATTGATGCAACCTGTAATGTTAAGAAGCTGTAATACCTAGATATATCCGTCTCTTATTAAACGCTTTGCAGGGAAGGAAACACGTAAGCCAGGACCCAGCAGCATCCCGGTATTTCCCGGAAGGAAGTGATGTAGTTTACTTTGAAACGGTCTGTTTGTTCGGAAGGCCATAGCCAAAAGACTCCTTGTGATTTGGTTTGATTTCACACTAGCCTAACTTGCTGCACAATGCTTACCTTATACTAGTATAATATAAAGGCTCTTTATTGGTGGGCACCTAGCATTGGTTAACTAGCACTAATTGTCACCATCTTGTACCTCCCACGGTCCCGATTGGAGGAGCAGAAGAAGGTTGCAGAGAAATTGCACAGGAGATTTGGAGTTAGGCCTATCGTAATGCATTGTCTCTTAGCGCGGTATCCTAGGTAGTATACGATCGTTAGATACAACCATCCTAATGTATTGTATGTTAAGTGTCGTATCTTAGTAAGCATGTATTTAATGATTTTGGCCTCATACTAATATGTGATTGGTCTAACAAGTTATTTTGCCTATGATACCGTGCAGAGAAATTGCACAGGAGATTTGGAGTTAGAGAATGCAGCCTGATGAATTGTAGTAGATGAGGCACCGCACTATTATTTATCGGGACCGTAGAAATCAAATACTGAAAATCCCCGAGTCAATTTTGTGCAAGATGATCATCAAGAAGCAGGGTTGGTCATAATTGGTGGAATCAAAATGAGTTGTGCATGCATGACTATGGTTGTTTGTGCATACTTTTAAACAGTGGTGATGCTAACAGCGGTTGATGTTGCTTAAGTATATTCAGAGATGTCAGTGTTGCATTCTACCAACAGCGAATCTTGGTAATGCAATGCAGAGTGCTCTCAATGAATTTGGAATTGATGATTCAAACACAAATCAGATGGGCAATTTCAGCCATACACCGAACGAATTAGCAAAAATTAAGCGTCAATGGGTGAATAGAACGAATGGAATGCTAAAGAGCAAAGGGTGAGTACAGATTGGTGCCGTATTCACCGGACCTTCGGCTGCGGCATGGCGGCGGCCGCGCACAAGCATCTATCTGACCCGAGTCGCTCTGACGGCGCCGCCGATCGCGACTTCTCGCCGGCAAAGGGCAACGGGCCGGGTGTGTGCTCCGAGAAAAGCCCCAGCCTGAGAGGCCGCTGGTGAAGAGCAGCTCCGTGCGGGAAATACAATTGACTTCCCTGAAAAAAAAAAACATTTCTGGCAAATGGGACCATGTGCTCCTGGGAGTCTAATTGGATTTAGGAAATTACAACGCTTAAATTTCTAACAACGTTCACTCTGTAATAAATAATGTTCATGAAATTTTAAAATTTGCTCACTCAAATTATTCACACAATTCAAAAAAGTGTTCTTGCAATTTCAAAAATGTTGACAAGTTTCAAAATACGTCCATAACATGTTTTAAGTATTCCTAAAAATGTAAAACATCGTTCACATAATTCATAAAAAAAATCATCATTCAAAAAATATTTACTTGTTTGCTAATATGTTCTTGAAATGTAAACAATTGTTTGCGCAACTTCTGGAAAATACAAGGGACATAGACAAATTTTATCTACCACCGGTGGTAAACCACTTGTGTTTTGTATGTTGTATGTAGTATCTATCAAATCGGATAGTATGTATGCGTAGTATGTAGTATATAATCATGTTTAGGTAGTATATATAATATTTGTTTGGTAGTATGTATCATATTTTGTTTATGCTCTTTTTACATACAAATATATGCATATTTCATAAATATAATAAAAACTATGGATTAATTTGTAATTTTTTCATGTAACTCATTTGGAAAATCTTATATATAGTATATGAACATAATAAGAATGATAAATTAGTATATATACTCCCGCGTGGTAGTATATGGAACACGTGGGGTAATATATATATACTCCCTGGGTGGTAGGATGTATTTTTCCTAATATATATATATATATATGTATGTATGTATGTATGTATGTATGCGTGTGTTGGACCGAATAAAAAAAGAACACAAAAACGAATAAACAATGTTGGACCGAAGTTTCTAAAACCAGTATGTAGTCTGCTAGAAAAACAGTCTGTAGTGGTCCATAAAAGCTCTCCGAAATTGTCTCAGAAAGATTCCGAAAAAATACATGACAAACGTTATTGGGCCAGACCACTAGTGGGAGCGCTAGAGGCGAGAGGATCATACGTCTCGCAAAAGTGAGGCATAACTCTCTCACGCTTTTTGACCTAAGACCATTATCCTTTGTGTCGATTTTTTAGATTAGAGAGAAACTATAGGAAGAGGACAAAGCGGTTTCTTCCTTCCTCATGAGTGGCTCCAAGTGACTAGGGTTTGCTTGCCTCCTGTCAGCACCATCACCAATCTGCTTCGTCTTCAGTGTGGCCTTAGAGCATCTCTAGCCGCGCCCTCAAATGCCCCCCCCCCCCTCCCTCTCCGGGTCATTTTTTTCGTCGGCGGGGAAAATGGTCCAGTCGTGCCCGAGGAGCCCATTTTTCGTCGACTAGGACCGAAATTGGCCCCGGCGGTCCCAGGCAGAACCCAGCACGCTGGGGTCGCCCGGGGGCGCCGGCAGAAATTTTTTTGTCGCGAAAAAACACTGGGCCCGCCAAGTCAGCGACTGTCGCGCGCGGTTGTCGTCTTCTTCGCCTCGTTTCCTGCAGGAATAAATGTGAAGGCTGCGCCGCCGGTCAGCCTTCCATTGATTCACGGGCGGCACTGTGAAGACGCGGCGACGCATGTGCCATTGGTTCCTGCCACGCGTTCAAATGGCGCCACCTCCGCAGGCCCACCCGCCCGCGGCTATATAAGGTGAAGGTGCCCTCTCCCCACCGGTGGCCACAAACACCTCGCTCGCTTATGCCCTCTCCTCTCCCTTTTCCTCCCCAGAAAAATGGTCGAACGCTACCCTGGCGATGGAGCAGCAACCAATGCATGGCTTCGGCCGTCATCACCTCTACAAGGCAGACTACCCGGCGCCACCGGACATGGGGGTGCCGGGGTCATGGAGGCTTAGCGCCGGTGGAGTTTTGGTGCCACCGTCGCCCTCTAGAGCTGATCGGCGGGCGGAGATCACGCGCATCTGGCCATCGCTGTCAGAGAGATCGCGTAACCTGCCGAGGTACGCCCCCGACAACAACATGTTGTGGACGGCGTACTTCGTACGTCGACACGACGACCAACTTGCCGCCACCAATGGGGTCGAACCACGCGGACCCCACAACTCCGAGGGCCGCCCCCAATTGGTGGGGCCTCCCCGGCCGCACCAGACGTCTCTATGGCGCAGGGCACGCGCAGCGGTGGCATCGTCATCAACGAGCCCAACGCCTCCTCCCGCCTCGTCAAGCCGAAGACGGACCCGGGACTCCTCCCCCTCAAGCCGGAGCACCTACCATGACCGCCGATGACGAGACCCGCCCTCAAATGGGTGCAGGATGACTATGTTCGGGAGGAGATGGAGAGCGAGCGTCGCGCTCTCGAGGAGGGCGGTGTCGACATCCTCGATGACAGCGACGAGGAGGCGCCGAGGCCTTCCAACCCCATTGGCCACGACGACCCAGTGCACGGGTGCACCAAGGACGGCGGCGGAGTGCAGGACGACGATGGCGATGACGACGGCGGTAACTACACCAATTTCTACAAGCTTCTCGGCATGTACAAGGCGGCAGCGTCGGGTGACAGCGGCGACTTAGTTTAATTACGTTTTTATTTCACTTTTGTACAAAATTCAATGAAAAACTACGAATTTCTTTCGAATTTGAGTCGGTTTCAGCCGAATTTGGGCCGAGTTTTTTTTAAACTGCTCAGGCGACCTTTGGGGGGCGACTGGGAACCCCCCATGCCGTATTTTAGCCGGCGTGCCCCCAGGTGGTGCTATTTCACGCCCCTCGTGGGGGGGCGAACGGCTGGAGATGCTCTTAAGGCCATGCAGGCTTGGTGGATCCCACACTTGCTGACAAGCAGGGCCGTCTTCAAAAATTTTGGGGCCCGGGAAAAATCAAAATAGGACTCCTAATTTTATGTAAACCATATAGCTTAAGAACTAATGTAAGTAAAGCAAAAAAACATATATACTCTCACTTAATTATTTAACTTCAAATATGTCTAATTTGGTATAACATTTAGGAAAAATATCAAATACTAATAGTAAAATAGTAAACATGGTAATAAGTAATAAACTTCTAAAATGACCTCATTTTCTCTCAAAAAACAACATTTTTCTATACTATTAGGAAAATGGCCATTAGTCCCAGTTCGAGAGAGCCTTTAGTCCTGGTTCTTCAACCGGGACAAAACCAACGGGACTAAAGGCCCAAACCTTTAGTCTCGGTTGGCTTACGAACCAGGCCCAAATGAGCTCCACGTGGCCGTTGCGGGACGCCCTGGGAGGAGGACCTTTAGTCCCGGTTGGTAAGACCAACCGGGACCCAAAGACAGCCACGCGTCAGCAGCTCTAGGCGCTGCGGTTTTTTTGAAAGGGTGTTAGGGGTTTTGGAGGGTTTTATTAGGGCTTTCATATTGTGTTTCCCCTTTTCTTTTTGTGTCCATCATCTTTGATTCCTTATGCTTGTTGGTGTTTTCGGTCGGTGCCAACTAGATGCTAGCTAGTACGTACATAAAGCATTACACGACATCGTATATTACTACTCATCATTGTACATACTAGTTAAAAACTCTTCATCATTGTAGGTAAACTAGCATAAAAAGATAAACTTATCATCATTCTGGTTGTTATCATAGTAGCAAATTACCAAGTTATCACAAGGTTAAAGCACTAACTACTACTCAGTCCTAGGTAAAAAAGCAAAATAAAGACGGACTCTGACATCTCTGTATTAAAGAACACAACTCAACCTATCTCCAACTTGTGAGATGCGTAAGTTTTCCTCTTCAAATGGTATCATGATGCTTGGATTGCATTTCTCCATCCTTTGATTTTCAGAGTGTCTTCACTTTGACATATCATGTATTTACCACGGTAATTAATCGGGGTTGCCCCTAATCTATCTATTTCCAAATCACCAATGATAAACATCCATTTACACTAGTGGGGACGGGGCCTTTAGCCCCGGCCCGTAAGGGGCTTTAGTCCCGGTTCACCAACCGGGACTAAAGGGGCGGGACTAAAGGCCTAACCTTTAGTCTCGGCCCTGTTACAATCAGGGACTAAAGGTGCTCCACATGGGCGCTTCGTAGCTCCCCAGGGGCAGGCCCTTTAGTCCCGGTTCGTTACACGGACCGGGACTAAAGATTTTCAGATTTTGCTTATTTTTGGGTTTTTTGAATGAAATTATTTTTGGGTTTTAGGGTTTTAGGGTTTAGGTGTTCGGGAGATTAACGTGATGCCTCGTTTGGTGTTCGGGAATTAGTTTTCGTATAATTTAAATAGAAATAATTATGCATATATATATAAGATTAACTTATCTTACAAGCGAGCATATATATACAATTATATGGAGATTTGAATTATCGGGACTAGAGCCCGTCTATTTCGATTACATGGACGAACATCAGTAATGGCCCATAGCTACACTAAATCGTCATTTGTCATCTATAGCTTCCGTCCTCAGAAATCCCGCAAGCTCCTCTGCAACAGCAATCGCGCGTTGCTCTGGTAGGACCTTCGTCCTCATGGCCGTGTGCTATATAAGAAGAGGAGATGAATATGAATATCAGTCATGATAACAAAGAATGACGGGTAAAAATAGAGGTGTGAATGTTCATTGCTTACGTCGAATCTGTGATCCTTGAACTCAGAGGTAAACGTGCGAATGGTTTCGCAAACATAGTATCCGCATAGATGCGTTCCCCGTGGCTGCTGGCCGCACTTTACGAGAATAGAATATATATAATCAAAATAATAATCTAGCATCATAAATGTATTGAAAATTAATAGAAGTATATCATACTACTACTTACCTGAGCCGCTCTAAAGGTCAGCTTCTCAGGAAAGTTACCGGGAGTCACGCACTTGAACCGCTTCCAAACCCTGCCCGACAAGGATAATGATTTGCTAAGTTTTTCATTAATTGATATATCAAAAAATCATCGAAAGAGACCGATAGAGCGCAAGAATGATTAAAATTACCCTTGGAGCATGTCCTGCAGGCTTTGGAACTGTTCCAAGGGTCTCGATAATGGGTCGAAGGCATCAACTCTTCCCTTATCAATTTGAATGTCCAACAGAATCCAATGAAAGCTGCACACACACACACACACACATATATATATATGTGTGTGTGTGTGTGTGAGTAACTTATCAATTACACTTATAAGTGAATGGACACAACAGAGTAAAGACCCTCACCTGAAGTTGTATGGAAACAGTATGTGGTCATAGAAATTTTGATCTATTAGAAACCTTAGAAGGTTTTCCTCCGTCTCCTTGGGTTTATCAGTTAGCGTGGCTATATGTATTTATCTGGGTCAATAATCCCAATATTTAGGATGGTCTTACTTTTACAATCCAGAATCTTCATTCTGCATAATAGAGTACAAGTTATATATAGACAATGAATTGAAATAACTAAACAAGTTATATGTAGACAACGAATTGAAAAACTTACAGACAATAGCAACTCATAAGCGATTTGTCGAGGGCGTCGCCATTGTACATCTGGAAGAGTTCATCAAAGTCGATATGATTTCTTCGGAGCGGCCGTAGTACTCCGTGGGACACTCAGCACGATCATCGTTCTCCCATTCTTTGATTCACTTAAGTACCATTGATGCAAGTAACGCATATTTGTTGGAAGATCATCTTTGCTGACCAAAGGCTCTCCCATGACAAACTGTGTCTTAGGGGCTACCAGAGCCTTGGGTATCCTGTTGTCTTGGGAAGCCAGCAAATCTTCAACCGAGATACCACATTCAGCCGCTAACTCCTTTGCTCTTTCAAAAGCTTGCCCCTGCACCGGAGGGAGAACATTCTCGGTTAACACCTTGAGGGGTGGGATCGACTGTTTGGCCTGTTGTCCAAGCTGAGGAACGTCTGATTTTTTCTTGCTTGTAGTTGAACTTGATTTGCTCCCACTTGCACTTGCACGTGAGCTGCTCTTTTTCACTTCCTTCTGCAATGTGCGTGTATAGTCATCAGGCTTATAGTGTAAGTCATACTGTGATGGAAGGGTTATGAAGTCTTTTGCCCATGCTATTTGCTTCTCGGTGTATTCCGTGCGGGGCTCGGGTGCCTTCTTTTTATCTGCGCATCATGATGTTCCTTTGCTATCCTGGCGTTTTCCTCGGGGGTACGATCATAAGGTCTGATAGGAAAGATTAGCATGAGGTACCTTTGGGAGGGGCGACCGTTTGGGGGCTCTGTCGCTTAGGAATCGTCGACGGAGCTTTCTTGGTGGCACGCTTCCGCTTAGTATTCTATACGGGCGGCGACGGAGACGGACGACCCAAGTCCGGCGGCGGTGATCGAGATGGACTCGTGTTGTGCTGGCCGACGTCATGTGGAGGGCTTGGAGGTAATGGAGGTGTAGGTGACCTGCGACGACTCGGAGGCGGTGTTGTCCTTGGGGCCGAGCCTGGAAGCTTGATGTAGTTCTTGTCCCATAGGATGACTCCACCCAGTACTTCTCCGAGTGTCCTCTCATCTTTGGGTCCAGCTATGTCGAGCTCCATATCACGAAACCCCGTCATGATTTCATCCACCCCGACTTTAGCAAAGCCAGCTGGAATCTCACGGCCATGCTAGCGTGCATCAGGGCCAGAAGGTAA
Source organism: Hordeum vulgare subsp. vulgare (assembly GCF_904849725.1). Classification (NCBI taxonomy): domain Eukaryota; kingdom Viridiplantae; phylum Streptophyta; class Magnoliopsida; order Poales; family Poaceae; genus Hordeum; species Hordeum vulgare. The sequence goes on from NC_058523.1 coordinate 18,692,128, forward strand.
AGCTTGTCCGACGGCCACCTTCATGGATATGTTCTTGAATTTCTGATGGAGTTCACATGATGTTTGACTCCTTGATTCCATCCAAGGTGTAGCTGGGACCGCCCTCTATCATTCTTCGTGCATAGTCGGGCGGGGCCTCAGATTCAGCCACGCTGCTTTTCCGCTTAGATGGGGCGCCGGTAAATATCAAGTGCAGGATCTTCCTGGCGCGGTACTCCTCTAAGCTCATCAATCTGCTTCTATTGCTCGTTAATCCTGGCAAGCAACTGGTTGAACTTGTCATTCTCCTCATCCTGCTGCCGCTTCTTTGCTCTCTCTCGGCTTCTGTAAGTGTCTTGGTCTCTGGCAAACCCAAGCCACCACGGGTAAGAAGGACCGAAGCCTCGCGTTCGTCCTCCATGTTCGTCATTGTCGAGGACTAGTGTGAGCAAATCTTTATCTCTGTCTACAATGAACTTTCTTTTTCCCTCCTTAATTTCTTTCACTATCCTTTTCCAATTCTCCCTGGGTATCCTAAGACCGTCATTGCAGATGAGGTCCCCTGTTTTTCGTCGTACGACCCACCATGCGCAAGGAACCAATTTCTTGCTCTCAATTCCCACTCATCACGGAGTGGTTCAGGTACGATGCCTTTATCTAGCAGATCTTGCTCTTTCTTATCCCACTTTGGGATGGCAGTCTCATAGCCCCCTGACCCCAGCTTGTGGTGATATTTCTTCTTGTCGGCATTTATCTTGTTCTTTTCTGATAATGCCTGGGCATCTTCTGACTCCTTGTACTCTTGAAATGCTTTCCAGTGATTCGCCTGCTTGGCTAGATACCCCTCGAATACTGGCACTTTCTTTGTCTTCACATAGTTTTTCCATAGCTTCTTCTTCCAGCTACGGAACAGTTCGGCCATCTTCTTTAGAGTCCACTGCTTGACTTTGGCCCTCAGTTTGTCTGCGGCGTCTTCATTCTCACATTCTGGCAGGTTGAAATGTGACATGATATCATTCCAAAGATTATCTTTGTACCTTTCGGCGACATAGTCACTATCGGCTGCCCCTTTGCGCTTGTTCCACTCCCGAACGCTGATCGGGACGTGATCCCTAACGAGAACTCCGCATTGCTTCTTGAATGTGTCAGCAACATTCTTAGGAAGCTTGGGTTCGCCCGTAGGCAATATCACCTCAAAGGTGTAATGCGTCCGTGCATCCAACTTTCTAGTCGGGCCTCGTTTCGTAGTTTTTCTCGATGTGGAGGCCTAAGAGGGAGAAACATTCGTCAAATGAATGTATATGTATACAATATAGAGCTATCTCCAATATTTTTCACATATTACAAGTGATTGTCGAACTTCATATGTATACCTCGCCGGACTTTATTATTTCTTCACCGGCTTCTCCATCAGTGGAGCTATCACCTTCTCCGTCATTGGACCTATCTCCTGCCCCATCGGCTTCATCTTCGTGTCGCTCGACCTCCATTCCAACGTCGTGGTTTAGATATGACGACGGAGATTCAGCTGGTTCAACGTCGGGGTCGTCTTTGATTATATCTTCGAGAAGTTCTTCCTCTTCAAGGTTCCTGATATGTGGATCCATAGTTCTGCAAAAAACGGATTCTCTTAACCTTTGTACCAAAAAAGAATTATTCTATCAGGAACTCCATTCTAAAACAACTTTAGTCCCGGGTCGTGACTCCACCCGGGACTCCTAGATTTCTGCATAGTATTCAAAGTAGGAGTACTTTTCCAATTTGAGCATTCAATAAGCAAAACCAAATCGTAAAATAAAGTAGTATTCAAATTAGCATGCATTCAATTATAATCAAATACATCATCTCTTTTGTCCGTACATCATCGAATATTATCACTAATACTCCTCGAATACTATCATACATATTGTTGGGGAACGTCGCATGGGAAACAAAAATTTTCCTACGCGCACGAAAACCTATCATGGTGATGTCCATCTACGAGAGGGGATGTGTGATCTACGTACCCTTGTAGACCGTACAGCAGAAGCGTTAGTGAACGCGGTTGATGTAGTGGAACGTCCTCACGTCCCTCGATCCGCCCCACGAACTGTCCCGCGATCAGTCCCACGATCTAGTGCCGAACGGACGGCACCTCCGCGTTCAGCACACGTACAACTCGACGATGATCTCGGCCTTCTTGATCCAGCAAGAGAGACGGAGAGGTAGAAGAGTTCTCCGGCAGCGTGACGGCGCTCCGGAGGTTGGTGATGATCTCGTCTCAGCAGGGCTCCGCCCGAGCTCCGCAGAAACGCGATCTAGAGGTAAAACGATGGAGATATGTGGTCGGGCTGCCGTGCAAAGTTGTTTCAAATCAGCCCTAAAACCCCACTATATATAGGAGGGAGGGAGGGGAGGAGGCAGCCCCAAACCCTCAAGGTTTGGCCGAAATTTGAGGTGGAGGAGTCCTACTCCAATCCTACTTGGAGTAGGATTCCACCTTCCCACTTGGAAACTCTTTCCACCTTGTGTTTTTTCCTTCTCAAACCTTATGGGCCTTAGTGGGAACTTATTCCAGCCCACTAGGGCTGGTTTATCTCTTCCCATAGCCCATGAGACCCCTTGGGGCGTGAAAACCCTCCCGATGGTCCCCGACACCCCTCCCGGCACTCCCGGTACACTACCGATGAGCCCGAAACTTTTCCGGTAATGCCCGAAAACTTTCCGGTAACCAAATGAGGTCATCCTATATATCAATCTTCATCTCGGGACCATTCCGGAAACCCTCGTGACGTCCGTGATCCCATCCGGGGCTCCGAACAACATTCGGTAGCCAACCATATAACTCAAATACGCATAAAACATCGTCGAACCTTAAGTGTGCAGACCCCGCGGGTTCGAGAACTATGTAGACATGACCCGAGGGACTCCTCTGTCAATATCCAATAGCGGGACCTGGATGCCCATATTGGATCCTACATATTCCGAAGATCTTTATCGGTTGAACCTCAGTGCCAAGGATTCATATAATCCCGTATGTCATTCCCTTTGTCCTTCGGTATGTTACTTGCCCGAGATTCGATCGTCAGTATCCGCATACCTATTTCAATCTCGTTTACCAGCAAGTCTCTTTACTCGTTCCGTAATACAAGATCCCGTAACTTACACTAAGTCACATTGCTTGCAAGGCTTGTGTGTGATGTTGTATTACCGAGTGGGCCCCGAGATACCTCTCCGTCACACGGAGTGACAAATCCCAGTCTCGATCCATACTAACTCAACGAACACCTTCGGATATACCTGTAGAGCATCTTTATAGTCACCCAGTTACGTTGCGACGTTTGATATACACAAAGCATTCCTCCGGTGTCCGTGAGTTATATGATCTCATGGTCATAGGAACAAATACTTGACACGCAGAAAACAGTATCAATAAAATGACACGATCAACATGCTACGTCTATTAGTTTGGGTCTAGTCCATCACATGATTCTCCTAATGATGTGATCCCGTTATCAAGTGACAACACTTGCCTATGGCCAGGAAACCTTGACCATCTTTGATCAACGAGCTAGTCAACTAGAGGCTTACTAGGGACAGTGTTTTGTCTATGTATCCACACAAGTATTGTGTTTCCATTCAATACAATTATAGCATGGATAATAAACGATTATCATGAACTAAGAAATATAATAATAACTAATTTATTATTGCCTCTAGGGCATATTTCCAACAGTCTCCCACTTGCACTAGAGTCAATAATCTAGTTCACATCACCATGTGATTCCAACGAATCCAACACCCATATAGTTATGGGGTCTGATCACGTCTTGCTCGTGAGAGAGGTTTTAGTCAACGGTTCTGAAACTTTCAGATCCGTGCGTTCTTTACAAATCTTTATGTCATCTTATAGATGCTGCTACTACGTGCTCTTCAGAAATGCTCCAAATATCTACTCTACTATACGAATCTGTTTCACTACTCATAGTTATTAGGATTAGTGTCAAAGCTTGCATCGACGTAACCTTTACGACGAACTCTTTAACCACCTCCATAATCGAGAAAAAATTCCTTAGTCCATTAGTTACTAAGGATAAATTTTGACCGCTGCTAGTGATTCAATCATGGATCACTCTCTGTACCTCGCAACAGACTTTGAGTCAAGGCACACATCAGGTGCGGTACACAGCATGGCAGACTTTAGATTCTACGGCTAAGGCATAGAAGACAACCTTCGTCTATTCTCTTTATTCTGCCGTGGTCGGGTTTTGAGTCTTACTCAAATTTACACCTTACAACGCAACCAAGAACTCCTTCTTTGCTGATCTATTTTGAACTCCTTCAAAAACTTGTCAAGGCATGCATCTTATTGAAACTTTCATTAAGCGCTTTTGATCTATCTCTATAGATCTTTGATGCTCAACGTTCAAGTAGCGCAATCCAGGTATTCCTTTGAAAACTCCTTTCAATCAACCTTATATGCTTTACAGAAATTCTACATTACTTCTGATCAACAATATGTCTACCACATACACTTATCAGAAATTCTATAGTGCTCCCACTCACTTCTTTGGAAATACAAGTTTCTCATAAACCTTGTACAAACCCAAAATCTTTGATCATCTCATCAAAGTGTATATTCCAACTCCGAGATGCTTGCACCAGTCCATTGAAGGATCACTGGAGCTTGCATACTTGCTAGTATCTTTAGGATCGACAAAACCTCCTTGTTGTATCACATACAATGTTTGCTCAAGGAAACCGTCGAGGAAACAATGTTTTGACATCCTACGTGCAATATTTCATAAATAATGCAGCGACTACTAACATAATTCTAACAGACTTTTAGCATCGCTGCGAGTGAGAAAGTCTCATCATAGTCAACTGTTTGATCTTGTCGGAAACATCTTTGCGACAAGTCGAGCTTTTCTTAATAGTGACTTATCACCATCATCGTCTGTCTTCCTTTTAAAGACCCATTTTTACTCAATAGTCCTCTGACCATCAAGTGGTTCTTCCAAAGTCTACACTTTGTTTTCATACATGGATCCTCTCTCGGATTTCATGGCTTCCAGCCATTTGTCGGAATCTGGGCCCACCATTGCTTTCTTCATAACTCGTAGGTTCACTGTTGCTCAACAACATGACCTCCAAGACAGGGTTACCGTACCACTCTGTAGTAGTACGCAACCTTGTCAACCTACGAGGCTTGTAGTAACTTGATCGGATGCTTGATGATCACCATTATCAGCTTCCACTTCAATTGGTGTAGGCGCCACAGGAACAACTTCCTGCGCCCTGCTACACACTGGTTGAAGGGATGGTTCAATAATCTCATCAAGTTCTACTACCCTCCCACTCAATCCTTTCGAGAGAAACCTTTCCTCGAGAAAGGATCCGTTTCTAGAAACAAACACTTTGCTTTTGGATCTGAGATAGGAGATGTACCCAACTATTTTGGATATCCTATGAAGATGCATTTATCCGCTTTGGGTTCGAGCTTATCATACCGAAACTTTTTCACATAAGTGTCGAAGCCCCAAACTTTCAAGAAACGACAGTTTAGATTTCTCTAAGCCTCAGTCTATACCGCGTCATCTCAACGGAAATACGTGGTGCCCTATTTAAAGTGAATGTGGTTGTCTCTAATGTATAACCCATAAACGATAGTGGTAATTCGATAAGAGACATCATAGCATGCACCATACCAAATAGTGCGTGGCTATGACGTTCAGACACATCATCACACTATGATGTTCCAGGTGGCATGAACTGCGAAACAATTTCCACATTGTCTTAACTGCGTACCAAAACTCGTAACTCAGATATTCATTTCTATGATCATATCGTAGACAGTTTATCCTCTTGTTACGACGAACTTCACTCTGAAACGGAATTGAACTTTTCAATATTTCAGACTTGTGATTCATTAAGTAAATACTCCTGTATCTACTCAAGTTGTCAGTGAAGTAAGAACATAATGATATCCACTGCGTGCCTCAGCACCCATTGGACTGCATACATCAAAATGTATCACTTCCAACAAGTTACTATCTTATTTCATCTCAATGAAAACAAGGCCTTGCTCATGTGGTATGATTTGCATGTCACTAGTGATTCGAAATCAGGTGAGTACAAAGATCCATCAGCATGGAGCCTCTTCATGCAATTTATACTAACATGACTCAAGCGGCAGTGCCACAAGTAAGTGGTACTATCATCATTAACTCGTATCTTTTGGCACCAATATTATGAACATGTGTAACACTACGATCGAGATTCAGTAAACCATTGAAGGTGATTATTCAAGAAAATAGAGTAACCATTATTCTCTTTAAATGAATAATCGTATTGCAATAAACACGATCCAATCATGTTCATGCTTAACGCAAGCACCAAATAACAATTATTTAGGTTTAACACCAATCCCGATGGTAGAGGGAGCGTGCGACGTTTGATCATATCAACCTTGGAAACACTTCCAACACGTATCGTCACCTCGCCTTTAGCTAGTCTCCATTTATGACGTAGCTTTCATTTCGTGTTACTAATCACTTAGCAACCGAACCGGTATCCAATACCCTCATGCTACTAGGAGTACTAGTAAAGTACACATCAACATCATGTATATCAAATATACTTCTCTTGACTTTTGCCAGCCTTCTTATCTACCAAGTATCTAGAGTTGCTCCGCCTCACTGATTGTTCCCCTCATTACAGAAGCACTTAGTCTCGGGTTTGGGTTTAATCTTGGGTTTCTTCATTAGTGCAGCAATTGTTTTGCCGTTTCACGAAGTATCCCTTCTAGCCCTTGCCTTTCTTGAAACTTAGTGGTTTACAAACCATCAACTATTGATGCTCCTTTTGATTTCTACTTTCGAAGTTTCAAAACATCGTGAATCGCTCAAGGATCATTGTATCTATCCTTGATATGTTATAGTTCATCACGAAGCTCTCATAGCTTGGTGGCAGTGACTTTGGAGAACCATCACTATCTCATCTGGAAGATTAACTCCCACTTGATTCAAGCGATTGTCGTACTCAGACAATCTGAGCACACGCTCAACGATTGAGCTTTTCTCCTTTACTTTGTGGACAAAGAATCTTGTCGGAGGTCTTGTACCTCTTAACAAGGGCACAAGCATGAAATCACAATTTCATCTCTTTAGAACATCACTTATGTTCCGCGACGTTTCAAAACGTCTTCGGCGCCTTGCTTCTAAGCATTAAGTATTTTGCAGTGAACTATCGTGTAGTCATAAGAAACGTGTATGTCGGATGTTCACAGCATCCACAGACGACGCTCGAGGTGCAGCACACCGAGTGGTGCATTAAGGACATAAGCCTTCTGTACAGCAACGAGGACAATCCTCGGTTTTACAGACCTAGTCAGGAAACTTTGCTACTATCAACTTTCAACTAAATTTTCTCTAGGAACATATAAAAATAGTAGAGCTATAGCGCAAGCTACATCGTAATTCGCAAAGACCATTAGACTATGTTCATGACAATTAGTTCAATTAATCATATTACTTAAGAACTCCCACTCAAAAAGTACATCTCTCTAGTCATTTGAGTGGTACATGATCCAAATCCACTATCTCAAGTCCGATCATCGAGAATAGTTTCACTGGTAAGCATCTCTATGCTAATCATATCAACTATACGATTCATGCTCGACCTTTGAGTCTCATGTGTTCGAGGCCATTCGCACATGCTAGGCTCGTCAAGCTTAACCGAGTGTTCAGCGTGCAAGCTGTTTTGCACCGTTGTATGTGAGCGTTGAGTCTATCACACCGATCATCACGTGGTGTCTTGAAGCGTCGAGCTGTACAGCGGTGCCGTCGGGAGAACACAATTTCGTCTTGAAATTTTAGTGAGAGATCACCTCATAATGCTACAGTCGTTCTAAGCAAAATAAGGTGCATAAAAGGATTAACATCACATGCAATTCATAAGTGACATGATATGGCCATCATCATGTGCTTCTTGATCTCTATCACCAACACAGCACGATCTTCTTGTCACGGCGTCACACCATGATCTCCATCATCATGATCTCCATCAACGTGTCGCCATCGGGGTTGTCGTGCTACTCATGCTATTACTACTAAAGCTACATCCTAGCAAAATAGTAACGCATCTGCAAGCACAAGCGTTAGTTACAAAGACAACCCTATGGCTCCTGCGGTTGCGTACCATTGACGTGCAAGTCGATATTATCTATTACAACATGATCATCTCATACATCAATATATCACATCACATCGTTGGCCATATCACATCACAAGCATACCTGCAAAAACAAGTTAGGCGTCCTCTAATTTTGTTGTTGCATGTTTTATGTGGTGACCAAGGGTATCTAGTAGGATCGCATCTTACTTACGCAAACACCACAACGGAGATATATGAGTTGCTATTTAACCTCATCCAAGGACCTCCTCGGTCAAATCCGATTCAACTAAAGTTGAAAGCTGACACCCGCCGTCATCCTTGAGCACGGAGTTACTCGTAGCGATGAAACCAATCTCTCGTAAGCGTCACGAGTAATGTCGGTCGAGCAGCCGATCCAACAATACCGCGGAATCAGAAAAGACTAAGGAGGGCAGCAAACGCACATCACCGCCCACAAAAACTTTTGTGTTCTACTCGAAGACATCTACGCATGAACCTAGCTCATGATGCCCTTTGTTGGGGAATGTCGCATGGAAACAAAAAATTTCCTACGCGCACGAAAACCTATCATGGTGATGTCCATCTACGAGAGGGATGTGTGATCTCGTACCCTTGTAGACCGTACAGCGAGCGTTAGTGAGCGCGGTTGATGTAGTGGAGCGTCCTCACGTCCTCGATCCGCCCCACGACCGTCCGCGATCTAGTGCCGAGCGGACGGCACCTCCGCGTTCAGCACACGTACAACTCGGCGATGATCTCGGCCTTCTTGATCCAACAAGAGGACGGAGAGGTAGAAGAGTTCTCCGGCAGCGTGACGGCGCTCGGAGGTTGGTGATGATCTCGTCTCGGCGGTCCCCGCCCGAGCTCATGACGCGATCTAGAGGTAAAGCGGTGGAGATATGTGGTCGGGCTGCCGTGGCAAAGTTGTTTCAAATCAGCCTAAAACCCCACTATATGGAGGGAGGGAGGGGAGGAGGCAGCCCCAAACCCTCAAGGTTTGGCGAAATTTGAGGTGGGGGAGTCCTACTCCAATCCTACTTGGAGTAGGATTCCACCTTCCCACTTGGAAACTCTTTCCACCTTGTGTTTTTCCTTCTCAAACCTTATGGGCCTTAGTGGGAACTTATTCCAGCCCACTAGGGGCTGGTTTATCTCTTCCCATAGCCCATGAGACCCCTTGGGGCGTGACAACCCTCCCGATGGTCCCGACACCCCTCCGGCACTCCGGTACACTATCGATGAGCCGAAACTTTTCGGTAATGCCGAAAACTTTCCGGTAACCAAATGAGGTCATCCTATATATCAATCTTCATCTCGGGACCATTGGAAACCCTCGTGCGTCAGTGATCCCATCAGGGCTCAGAACAACATTCGGTAGCCAACCATATAACTCAAATACGCATAAAACATCGTCGAACCTTAAGTGTGCAGACCCGCGGTTCGAGAACTATGTAGACATGACCGAGGGACTCCTCTGTCAATATCCAATAGCGGGACCTGGATGCCCATATTGGATCCTACATATTCGAAGATCTTTATCGGTTGAACCTCGGTGCCAAGGATTCATATAATCCGTATGTCATTCCCTTTGTCCTTCGGTATGTTACTTGCCGAGATTCGATCGTCGGTATCCAGCTTACCTATTTCAATCTCGTTTACCAGCAAGTCTCTTTACTCGTTGTAATACAAGATCACGTAACTTACACTAAGTCACATTGCTTGCAAGGCTTGTGTGTGATGTTGTATTCAGTGGGCCAGAATACCTCTCGTCACGGAGTGACAAATCCAGTCTCGATCCATACTAACTCACGAACACCTTGGATATACGTAGAGCATCTTTATAGTCACCCGATTACGTTGCGGCGTTTGATACACACAAAGCATTCCTCGGTGTCGTGAGTTATATGATCTCATGGTCATAGGAACAAATACTTGACACGCAGAACAGTATGAATAAAATGACCACGATCAACATGCTACGTCTATTAGTTTGGGTCTAGTCCATCACATGATTCTCCTAATGATGTGATCCGTTATCAAGTGACAACACTTGCCTATGGCGAAACCTTGACCATCTTTGATCAACGAGCTAGTCAACTAGAGGCTTACTAGGGACAGTGTTTTGTCTATGTATCCACACAAGTATTGTGTTTCCATTCAATACAATTATAGCATGGATAATAAGCGATTATCATGAACTAAGAAATATAATAATAACTAATTTATTATTGCCTCTAGAGGCATATTTCCAACAGATATAGCATCACGAGATACATCTAGAACCGTAGCGCCCGGCGGAGTATCGCGCGGGCGGTGGACACCCAAAGAGAAGGAACCATCACGGGATCATAGCTCCTTTGAGATCCCGAAGAACCTCCCGGGTATGCTCGAACCTGCCCTCCAACGCAACCATGTAGCGACGGACGTGCTCATCCTCCTCGGCGACACGGTGGCGTACCACCTCCGTGGTGTCCAGGAAGCCTCGGCACCCTCAGCGCCTGCGACGCCACCAAACAAGGACCGGGTCAACGGCGGGCTGGCTCCTCACCAACCTACGCCCCGGAAGGTAGCACCTCCCAATACCGCCGGGCGGAGCCGAGTCCCGAGACAGGGCCCTCGATCAAGCGGTGTCCTCCGCCGAGTCGGCGCGAGGATGCGGGATAGGCATCGTAAAATGAACTAGAAAAATAAACTAGTTCTATTAATTTTCTTGCTTAAAATAAACTATTAACACTTAAGCATATACAATAGCAAAATTAAACTATTAACACTTAAACATATACAATAGCAAAATTAAGCAATAATCTACGAAACACTATTAACACTTAAGCATATACACTATACAATATTTCTTCTTCTTATAACCCTAAACTAATTTTTCCTCTTCTTCTATTTCTTCTCTTCTTCTACTTCTTCTTCTACTTCTACTTCTCCTCTTCTTCTACTACTTCTCCTCTTCTCTTCTTCTACTTCTCCTCTCCTCCTCTTCTAATTTTTTCTCTTCTTCTACTTCTCCTCTTCTTCTATTTTTCCTCTTCTTCTCCTCTCCTCCTCTTCTTATTCTCCTTTTTCTTCTTTTCTTCTCCTCCTCTTCTTATTTTCCTTTTTCCTAATTTTAAATATTACTAACCCCAATAATCTAGCACAAACCTAATAACAATAGGAATTAAATGACAAAAAAATCTTTTTCTTCTTTTCTTCCATTTTCTTCCTTTCTTCTCCTTTTTCTTCTTTTCTTCTCCTTTTTCTTCTTTTCTTCTACTGGCCGGAGTGTTGGGGAGGAGGGCGGGGCTTACCGGCCGGAGGTGTCGGCGGCGCGCGAGGGAGGCGCGGCGGCGGAGGCGGCAGGCGCGGGAGGACGGCGGGAGGCGGCGCGGCGGCGAGGTGGAAGGCGGGAGGGCGCGCGGCGAGCGAGGAGGAGGCGGCGGCGAGCAGGGCGGCGGGCAGCTGGCGGCGTCGTCGGGGTTCGTCGCTGTGCCGCGTCGGGCAGGAGAGCGAGAGGTAGTGCAGCGAGGGACAGCGGCAGGCTCCTATGGATCCCCAACCAGGCTTGCGACACCTCTTCTTCCGCGATCGACCACCTCTCCCCGGATCTGTCGTAGCTCGGGTTTTTTTCATCGTGTGAACCTGTTCTTGTTCGTCTTGAACGTTAGGAGTATATTTTCTAAAATTAATCCATTAAAAGTGATAAACGCAAACAGTGAAATAAAAATTGCCCTCTTTCCATTGGGCGACAGTCCACATTTTGGACTCTACTAAGTGGAGGTAAACATGATAAACTTAAGACCCTTTGCGCTTATGAAAAGAATATAGTGATGAATTTGTGTCGAATTACAACAATGAACTGAAGAAGTGAAATTTTAACCGAGTGATGCTTGCATACAAGAGGCACACACACACGCCTGGATGACACATGAGCAAGTGTCGATCGGCGCAGCTAGCTGAGGTTGATTAACTAAAAGAGCGAGCACGAGGTGGCATAAGTGTCTGCTTGTCAGAGCTAATAGTGGCATATGCACCCTGCTCCTGCTCGTGGCCCTCTCTTTGTGTTATAGCAGGCAACTCTTTGTCATCCTCGAGGTATTTCATTGCATCCTCCATTAAGGGACGTTGTTTCGCATCTGGATGAGAGCACCTAAGGCCCAGGAGAACCACGCGCTCCATCTGTGTCATGTTGAAGTCACCAGTTAATTTGGCATCCGCGATATTCTTCACAAACTGCGCCCCTGTTCTGCTGCTCCTCAGGATTTCCTCCCTGGGCTTCTTTCCACATGCAATATCTAGTAGGACAATTCCGAAGCTGTAGACGTCGGTCCTACGGTTGAACTCAACTTTATCATTTTTCATTAACTTCGGATCCATGTACCCCACGGTCCCAATAGCAGTTGTCATCACTGTGGGGATGAACTCATTGTCGACCAAGAGTATGTTATCGGCGGCCCTCGATAGCCCGAAGTCAGCAAGCTTGGGGTTGAACTCGTCGTCCAAGAGTATGTTGCTTGGTTTGATATCTCTGTGCAAGATGCACTGCTTGCATCCGTGGTGGAGATAATTTATAGCGGACCCTATTCCCCCTCACTATTTTGTATCTGTTAAATAAATATAGGAAGTAAATGTATTAATGTAAAGTGTCATTTTAACCAAATGTGCTCCTTATTACGTGTTAAACATTAAAGTACAAGAAGCAGAAATATTGTTACATCATGTCGGTAAAGCCATAGACAACAGTGTGCCACTCTATACCAGGTGTAAAATAGTTAATCCTGGTGGCAATTGATTATACGTACTCCAAATTAAGATGCAATAGGAAAAAAAAGAATCGCTACGTGCAATACATACCTCTTCTCCCATGGTAGAAAGTGATTCAGGTGGTATTCCAGGTCGCGATTAGGTACCAATTCATATACAAGGAAGAGTTCAACCTTGTGCTGAAAGCAACAACACCAATAACCGATGAAGTCTCGGCTGCAGCACCAACCTATCAGCTCCACTAGATTTTTGTGCCTTGTTTCACTAATTGTCGTGAGTTCATCCCTGAAATCCCTTCCTGTTGTGTTCTTCATTTTCTTGACAGCCAGATCTTCCCATTCCATGCTGCTATCATTCCAGTAGCTCCCCTGATATACTTCGCCAAGGCACCGCCTCCAAGCTTGGTGGAGAAATCGCCTGTCATAGTGGCCAATTCTCCGTCTCGAATCGCCTGAGGCCTGTTGTTCTTAACGCAAAGAAATCAAGTGTATTTTCCCACCTGAACCGTGCGACATCCTTCCAACAGCTTGCTACCATTACTCCCAGAAATATTACAAAAAGCTGTCCATAATACTTTTGCGACCTGTTCAAGCATTAGCGGTGTAGATTAAATATTACTTGAAGTTACTCTGCTCAAGATGCACAGCTTCAAAGCAATAAACCAAATTTGCATTGGGATTTTCTGCAGCATTGGAACTGTGTTGTATGATGATTTAACATTATAATGTGATCATAGAACTGAATCAAATTGTGATATCATGGACCTACTTTCAGGCAAAAATATACACATTCAAATAGAAGTACTTCAATAATATATTGATAGTCAAAAAAATTCAAAGTTGTTTCACACATTGAGTTGATAGTCAAGTTTTAAAAGTTTGATTAGATCTGTTTCAAATGCACCAACGTTTTTGGACTGGAGGGAGTAATAACTAAATAACTCGAGCAAGATCCACTTATGCCATCCCTATATCCACCAGCATTACTCTCACGCCCATCCCTTAATTACCTGTTCCCAACCATAATAAGTCATACCCATCCAACCTCCACTGCCAGGCCATTGCCATCAACCACAACTAGAATTTACATATGATTTTTAAGAATTTTAGTGTGCCAAGATAAGAGCAACTCTAGCAAACCCCGTATAACGCCGCGACCCGTAAAATAATCGTCAAAATACGGGTCGGCGCGGAAAATTCTGCCCGAGCAGACTCCGCAAACGTGTCCGATCCGTAAAAGTTTTTGCGGGACGTGACAAAAGTTCGCCCTCAACCTTTAGATTCACAAGGTGGGAGGCCGACCCGAGCTCGCTCCCTATCAGCAGCGAGATTTGGCGCGAGGGAAATTTCCACGCGGCCGTTCCTGCTCCCCCCTCCTTGGCAAGGAGATTTGGCGCGATGGAAATTACCGCGCGCTCGGGTCTATCTTCCCTGCCATGGAAGCCTCACAGTCGTCCCCCATGAACGTGGAGTTTACGCACGTGTTATCCCCTCCGGCGGATCTCGTCTGGGGACATGTCGCTCCCGTTGTTGCCCAAGGCACCAACACGCCTGCCGGCAAGCGGCAGGGCAACATTGTCGTGCAGTGCGGCAATCCGGCTGGCCCAGCCGGAAAGGCACGTGCGCCGGGCGCCGCCGCCGCTACTTGATCTGCCCGGCCGCCGACGAAGAAGGTGAGCAAGGTTTCAGGCGTGAAGCAGAAGAAGGTTCCTACGAAAAGGGTGACACCTTCATCCACTCCATCTGCCCCGGCGAGATGTTCCCCGACCATGCCTTTCAGTTGCGCTGCTTCCACCGCATGCGAGGTGTTCGATGAAATGGTCGGAAGGTATGCATCTTGATCCCTTGTTCTTGCTTCTCTTTTCGCCATTGTGGTAGCTCGTGACTTGATGTCACTCAATGTGCGTGGTTCAAGATCAAATCTTGATCAAGGCTTGGAGCGCGTTGTCTATGGATGCTTGCGGGGTATGTCTCAAAGCTCCAAGAGATATTGGCAAAGAATCGAAGATCAATACTTCACGTGATGGTCAAGTATCCCAACAGGACACCACAGACCTTTCGAGTCACTCCAAGGTCGTTGGGACGTGATGCTAGCAAAGACATTGGAGAAAAGAAAGGGTTGGCCAAGAGAAGAGCACGAGAGGCAAGGGCCATCAGCCAAGAATGAGGGGTTGCGCAAGGCGGCCATTAAGGACAGAAGAGCACGTGCCGCCATGTCCAAGCTTCTTGTCGAAGAGAATAGGATCATGACATTGAACCGCAATGACATGGACGACATCAGCCAAGAATGGCATGATATGGCAAGGAGAAACATCTTGAAGAGGAGGATGCTTGCGTCGGCCGGTGCGTGTTACTGTGCCGGTGATGTTTTATCATCAGGATTTGGAACCAATGTCGCTGATGATTTCGGTGCCGAAGTTGGAACAAGTGCCGGTGATGGATTGGGGGCGGCGATGACCTCGATTGATGTGGTGGGGAGTGAAGAGTGACCAAGATGATGACGGATGTGATTGTCGTTTTTGCATGAAGTCCTTTTGGATTTGTCCTTCAAAACTATGCATTTATTTGGGCGTGAACTATGTTTTATTGTTTGAATTTGAACTCATTTGTCGGAATCGCTGTCAAATTTTTTATTAGTGGTTTTCGGTTTGCGGGTCAACGCGGCGGCGTCCGAGCAGACCCCGCGTAGCCGACCGGTAAAAACGCATCTTCTATGAATATCCTTTTTACGAGTCCGTTTTGCAGGGTCTAACTCTGCCCTCGCTCGCGCCGGCCTGCAAAGCCGTTTTTCCGCGAAATGTAAACGTGTTTTACGGATCGGCGTTATATGAGGTCTACTAGAGATGCTCTAAAGGTGAGCAAATCTTTAACAACAACTCGCCATAGCAAGACCTTCCGAATGAAAGAATCCCTCAACACCTGGATGGAACACAATGACATAACCTAAAAAGATTCATGTCCTCCATGCAAAACAACAGCACAAACCTCCAGGTCTTCATCAAGCAAGTCTGATTTTCTTCTTCTGAAGTTTCATATATTCTCTAGAATTTCTTATCATTTATTATGATTATTCTATGCAGCATTGCATGGTCTACCCGGCATTTTGTCACAGTATTTTTATTTGGTGAAACTAAATGTTGTTGGTATTTGCTGACTTAAGCATTGCAGTCCTACTAAAATATACAAGAGCAATGGGCACTTTAAGTGCTAACGACAATAGTAGAGCCATGACTAATGGATATTCATCAAAACATCAGAATCATTTTCTATATATCTTGGCCCATATCTTGTACAGAAATATAGCGATTGTCATTTAAATCAAACATGTATCATTGTTGTAAATGAAAATAATATTCATACGTCAAAACATTTGTAGGATCACAAGCATATGGGCGTTTTCTACCTGATTTGCTAGTGAAGACCGATCCAGTGGTCATTCGTCTGCGCTTTATTTGTGTGTCTTGTGCGTCAGAACCTATATATTCAATGAAAGGTCAAATAAAGGGATACATTATGAATGTCAAATTCATACAAAGAGCACAAAAATTTAAACACTGGATGGAATGTCTTGATTTTGATAAGTTAAGAATTATCACTCATAGTGGAGTCTGGCCGTGAGGCTCGTTGGAAAAAAATAATAGGCAAGTTCAGAAACGTAAATGACTTTGATGTGCAATCTATACGAGACAAGATAGGCCATTGAGCGTTTTTCCTGGAGGAGAAATACATGTTATTTGGTAGGAAATGGAGGTATTTTAGCAAACTTTATCAGTGATGTAAGATGTACATAATAGAGGTCTAGAGTTTCCTCTTCAATTTTAAAAAAGATATTTTTTAATGCCAAGTGTAGTGTTCAGAATTTAGTGCAGATAACCCTCCACTACACTATTTTTGTCTTTTACAAGAGTTACACTATGACAACTTGGACAACCTGTTTCAATTTTTTGATAATTTGAACACAATTGATCCCAATATTCCACTTCGAACCACATTTGAGATTTTGGATGAACCTCACATGATACAAATAGTGGATATTCCGCAACAACTGAATATTGAGAAATAATCCTACTCCGTTTTTAAAACATTGAACTGAATATTTGAGTTAAATCTGGTTCAAACTAGAATATTCAGTTTAAAATGTGGTTCAATCTGTCAAATATTTAGAAATAGGGATCCATTTTATCAGTTTAACAAATAGCTGGTCCACAGTAGAATTTACCTAGCCAAACTAATAAAACCTTTTTTGCTCCTTTTCATCAATAATAATAAAACCATTTAATTCCTTTTCAAAAATAGGTTTTGACATGACCTACAAGGGTGCCACTTTGTCGATTGCTATTGTTCCTAAATATGCTAATGAAAAACGGTGAGACAGTGACCATGAAACTAGTTCACAACGAATCTAAATAGACTTATGTATGTTAATGATCAGAGTAAAAAAAACAAACGCTTGTGGCACTTAATATGTCAATCCATTTTGGGATGCAAGATAATACTTTTCAGAATTTCAAGTTTGAGAATTAGGATGTTGCATACATACATACCTGCGTGAGTCGAAAGGGTTGAGTTGAAGGACCAAGACAATATCTGATGGAGCTGGAAAGATGTACCAGTGGCCGCAGAAAACCCCACCGCCACCTCCGGCGGTAGCAAGGACGTGACGGGATCAGGCAATATGGTGCTTACCTCAATGGGGCCGACAGAAGGATGATCATCAAACTGTAGGGAGGCGACAAGCATCTTGGTACTGTTGTCGTAGGTGATGGACGCTGTCATAGAGCCGTTCAAGCTGAAGGTGGGTAAGCTTGTCGTGTTAACCGACTGCCTAACAGAGTTTATGTCGACGCCGATATGATCCTGGGTGCCACTTGGGTCCCAGGTGTTGCTGAACACGTCGAACTCTACGGCGATGAACTGGTCTGTGCCGTGGACTTGGCTCCGGCCGTCATCGACAGGGAGACCGAGGTTACCCCCGCTTGAGCTTGGCGGTAATCTGGAAGGGTAGCTGGAGAGGAAGAAAGCCATGCCACCCTCTTTGTTGCTGCCACCGACGTTGAGCCCGATCGCGAACTTGAACCGTGTGGTGAAGCTCGATACCTCACCGGTGATACTGTCATAGAAGGGCACAGGGTGAGCGTACGCCATCCGCCCCATGCAGTTGTTGTTGGCGATTCTCTGCGTGATGGAGTTGTAGGTGAGGTCGACCAGCTTCCCGTGCAAGGCCGCATCGCCCTCCAATCGGAGGTCTTGTAAGCGAGAGATGGATATGGTGGAGAAGTCGAAGCTGAAGGAGAAGGGTGAGTTGGCGGCTGCTACGAGATGCTGAGGAGCATTACGAGACATGGAAAGGAGGACGCAGCCAGCGTAAAGTAGTAGGAGAAGCTGCGGCGTGCTGCTTCTTGCACCTGAGGCCATTAGCATATGTGCTGCTACTTGGAGTTGGAAGTGATAATCCCGCTTATGATTGGCCAGCGTGTTCTAAGACCTTAAATAGCCGAGCAGACTTGTATCTCGTGTTGTACCTACCTCGTACTCCCTCCTGTTCCAAAATATAAGTGTTTTTATAAAAATTATAATACAAACTACATACGAATGTATGTAGATATATTTTAGATTGTAGATCCATTCATTTTGTTTCATATGTAGTCCGTATTTGAATCTTTAAAAAACTTATATTTAGAGACACAGAGACTAGTACGATAAGAACATTTTTTTCATAAGTATAAAGACACTTGGTCTGATTTTAAAATTCTCCATAGTTTTATATGTTGTTTTCATAAGTATAAAGACACTTGGTCTGTTTTCATTTTAAAATTCTCCATAGTTTTATACTTGGACACGTCTGACTTTCAGGGAAAGACCTAAATTACAGGTCGCCTTTTTCCTTTACAAAAAGTGGACAAATGGAGACTTGCACTCTAACGCTAGCATGTCACTATAGATTACATGCAACTTGTATGCACATCTCTGTAATTATACGTACTAACTAGCTAGCCATCGTGGACTGGTCCATCCATATGCATGCTATATGCATGATCGGGTAGTCTTGCTTTAGTCTCTACAAATACTATATATACTACTACTAACTCACACATCGCGAACTGGTCCATCAACACGGTATTTCCAGTTTTCCACACATGACGCTACATCTAATATTTAACATATTATACTGTGGCACCAGATCAAGAAAGTCTGACGTGTCCCGGATGCGTGCATTCAAATGATGCTGAATTATTGAGGATCTCGAGTCAAGTCTATACTTTCTCGTATGCCTTCTTCCGTATGAGAAGTCTGCCCCATCAGCAACCCAAGGGTTTATTGTCAGAAGCCTTCTTGGGATTCCTTTATTTTGTTCCCAAATATGATAGTTGTTGATAGCTAGAAAACATGTTGAAATACATATTGTGATATACTATATTCATTAGTACTTTCTCTGTTTTTATTTACTCTGCATATTAGCTTCGTTCTGAATCAAAGTTAACATAGTTTGACCAAATTCATACAAAATGGTATGAACATTTACAATAAAAGAATAGATGAACATGATGTGAAAATATATTCAATGATGAATCTAATGGTATTGATTTAGTATTCCATATGATAATAAAATTTATATAAATTTGGTCAACTTTTATTTTAAGGCAAAGCTAATATGCATAATAAAGAAAAATGGAGACCGATCGATCCAGGATGCATGCACACGCACGATGCCCAATTGTCCTCTTAACTCGCACATGATCGATAGTTTGTCATGACAATGGAAGATGAGCTGCACTAGCTTTAATCAAGAGAGCTTGAATTTTCATCAGATTGATATGTTAGCAGGCAGCTAATTACCTGCTCAATGGTACAATAAACCCTCATTTGAAATTGGTGAAGTGTAGTTAATTTGGAGTGTGGCGATTTGGCTCCCGGGCTCAGATGAGCCTGGGCATTAACAGTAAAATTGTAAAAAATAGAAAAATAGTTCAAAAAATTACGAGTTTTTTGTGGTGAAAGATGCATGAATGTGTGATGTTCATGTCAGTTTTCAGATAATTCAGACATCTTGGAAGCTCTCAGCAAAAAAGATAAAATTAGGGGCTGCGGAAAAGTGTATTATTTAGATCTATTTTGTCTTTTTTACTGAGAACTGCTCAAATGCCCAAATGGTCTAAAAATTGGCACGGAGGTCCTGCGCTCATGCATTTTTCGCCACAAAACTTTTTGGAAGTTTTTGAACATTTTTTCTATTCTTTTTAATTTTACTGTTCACCGAATACGTGTGAGCTCGCGCTTAGAGATGGATTATCGGTTAATTTGCCACCACTCTTAGCTGTACAATATACATTCTTTAGGATCCAGTCGAGTCTAGTCTAGTATGCTTTTTTTTGTATTAGCCACCTGCCCATCAGTCATTCAAAAGTTCATGGTTTCAAGTTCTCTTTAAATATCTTATTTTCATTTTCTAAATATGAAAGTTTATTACAGAAACTTAATTTGTTAAAATACATTCAGTTTTTAATTTACTATGAGGTTTAGCATAATTGTGAGTATCCCACAAACGCAAAGTCGCCTTAACAACTTCATGAAACTTGCTGTATGTATTCATGGTATCGGTAAATAAGCTATTCTCTACTCAGGTGTGCTGATTTTTCTTCGTTTTCTTTCTGAAAAATAACGAACTAATGGCATGCAAATGAAAACTTGTTCCACAAAAAGAAATGGGAAGAGTTTGTTCAAATATAGACATTGAAGACTCTATATTCAGAAGCTTAGCCATCACCAGAAGAGTTGTGATTCGGTTTCATGGTTTGGCACTAGCCTAACTTGCGGCACAACATCTTACTATGTAGTATAATATGAAGGCATTTCTTGTGGGCACCCATTGCTTTCTCATAGAATGCAGTACCGCACGCACGTGCGAAGCAATTAAGCAATGAAATGAAGGCATTCACGAGTCTACTTATTCAAATTGGCAAGATTTAAGAAAATTGTGGTCAAGGAGGGGCTGCACAACGGAAGGTGGATGCAAGCGTTACAAAAATATAGCTGTTATTTTCCCTTGTCAGTAAACAGTGAATGCAATTTACTACAGCCATCCTCATATAGCCACGCACTCAAGATATCTTTGTTACCTGATCAAACCAGAGTTTTAATTATATCAAGAATTTTCCATTTCTATGGACAGAATAGCTGCTAACATTTTATTTTTCTGATTGACCAATGCTATTAAATGAACCATCAATTAAAGCAATTGCCAGTATCAAGATATTCCAAAGTCAGTTGAGGAAGAGCGAAACAGAGACACTCTCTCTGTTGCGCACATAACACGGTCCTGATGTGGTGTGTGTCTCAAGAGGAAGGAAGCAAGCAATTTCTGTGCACCCGTATTTGAGGATGCAACGTCTTACCATTGGAAGTACAAAAGCGGAAAGCCTGGGAAACTCTGTTTAAAGACTATTACTGGAGTTTCAGTGGACGATCTCTGAAATAATAATCGTCTTAAAATAGGAGCACCAGTCTTAGTTCTTTACCTTTTCTCGCATCATTTAACTTTGTTTAACAGCATCAGTTAACTGGTAGTAGTACTAAGTACCTTGAAATGTCCCTCGTTATGTTGAACAAGTTGATTACTACTACATGGGATTGGAATTGCCATCACACCTCGAACAGACTCTGTTTTGCTTCTGCTACTGGAGTTCTGCTAAGATCAAGGTGTTTCTCTTATCATTCTTACCATTTACTGTAATTCATAGTACGTATTAAATACTGTCAAACTGTGGTACTAGTCAAGTTGATCTATTCATTATTGTTGCATTAGGGAATTCATCTAAAGTTCCCACGTTGGATAATTACTGGAACAAACAGACATACAGATAGTCTCCAAGAGTCTACTGTACACTACATCGTCTTTTTTCTGACACACAAAAGCTTACTGTTCATCCAAAAAATACGAATACATAGCAACGC
Organism: Hordeum vulgare subsp. vulgare; assembly: GCF_904849725.1. NCBI lineage: Eukaryota > Viridiplantae > Streptophyta > Magnoliopsida > Poales > Poaceae > Hordeum > Hordeum vulgare. The sequence continues at coordinate 18,713,961 of NC_058523.1, forward strand.
TTGTCTTTGCCAAATAAAATAGATAGATCAAAATCTAATGTTCAACTACAGTTCAAGCTGCAGTGCCAAAGTAGGCTTGCCTTTCACCATGTCTGCTCTGCATTCATGCACTCAAAAGCTCCAATCACATCCAGCAGGGATGTAGCTCCCCTTCACCTGATCAAACCAAGGTTTTGATTATATCAAGATATATACGACCACGCACCACGGCACCAGGGTTTAACACACCAAGAATTTTCATTTACATGCATAGAAGGATGCTAACTTTATTAACAAGATCACACATGCTATTAAATGAACCATCAGTTAAAGAAGTTGCCAATACAGAGTATCAAGGGAACAAACCAAGAAAAGAACTCTTGTATTTCCGGGGTTTAACTTAAGCTTGACAAAGTTACTTAGGCTGACTGACAGTACATTTCAGTTACTTAGGCTGACTGACAGTACATTTCAAAACCCTCTCACTCAAGTGGCTTCTGAATCACGCACCGATTCAGTTACTTAGGCTGACTGTCAGTACATTTCAAAACCCTCTGACTCAAGTGGCTTCTGAATCACGCACCGATTCAGTTACTTAGGCTGACTGACAGTACATTTCAAAACCCTCTGACTCAAGTGGCTGGGGCCTGGGATATTAAAGTCAAACTTTACCCAAAAAAAGTAGTAGAGCTCTAAACGAGATGCACTCGACACGGTTTGATTATTGTCTGCAAAGAGTACCATATGCATAGTTTCTGCCTGTTGTACTTGGAAAATGTGACTGCCAATTTTGTCAATCATGGGCCCTGTTTGGATACTCTAACTTAGCTAGAGGTTAGTGTTATAGTTCCTAGCTCATGACTAACCCTAAACTAACTCTAACCAAAAAGGTGTTTGGATGATACGGTTAGATTGACAATAGTTGTACTTGATGGAGAGAGGAAAGTGATTTTTAGTGGGTCCCTTGAGAACTAGCTCCGTTAACACCTATTACCTAGTGGATATAGAGAGAAAAGTGACTTTTTAGTAGGCCCCATGAAAACTAGCTCCAATTAGCACCTCTTGGGTGAGCTAGTTTTTTTGAGTGGGTTAGATGCAACTAGGTCTAATCTAACCCTCATGTTTGGATACTTTAAAGCTATTTGAGCCCCAACTAACTCAAACTAACTCTAGCCTATGGATCCAAATAGGACCATGGTCTCATGGATGTTTCCAGGATGACCCTGTGTTACTTCAACTGGAGTTTCATGGCTGACCTTTCGAATAATTTACTTAAGATGCCAGTCTTAGTTCTGTTATGATCATGATAATTTCTTTAGCACTTCTCATATCAAATTGATTCTGTCATAAAGCTCTTAAATAGCCCTCGTTACGCCTGAAAATGTGGCTGCTGCTATTGCGTAAAGACCGCAACTACATGATGCATGTATATGCAATAGAAGGAAATACATAATAGTCTCCGCTAATACTAAGTAGATACACTAATGTTCTGCTTGGCACCCTGCTAGAAGTTGTATCAGTTATCTATCTTTCAGAGTTAAACCACTTAAAAGTTGCTTGATACATTGAGCTGATAAGAAGCGGGTGGTTAAATTTCTGAAATGAAGGGAACAACAAGACTTTCCCACAAAAAAACAAGACTTTCCCACAAAAAAACAAGACTTTCCATACTTTGTAGCATGAACATCACCCTTGCTATATTTTACACAGGCTCGATAACGAAATGTTCTGGAGTTGTTGTCACTTGTCAGTTGACGAAGAGCCAAACAGAGACACTCTCTGTTCTGCACTTAACATTGTTCTGAGGTGGTGTTTCAAGAGGAAGCAAGCAATTTCTGAGCGCCCGTATTTTAGGATACAAAGTCTTACCCTTTACTGTAATTCCAAGTACGTAGTAAATACTGTCAAATGACCCCCACTGAGATTGGAGCTACCATGGTAGTTAATCTATTCATTATTGTTGCATTAGGGAATTCATCTCAAGTTCCTCTTTATCGGAAAAAATCTCAAGTTCCCACATTGGATAATTACTGGAACAAACATCATAAATACAGATAGTCTCTAAGAGGCTATACTACATCATCGCTTTCTCCTGACACGTAAAATCTTACTGCCCATCCACAAAGTACAGACGGCATAACACTTGTCTTTGCCAAATAGATAGATGACCAAAAATTTAAAAATAATGTTCAACTACAGTCCAAACTGCAGCGTCAAAGTAGGCTTCCTTGTTGGAGTTAAACACGAAAGAATCGTGGCCATGTCGGATTCAGTACATGCATGTAGGTGTCCGACTAGGTTTCTAGTTCAATCACGAATAGAATTAGGATTAGTTGGCAGCCTAGCTAGCTAATATATATACTCATGTATACCCTGTACTGAGAACCAGAATCGTGAGTTGAAATAAAACACAAGGCTCGTTACGAGCCTTGGCAATACGCCGGTATCTCGTGTGCGTGCGTTTGGTGCTTCCGGCCGGCTGGCCGTTGTGTGCGTACGTATACGTTGGCGTAGTTGCTGCAGTTTCACATAGAATCGATCAGAGCAGCGCGCTATTTTGGGATAGCTTTGCACTGCATTGGTGGATCGAACAGGAGCCAGCTAGTGGTGTATCTCGACGTAAAGCAATTCGTTGAGTTCAACAAGTGGTTAGTCTTGCGCGATCGTCACCGCTGCCGGAAAGTACTCGGCGTCGGGTCTGGGCTAACATCCCTTTCACCACGTCTGCTCTGCATTCATGCATTCAAAAGCTCCAACCACATCCAGCAGGGATGTAGCTCCCCTTTCACCTGATCAAGCCAATGTTTTGATTATATCAGATATATACGACCACGCACCAGGGTTTAACATATCAAGAATTTTCATTTCCGTGCATAGCAGGATGCTAACCTTACTAACAAGATCACCCATGCTATTAAATGAACCGCCAGTTAAATAAAAATTGTCAATACAGAGTCTGAGCTAACACACTGCTAATAGTTGTATCGATTACCATTCTTTCTGAGTTATGTAATTTTTATATACTAGCAACCAAGAGGGTTAAGCAGTTAAAGATTCTCACTAGCATTAGTGCCAATCAAGACTCGGAGCACTAGGATTCTCACTAGTAGTTTCTATTGAGAATCTTTGTTTGCACTAAGATTCTCACGAAGGGAACTTGATGGCGGGATAGTAGGACTTTAACTTGAGGGAACAGGACTAGGATTCTCACTAGCAGTTTGTACCCATCCTCACTAACAGGACTCAAAGCACGTAGTTAATGGTCTGCACTTCTTGTTCATTATTTTCATCCCCGGGCCTGATGAAGCTGCTTCATCATCCTGCTCTGCATCCACCAAGGCAAATTGAATATGACAAAAATTAGTGAGCAGAGCAACCCACCATCAAATTAAGATGTAGGAGAAGCTATATGTTAATTTACCTCCCGATTTGGATGACCTGTGGCATGAAGTGCTGCGACAGCATATCCTCGCCCGACAGCTCCTCCTTTGCTATCTCACGCACTTCCATGGAGTAATTCTTCCGCTTGGTGCTCAGCATGGCTGCATCATCCTCCAGTTCTATGACTATGTTATGCAATCTGCAGCAGGCATATATTATTTTACTTAGAGTTTCCGATTGGCCGGCCACCACACCTCTCCCGCAGGGACTTCCATGTGTCTTTGAGCCTTGCCATCGCCTTCGAGCACGTGTTCTGCCGCGGAGTGTCGCCTATTAAACTCTGCTTGGTATCCGAGAGGTCTTCTTCCCGGTAAGGCGTGAGTAGCCACGGAAGAAGAGGATATCCTGTATCACCAATTATATATTCCCGACTTCGATCCATCCAATGCTACCTTTAGCTTGCTGCCATTCAGCCTACCGCCCTTCTCGCACCCATTAAAGAGATGAGAGTCGCAAATATGTTTATGTGGTTTATGCTACCTGCCGATCCCAACCAGATGTTTCGAACCTCATCTCTGGATCAACGATCACTTGCATCCGAGTGGTCTTATTCTTCTCCCGCTTAGGTCCAAATGGGATTTGAGTTGCACATATAACACCACAACAGTTATTCATCTTGTGGATCTTCTCAAACTTGGATTTGATTTCATCCTTCTCATTGCAGTCCGCCAGCTTGAGTGGTGGTCTGCCTGCTCCCACATAGCATCAACGAACCTCTGCCATCGACAAGGCGGTTGACTTCTTCACACCAACAGAGGATCCTACGATCCCGTTGGCTCACCGAATGCAGCCTTCTAAGAGCAACGGCTACCCGGTCTTGTAAAGACAGCACCCTTCCGTTAACAAAGGTGTAGCTGTTCATATCTTGCATTGACGGCTCCATCACCAAGCTGCAGATGTAGCTAAAGGTTTCTCTCGTCATTTTGAAGACAAACTGAAATCTTTGTGCATCCTCAAAATAAGACAAGGTTCCTATATTAGAAGAAAACGTAAAAGATATTACACAACTCATAACTTGCAAGGCAAGATGCCTAGGAGAACAAATAGAGAACAAATATTTAGCAACATATGGAAGCGCAGTCAGATCCGACAGTAGCATTGGTCGATAAATAAGCATTACAAAACGATAAGAAGTTAGTTGTCTAAGGTAATACATCTATGTACTATATATTTTTTCGTCCTACTCTAGAAGGGTGTATTCAAAAGAATGAGAATGTAGGGAATATATTTAAACTGCAACATGCTGATGAAAGGTAGAAAATAAAGAGAATAGTTTAGATAACCAGAATAAATAGACAAATTAAGATGAACCAGCATTGCAAAATTACCTCCGACATGAAAGAGAAGCGACATTTGTCTCCAAGTTGTAGGGCTTAGCTGTGTACAAGACATACCATTTCCTGGAATTACCTCCTTCGCCTGCATAAGCCTTGACATGCCCAACATGCCTGAACTTGTCCCACTCAAGGCCAGATTGTCCCGCGGCTATGGAAGCAAGCAGTGCTAGGCGGCAGCATAACTCCAAATGTCTTGGGTTTATACCTCCCATGTATATTGGGAGTGTCTCCATGTCTTTATCTGTGAGCATGAGCCTCTGGAGTGCAGGAACACCCTCCAACACCTTCAGCTTTGGGCAGTCTTCGATGGTAAGCTTCTGCAGCCTGGGAAGATTAGTGATCCTCTCCAAGTCAAGGTTTTCATCCAGATCCAGCTCAACCAGAGATGGAAAGTTCTCTATAGAGATGAGGCCCTGGACATAGGATATGATTAATTTATTCAAAGCCCTTGCCTGGGATGCAAGGCCAGGAGGAAGACACTTCAATTTGCATCTATCTAGCGTAAGCACCTGCAAGACAGGAAAGGCTTGCACTTGCTCCTCCCAGTCCCACTCCTCCCATTCCACCAATCTTATTAATTCCATCTTATGCAATCTCGGAAATGCAGCCACCATTTGGGCAGACGAGCGTTGTAGTGATTGTTGACTGCATGAATTCAGGTCCAACACACTTGATGGTTGGAGCACAATTGATCCGAATGAACTCAGATAGGGAGCCGACACAAGCCATCAGGAAGCTGTGTGCAGCAAGCTAGGTCGACAATGAACAGAATCCTTAAGCTCTGGAGGGGCACATCTGATGATGACATCATCCACCTTGGGGGCCATCGGCCAAAATATCCTCTCATATCAAGAGATTCTAACCTGGGCGGAGGGCAGAGCTCATGAAACACCTTCTCCATTTGTTGTTGCTCTTCCTCAGAGACACAATCTTCCTCTTTAATCAGTCCATCATCTCCTAATATACTACCACAATTTAAGACTAGAGTAGTAAGATGCACCTTGTCAGCAAGCTTTGCCTTTGCTGCCAATGAGGAAGTAGTTATATTCTCCAATCCGTCCAAATCAAGAATCTTGAGCTGAGAAAGAGGACCCAACTCTTCCAAACTACAACAATCACCATCCACCTGGGCTGGAAACCCAAGTAATACCCTTAAGTTCGCTCGAGCACAAAACCCCTGGGGATGCCTTTATACTTGTTGCATTGAAGTTAAGGTACCTTAGCTGCCCTAACTTCACAATGCTACCTGGAAGTTTCACAAATTGTTTGCATCCAAAAAGGCTAATGTACTGCAAGAATTTCATATTTCCAATGCTATCAGTGCGACTAGATATATCAGTCTCGTAAGGACAAGTACCTCAGGTGCTTGAGTTCATGCAAAGATTCAAGCAATTCTACAACATGTGCAGAATCTATATGCAAAGTTTGTAGACATGGAAAATTAACTAACGAATCACCAGGCTTGATATTTATATAGCCGCTTGATATTAATGCCCTTAATGTCTTTTGTGCTTGCAAAGAACTCCACTCTAACCCATATGATTCTCGATGCTTTGCTTTCCAGAGATAACCGAAGAAACTCATGTGCACTAAGTTTACTAACAATATTAGTTTCTCCACTATGAACTGCTAGTGCCTCATCTCTAGCCACAAATTGAGCAAATGAGCGTACAACATCATGCATGTTGCGACATATTGATCAACATAAACTGTATTTGGCTCTATAAGATTCCTCAAGATCAGCTCCTTGTAGTACTTGCTTCCTAATTCTTCTATGTCATCTAAGGTCCCGTGAAGAAATCCTTCACTAATCCACATGCCAATGATTTCGCTCCTAGAAAACACTGCAGTTTTAGGGAGAAGGGAGTAGTCAGAAACATTGTTTGGCACAAGAAGATAAATCTTCATAGCTTAAATATACTGCATTGTTTAGCTCTTCGGTATTCCTGATATTGACCATATAGAATCATCCAAAACTATCTTCCACTCATGCTGTTTTTTGTCCTTCCGACACAAGATCCCACCCATTACTTTGAGAGCAAGAGGCAAACCATCACATTTTCCAACAATCTGCACTCCAATATCCTTGAGCATATCAATTTCACATTCATCCTGCTCACTTGAGATTATCTGCAAGCAGTTGAACTGATAGAGTCAATAGCGGAGTGTGTTGGGCATAAGCTACGCATGGTGTGCCGGCGCGAGCGTCAGTGCGCGAGCGGGGGCACAGCGGAGTGTGGCGGTGTGCGTGCGTGTGTGTGCGCGCGTGAGCACAGGCGTGCGCAGGCCGCGGTGTGCGTGCGTTAGACTGGGGTTAGCTAGGCGTGCTGGTCCGGTCTCCCAGAGCGATCACTCGCGGGCTTTGTGTTAGCAGGGCGCTGTCGGCGCGCGTGGCCGCGACTAGAGCGGGCGAGATCGTGGCAGCGGAGGTGGGTGCCCAGGTATAAAACCTGTGTGGGTGCGTCTGTAACCAGTGTGGGTGTCGAGTTAGAGCTCGGAATAGAAGCCGTGGTGCGGCGGCGGCGGACGTGCGCCGGAAAATCCCCACTGCTTTCCTGTGCTCTCCTCTCCTTCCTCCCTCCTTCTCTGTTTGCGACAGTGTAGCAAGGCGAGAGGCAGTGCGTGAGAGAGCGAGAGGTGCCGGGCAACAACAGAGTGGTTTTCCTTTAGAGAAAAACATAGAAATTTGGTAACTGCTAGTGGAGAAAGAAACTCATGAATGATCAGTTAACGTACTGCCTAAATTGAACTATCAAGTGGATGAGCTGGTAAGTGAGGATGTTGCTGTCAACTCGGATGCCTATAGCATGTGCGAGGCTACAATCATTACATGTTCACCCAAACGATGTTAGGTTTTTTACTCTTTTAACCACAGGATGCTTAATTTAATCTATGATCTCAGAAACTAAACAGATTATGTGCTTAATTATGTGGATACATACTACAATACATATACTCATCCTCCAGAAAACAGAGTCATATTTTTACCCAGAAAACCAGAGTCATACTTAATCTACAGTTACACAAGGGGGTTGGTTGTTACATGTTTAAATCATCTATAATTCTATACAGGAAATTTTATAATTCTACCAATCACAAATAAGTTTTTTTAGAAAAGGACCAATTACAAATAAGTAGAAGAATGAAGTACCATCTTTTGTTTTTTATCATTCTACCAATTGCAAATGATTGACTGTGTAGTTGTGAACATGATGGAAATGGAAGAACAATGACACTGTTTCTCACTTTTATAAATGTAAGAACATTCATATGATCCTAATTACCAATTTTGTTTGGACTTGCATTTTAGGTGATGACTACGTATATTACTATGTATATTTCAATAAAATTAGCTTGCTAAAAGGGAAAACAGTGCCAAATAAAGGAATATGGTTTACGGAGACACTATTAATTACTAAGGGATAAAACTATATATTCGAAAAAGATGCATTGGGAATATCTGTAGGAGCACAGATGACCAACTTTCATCAACCTAAATTTGATACCTAGGTTGAACTATTGCACTTTCTGTGCACACAATACAGAGTGTCCGAACTAGTTGCGGCAGGTGCATGTGTGGTGGCATAAAAATATAGTGTCCCTGTTGTATGGGTCCATGTTGTAATCTCAAAGAATTGTACATAAAAGAAGTATGCCCAATTATTATATCCCTACCCCAAATTAAGCATGAACGTAGTAATATTAAAGATGTATGGAATTTAGTTATGCACCTGTTTCTTGAGCAATGACCAGGCATCCTCCTCCTCTAATTTGTCCACATGGTGGTAGGGAAGCACAGCTTTCATCCTTCGAGCTACTCTTTCATCTCTAGTAGTGACGAGGACTCGGCTACCTTGAGCCACAACATTAGACAAGGATGTTTTAAGCACATCATCCCATGCTTCATGGTCCCAAACATCATCTAGCACCAGGAATAGCTTCTTCCCTTTCAAGCTGGTGGCAAGGATTGGCTGAAGCACAGCCAATGCCTTTTCGCGACCATGTTGTCCCCCAGCTTGCGTGATGATTGTCCTGAGCAAGTCAACCTTGTCGAAGTCCTTGTTGATGCTCAACCATATCGACTTCTCGAACTCGGCATTCAGGGCTTCATCGTTGAAGACCTTCTGGGCAAGAGTGGTCTTGCCGATTCCACCAACCCCAACAACGGCGACTACCATGATGTTGGTATTGACCTCCTTTTCACTCAGCATGATCTCGACTAGCTTTCTCGTGTCTTGTTCGATCTTCTCTCCGACTACACCGGACCGATCAAACTCCCCTGATGTCTCACGTCTTTTATTGCCAGAATGAGAGCCATGGACCTTGCTGTTGCGATCCTCATAGGAACCAAGAGGGATGAAGCTGAAAGCAGCGCTTCGCTCCATGATGATGTCGAGCCTCTTGTTGAGCGCCTTGATGCGGGTACCGATGTCGTGGGCATGGGAGGGATTCCGCATGCAGAAAAGCAAGGGGTTGCAGCACCCCACATTTGCACTGGACATACCGTGCTCCATGGCCTTGAGCTGGCAGAGGTCGAGGATGTCGGCAGCTTCATACATGGCACGCTTGAGCTGGGACACCCATTCTTGCACCCTCTTGTCAGTGATGTTTCTCCTGTCAGCATCAGCGAGGAAGTTCTTGAGATCCCTAAGCTTAATGTGCATCTTGTCGATCTCACGTTTGAATCCAAGCAACATGTGCACCTCTTCACTCGCCATCTCCGTCAGCATGTGTAGCACGTATGACGCAAAGGCATCCAGGACCATCGTATATATGTTTGGTACGTTTTTTCTGTTACAAATTTTAACCACATATATCAAGATCATCCCCGCCACTTGTTGCAGCTGAAGATTGCCAGCCAAAACTAGTGAAAAAGGCAGCACTAGAATGCTAACATGGGTACATGAGGAACAAGTTATAATTTATGAGCATGTGCAAGCTACCTAGATTAACAGAGGCAAGCAAAGCCAACTAATCATACAGAGAGGTACAAAATTACCTTCAAGACGGATGTATGTTGGGTCTTGCTCTAGGCCTTCTGAGCAACTCGATTACAAGCTAGTACATGTGAAGGGCCTAATAAGGACGGGGCATTATATGTATATATAAGCTAAAGGGGATTACAAGCACCTTGTATGCGAATATATATACTAATCCGCACATTGTGATCAACGGATCAGGCTATCTGTCCACAAATTAAAATATGTGCTGAGTCTTGGATTGTTCATCGACTGATCTGTTAGCTGGCAATTAAAATATGTAGCTGGTGAGGGGTATGATACAATTGATGCAACCTGTAATGTTAAGAAGCTGTAATACCTAGATATATCCGTCTCTTATTAAACGCTTTGCAGGGAAGGAAACACGTAAGCCAGACTCAGCAGCATCCCGGTATTTCCCGGAAGGAAGTGATGTAGTTTACTTTGAAACGGTCTGTTTGTTCGAAGGCCATAGCCAAAAGACTCCTTGTGATTTGGTTTGATTTCACACTAGCCTAACTTGCTGCACAATGCTTACCTTATACTAGTATAATATAAAGGCTCTTTATTGGTGGGCACCTAGCATTGGTTAACTAGCACTAATTGTCACATCTTGTACCTCCCACGGTCCCGATTGGAGGAGCAGAAGAAGGTTGCAGAGAAATTGCACAGGAGATTTGGAGTTAGGCCTATCGTAATGCATTGTCTCTTAGCGGTATCCTAGGTAGTATACGATCGTTAGATACAACCATCCTAATGTATTGTATGTTAAGTGTCGTATCTTAGTAAGCATGTATTTAATGATTTTGGCCTCATACTAATATGTGATTGGTCTAACAAGTTATTTTGCTCTATGATACCGGCAGAGAAATTGCACAGGAGATTTGGAGTTAGAGAATGCAGCCTGATGAATTGTAGTAGATGAGGCACCGCACTATTATTTATCGGGACCGTAGAAATCAAATACTGAAAATCCCGAGTCAATTTTGTGCAAGATGATCATCAAGAAGCAGGGTTGGTCATAATTGGTGGAATCAAATGAGTTGTGCATGCATGACTATGGTTGTTTGTGCATACTTTTAAACAGTGGTGATGCTAACAGCGGTTGATGTTGCTTAAGTATATTCAGAGATGTCAGTGTTGCATTCTACCAACAGCGAATCTTGGTAATGCAATGCAGAGTGCTCTCAATGAATTTGGAATTGATGATTCAAACACAAATCAGATGGGCAATTTCAGCCATACACCGAACGAATTAGCAAAAATTAAGCGTCAAATGGGTGAATAGAACGAATGGAATGCTAAAGAGCAAAGGGTGAGTACAGATTGGTGCCGTATTCACCGGACCTTCGGCTGCGGCATGGCGGCGGCCGCGCACAAGCATCTATCTGACCCGAGTCGCTCTGACGGCGCCGCCGATCGCGACTTCTCGCCGGCAAAGGGCAACGGGCCGGGTGTGTGCTCCGAGAAAAGCCCCAGCCTGAGAGGCCGCTGGTGAAGAGCAGCTCCGTGCGGGAAATACAATTGACTTCCCTGAAAAAAAAATTTCTGGCAAATGGGACCATGTGCTCCTGGGAGTCTAATTGGATTTAGGAAATTACAACGCTTAAATTTCTAACAACGTTCACTCTGTAATAAATAATGTTCATGAAATTTTAAAATTTGCTCACTCAAATTATTCACACAATTCAAAAGTGTTCTTGCAATTTCAAAATGTTGACAAGTTTCAAAATACGTCCATAACATGTTTTAAGTATTCCTAAAAATGTAAAACATCGTCACATAATTCATAAAAAAAATCATCATTCAAAAAATATTTACTTGTTTGCTAATATGTTCTTGAAATGTAAACAATTGTTTGCGCAACTTCTGGAAAATACAAGGGACATAGACAAATTTTATCTACCACCGGTGGTAAACCACTTGTGTTTTGTATGTTGTATGTAGTATCTATCAAATCGGATAGTATGTATGCGTAGTATGTAGTATATAATCATGTTTAGGTAGTATATATAATATTTGTTTGGTAGTATGTATCATATTTTGTTTATGCTCTTTTTACATACAAATATATGCATATTTCATAAATATAATAAAAACTATGGATTAATTTGTAATTTTTTCATGTAACTCATTTTGGAAAATCTTATATATAGTATATGAACATAATAAGAATGATAAATTAGTATATATACTCCCGCGTGGTAGTATATGGAACACGTGGGGTAATATATATATACTCCCTGGGTGGTAGGATGTATTTTTCCTAATATATATATATATATATGTATGTATGTATGTATGTATGTATGCGTGTGTTGGACCGAATAAAAAAGAACACAAAACGAATAAACAATGTTGGACCGAAGTTTCTAAAACCAGTATGTAGTCTGCTAGAAAAACAGTCTGTAGTGGTCCATAAAAGCTCTCCGAAATTGTCTCGAAAGATTCCGAAAAATACATGACAAACGTTATTGGGCCAGACCACTAGTGGGAGCGCTAGAGGCGAGAGGATCATACGCTCGCAAAAGTGAGGCATAACTCTCTACGCTTTTTGACCTAAGACCATTATCCTTTGTGTCGATTTTTTAGATTAGAGAGAAACTATAGGAAGAGGACAAAGCGTTTCTTCCTTCCTCATGAGTGGCTCCAAGTGACTAGGGTTTGCTTGCCTCCGTCAGCACATCACCAATCTGCTTCGCTTCGGTGGCCTTAGAGCATCTCTAGCCGCGCCTCAAATGCCCCTCCCTCTCCGGTCATTTTTTTCGCGGCGGGAAAATGGTCCAGCCGTGCCCGAGGAGCCCATTTTTCGCCGACTAGACCGAATTGGCCCGCGGTCTCAGTAACCAAGACGCTGGGTCGCCGGGCGCCGGCAGAAATTTTTTTGTCGCGAAAAACACCGGCCCGCAAGTCGCGACGCGCGCGCGGTTGTCGCCTTCGCCTCGCTTTCCGCAGGAATAAATGTGAAGGCTGCGCCCGGTCAGCCTTCCATTGATTCACGGCGGCACGTGAAGACGCGCGACGCATGTGCCATTGGTTCCTCGCCACGCGCTCAAATGGCGCCACTCCGCAGCCCACCCGCCCGCGGCTATATAAGGTGAAGGTGCCCTCTCCCCACCGGTGGCCACAAACACCTCGCCGCTTATGCCCTCTCCTCTCCCTTTTCCTCCCCTAAAAATGGTCGAACGCTACCCCGCGATGGAGCAGCAACCAATGCATGGCTTCGCCGTCATCACCTCTACAAGGCAGACTACCCGCGCCACCGACATGGGGGTGCCGGGTCATGGAGGCTTAGCGCGGTGGAGTTTTGGTGCCACCGTCGCCTCTAGAGCTGATCGGCGGGCGGAGATCACGCGCATCTCGGCCATCGCTGCGGAGATCGCGAACCTGCCGAGGTACGCCCGACAACAACATGTTGTGGACGGCGATTGTCGACGCCGACACGACGACCAACTTGCCGCCACCAATGGGGTCGAACCACGCGGACCCCACAACTCCGAGGGCCGCCCCCAATTGGTGGGGCCTCCCCGGCCGCACCAGACGTCTCTATGGCGCAGGGCACGCGCAGCGGTGGCATCGTCATCAACGAGCCCAACGCCTCCTCCCGCCTCGTCAAGCCGAAGACGGACCCGGGACTCCTCCCCCTCAAGCCGGAGCACCTACCATGACCGCCGATGACGAGACCGCCCTCAAATGGGTGCAGGATGACTATGTTCGGGAGGAGATGGAGAGCGAGCGTCGCGCTCTCGAGGAGGGCGGTGTCGACATCCTCGATGACAGCGACGAGGAGGCGCCGAGGCCTTCCAACCCCATTGGCCACGACGACCCAGTGCACGGGTGCACCAAGGACGGCGGCGGAGTGCAGGACGACGATGGCGATGACGACGGCGGTAACTACACCAATTTCTACAAGCTTCTCGGCATGTACAAGGCGGCAGCGTCGGGTGACAGCGGCGACTTAGTTTAATTACGTTTTTATTTCACTTTTGTACAAAATTCAATGAAAAACTACGAATTTCTTTCGAATTTGAGTCGGTTTCAGCCGAATTTGGGCCGAGTTTTTTTTAAACTGCTCAGGCGACCTTTGGGGGGCGACTGGGAACCCCCCATGCCGTATTTTAGCCGGCGTGCCCCCAGGTGGTGCTATTTCACGCCCCTCGTGGGGGGGCGAACGGCTGGAGATGCTCTTAAGGCCATGCAGGCTTGGTGGATCCCACACTTGCTGACAAGCAGGGCCGTCTTCAAAAATTTTGGGGCCCGGGAAAAAATCAAAATAGGACTCCTAATTTTATGTAAACCATATAGCTTAAGAACTAATGTAAGTAAAGCAAAAAAACATATACTCTCACTTAATTATTTAACTTCAAATATGTCTAATTTGGTATAACATTTAGGAAAATATCAAATACTAATAGTAAAATAGTAAACATGGTAATAAGTAATAAACTTCTAAAATGACCTCATTTTCTCTCAAAAACAACATTTTTCTATACTATTAGGAAAATGGCCATTAGTCCTGCTCGAGAGAGCCTTTAGTCCTGGTTCTTCAACGACAAAACCAACGGACTAAAGGCCCAAACCTTTAGTCTCGGTTGGCTTACGAACCAGGCCCAAATGAGCTCCACGTGGCCTATGCGGACGCCCGGGAGGAGGACTTTAGTCCCGGTTGGTAAGACCAACCGGGACCCAAAGACAGCACGCGCAGCAGCTCTAGGCGCTGCGGTTTTTTTGAAAGGGTGTTAGGGGGTTTTTGGGGGGTTTTATTAGGGCTTTCATATTGTGTTTCCCCTTTTCTTTTTGTGTCCATCATCTTTGATTCCTTATGCTTGTTGGTGTTTTCGGTCGGTGCCAACTAGATGCTAGCTAGTACGTACATAAAGCATTACACGACATCGTATATTACTACTCATCATTGTACATACTAGTTAAAAACTCTTCATCATTGTAGGTAAACTAGCATAAAAAGATAAACTTATCATCATTCTGGTTGTTATCATAGTAGCAAATTACCAAGTTATCACAAGGTTAAAGCACTAACTACTACTCAGTCCTAGGTAAAAAAGCAAAATAAAGACGGACTCTGACATCTCTGTATTAAAGAACACAACTCAACCTATCTCCAACTTGTGAGATGCGTAAGTTTTCCTCTTCAAATGGTATCATGATGCTTGGATTGCATTTCTCCATCCTTTGATTTTCAGAGTGTCTTCACTTTGACATATCATGTATTTACCACGGTAATTAATCGGGTTGCCCTAATCTATCTATTTCCAAATCACCAATGATAAACATCCATTTACACTAGTGGGGACGGGCCTTTAGCCCCGGCTGAGGTTTAGTCCCGGTTCACCAACCGGACTAAAGGGGCGGACTAAAGGCCTAACCTTTAGTCTCGGCCCGTTACAATCAGGGACTAAAGGTGCTCCACATGGGCGCTTCGTAGCTCCCTGGGGCAGGCTTTTAGTCCCGTCGTACACGGACCGACTAAAGATTTTCAGATTTTGCTTATTTTTGGGTTTTTTGAATGAAATTATTTTTGGGTTTTAGGGTTTTAGGTTTAGGTGTTCGGGAGATTAACGTGATGCCTCGCTTTGGTGTTCGGGAATTAGTTTTCGATAATTTAAATAGAAATAATTATGCATATATATATAAGATTAACTTATCTTACAAGCGAGCATATATATACAATTATATGGAGATTTGAATTATCGGACTAGAGCCCGTCTATTCGATTACATGGACGAACATCGAATGGCCATAGCTACACTAAATCGCATTTGTCATCTATAGCTTCCGCCCTCGTAAATCCCGCAAGCTCCTCTCGCACAGCAATCGCCGCTGCTCGTAGGACCTTCGCCCTCATGGCCGGTGCTATATAAGAAGAGGAGATGAATATGAATATCAGTCATGATAACAAAGAATGACGGGTAAAAATAGAGGTGTGAATGTTCATTGCTTACGCCGAATCTGTGATCCTTGAACTCGAGGTAAACGTGCGAATGGTTTCGCAAACATAGTATCCGCATAGATGCGTTCCCGTGGCTGCTGGCCGCACTTTACGAGAATAGAATATATATAATCAAAATAATAATCTAGCATCATAAATGTATTGAAAATTAATAGAAGTATATCATACTACTACTTACCTGAGCCGCTCTAAAGGTCAGCTTCTCAGGAAAGTTACCGGGAGTCACGCACTTGAACCGCTTCCAAACCCTGCCCGACAAGGATAATGATTTGCTAAGTTTTTCATTAATTGATATATCAAAAAATCATCGAAAGAGACCGATAGAGCGCAAGAATGATTAAAATTACCCTTGGAGCATGTCCTGCAGGCTTTGGAACTGTTCCAAGGGTCTCGATAATGGGTCGAAGGCATCAACTCTTCCCTTATCAATTTGAATGTCCAACAGAATCCAATGAAAGCTGCACACACACACACACACACATATATATATATGTGTGTGTGTGTGTGTGAGTAACTTATCAATTACACTTATAAGTGAATGGACACAACAGAGTAAAGACCCTCACCTGAAGTTGTATGGAAACAGTATGTGGTCATAGAAATTTTGATCTATTAGAAACCTTAGAAGGTTTTCCTCCGTCTCCTTGGGTTTATCAGTTAGCGTGGCTATATGTATTTTATCTGGGTCAATAATCCCAATATTTAGGATGGTCTTACTTTTACAATCCAGAATCTTCATTCTGCATAATAGAGTACAAGTTATATATAGACAATGAATTGAAATAACTAAACAAGTTATATGTAGACAACGAATTGAAAAACTTACAGACAATAGCAACTCATAAGCGATTTGTCGAGGGCGTCGCCATTGTACATCTGGAAGAGTTCATCAAAGTCGATATGGATTTCTTCGGAGCGGCCGTAGTACTCCCGTGGGACACTCAGCACGATCATCGTTCTCCCATTCTTTGATTCACTTAAGTACCATTGATGCAAGTAACGCATATTTGTTGGAAGATCATCTTTGCTGACCAAAGGCTCTCCCATGACAAACCAGGTCTTAGGGCTACGAGCCTTGGGTATCCCGTTGTCTTGGGAAGCCAGCAAATCTTCAACCGAGATACCACATTCAGCCGCTAACTCCTTTGCTCTTTCAAAAGCTTGCCCTGCACCGAGGGAGAACATTCTCGTAACACCTTGAGGGGTGGGATCGACTGCTTGGCCTCGTTGTCCAAGCCGAGGAACGCCTGATTTTTCTTGCTTGTAGTTGAACTTGGGTTTGCTCCCACTTGCACTTGCACGTGAGCTGCTCTTTTTCACTTCCTTCGCAATGTGCGTGTATAGTCATCGTCTTATAGTGTAAGTCATACTGTGATGGAAGGGTTATGAAGTCTTTTGCCCATGCTATTTGCTTCTCGGTGTATTCCGTGCGGGGCTCGGGTGCCTTCTTTTTATCTGCGCATCATGATGTTCCTTTGCTATCCTGGCGTTTTCCTCGGGGGTACGATCATAAGGTCTGATAGGAAGATTAGCATGAGGTACCTTTGGGAGGGGCGACCGTTTGGGGGCTCTGTCGCTTAGGAATCGTCGACGGAGCTTTCTTGGTGGCACGCTTCCGCTTAGTATTCTATACGGGCGGCGACGGAGACGGACGACCCAAGTCCGGCGGCGGTGATCGAGATGGACTCGTGTTGTGCTGGCCGACGTCATGTGGAGGGCTTGGAGGTAATGGAGGTGTAGGTGACCTGCGACGACTCGGAGGCGGTGTTGTCCTTGGGGCCGAGCCTGGAAGCTTGATGTAGTTCTTGTCCCATAGGATGACTCCACCCAGTACTTCTCCGAGTGTCCTCTCATCTTTGGGTCCAGCTATGTCGAGCTCCATATCACGAAACCCCGTCATGATTTCATCCACCCCGACTTTAGCAAAGCCAGCTGGAATCTCACGGCCATGCTAGCGTGCATCAGGGCCAGAAGGTAAAGCTTGTCCGACGGCCACCTTCATGGATATGTTCTTGAATTTCTGATGGAGTTCACATGATGTTGACTCCTTGATTCCATCCAAGGTGTAGCTGGGACCGCCCTCTATCATTCTTCGTGCATAGTCGGGCGGGGCCTCAGATTCAGCCACGCTGCTTTTCCGCTTAGATGGGGCGCCGGTAATATCAAGTGCAGGATCTTCCTGGCGCGGTACTCCTCTAAGCTCATCAATCTGCTTCTATTGCTCGTTAATCCTGGCAAGCAACTGGTTGAACTTGTCATTCTCTCATCCGCTGCCGCTTCTTTGCTCTCTCTCGCTTCGTAAGTGTCTTGGTCTCTCGCAAACCCAAGCCACCACGGGTAAGAAGGACCGAAGCTCGCTCGTCTCCTCCATGTTCGCCATTGTCGAGGACTAGTGTGAGCAAATCTTTATCTCTGTCTACAATGAACTTTCTTTTTCCCTCCTTAATTTCTTTCACTATCCTTTTCCAATTCTCCCTGGGTATCCTAAGACCGTCATTGCAGATGAGGTCCCCTGTTTTTCGTCGTACGACCCACCATGCGCAAGGAACCAATTTCTTGCTCTCAATTCCCACTCATCACGGAGTGGTTCAGGTACGATGCCTTTATCTAGCAGATCTTGCTCTTTCTTATCCCACTTTGGGATGGCAGTCTCATAGCCCCCGACCTCAGCTTGTGGTGATATTTCTTCTGTCGGCATTTATCTTGTTCTTTTCTCGATAATGCCCGGGCATCTTCTCGACTCTTGTACTCTTGAAATGCTTTCCAGTGATTCGCCGCTTGGCTAGATACCCTCGAATACGGCACTTTCTTTGTCTTCACATAGTTTTTCCATAGCTTCTTCTTCCAGCTACTGAACAGTTCGCCATCTTCTTTAGAGTCCACCGCTTGACTTTGGCCCTCGCTTGTCTCAGGCGCCTTCATTCTCACATTCCGCAGGTTGAAATGTGACATGATATCATTCCAAAGATTATCTTTGTACCTTTCGCGACATAGTCACTATCGGCTGCCCCTTTGCGCTTGTTCCACTCCCGAACGCTGATCGGGACGTGATCCCTAACGAGAACTCCGCATTGCTTCTGAATGTGTCAAACATTCTTAGGAAGCTTGGCTCGCCCGTAGGCAATATCACCTCAAAGGTGTAATGCGTCCGTGCATCCAACTTTCTAGTCGGGCCTCGCTTCGTAGTTTTTCTCGATGTGGAGGCCTAAGAGGGAGAAACATTCCAAATGAATGTATATGTATACAATATAGAGCTATCTCCAATATTTTTCACATATTACAAGTGATTGTCGAACTTCATATGTATACCTCGCCGACTTTATTATTTCTTCACCGGCTTCTCCATCGCTGGAGCTATCACCTTCTCCGTCATTGACCTATCTCCGCCCCATCGGCTTCATCTTCGTGTCGCCGACCTCCATTCCAACGCCGTGGTTTAGATATGACGACGGAGATTCAGCTGGTTCAACGCTCGGGTCGCTTTTGATTATATCTTCGAGAAGTTCTTCCTCTTCAAGGTTCCTGATATGTGGATCCATAGTTCTGCAAAAAACGGATTCTCTTAACCTTTGTACCAAAAAAGAATTATTCTATCAGGAACTCCATTCTAAAACAACTTTAGTCCCGGGTCGTGACTCCACCCGGGACTCCTAGATTTCTGCATAGTATTCAAAGTAGGAGTACTTTTCCAATTTGAGCATTCAATAAGCAAAACCAAATCGTAAAATAAAGTAGTATTCAAATTAGCATGCATTCAATTATAATCAAATACATCATCTCTTTTGTCCGTACATCATCGAATATTATCACTAATACTCCTCGAATACTATCATACATATTGTTGGGGAACGTCGCATGGGAAACAAAAATTTTCCTACGCGCACGAAAACCTATCATGGTGATGTCCATCTACGAGAGGGGATGTGTGATCTACGTACCCTTGTAGACCGTAGCAGGTAAGCGTTAGTGAACGCGGTTGATGTAGTGGAACGCCCTCACGCCCTCGATCCGCCCACGAACTCGTCCCGCGATCAGTCCCACGATCTAGTGCCGAACGGACGGCACCTCCCCGCTCAGCACACGATAACTCGACGATGATCTCGGCCTTCTTGATCCAGCAAGAGAGACGGAGAGGTAGAAGAGTTCTCCGGCAGCGTGACGGCGCTCCGGAGGTTGGTGATGATCTCGCCTCAGCAGGCTCCGCCCGAGCTCCGCAGTAAACGCGATCTAGAGGTAAAACGATGGAGATATGTGGTCGGCTGCCGTGGCAAAGTTGTTTCAAATCAGCCCTAAAACCCCACTATATATAGGAGGGAGGGAGGGAGGAGGCAGCCCCAAACCCTCAAGGTTTGGCCGAAATTTGAGGTGGAGGAGTTCCTACTCCAATCCTACTTGGAGTAGGATTCCACCTTCCCACTTGGAAACTCTTTCCACCTTGTGTTTTTTCCTTCTCAAACCTTATGGGCCTTAGTGGGAACTTATTCCAGCCCACTAGGGCTGGTTTATCTCTTCCCATAGCCCATGAGACCCTTGGGGCGTGAAACCCTCCCGATGGTCCCCGACACCCTCCCGCACTCCCGCACACTACCGATGAGCCCGAAACTTTTCCGTAATGCCCGAAACTTTCCGTAACCAAATGAGGTCATCCTATATATCAATCTTCATCTCGACCATTCCGAAACCTCGTGACGTCCGTGATCCATCCGGCTCCGAACAACATTCGTAGCCAACCATATAACTCAAATACGCATAAAACATCGTCGAACCTTAAGTGTGCAGACTCGGGTTCGAGAACTATGTAGACATGACCCGAGGGACTCTTCTCAATATCCAATAGCGGACCTGGATGCCCATATTGGATCCTACATATTCGAAGATCTTTATCGGTTGAACCTCGGCCAAGGATTCATATAATCCCGTATGTCATTCCCTTTGTCCTTCTGTATGTTACTTGCCCGAGATTCGATCGCGATCCGCATACCTATTTCAATCTCGCTACCAAACAAGTCTCTTTACTCGCTCCGTAATACAAGATCCCGTAATTACACTAAGTCACATTGCTTGCAAGGCTTGTGTGTGATGTTGTATTACCGAGTGGGCCCCGAGATACCTCTCCGTCACACGGAGTGACAAATCCGCCTCGATCCATACTAACTCAACGAACACCTTCGGATATACCGTAGAGCATCTTTATAGTCACCGCTTACGTTGCGACGCTTGATATACACAAAGCATTCCTCCGGTGTCCGTGAGTTATATGATCTCATGGTCATAGGAACAAATACTTGACACGCAGTAAAACAAGATCAATAAAATGACACGATCAACATGCTACGCCTATTAGTTTGGGTCTAGTCCATCACATGATTCTCCTAATGATGTGATCCCCGTATCAAGTGACAACACTTGCCTATGGCCAGAAACCTTGACCATCTTTGATCAACGAGCTAGTCAACTAGAGGCTTACTAGGGACAAGGTTTTGTCTATGTATCCACACAAGTATTGTGTTTCCATTCAATACAATTATAGCATGGATAATAAACGATTATCATGAACTAAGAAATATAATAATAACTAATTTATTATTGCCTCTAGGGCATATTTCCAAAGTTCCCACTTGCACTAGAGTCAATAATCTAGTTCACATCACCATGTGATTCCAACGAATCCAACACCCATATAGTTATGGGGTCTCGATCACGCCTTGCTCGTGGAGAGAGGTTTTAGTCAACGGTTCTAAACTTTCAGATCCGTGCGTTCTTTACAAATCTTTATGTCATCTTATAGATGCTGCTACTACGTGCTCTTCGTAAATGCTCCAAATATCTACTCTACTATACGAATCTGTTTCACTACTCATAGTTATTAGGATTAGTGTCAAAGCTTGCATCGACGTAACCTTTACGACGAACTCTTTAACCACCTCCATAATCGAGAAAAATTCCTTAGTCCATTAGTTACTAAGGATAAATTTTGACCGCTGCTAGTGATTCAATCATGGATCACTCTACTCGCAATGACTTTGAGTCAAGGCACACATCAAAGTGTACACAGATGGCAGATTTTAGATTCTACTGCTAAGGCATAGAAGACAACCTTCGTCTATTCTCTTTATTCTGCCGTGGTCGGGTTTTGAGTCTTACTCAAATTTACACCTTACAACGCAACCAAGAACTCCTTCTTTGCTGATCTATTTTGAACTCCTTCAAAACTTGTCAAGGCATGCATCTTATTGAAACTTTATTAAGCGCTTTTGATCTATCTCTATAGATCTTTGATGCTCAACGCTCAAGTAGCGCAATCCAGGTATTCCTTTGAAAACTCCTTTCAATCAACCTTATATGCTTTACGAAATTCTACATTACTTCGATCAACAATATGTCTACCACATACACTTATCGAAATTCTATAGTGCTCCCACTCACTTCTTTGGAAATACAAGTTTCTCATAAACCTTGTACAAACCCAAAATCTTTGATCATCTCATCAAAGTGTATATTCCAACTCCGAGATGCTTGCACCAGTCCATTGAAGGATCACTGAGCTTGCATACTTGCTAGTATCTTTAGGATCGACAAAACCTCCTTGTTGTATCACATACAATGTTTGCTCAAGGAAACCGCGAGGAAACAATGTTTTGACATCCTACGGCAATATTTCATAAATAATGCAGCGACTACTAACATAATTCTAACAGACTTTTAGCATCGCAGCAGTGAGAAAGTCTCATCATAGTCAACTGCTTGATCTTGTCTGAAACATCTTTGCGACAAGTCGAGCTTTTCTTAATAGTGACTTATCACCATCATCGCTCTGCCTTCCTTTTAAAGACCCATTTTTACTCAATAGTCCTCTCGACCATCAAGTGGTTCTTCCAAAGTCTACACTTTGTTTTCATACATGGATCCTCTCTCGATTTCATGGCTTCCAGCCATTTGTCGGAATCTGGGCCCACCATTGCTTTCTTCATAACTCGTAGGTTCACCGTTGCTCAACAACATGACCTCCAAGACAGGGTTACCGCACTCACTCGTAGTAGCACGCAACCTTGTCAACCTACGAGGCTTGTAGTAACTTGATCGATGCTTGATGATCACCATTATCAGCTTCCACTTCAATTGGTGTAGGCGCCACAGGAACAACTTCCTGCGCCCTGCTACACACTGGTTGAAGGGATGGTTCAATAATCTCATCAAGTTCTACTACCCTCCCACTCAATCCTTTCGAGAGAAACCTTTCCTCGAGAAAGGATCCGTTTCTAGAAACAAACACTTTGCTTTTGGATCTGAGATAGGAGATGTACCCAACTATTTTGGATATCCTATGAAGATGCATTTATCCGCTTTGGGTTCGAGCTTATCATACCGAAACTTTTTCACATAAGTGTCGAAGCCCCAAACTTTCAAGAAACGACAGTTTAGATTTCTCTAAGCCTCAGTCTATACCGCGTCATCTCAACGGAAATACGTGGTGCCCTATTTAAAGTGAATGTGGTTGTCTCTAATGTATAACCCATAAACGATAGTGGTAATTCGATAAGAGACATCATAGCATGCACCATACCAAATAGTGCGTGGCTATGACGTTCAGACACATCATCACACTATGATGTTCCAGGTGGCATGAACTGCGAAACAATTTCCACATTGTCTTAATCAGCGTACTCAAAACTCGTAATCGATATTCATTTCTATGATCATATCGTAGACAGTTTATCCTCTTGTTACGATTTAACTTCACTCAAACGGAATTGAACTTTTCAATATTTCAGACTTGTGATTCATTAAGTAAATACTCCGTATCTACTCAAGTTGTCAGGAAGTAAGAACATAATGATATCCACGCGTGCCTCAAGACTCATTGACCGCATACATCAAAATGTATCACTTCCAACAAGTTACTATCTTATTTCATCTCAATGAAAACAAGGCCTTGCTCATGTGGTATGATTTGCATGTCACTAGTGATTCAAATCAGGTGAGTACAAAGATCCATCAGCATGGAGCCTCTTCATGCAATTTATACTAACATGACTCAAGCGGCAAGGCACAAGTAAGTGGTACTATCATCATTAACTCGTATCTTTTGGCACCAATATTATGAACATGTGTAACACTACGATCGAGATTCAAGAAACCATTGAAGGTGATTATTCAAGAAAATAGAGTAACCATTATTCTCTTTAAATGAATAATCGTATTGCAATAAACACGATCCAATCATGTTCATGCTTAACGCAAGCACCAAATAACAATTATTTAGGTTTAACACCAATCCCGATGGTAGAGGGAGCGCTGCACGCTTGATCATATCAACCTTGGAAACACTTCCAACACGTATCGTCACCTCGCCTTTAGCTAGTCTCCATTTATGACGTAGCTTTCATTTCGTGTTACTAATCACTTAGCAACCGAACCGTATCCAATACCCTCATGCTACTAGGAGTACTAGTAAAGTACACATCAACATCATGTATATCAAATATACTTCTCTTGACTTTTGCCACCTTCTTATCTACCAAGTATCTAGAGTTGCTCCGCCACCGATTGTTCCCCATTACAGTAAGCACTTAGTCTCGGGTTTGGGTTTAATCTTGGGTTTCTTCATTAGTGCAGCAATTGTTTTGCCGTTTCACAAGTATCCCTTCTAGCCCTTGCCTTTCTTGAAACTTAGTGGTTTTACAAACCATCAACTATTGATGCTCCTTTTGATTTCTACTTTCGTTTCAAAACATCGTGAATCGCTCAAGGATCATTGTATCTATCCTTGATATGTTATAGTTCATCACGAAGCTCATAGCTTGGTGGCAAGTGACTTTGGAGAACCATCACTATCTCATCCGGAAGATTAACTCCCACTTGATTCAAGCGATTGTCGACTCGCATACTCGAGCACACGCTCAACGATTGAGCTTTTCTCCTTTACTTTGTGGACAAAGAATCTTGTCTGAGGTCTTGTACCTCTTAACAAGGGCACAAGCATGAAATCACAATTTCATCTCTTTAGAACATCACTTATGTTCCGCGACGCTTCAAAACGCCTTCGGCGCCTTGCTTCTAAGCCATTAAGTATTTTGCAGTGAACTATCGTAGTCATAAGAAACGGTATGTCGGATGTTCACAAGATCCACGCACGACGCCGAGGTGCAGCACACCGAGTGGTGCATTAAGGACATAAGCCTTCTCAGACAAGAACGAGGACAATCTCGGTTTTACGTACTAGTCGGAAACTTTGCTACTATCAACTTTCAACTAAATTTTTCTAGGAACATATAAAAATAGTAGAGCTATAGCGCAAGCTACATCGTAATTCGCAAAGACCATTAGACTATGTTCATGACAATTAGTTCAATTAATCATATTACTTAAGAACTCCCACTCAAAAAGTACATCTCTAGTCATTTGAGTGGTACATGATCCAAATCCACTATCTCAAGTCCGATCATCACGTGAGTCGAGAATAGTTTCACCGGTAAGCATCTCTATGCTAATCATATCAACTATACGATTCATGCTCGACCTTCAGCCTCATGTGTTCCGAGGCCATGTTCGACATGCTAGGCTGCCAAGCTTAACCCGAGTGTTCCGCGGCGCAACTGCTTTTGCACCCGTTGTATGTGAACGCTTGAGTCTATCACACCCGATCATCACGTGGTGTCTTGAAACGCCGAACGTAGCAACGGTGCACATCGGGAGAACACAATTTCGCCTTGAAATTTTAGTGAGAGATCACCTCATAATGCTACCGCTGCTCTAAGCAAAATAAGGTGCATAAAAGGATTAACATCACATGCAATTCATAAGTGACATGATATGGCCATCATCATGTGCTTCTTGATCTCTATCACCAAAGCACCGCACGATCTTCTTGTCACCGGCGCACACCATGATCTCCATCATCATGATCTCCATCAACGTGTCGCCATCGGGGTTGTCGGCTACTCATGCTATTACTACTAAAGCTACATCCTAGCAAAATAGTAAACGATCTCGCAAGCACAAACGTTAGTTACAAAGACAACCCTATGGCTCCCGCCGTTGCCGTACTCATTGACGCAAGTCGATATTATCTATTACAACATGATCATCTCATACATCCAATATATCACATCACATCGTTGGCCATATCACATCACAGCATACCCCGCAAAACAAGTTAGACGCCCTCTAATTTTGTTGTTGCATGTTTTATGTGGTGACCAAGGGTATCTAGTAGGATCGCATCTTACTTACGCAAACACCACAACGGAGATATATGAGTTGCTATTTAACCTCATCCAAGGACCTCCTCGGTCAAATCCGATTCAACTAAAGTTGAAGAAACTGACACCCGCCAGTCATCCTTGAGCAACGGAGTTACTCGTAGCGATGAAACCAATCTCTCGTAAGCGTACGAGTAATGTCGGTCCGAGCCGCTTCGATCCAACAATACCGCGGAATCAAGAAAAGACTAAGGAGGGCAGCAAAACGCACATCACCGCCCACAAAAACTTTTGTGTTCTACTCGAGAAGACATCTACGCATGAACCTAGCTCATGATGCCACTGTTGGGGAATGTCGCATGGGAAACAAAAAATTTCCTACGCGCACGAAAACCTATCATGGTGATGTCCATCTACGAGAGGGGATGTGTGATCTACGTACCCTTGTAGACCGTACAGCAGAAGCGTTAGTGAACGCGGTTGATGTAGTGGAACGTCCTCACGTCCCTCGATCCGCCCCACGAACCGTCCCGCGATCTAGTGCCGAACGGACGGCACCTCCGCGTTCAGCACACGTACAACTCGACGATGATCTCGGCCTTCTTGATCCAACAAGAGAGACGGAGAGGTAGAAGAGTTCTCCGGCAGCGTGACGGCGCTCCGGAGGTTGGTGATGATCTCGTCTCAGCAGGTCTCCGCCCGAGCTCCGCAGAAACGCGATCTAGAGGTAAAACGGTGGAGATATGTGGTCGGGCTGCCGTGGCAAAGTTGTTTCAAATCAGCCCTAAAACCCCACTATATATAGGAGGGAGGGAGGGGAGGAGGCAGCCCCAAACCCTCAAGGTTTGGCCGAAATTTGAGGTGGAGGAGTCCTACTCCAATCCTACTTGGAGTAGGATTCCACCTTCCCACTTGGAAACTCTTTCCACCTTGTGTTTTTTCCTTCTCAAACCTTATGGGCCTTAGTGGGAACTTATTCCAGCCCACTAGGGGCTGGTTTATCTCTTCCCATAGCCCATGAGACCCCTTGGGGCGTGACAACCCTCCCGATGGTCCCCGACACCCTCCCGCACTCCCGTACACTATCGATGAGCCCGAAACTTTCCGTAATGCCCGAAAACTTTCCGCAACCAAATGAGGTCATCCTATATATCAATCTTCATCTCGACCATTCCGAAACCTCGTGACGTCCGTGATCCATCCGGCTCCGAACAACATTCGTAGCCAACCATATAACTCAAATACGCATAAAACATCGCGAACCTTAAGTGTGCAGACTCGCGGTTCGAGAACTATGTAGACATGACCCGAGGGACTCCTTCTGCAATATCCAATAGCGGGACCTGGATGCCCATATTGATCCTACATATTCGAAGATCTTTATCGCTGAACCTCGTGCCAAGGATTCATATAATCCCGTATGTCATTCCCTTTGTCCTTCGCATGTTACTTGCCCGAGATTCGATCGCGATCCGCTACCTATTTCAATCTCGCTTACCAGCAAGTCTCTTTACTCGCCTGTAATACAAGATCCCGTGAATTACACTAAGTCACATTGCTTGCAAGGCTTGTGTGTGATGTTGTATTACCGAGTGGGCCCCGAGATACCTCTCCGCACACGGAGTGACAAATCCGCCTCGATCCATACTAACTCAACGAACACCTTCGGATATACCTGTAGAGCATCTTTATAGTCACCCGCTTACTGCGACGCTTGATACACACAAAGCATTCCTCCTGTCCGTGAGTTATATGATCTCATGGTCATAGGAACAAATACTTGACACGCAGAAAACAGATGAATAAAATGACACGATCAACATGCTACGCCTATTAGTTTGGGTCTAGTCCATCACATGATTCTCCTAATGATGTGATCCCGTTATCAAGTGACAACACTTGCCTATGGCCAGAAACCTTGACCATCTTTGATCAACGAGCTAGTCAACTAGAGGCTTACTAGGGACAGTGTTTTGTCTATGTATCCACACAAGTATTGTGTTTCCATTCAATACAATTATAGCATGGATAATAAACGATTATCATGAACTAAGAAATATAATAATAACTAATTTATTATTGCCTCTAGGGCATATTTCCAACAGATATAGCATCACGATACATCTAGAACCGTAGGCCGACGGGTATCGACGCGGCGGTGGACACCCAAAGAGAAGGAACCATCACAGATCATAGCTCCACCGAGATCCCCGAAGAACCCGCCGTATGCTCGAACCTGCCCTCCAACGCAACCATGTAGCGACGGACGTGCTCATCCTCCTCGCCGACACGGTGACGCATCACCTCCGTGGTGTCCGAAGCCCTCGACCCTCACCGCCCACGCGACCGCCACCAAACAAGGACCGGTCAACGACGGCTGGCTCTCACCAACCTACGCCCGGAAGGTAGCACCTCCCAATACCAGCCGGCGGAGCCTAGCCCGACAGGCCCTCCGATCAGCAGTGTCCTCCGCCGAGTCGATACGAGGATGCGGGATAGGCATCGTAAATGAACTAGAAAAATAAACTAGTTCTATTAATTTTCTTGCTTAAAATAAACTATTAACACTTAAGCATATACAATAGCAAAATTAAACTATTAACACTTAAACATATACAATAGCAAAATTAAGCAATAATCTACGAAACACTATTAACACTTAAGCATATACACTATACAATATTTCTTCTTCTTATAACCCTAAACTAATTTTTCACTTCTCCTCTCCTCCTCTTCTAATTTTTTCTCTTCTTCTACTTCTCCTCTTCTTCTATTTTTCCTCTTCTTCTCCTCTCCTCCTCTTCTTATTCTCCTTTTTCTTCTTTTCTTCTCCTCCTCTTCTTATTTTCCTTTTTCCTAATTTTAAATATTACTAACCCTAATAATCTAGCACAAACCTAATAACAATAGGAATTAAATGACAAAAAAAATCTTTTTCTTCTTTTCTTCCATTTTCTTCCTTTCTTCTCCTTTTTCTTCTTTTCTTCTCCTTTTTCTTCTTTTCTTCTACTGGCCGGAGTGTTGGGGAGGAGGGGGCAGGGGGCTTACCGGCCGGAGGTGTCGACGGCGCGCGGCGAGGAGGACGGCGCGACGGCGAGGAGGACGGCAGGCGGCGAGGAGGACGGCGAGGAGGACGGCGCGACGGCGAGGTGGAAGGCGAGGAGGACGGCGCGACGGCGAGGAGGACGGCAGGCGGCGGCGAGCAGGACGGCGGGCAGCCTGACGGCGTCGTCGAGTTCGTCGCTGTGCCGCGTCGGGCAGGAGAACGAGAGGTAGTGCAGCGGGGGACAGCGGCAGGCTCCTATGGATCCCCAACCAGGCTTGCGACACCTCTTCTTCCTGGCAGTCGACCACCTCTCCCCCCGGATCTGTCTGTAGCTCGGGTTTTTTTTTTCATCGTGTGAACCTGTTCTTGTTCGTCTTGAACGTTAGGAGTATATTTTCTAAAATTAATCCATTAAAAGTGATAAACGCAAACAGTGAAATAAAAATTGCCCTCTTTCCATTGGGCGACAGTCCACATTTTTGGACTCTACTAAGTGGAGGTAAACATGATAAACTTAAGACCCTTTGCGCTTATGAAAAGAATATAGTGATGAATTTGTGTCCGAATTACAACAATGAACTGAAGAAGTGAAATTTTAACCGAGTGATGCTTGCATACAAGAGGCACACACACACGCCTGGATGACACATGAGCAAGTGTCGATCGGCGCAGCTAGCTGAGGTTGATTAACTAAAAGAGCGAGCACGAGGTGGCATAAGTGTCTGCTTGTCAGAGCTAATAGTGGCATATGCACCTGCTCCTGCTCGTGGCCCTCTTTGTGTTATAGCAGGCAACTCTTTGTCATCCTCGAGGTATTTCATTGCATCCTCCATTAAGGGACGTTGTTTCGCATCTGGATGAGAGCACCTAAGGCCCAGGAGAACCACGCGCTCCATCTGTGTCATGTTGAAGTCACCAGTTAATTTGGCATCCGCGATATTCTTCACAAACTGCGCCCTGTTCTGCTGCTCCTCAGGATTTCCTCCTGGGCTTCTTTCCACATGCAATATCTAGTAGGACACCCGGCTGTAGACGCGGTCCTACGGTTGAACTCAACTTTATCATTTTTCATTAACTTCGGATCCATGTACCCCACGGTCCCAATAGCAGTTGTCATCACTGTGGGGATGAACTCATTGTCGACCAAGAGTATGTTATCGGCGGCCCTCGATAGCCCGAAGTCAGCAAGCTTGGGGTTGAACTCTCGTCCAAGAGTATGTTGCTTGGTTTGATATCTCTGTGCAAGATGCACTGCTTGCATCCGTGGTGGAGATAATTTATAGCGGACCCTATTCCCCTACTATTTTGTATCTGTTAAATAAATATAGGAAGTAAATGTATTAATGTAAAGTGTCATTTTAACCAAATGTGCTCCTTATTACGTGTTAAACATTAAAGTACAAGAAGCAGAAATATTGTTACATCATGTCGGTAAAGCCATAGACAACAGTGTGCCACTCTATACCAGGTGTAAAATAGTTAATCCTGGTGGCAATTGATTATACGTACTCCAAATTAAGATGCAATAGGAAAAAAGAATCGCTACGTGCAATACATACCTTCTCCCATGGTAGAAAGTGATTCAGGTGGTATTCCAGGTCGCCATTAGGTACCAATTCATATACAAGGAAGAGTTCAACCTTGTGCTGAAAGCAACAACACCAATAACCGATGAAGTCTCGGCTGCAGCACCAACCTATCAGCTCCACTAGATTTTTGTGCCTTGTTTCACTAATTGTCGTGAGTTCATCCCTGAAATCCCTTCCTGTTGTGTTCTTCATTTTCTTGACAGCCAGATCTTCCCATTCCATGCTGCTATCATTCCAGTAGCTCCCCTGATATACTTCGCCAAAGGCACCGCCTCCAAGCTTGGTGGAGAAATCGCCTGTCATAGTGGCCAATTCTCCGTACTCGAACCGCCTGAGGCCTGTTGTTCTTAACGCAAAGAAATCAAGTGTATTTTCCCACCTGAACCGTGCGACATCCTTCCAACAGCTTGCTACCATTACTCCCAGAAATATTACAAAAAGCTGTCCATAATACTTTTTGCGACCTGTTCAAGCATTAGCGGTGTAGATTAAATATTACTTGAAGTTACTCTGCTCAAGATGCACAGCTTCAAAGCAATAAACCAAATTTGCATTGGGATTTTCTGCAGCATTGGAACTGTGTTGTATGATGATTTAACATTATAATGTGATCATAGAACTGAATCAAATTGTGATATCATGGACCTACTTTCAGGCAAAAATATACACATTCAAATAGAAGTACTTCAATAATATATTGATAGTCAAAAAAATTTAAAGTTGTTTCACACATTGAGTTGATAGTCAAGTTTTAAAAGTTTGATTAGATCTGTTTCAAATGCACCAACGTTTTTGGACTGGAGGGAGTAATAACTAAATAACTCGAGCAAGATCCACTTATGCCATCCCTATATCCACCAGCATTACTCTCACGCCCATCCCTTAATTACCTGTTCCCAACCATAATAAGTCATACCCATCCAACCTCCACTGCCAGGCCATTGCCATCAACCACAACTAGAATTTACATATGATTTTTAAGAATTTTAGTGTGCCAAGATAAGAGCAACTCTAGCAAACCCCGTATAACGCCGCGATTCGTAAAATAATCGCAAAATACGGTCGGCGCGAAAATTCTGCCCGAGCAGACTCCGCAAACGTGTCCGATCCGTAAAGTTTTTAGGGACGTGACAAAGTTCGCCTCAACCTTTAGATTCACAAGGTGGGAGGTCGACTCGAGCTCGCTCCCCTATCAGCAGCGAGATTTGCGCGAGGGAAATTTCCACGCGCCGCTCCTGCTCCCTCCTTGGCAAGGAGATTTGGCGCGATGGAAATTACCGCGCGCCGGGTCTATCTTCCCTGCCATGGAAGCCTCACAGCCGCCCCCATGAACGTGGAGTTTACGCACGTGTTATCCTCCGCGGATCTCGTCTGGGACATGTCGCTCCCGTTGTTGCCCAAGGCACCAACACGCCTGCCGGCAAGCGGCAGGGCAACATTGTCGTGCAGTGCGGCAATCCGGCTGGCCCAGCCGGAAAGGCACGTGCGCCGGGCGCCGCCGCCGCTACTTGATCTGCCCGGCCGCCGACGAAGAAGGTGAGCAAGGTTTCAGGCGTGAAGCAGAAGAAGGTTCCTACGAAAAGGGTGACACCTTCATCCACTCCATCTGCCCCGGCGAGATGTTCCCCGACCATGCCTTTCAGTTGCGCTGCTTCCACCGCATGCGAGGTGTTCGATGAAATGGTCGGAAGGTATGCATCTTCGATCCCTTGTTCTTGCTTCTCTTTTCGCCATTGTGGTAGCTCGTGACTTGATGTCACTCAATGTAGCGGTGGTTCAAAGATCAAATCTTGATCAAGGCTTGGAGCGCGTTGTCTATGGATGCTTGCAGGGGTATGTCTCAAAGCTCCAAGAGATATTGGCAAAGAATCGAAGATCAATACTTCCACGTGATGGTCAAGTATCCCAACAGGACACCACAGACCTTTCAGTCACTCCAAGGTCGTTGGGACGTGATGCTAGCAAAGACATTGGAGAAAAGAAAGGGTTGGCCAAGAAGAAGGCACGAGAGAGCAAGGGCCATCAGCCAAGAATGAGGGGTTGCGCAAGGCGGCCATTAAGGACAGAAGAGCACGTGCCGCCATGTCCAAGCTTCTTGTCGAAGAGAATAGGATCATGACATTGAACCGCAATGACATGGACGACATCAGCCAAGAATGGCATGATATGGCAAGGAGAAACATCTTGAAGAGGAGGATGCTTTGCGCCGGTGCGTGTTATGTGTCTGTGATGTTTTATCATCGGATTTGGAACCAATGTCGCTGATGATTTCGTGCCGGTTGGAACAAGTGCCGTGATGGATTGGGGGCGATGACCTCGATTGATGTGGTGGGGAGTGAAGAGTGACCAAGATGATGACGGATGTGATTGTCGCTTTTGCATGAAGTCCTTTTGGATTTGTCCTTCAAAACTATGCATTTATTTGGGCGTGAACTATGTTTTATTGTTTGAATTTGAACTCATTTGTCGGAATCGCTGTCAAATTTTTTATTAGTGGTTTTCGGTTTGCGGGTCAACGCGCGGCGCCGAGCAGACTCCAGAGCCGACCGTAAAACGCATCTTCTATGAATATCCTTTTACGAGTCCGCTTTGCAGGGTCTAACTCGCTCGCCGCCCGCCTGCAAAGCCGTTTCCGCGAAATGTAAACGTGTTTTACGGATCGGCGTTATATGAGGTCTACTAGAGATGCTCTAAAGGTGAGCAAATCTTAACAACAACTCGCCATAGCAAGACCTTCCGAATGAAAGAATCCTCAACACCTGGATGGAACACAATGACATAACCTAAAAAGATTCATGTCCTCCATGCAAAACAACAGCACAAACCTCCAGGTCTTCATCAAGCAAGTCTGATTTTCTTCTTCTGAAGTTTCATATATTCTCTAGAATTTCTTATCATTTATTATGATTATTCTATGCAGCATTGCATGGTCTACCCGGCATTTTGTCACAGTATTTTTATTTGGTGAAACTAAATGTTGTTGGTATTTGCTGACTTAAGCATTGCAGTCCTACTAAAATATACAAGAGCAATGGGCACTTTAAGTGCTAACGACAATAGTAGAGCCATGACTAATGGATATTCATCAAAACATCAGAATCATTTTCTATATATCTTGGCCCATATCTTGTACAGAAATATAGCGATTGTCATTTAAATCAAACATGTATCATTGTTGTAAATGAAAATAATATTCATACGTCAAAACATTTGTAGGATCACAAGCATATGGGCGTTTTCTACCTGATTTGCTAGTGAAGACTGATCCAGTGGTCATTCGTCTGCGCTTTATTTGTGTGTCTTGTGCGTCAGAACCTATATATTCAATGAAAGGTCAAATAAAGGGATACATTATGAATGTCAAATTCATACAAAGAGCACAAAAATTTAAACACTGGATGGAATGTCTTGATTTTGATAAGTTAAGAATTATCACTCATAGTGGAGTCTGGCCGTGAGGCTCGTTGGAAAAAATAATAGGCAAGTTCAGAAACGTAAATGACTTTGATGTGCAATCTATACGAGACAAGATAGGCCATTGAGCGTTTTTCCTGGAGGAGAAATACATGTTATTTGGTAGGAAATGGAGGTATTTTAGCAAACTTTATCAGTGATGTAAGATGTACATAATAGAGGTCTAGAGTTTCTCTTCAATTTTAAAAAGATATTTTTAATGCCAAGTGTAGTGTTCAGAATTTAGTGCAGATAACCCTCCACTACACTATTTTTGTCTTTTACAAGAGTTACACTATGACAACTTGGACAACCTGTTTCAATTTTTGATAATTTGAACACAATTGATCCCAATATTCCACTTCAACCACATTTGAGATTTTGGATGAACCTCACATGATACAAATAGTGGATATTCCGCAACAACTGAATATTGAGAAATAATCCTACTCCGTTTTAAAACATTGAACTGAATATTTGAGTTAAATCTGGTTCAAACTAGAATATTCAGTTTAAAATGTGGTTCAATCTGTCAAATATTTAGAAATAGGGATCCATTTTATCAGTTTAACAAATAGCTGGTCCACAGTAGAATTTACCTAGCCAAACTAATAAAACCTTTTTGCTCCTTTTCATCAATAATAATAAAACCATTTAATTCCTTTTCAAAATAGGTTTTGACATGACCTACAAGGGTGCCACTTTGTCGATTGCTATTGTTCCTAAATATGCTAATGAAAACGGTGAGACAGTGACCATGAAACTAGTTCACAAACGAATCTAAATAGACTTATGTATGTTAATGATCAGAGTAAAAAACAAACGCTTGTGGCACTTAATATGTCAATCCATTTTGGGATGCAAGATAATACTTTTCAGAATTTCAAGTTTGAGAATTAGGATGTTGCATACATACATACCTGCGTGAGTCGAAAGGGTTGAGTTGAAGGACCAAGACAATATCTGATGGAGCTGGAAAGATGTACCAGTGGCCGCAGAAAACCCCACCGCCACCTCCGGCGGTAGCAAGGACGTGACGGGATCAGGCAATATGGTGCTTACCTCAATGGGGCCGACAGAAGGATGATCATCAAACTGTAGGGAGGCGACAAGCATCTTGGTACTGTTGTCGAGGTGATGGACGCTGTCATAGAGCCGTTCAAGCTGAAGGTGGGTAAGCTTGTCGTGTTAACCGACTGCCTAACAGAGTTTATGTCGACGCCGATATGATCCTGGGTGCCACTTGGGTCCCGTGTGTTGCTGAACACGCCGAACTCTACGGCGATGAACTGGTCTCGTGCCGTGGACTTGGCTCCGCCGCATCGACAGGGAGACCGAGGTTACCCCGCTTGAGCTTGGCGGTAATCTGGAAGGGTAGCTGGAGAGGAAGAAAGCCATGCCACCTCTTTGTTGCTGCCACCGACGTTGAGCCCGATCGCGAACTTGAACCGTGGTGAAGCTCGATACCTCACCGGTGATACTGTCATAGAAGGGCACAGGGTGAGCGTACGCCATCCGCCCCATGCAGTTGTTGTTGGCGATTCTCTGCGTGATGGAGTTGTAGGTGAGGTCGACCAGCTTCCCGTGCAAGGCCGCACGCCTCCAATCGGAGGTCTTGTAAGCGAGAGATGGATATGGTGGAGAAGTCGAAGCTGAAGGAGAAGGGTGAGTTGGCGGCTGCTACGAGATGCTGAGGAGCATTACGAGACATGGAAAGGAGGACGCAGCCAGCGTAAAGTAGTAGGAGAAGCTGCGGCGTGCTGCTTCTTGCACCTGAGGCCATTAGCATATGTGCTGCTACTTGGAGTTGGAAGTGATAATCCCGCTTATGATTGGCCAGCGTGTTCTAAGACCTTAAATAGCCGAGCAGACTTGTATCTCGTGTTGTACCTACCTCGTACTCCCTCCTGTTCCAAAATATAAGTGTTTTTATAAAAATTATAATACAAACTACATACGAATGTATGTAGATATATTTTAGATTGTAGATCCATTCATTTTGTTTCATATGTAGTCCGTATTTGAATCTTTAAAAAGACTTATATTTAGAGACACAGAGACTAGTACGATAAGAACATTTTTTTTCATAAGTATAAAGACACTTGGTCTGATTTTAAAATTCTCCATAGTTTTATATGTTGTTTTCATAAGTATAAAGACACTTGGTCTGTTTTCATTTTAAAATTCTCCATAGTTTTATACTTGGACACGTCTGACTTTCGCGGGAAAGACCTAAATTACAGGTCGCCTTTTTTCCTTTACAAAAAGTGGACAAATGGAGACTTGCACTCTAACGCTAGCATGTCACTATAGATTACATGCAACTTGTATGCACATCTCTGTAATTATACGTACTAACTAGCTAGCCATCGTGGACTGGTCCATCCATATGCATGCTATATGCATGATCGGGTAGTCTTGCTTTAGTCTCTACAAATACTATATATACTACTACTAACTCACACATCGCGAACTGGTCCATCAACACGGTATTTCCAGTTTTCCACACATGACGCTACATCTAATATTTAACATATTATACTGTGGCACCAGATCAAGAAAGTCTGACGTGTCCAGGATGCGTGCATTCAAATGATGCTGAATTATTGAGGATCTCGAGTCAAGTCTATACTTTCTCGTATGCCTTCTTCCGTATGAGAAGTCTGCCCCATCAGCAACCCAAGGGTTTATTGTCAGAAGCCTTCTTGGGATTCCTTTATTTTGTTCCCAAATATGATAGTTGTTGATAGCTAGAAAACATGTTGAAATACATATTGTGATATACTATATTCATTAGTACTTTCTCTGTTTTTATTTACTCTGCATATTAGCTTCGCTTCTGAATCAAAGTTAACATAGTTTGACCAAATTCATACAAAATGGTATGAACATTTACAATAAAAGAATAGATGAACATGATGTGAAAATATATTCAATGATGAATCTAATGGTATTGATTTAGTATTCCATATGATAATAAAATTTATATAAATTTGGTCAACTTTTATTTTAAGGCAAAGCTAATATGCATAATAAAGAAAATGGAGACCGATCGATCCAGGATGCATGCACACGCACGATGCCCAATTGTCCTCTTAACTCGCACATGATCGATAGTTTGTCATGACAATGGAAGATGAGCTGCACTAGCTTTAATCAAGAGAGCTTGAATTTTCATCAGATTGATATGTTAGCAGGCAGCTAATTACCTGCTCAATGGTACAATAAACCCTCATTTGAAATTGGTGAAGTGTAGTTAATTTGGAGTGTGGCGATTTGGCTCCCGGCTCAGATGAGCTTGGGCATTAACAGTAAAATTGTAAAAATAGAAAAATAGTTCAAAAAATTACGAGTTTTTTGTGGTGAAAGATGCATGAATGTGTGATGTTCATGTCAGTTTTCAGATAATTCAGACATCTTGGAAGCTCTCAGCAAAAAAGATAAAATTAGGGGCTGCGGAAAAGTGTATTATTTAGATCTATTTTGTCTTTTTTACTGAGAACTGCTCAAATGCCCAAATGGTCTAAAAATTGGCACGGAGGTCCTGCGCTCATGCATTTTTCGCCACAAAACTTTTTGGAAGTTTTTGAACATTTTTTCTATTCTTTTTAATTTTACTGTTCACCGAATACGGTGAGCTCGCTTAGAGATGGATTATCGGTTAATTTGCCACCACTCTTAGCTGTACAATATACATTCTTTAGGATCCAGTCGAGTCTAGTCTAGTATGCTTTTTTTTGTATTAGCCACCTGCCCATCAGTCATTCAAAAGTTCATGGTTTCAAGTTCTCTTTAAATA
Source organism: Hordeum vulgare subsp. vulgare (assembly GCF_904849725.1). NCBI lineage: Eukaryota > Viridiplantae > Streptophyta > Magnoliopsida > Poales > Poaceae > Hordeum > Hordeum vulgare. The sequence continues at coordinate 18,751,754 of NC_058523.1, forward strand.
TCTTATTTTCATTTTCTAAATATGAAAGTTTATTACAGAAACTTAATTTGTTAAAATACATTCAGTTTTTAATTTACTATGAGGTTTAGCATAATTGTGAGTATCCCACAAACGCAAAGTCGCCTTTAACAACTTCATGAAACTTGCTGTATGTATTCATGGTATCGGTAAATAAGCTATTCTCTACTCAGGTGTGCTGATTTTTCTTCGTTTTCTTTCTGAAAAATAACGAACTAATGGCATGCAAATGAAAACTTGTTCCACAAAAAGAAATGGGAAGAGTTTGTTCAAATATAGACATTGAAGACTCTATATTCAGAAGCTTAGCCATCACCAGAAGAGTTGTGATTCGGTTTCATGGTTTGGCACTAGCCTAACTTGCGGCACAACATCTTACTATGTAGTATAATATGAAGGCATTTCTTGTGGGCACCCATTGCTTTCTCATAGAATGCAGTACCGCACGCACGTGCGAAGCAATTAAGCAATGAAATGAAGGCATTCACGGAGTCTACTTATTCAAATTGGCAAGATTTAAGAAAATTGTGGTCAAGGAGGGGCTGCACAACGGAAGGTGGATGCAAGCGTTACAAAAAATATAGCTGTTATTTTCCCTTGTCGTAAACAGTGAATGCAATTTACTACAGCCATCCTCATATAGCCCACGCACTCAAGATATCTTTGTTACCTGATCAAACCAGAGTTTTAATTATATCAAGAATTTTCCATTTCTATGGACAGAATAGCTGCTAACATTTTATTTTTCTGATTGACCAATGCTATTAAATGAACCATCAATTAAAGCAATTGCCAGTATCAAGATATTCCAAAGTCAGTTGAGGAAGAGCGAAACAGAGACACTCTCTCTGTTGCGCACATAACACGGTCCTGATGTGGTGTGTGTCTCAAGAGGAAGGAAGCAAGCAATTTCTGTGCACCCGTATTTGAGGATGCAACGTCTTACCATTGGAAGTACAAAAGCGGAAAGCCTGGGAAACTCTGTTTAAAGACTATTACTGGAGTTTCAGTGGACGATCTCTGAAATAATAATCGTCTTAAAATAGGAGCACCAGTCTTAGTTCTTTACCTTTCTCGCATCATTTAACTTTGTTTAACAGCATCAGTTAACTGGTAGTAGTACTAAGTACCTTGAAATGTCCCTCGTTATGTTGAACAAGTTGATTACTACTACATGGGATTGGAATTGCCATCACACTCTCGAACAGACTCTGTTTTGCTTCTCACATCGGAGTTCTGCTAAGATCAAGGTGTTTCTCTTATCATTCTTACCATTTACTGTAATTCATAGTACGTATTAAATACTGTCAAACTGTGGTACTAGTCAAGTTGATCTATTCATTATTGTTGCATTAGGGAATTCATCTAAAGTTCCCAGCTTGGATAATTATCGAACAAATGACATACGATAGTCTCCAAGAGTCTATCGTACACTACATCGCCTTTTTCTCGACACACAAAAGCTTACTGTTCATCCAAAAATACGAATACATAGCAACGCTTGTCTTTGCCAAATAAAATAGATAGATCAAAATCTAATGTTCAACTACAGCTCAAGCTGCAGTGCCAAAGTAGGCTTGCCTTCACCATGTCTCGCTCGCATTCATGCACTCAAAAGCTCCAATCACATCCAGCAGGGATGTAGCTCCTTCACCTGATCAAACCAAGGTTTTGATTATATCAAGATATATACGACCACGCACCACGGCACCAGGGTTTAACACACCAAGAATTTTCATTTACATGCATAGAAGGATGCTAACTTTATTAACAAGATCACACATGCTATTAAATGAACCATCAGCTAAAGAAGTTGCCAATACAGAGTATCAAGGGAACAAACCAAGAAAAGAACTCTTGTATTTCCGGGTTTAACTTAAGCTTGACAAAGTTACTTAGGCTGACCGACAAGACATTTCAGATTTAGGCTGACTCGACAGACATTTCAAAACCCTCTCACTAAGTGGCTTCGAATCACGCACCGATTCAGTTACTTAGGCTGACTGTCAAGTACATTTCAAAACCCTCTCGACTCAAGTGGCTTCTGAATCACGCACCGATTCAGTTACTTAGGCTGACTCGACAAGTACATTTCAAAACCCTCTCGACTCAAGTGGCTCGGGCCTGGGATATTAAAGTCAAACTTTACCCAAAAAAAGTAGTAGAGCTCTAAACGAGATGCACTCGACACGGTTTGATTATTGTCCGCAAAGAGTACCATATGCATAGTTTCGCCTCGTTGTACTTGGAAAATGTGACGCCAATTTTGTCAATCATGGGCCCTGTTTGGATACTCTAACTTAGCTAGAGGTTAGTGTTATAGTTCCTAGCTCATGACTAACCCTAAACTAACTCTAACCAAAAAGGTGTTTGGATGATACGGTTAGATTGACAATAGTTGTACTTGATGGAGAGAGGAAAGTGATTTTTAGTGGGTCCCTTGAGAACTAGCTCCAGCTAACACCTATTACCTAGTGGATATAGAGAGAAAAGTGACTTTTAGTAGGTCCCATGAAAACTAGCTCCAATAGCACCTCTTGGGTGAGCTAGTTTTTTGAGTGGGTTAGATGCAACTAGGTCTAATCTAACCTCATGTTTGGATACTTTAAAGCTATTTGAGCCCCAACTAACTCAAACTAACTCTAGCCTATGGATCCAAATAGGACCATGGTCTCATGGATGTTTCCAGGATGACCCCGTGTTACTTCAATCGGAGTTTCATGGCTGACCTTTCGAATAATTTACTTAAGATGCCAGTCTTAGTTCTGTTATGATCATGATAATTTCTTTAGCACTTCTCATATCAAATTGATTCTGTCATAAAGCTCTTAAATAGCCCTCGTTACGCCTGAAAATGTGGCTGCTGCTATATGCGAAAGACCGCAACTACATGATGCATGTATATGCAATAGAAGGAAATACATAATAGTCTCCGCTAATACTAAGTAGATACACTAATGTTCTGCTTGGCACCCTGCTAGAAGTTGTATCAGTTATCTATCTTTCAGAGTTAAACCACTTAAAAGTTGCTTGATACATTGAGCTGATAAGAAGCGGTGGTTAAATTTCTGAAATGAAGGGAACAACAAGACTTTCCCACAAAAAAACAAGACTTTCCCACAAAAAAACAAGACTTTCCATACTTTGTAGCATGAACATCACCCTTGCTATATTTTACACAGGCTCGATAACGAAATGTTCTGGAGTTGTTGTCACTTGTCAGTTGACGAAGAGCCAAACAGAGACACTCTCTGTTCTGCACTTAACATTGTTCTGAGGTGGTGTTTCAAGAGGAAGCAAGCAATTTCTGAGCGCCCGTATTTTAGGATACAAAGTCTTACCCTTTACTGTAATTCCAAGTACGTAGTAAATACTGTCAAATGACCCCCACTGAGATTGGAGCTACCATGGTAGTTAATCTATTCATTATTGTTGCATTAGGGAATTCATCTCAAGTTCCTCTTTATCGGAAAAAAATCTCAAGTTCCCACATTGGATAATTACTGGAACAAACATCATAAATACAGATAGTCTCTAAGAGGCTATACTACATCATCGTTTCTCCTGACACGTAAAATCTTACTGCCCATCCACAAAGTACAGACGGCATAACACTTGTCTTTGCCAAATAGATAGATGACCAAAAATTTAAAAATAATGTTCAACTACAGTCCAAACTGCAGCGTCAAAGTAGGCTTCCCTTGTTGGAGTTAAACACGAAAGAATCGTGGCCATGTCGGATTCAGTACATGCATGTAGGTGTCCGACTAGGTTTCTAGTTCAATCACGAATAGAATTAGGATTAGTTGGCAGCCTAGCTAGCTAATATATATACTCATGTATACCCCTGTACTGAGAACCAGAATCGTGAGTTGAAATAAAACACAAGGCTCGTTACGAGCCTTTGGCAATACGCCGGTATCTCGTGTGCGTGCGTTTGTGCTTCCGGCCGGCTGGCCGTTGTGTGCGTACGTATACGTTGGCGTAGTTGCTGCAGTTTCACATAGAATCGATCAGGAGCAGCGCGCTATTTTGGGATAGCTTTGCACTGCATTGGTGGATCGAACAGGAGCCAGCTAGTGGTGTATCTCGACGTAAAGCAACTCGTTGAGTTCAACAAGTGGTTAGTTCGCCGCCGATCGTCACCGCCGCCGAAAGTACTCGGCGCCGGGTCTGGGCTAACATCCCTTTCACCACGTCTGCTCTGCATTCATGCATTCAAAAGCTCCAACCACATCCAGCAGGGATGTAGCTCCCTTTCACCTGATCAAGCCAATGTTTTGATTATATCAGATATATACGACCACGCACCAGGGTTTAACATATCAAGAATTTTCATTTCCGTGCATAGCAGGATGCTAACCTTACTAACAAGATCACCCATGCTATTAAATGAACCGCCAGTTAAATAAAAATTGTCAATACAGAGTCTGAGCTAACACACTGCTAATAGTTGTATCGATTACCATTCTTTCTGAGTTATGTAATTTTTATATACTAGCAACCAAGAGGGTTAAGCAGTTAAAGATTCTCACTAGCATTAGTGCCAATCAAGACTCGGAGCACTAGGATTCTCACTAGTAGTTTCTATTGAGAATCTTTGTTTGCACTAAGATTCTCACGAAGGGAACTTGATGGCGGGATAGTAGGACTTTAACTTGAGGGAACAGGACTAGGATTCTCACTAGCAGTTTGTACCCATCCTCACTAACAGGACTCAAAGCACGTAGTTAATGGTCTGCACTTCTTGTTCATTATTTTCATCCCCTGGGCCTGATGAAGCTGCTTCATCATCCTGCTCTGCATCCACCAAGGCAAATTGAATATGACAAAAATTAGTGAGCAGAGCAACCCGACCATCAAATTAAGATGTAGGAGAAGCTATATGTTAATTTACCTCCCGATTTGGATGACCTGCTGGCCATGAAGTGTTGCGACAGCATATCTCTCGCCCTGATAGCGTCCTCCTTTGCTATCTGGCGCACTTCCTTGGAGTAATTCTTCCGCTTGGTGCTCAGCATGGCTGCATCATCAACCATTTCTATGACTATGTTATGCAACCTGCAGCAGGCATATATTATTTTCGTTTGAATTTTCAGATCAGCGGGCCACCACGCCTCTCCCAGCAGGTACTTCCATGTATCTTTGAGCCTTGTGAGCGCCTTCAGAGTACGGGTTGTGGCCGCGGAGTGTCTCCTGTTGAACTCTGCCTTGAAATCTGAGAGATCTTCCTTGTATGGTGTGAGTAGCCAGGGGAGAAGAGGATATCCTGCATCACCAATTATGTACTCCCCGGCTTCTGATCCATCTAATCCCACCTTCAGCTTGCTGCCATTCAGCAAACCGCCCTTCTCGCACTCCTTGAAGAGTGTAGAGTCCTGCAAAAGGCTCAACTGGTTCATGCTACTTGGCAGTCCCAACCAAATGCTCTTGAACCTCATGTCTGGATCAATGACGAGCTGCATCTGAATGCAATCATTCTTCTCATGGTTGCAGTTTGGACCAAATGGGATGTGAGTTGTACATATAACACCGCAGCAGTTATGCATATTGTGGATCTTGTCAAATTTGGATTTGATTTTATCCTTTTCATTGCAGTCTGGCCAGCTTGAGTGGTGGACTGCTTTCTCCCACATAGTATCAACGAACCTCTCAGTTACCGACAGGATGTTTGGCTCGTTCACACCAACAGAGGATGCTATGCTCTTAGTTGGCTCACTGGACTGCAACCTTCTAAGAGCAACGGCCACCCGATCTTCTAAAGACATCACCCTCCCGTCAACAAAGGTATAGTTGTTCATATCTTCCATTGATGGCCCCATCACCAAACTGCAGATGTAGCTAAAGGTTTTCCTCCTCATTTTGAAGAGAGACTCAAATCTTTGTGCATCCTCAAAAGCGGTCAAGGTTCCTGCATAAGAAGCCGTTAAAGTGGTCACACAATACATAGGCAGGAGCTCAGATGTTGACAGAGTTGCAGTAGTGAGAGCTAGAAACATGATATGAGCAGGGGAATTACAATAGTGAGAGCTAGAAACATCATATGAGCAGGGGAATTACAATAGTGAGAACAACAGAAACCTAGCAGATGAGGGACTCCAGCCAAATCAGAAAGTAGCGTTGGTCAAGAAATAGCCATTTCAAAATGAAAAAAAAGCCAGTATCTATTTCTTTGGAGAAAAAGCTAGTAATATATTCAGGAAACCATGTTCACATTACAACCATGTAACTGTTGTGGTACTCAAAAGGAAAAGTTGGGAACATATTCAAGATGAAAGAGCAATGCTAAATTACCTCTGGACATGAAAGAGAGGCTGACATTTGTCTCCAGGTTGTAGGGCTTAGCTGTGTACAAGACATACCATTTCCTCCCATTATCTCCTTCACGTGCGTATGCCTTGACATGCTGAACATGGCCGAATTTGTCCCAACCAGGGCCAGATTGTCCGATGGCAATGGAAGCTAGCAGTGCTAGGCTACAGTATAGCTCAAAATGCATTGGGTTTGTACCTCCCATGTATTCTGGGAGTGTTTCCATGTTGTTATCCGAGAGAACGAGCCTCTGGAGTGCAGGAACACCCTCCAAGACCTTCAGCTTTGGACAGTCTCCGATGGTAAGCTTCTGCAGTCTGGGAAGATTAGTGATCCTCTCCAAGTCATGGTTTTCATCCAGATGCAGCTCAACCAGAGATGGAAAGTTCTCTACAGAGATGACACCTTGGACATAGGATACTCTTAATTTATTCAAAGACCTTGCCTGGGATGCAAGGCCAGGAGGAAGACACTTCAATTTGCATCTATCTAGCGTAAGCTCCTGCAAGACAGGAAAGGCTTGCACTTGCTGCTCCCACTCCCACTCCTCCCATTCCACCATTCTTGTTAAATTCATTTCATGCAATCTCGGAAACGCAGCCACCATCTGGGAAGGACGAGCATTGTGGTGTTGGTACGACTGCATGAATTCAGGTCCAACGCGCTTGACGGCTGGAGCACGGAGAATCTGAATGAACTCCAAATAAGGGAGCTGACACAACCCATCAGGAAGTGTTGTGCAGCAAGCTAGGTCATCAATTAATAGATTCCTCAAGCTCTTGAAGGGCATAGCTGATGATGACATCATCCACCTTGGGAGCGATCGGCCAAAATATCCGTTGATGTCAAGATTTTCTAACCTGGGCGGAGGGCAGAGCTCATCAAACACCTTCTCGATTTGTTGTTTTTCTTCCTCAGAGATACTACCTTCCTCCTTAATCATCCCATCATCTCCTAATCTACTAGCACAATATAAGGATAGTTCAGCAAGATGCACCTTTTCATCAAGCTTTGCCTTTGTTGCAGATGAGGAATCAGTAATATTCTTCAATCTGTCCAATCTAAGAACCTTGAGCCGAGAAAGAGGACCCAACTCTTCCAAACTGCACCAATCACCATCCACATGGGCAGGAAACCCAATTAATTTCCTCAAATTTGTGAGAACACGAAATCCTCTAGTTATGCCATTTATACTCGTTCCACTTAAGTTGAGATACCTTAGCTGCCCTAACTTCAAAATGCTATGCGGAAGTTTCACAAATTGTTTGCAATCTCTAAGACTAATGTATTGCAAGAATTTCAGCTTTCCAACGCTATCCGGCAGACTAGATATATCTGCATTTACTATGGACAAGTACCTTAGGTGCTTGAGTTCTTGCAAAGATTCAAGCAGTACTACAACATGTGCAGAAAATATATGTAAAGTTCGTAGACATGGAAAATGAATCAACGAATCACCAGGCTTGATATTTATATAGCCAACTGATATCAGTACTCTTAATGTCTTTTGTGCTTGCAAAGAGCTCCAGTCTAACCCATTTAATTCAGATGCTTTGCTTTCTAGAGATAACCGATGAAACTCATGTGCACCAAGTTCAGTAACAATATTAGTTTCTCCACTGTGAGCTGCTAGTGTCTCATCTCTAGCCACAAATTGAGCAAATGAGCGTACAACATCATGCATGTTGCAGACACATTGGTCAACAAACTGTGTATTTGGCTCTATAAGATTCCTCAATATCAGCTCCTGATAGTACTTGATTCCTAATTCTTCTAAGTCATCTAAGGTCCCGTGAAGAAATCCTTCACTAATCCACATGCCAATGATTTCGTTCCTAGAAAACACTGCAGTTTTAGGGAGAAGGGAGTAGTGCAGAAAGCATTGTTTGGCACAAGAAGATAAATCTTCATAGCTTAAATATACTGCATGGTTTAGCTCTTCAGGCAGTCCAGAGTTCGACCATATAGAATCATCCAAAACCATCTTCCACTCATGCTGTTTTTTGTCCTTCTGACACAAGATCCCACCCATTACTTTGAGAGCAAGAGGCAAACCATCACATTTTGCTACAATCTGAACTCCAATATCCTTGAGCATATCAATTTCACATTCATCTGTCTCACTTGAGATTATCTGCAAGCAGTTGAACTGATAGTCAATAATGAGTGGTTTTACTTGAGAGAGAAAAGAGTAGTAGTTTGTTAACTGCTAGTGTCAATTCAATACTAATCAATAGTAGGCTAGTGGACAAAAGAGACTCGTGCAGGATTGGATCATGTACTACCAATTGAACTATGAACTATCAAGTGAATGAGCAAGATGTTGCTGTGCTGTCAACTGGGATACCAATAGCATGTGACTGTGGCTGGGACTTCCAGGTTGGTTCCCTCCCCGCTGAGGGAGCCACGCGGACGATCCCCCACACGTCTCAACCCCACCGAGCACCGCCTAGAGATGCGTGGATCTAGCTCCCGGTCCACCTCCCTCAGACCGGGGGTCACGGCTGCCCTTGCTGCGCGGGGGCGTCGTGGTCGCCCGTCTAAGGGTATCCCCGGTCCCGCGATTGACGGGCGGGCTAGCTCGGCCCCGCTTGCGGGGCCTAGGAATCCAGATGAGGTTATTAAATGAAGCTCCTATGTTGGAACATCAGGGGCTTCGGTCTCACTGGCCGGCGGCGGCAGCTCATGGAGTATTTACGTCAGCAGGAGATTGACATAGTGGGATTGCAGGAGACGATTCGCCAGGATTTTAGCATGCACGAGCTCCAGAGGCTTTCCCGTCAACAGTTTGCCTGGCAGTGGCTGCCTGTTGTGGGCCACTCTGGGGGAATCCTGCTCGGTGTTAGGGAGGATGCGTTCTCGGTTGAGGACATGGACCGTGGGGAGTTCTTCGTGAGCATGTCCGTCACTGACCGACGAGTTCACCTCAGTTGGGAGGTGATTATCGTCTATGGTCCGGCAGACCATAGCCGCTCGGCCGATTTCCTTGCCGAGTTGAAAAACAAGGTGGAGAGGTGCACCACCCCGGTGGTGGTGGCCGGCGACTTTAACCTCATTAGGTGGGCTTCTGATAAAAGTTCTCCAAATGTGGATCGGCCCCGAATGCGTCTCTTCAATGATTGCATTGCAGACCTAGCGCTCTGGGAGATAGCCCGCGTTGGGGCTAGGTTCACGTGGTCGAATAAACAGGCGGACCCCATCCGGAGTGTCTTGGATCGGGTCTTTGTGTCGACCCAATGGGAAGTGATGTTCCCTCTTTGTTGCCTTAAGGCGGTCACGCGGATTGGCTCTGACCATACGCCCCTGATTTTCTTGTCGGGGGAAGGTTCCCCCCCTAGATACCGTCGCTTCCGCTTTGAGACGTTCTGGCTGGAGCAGCCTGGTTTCTGCGAGCTGGTTCGCGAACGCTGGCGCCTTGCGACCTCGTCCCCGCCGTGTGTCTTCTGTGCGGTGGATATATGGCACCACTGTGCTAAGTTGGCTCGACAGACCATGAAGGGCTGGGGTGCGAACTTGGGCGCTGACCTCCGGGCCCGTAAAGGGGTCCTGCTGGGTCGGATTAAGGCTCTGGATGACTTGGCAGACGGGCCGGGTCTGTCCCCGGACGACTGGATCCAGAGATACTCCCTCGAGACCTCGCTCATGGACATCTTCAAGAGCAAGGAACTGTTCTGGCAGCGTCGAGGGGGCCAGAACTGGCTCCTGAAGGGTGATGCGAACACCGCCTACTTTCAGGCCATTGCTAATGGCCGTAGGCGGAAATGCGCCATTCCTTTCCTCTGGGATGGGGATGTTCTCCTGGAAAGCCCAGAGGACATCTCATCCCATATTTACTCCTTCTATAAGGAATTGTTCTCGGCTGAGCCGCGTGGAGGCACCTCCCTTTGTGAGGACTTCTGGCCGCTAGCTGATCAGGTGTCCAACGCGGAGAATGCGGAGCTTACTCTCCCGTTCTCCCCGAAGGAGGTGGGCAGGCGATTGCCTCTATGAAGGCGTGCTCGGCCTCGGGGCCGGATGGTCTCCCGGTTGTCTTCTTCCAAAGATTCTGGGAGACCCTGCGCCCGGTCACCATGCTCATCTTCCATGAATTCTATATCGGCACCCTGGAGATGGGCAGGATTAACTTTGGAGTCATTGCTCTCATCCCCAAAGTAATTGGGGCTTCGGGTATCCGGCAATTCCGTCCCATCACGGTGATTAACGTGTTGGCGCGAATCTTCGCTAAGGTTTGTGCCACTCGTCTGTCCCCTGTGGCCGAACGGATTGCTCACCCCTCCAGTCCGCATTCCTGAAGGGCAGGCGGATTCATGATGGGATTCTTGCCCTCCACGAGATTGTCCACGAGGTGGCGTCCAAGGGGCTCAAGGGGGTCTTCCTCAAATTGGACTTCCAGAAGGCGTATGACCGTCTTGATTGGTCTTTTTTGAGGTTGGTGATGCAGTGACGTGGATTTGACGAGAGATGGTGTTCCTGGATCATGCAACTGGTCAGATCTGGTAACACGACGATCAACATCAACGGTGAAGTGGGCCCCTTTTTCCAGGCCTCCAGGGGGTAAAGCAAGGGGACCCTATATCCCCCCTGCTTTTTAACATCGCTGCCGACGCCCTTGTAGGCATCCTGGATAAGGCCAAGCTAGCCGGTCATATTCAGGGGGTGGTTGGCCACCTCATCTCGGGCGGTGGTGTTTCCCACCTCCAATATGCGGACGACACCATGATCATGGTCGCAGGCTCCGACTCGGACATTGCTAATCTTAAGTTCCTTTTGCTATGCTTCGAGGAAATGTCTGGACTTAAGATTAACTTTGATAAGAGTGAGGTTGTGGTCCTTGGCTACTTCGAGGCTGAGCAACACAGGATTGCGGACAACCTTAACTGCAAGTTGGCTGCCTTCCCCATCTCATATTTGGGGATGCCCTTGGCTGAGTCCAGGATCTTGGTCAGCGGGTTTGATCCGCTAGTGGGACGAGTAGCGTCCCGTGCGGAGCCCTGGTGTGGCAGGTTCACGTCTAAGGGCAGCAAGACCGTCCTCATTAGCTCTAATCTTGCGAGCCTCCCCATGTACATGATGGGGATGTATATCTTGCCCGAAGGTGTGCATAGCGCCTTTGACAAGGAGCTGGCTAGGTTCTTCAGGCAGGCAGGGGATGGTCAACCCAAATATCACATGGTGAAGTGGGCCGATATCTGCCTGCCGAAAGACCGAGGGGGCTTGGCCATCCCTGCGTCCCGCCGCATGAACGTTGCCCTGATGCTTCGTTGGGTGTGGCGGATCCTGCAGGGAGATGGGGGTTTGTGGCTACAACTGATTGAGGCCAAGTACCTCCGGGGTAGACCCCTCTTGGCATGCTCGCTCTCGACTGGGTCGCAGTTCTGGAAATCTATCCAGGCCATCAAGCACGATATTAGGTTGGGTCTACAGTTCTCGGTGGGCAATGGGTCTGGGACTCAGTTTTGGTTGGACCCCTGGCTTGATGGTGAACCTCTACGCTTGCGATTTCCGAGGCTCTTTGCTATTTGCGACGACCCAGCTGTCCTTGTCTCTGCGTCTTCTTTGGAGGACGGATGGCATTTGGCGTTCCGCCGCCCCCTCGGTCCAGCCAAGGCCTAGGATTGGGAGATCTTGCAGGCAGTGGTTCCCCTCCCAGACTCGTCGGTCGGGGATAGTGTTTCTTGGAGTCTTTCTCCTTCGGGAGAATTCTCCGTTAGTTCGGCTTATCTGGCACTTTGCCAGACGCCGGTCCTTCCGTGGTTATCCCCACTTTGGAAGGCACCGTTGCCCCCGAAGATCAAGATTTTCGTTTGGCAGCTTCTTCGCGACCGTTTGCCTTCGGGGACCGAGCTGCTAAAACGCCATGGTCCGGGTAACAACACATGTCCCCTGTGCCACGTCCCGGAGACTGGAACTCACATTCTATTCTCCTGCGTTGCGGCACAAGCCCTTTGTTGCTTTGTGCGTGAGGCTCTGGGACCGGAGTGGGAGGCTCATGACGTTGCAGAATTTCTGCAGGTAAGGGCCACTCAGGTTGGCCGTAAGCGCCGACTGTTCTGGCTGGTCTTCGCTGCGATGATGTGGACTGTTTCGACTACTCGCAACAAAATGGTGATTGAGCGAGTATTTCAACGGCATGCATCTGACTCGTTCTTCAAATTCCTTGCCTTCTTGCAGCACTGGCATCCGCTCGCTAGGACCCGAGACCGCACCCGGCTTCAGCGCTATCTGGACGCGCTGATGACGTCCGCCCGACGGCTCTCCGCTCGCTCGCATGCTACTTAGCTTGCCCCTATGATGGCATTTTCTGTTTCTTTTTCTTTTTCTTGGGCGTGACTGTGTTGTTGCCCGAGCGTTTTTATGTTTTATCACTCTGTTGGGCTGTAGTTGTCTGGATGCTGCAATATTTGCTTTATATATAAAGCGGGGCGAAAGCCTGTTTCGAGAAATAGCATGTGAGCGACTATAATCCTTACATGCTCACCCAAACAAGATGTTAAGCTTCATCTCAGAAACTAAACAGATGCTTTTTTTTGAACCAGCAGATGCTTAGTTTAATCTATCGCCTTAGAAACTAAACAGATAATGTGCTTAATTATGCGGATAGATACTACAATACATATACTCATCCTCAGGAAAACAGAGTCATGTTTTTTACGGGGAAAACCAGAATCATATTTGATCTACAACTACACAAGGTGAAGGCTTCTTACATGTTTAAATTATCGCCGAAAAAGGGTCTCCCCCCGCTTTGTATTACAAAGCAACCAACCGATACAGCCAACAATAGGTGCTGGGGCGGAAGCAGCACAATCACACCGAAAGAAACGAAAGAGAAACAACAAGAGAAAAATGCCGACAACGGCGGATCGACGGAAACGAAGAAGCTTCACGACCACTGAGCCCACCGAAGATCTCCCACCAAGCTCCAAGGCTCCGAAGCACCGGTACCAATCAACACCTCCAAGAAGGACAGCGACGATGACAACGCTGCTGCCAAGGGTTTCCCCCGGTACGTGACGAGGCAAGAGGAAGGGTCGCCCCCGACGCCCTCCAGGAAGGTCCGGCGGCACCCACCGGCGTCGCCGCGTCGGTGTCGGCCAGGCCGACAGGGGTTTCCCCCGATCCCAACCTTCACCTCGGATGCTCCAAAGCCTACCACCAAACCAACCACCATCTTGCGCCCCCGCGATCATGAAGCCTCCACGCCGTCTCACCACGGCACCATGAAGTGAGGCCTACACAACGGGGAATAGGAGCCGGGACTGGGGGCCACAGCATCGTCGGCACGTGGGAGGGTACAACCTAGCCGACCGGACACAATAGCAGGAGCATACCAGGCCCGGTCGGGCCCTTCATGCCCGTAAGGCTACCGCCATCGCGCTGCAGTAGGCACGCCGTCGACGTCGCCGCCTCCCGTCCGAGCTGCTCCTCCTCCTCATCACACAGACGACGACGAAGCCACACCGGGGCACAGCCCACTAGGACCCAGATGGGTCCCGCAGGGCCCAGATCTGAGCCGGCGGCGCGCCTTCGGCCAACCTGCGTCACCACGCCGTTTCATCGCCAAGGGGCCACACCACCACCTCGCGCGCCGCCGGCCACTGCCGTCAGGTCGTCGGGCCGTCGCCGAGCCGAGGAGCACCGCCGCCGCCCCCATGCCCCAGGCAGAGAGCCGCGCGCGGGGTGATAGGCAGTCCCGCCGCCGCCAACACCACCCGGCCAAACGCCGGGGGCGACCGTAGGCGGCGGCAAGGAGGGAAGGGGAAAGGAGGGAGGTCGAAGAGGGGAGGGGCTCGCGCCGCCCTGACCCCCTCCCGGGGAGACGGGGAGACGACACGGGGGCGGATCCGGGAGGGGGAGAGGGGGAGGGGGGCGGGGACGACCGGCGGCGGCGAGGGGGGGGTGGGAGGAACCCTAGAGAGCGGGGTCACTGCCAAAAGAAAGATTTATCTCGTCTAGTTCTTCTCAACCATGTTTAAATTTTCTATAATTTAAAATTCTACGTAGGACTTTTTATAATCTATACATCCAAATAAGTAAAAGAATGAGGTACCAGTTTTTATTTTTATCCATGTTGGCAGATCATGGGACGGGTTGGCTACACCTATTGTTGGGCCTCGGCACACTTTAGTATCATTCTGCCGATTACAACCTTTTCATGTTGCAGTATAGTATTGTACCACTTAATGTGAATATATTGGTACATCCAGCCAAACATGATGGAAATGAAATAAAGATACCACTGCTTCTCACCTTTCATAAATAGAAGAACAATTCTATGATCCTAATTATCGATTTTGTTTGGACTTGTATTTTATATGACGACTGCCTATATTTAAAAAAATGCTTGCCAAAAAAAGGAAAAAACATTTGTTTACAGAGACCCTATTAATTACTCCCAGGTACAATTATATATTAGGAAAAATATACATGTAAGACTATACGAAAATGAGGTCTAGTATTGTTGTGGAAGCATGGTGTCCAAATTTCAAGAACCAAAATTTGATAGCCAGGTCAAAAGATTGTGCCTTCTGTACACACAGTACACATGCGGTGGGTGCATGTGTTGTGGCATAAGTATATGTAGTACTCCCTTCGTTCCTAAATATAAGTCTTTTTAGAGGTTCCATTAGAGAACTATATACAGATGTATATAGATATACTTTAGAATGTAGATTAACTCAATTTGCTTCGTATGTAGTCACTTAGTGAAATCTCTTAAAAGACTTATATTTAGGAACGAAGGGAGTATATGTGTTGTATGGTTCCATGTTCTAATTAAAAAATATATGTGGTATCCATGTTGCAATCTCAAAGAGCAGTGCATAAAAAGTGTGTGCCCAATTATTATATATCTACCGCAAATTAAGTACGCAACTACTAATATTAAAGATGCATGGAGTTTAGTTGCACACCTGTTTCTTGAGCAATGACCATGCATCATCCTCCTCTAATTTGTCCACATGGTGGTAGGGAAATACAACTTTCATCCTCCGAGCTATTGTTTCATCTCTAGTGGTGACGAGGACTCGGCTACCTCGAGCCACAACATTAACCAATGGTGTTTTAAGCACATCATCCCATGCTCCATGTTCCCAAACATCATCTAGCACCAGGAATAGCTTCTTCCCTTTCAAGGTAGTGGCAAGGATTGGCTGAAGCACAGCCAACGCCTTTTCACCACCATGTACTCCCCCGGCTTGTGTGATGATTGTCCTGAGCAACTCAACCTTGTCGACGTCCTTGTTAATGCTCAACCATATCGTCCTCTCGAACTCGGCATTCAAGGCTTCGTCATTGAAGATCTTCTGGGCAAGAGTAGTCTTGCCGATTCCGCCGACACCAACAATGGCGACCACCATGATGTTGGTGTTGCCCTTCTTTTCAGTCAGCATCATCTCAACCAGTTTTCTTGTGTCTTGTTCGATCTTCTCTCCGACTACACCGGACCGATCAAACTCCCCTGATGTCTCACGCCTGGTATTACGAGAATGAGAACCATGGGCCTTTCTGCCATGATCCTCATAGGAACCAAGAGGGATGAAGCTGAAAGCAGCGCTTCGCTCCTTGATGGTGTCGAGCCTCTTGTTGAGCGCCTTGATGCGTGTGCCGATGTTATGGGCATGGGAGGGATTCCGCATGCAGAATAGCAAGGGGTTGAAGCACCCCGCATCTTTAGTGGACGGACTGCGCTCCATGGCCTTGAGCTGGCAGAGGTCGAGGATGTCAGCAGCTTCATACATGGCACGCTTGAGCTGAGCCACCCACTCTTGCACTCTCTTGTCAGTGATGTTTCTCCTGTCAGCGTCGGCGAGGAAGTTCTTGAGTTCCCCAAGCTTGACATCCATCTTCTCGATCTCGTCCCCAACTCCAAGCAGCATGTACACCTCTTCCTTCACCATCTCAGTGAGCATGTTTTGCACATAGGATGCAAAAGCATCCAGGATCATCGTCATGTTTGCTGCTTTTTTCTATAACAAAAATGAACCAACACATCATTTCCAGCACTCGCTGTAGCTAATTAAGATTACCAGTAAAAGAGTAGAAAGGGAAGGGATGCATTAGAATGCTAACATGAGTACATGATGAACGATTCATAAGCATGAGAAACAACAGAAATAGGAAAAGTTAAGGCGCCTAGTTCGATAGATGCAAGCATAGGCAGCTAAACAGAGGAAATCTGATATTACCTTTAGGATGGATGGATGTTGGGTCCCTGCTGCTCGTACCAGTACAGGTAAATGTCTAAACGGACAGGTAAATGTCTAAACGGACAGAGCACTGTATATATAAGCCAAAGATAAGTGAGCTCTCCAAAGGCAAAAATATTTATGGATGATTTCCCTGCAGATGCAGAATGGCTTGTTAGTAGAGATGGGCCTGTGTACCCCTCAAAAGAAGAGATGGACCTGTATTAGTATTATGATGAGGGGGTAGTATGCAGAGGTCATTGAGACAAGATGGACAGGTCATAGCTCGATATTTAACATGCATCGAGGGCTGATTAACCTTAATTCACCTCTAGATCCAAGCTAAAGCCGACATGGACCGGCCATGACACGAGATTCAACATTCATCAAGAGTTAATTAACTTCAACCCACCTCTAGATCCACGCTGAGTGACGTTAACGATGCTTGGCTGCAGCACATGTGGTTACTGTTCTTTTTGCTAATGAAGTTAGAAGTAATCATCTAGATCCACGCCTGCAGCGGCCAGGAATCTTTACTCGTCCCATCGCATGCGTGCAAGTACGCATTTTGAATGGATTAATCGATTTGATTAATGGAGGAATCGATTTCACCCGTCGATGCGAACCAACAATAAATAAATAAAAACAGTGCAGAAGCCCAGATGCGAGTCCGGTGCTGCTCAGTGCTCACCTTGCCCTTGCCGCCGTCGCCGCAGTCTCTTGTTTCTCCCGCCGGCGGCTGCAGCTGCAACAGCCTCCTTGTGCTGCGCATGAGATCCGCCCCAGGAATACGGAGGAAGCGGCGAGCGGAAGGAGGGAAGGGGTTGGGGTTTGGGCGAGGGAGCTGGAGTTGGAGTTGGAGAGGAGGCGGGGAGAAGCCATCGGAGGTGGAGCACGCCGGCGACCGCAGAGCAGATGGGGATGGGGATATGGCGGCGATTTCGTTTCGTTTCAGTCCAAAAGAGTTCTTGATTTTTTTTATTTTTTTATTTTGCCATTCATCTATTGAAGATCAAAAGTTGGGGACCCCAAACCAGAGCTTCCGCGACGCGTGTCATGGGTGAAACCCTAGCACCACCGCCACTTCTCCCCTCCCCCGTCGTCGGGCAAAGCCCGATCGACGCCGGTAGGGAGGAGGGTTGTTTTCACTCTTCGCATGGTGGCGTGAGTCGACGCAGCTAGGCGGACGCACGACCGAGCAGGGGCGCAGTGCTAAGGCATCTTGTCAATGAGCAGCGTCTCCTGGCCATCTGCTCGCACGGGAGGCTCTGTGGCGGCGGTGGCATCGCCTATGGGCGTCGTTTTCTTTTTGAAGACGTTGTCGGCTTGTCGCGGCTCCTCTACATGCTCTGGTTGCTCCGGGTGAAACCTTGATCTTTGAATCGGCGGTGGCTATAGTCTAGTGTTATGCACTTCATAAAGGCACCGCCTTGATGTATCCGACTCGTCATGCACGGCTTCCTGTCTTAGCATTGACTCTTTCACAATTGAGGTCTTCGAAAACTTCAAGTGGTGCTCTTCGTAGTTTGCTCAGAGTGGACAGGGTGGTTTAGTTGTTTTTATACACACTTGTATCTTGACTTGAGTGTATCTTGTGGGGTTGAGTTATGTGTGTTGGGGTTTGTATGATGATCGTTGCTTTATATAAAAAATGGGATGCAAGTCTTTTTCAATAAATACATTTTTTGTATTTCATGGCTCAACTTTTAGTTAAGTACTTGAACTATTGAACTCGTTAAATTAGAGCATCTTCAGCCGCGCCTCCAACAGGCCCTCCCAAGGTCATTTTTCTATCACTGGCGGGGGGAAACGGCCCAGTCGCACCCCTAGGAGTCTGTTTTCGTCGGTTAGGCCGAAATTGGCCCTCGGGGTCCCAGGCCGAACCAAGGGCGCCGACGAAAAGAAAAAGGGCGGATCGCCCCCTGCCAGGCGAAAAAAGGTTTTTTCTTCTCCCGATCCGCCCCTCGAGCACCACACCTTTCGTCGTCGTGCCGATCCCGGCGCCGCCCACCTATCTACCGCCGCTACAAAGGCCATCTCCCTGTCAACGAAGGGAGGGTTCGCCGCGGCTTCGCCCCCTGCTTCTTGGCGAGTTTTTTCGGTGCTCCGGGCACGCACATGGCTGCGCGTCCACCACGCCCACCAGGTGTTCGGCGATTTGCGTGGGCGATGGACTCTGACGACGAGGAGGCGTTCGTGACGCTAATGGAGGAGGAAGCCGATGTCGTTACCAAGGATGAAGAGCACCTCATGGTCCTCGCCGCTGTGGTCGGCCTGTTCGCGGGCAATGCAAAGTCGAGGAGCGGTGGCTCGGCGCCTGGCCGGTTGAAGGCAAAGCAGAGGCATCGATTGGAAGGCTATTGCTTGCTCTACGCCGACTACTTCGACGACGCTCCTCTCCACAGCGACAAAGTATTTCGGCGTCGTTATCGTATGAGCCGGGAGCTCTTTCTCATGATTGTGAATTCCATCAGGGAGTTCAACAACTACTTCAAGTGCAAAAAGGATTGCACCGACACACTTAGATTCACCTCGCTCCAGAAGTGCACGATAGTTATGAGGTACTTGCATACGAAGCTCCCGGTGATATTCTGGAAGACTATGGACGCATGGCTGAGTCCACCACCATTGAGTGTTTGTACAAGTTCTGCAGGGCAGTGGTGACAGTTTTTGGACCTCAATACTTGCGATCACCAAATGATGAAGACACTGCTGGGATCCTAGCATGTAATGCAAAAAGAGGATTTTCTGGAATGCTTGGAGGTATCGACTGCATGCATTGGAAATGGAAAAATTGTCCATTTGCTTGGCAGGGGATGTACAAAGGCGTCAAAGGAGGTTTGCAGTGTGGTACCTGAGGCAGTGGCCACACATGACCTCTATATTTGGCACTCCTTCTTTGGTATGACAGGAACTCACAATGACATCAACGTACTATAGTGCTCGAATGTATTTGCCAAGCTTGTTGAAGATCATGCTCCTCCGGTTAACTATGACGTCAGTAGACACCACTACAACAAGGGATACTACCTAACAGATGGCATCTATCCGAGATGGTCCACATTTGTGAAGACTATCTCAAATCTTGCACCACGAGGCAAGAACTCCTACTTTGCCAAGCGTCAAGAATCTTGCAGGAAGGATGTCAAGCGGGCATTTGGTGTGCTTCAATCTCGCTTTGCCATTGTCCGGTACCCCGCTCAGACCTGGTCGAAAGATCAAATGTAGGAAATCGTTACTTGTTGTGTCGTCTTGCACAACATGATCACTGAGAGCGAGCATGAGGAGCCAGTGTTTGACGTTGAACCATATTACAGACAAGGTCCTCTTGTCCAAGTTGATCACCAGCTACCGGCAACCTGGGCTGCCTTTCTCAACATGTGTCACGAGATCCGAGACCCAGAGGTGCATCAACAACTACAGGGCGATTTGGTGGAGCACCTATGGAGGCTCAAGGGCAACGCCTAGCTCGATGTGTGATGAATTATGATTTTTTATTTGTTAAACTATTTTGATTTGTATTGACTTGTTGAACTATTTTTGATTTGTATTGACTTGTTAAACTATTCTTAATTTGTATTGATTTTCTGTGATGAACTATGTGATAAAAAAACTAGTGTTGTTCAATTTGTGCGGAAGCATGCCGAATATGGGTCAAAAGTGGGCCAATTTGCGCCGAAAATGGGCCAAAATTGACGGCTGGGGGCGACCTTGGGGGGGGGGGGCTGGGAACTCGAGCCCCCACGCCGATTTTTCCGCCACCGCATCCCCAGGCGACGCTAGTTCAGGCCACTGAGCGACCGAACGACTGGAGATGCTCTTAGCCCGTTTATGTTTGATTTGCAACCCAAAAGTTGTCCTGCTGAGAGGGCATTTTTGCTCCGGCCAGTTTCTGCAAGATCATAACAAAGCACTGTCATCATTGATGGCAATGAAAATGAGTTATTGTGACTCTAGGTTGCTATACTCTTAATTAAACAATAGTGATAGGGAAACAAGACCTAATGATTCTTGTGTTTTAAGTACTAGTTAGCATGCACGTGCAACGCACGTCTCAAAAAAATGGATTCATATGATATCGTAGTAAAATAATTTTTGGTTTTTTTTAGATGGGTCCAAAATATTATTATGTCACTCAAATTGTATTTTCAAAATTGTGACATATTTGTGATCTAACACAATATCATAATCTATAGTAAAACATATTTGAGTTTTTTTATCGAGTCATTTATCTGTGTCTTATATAAAACAATATGAGAACGTGCGAAACATACGATCCAGAAACATGTCTCAGCACAAAATTCACGATCACATAATAATTGTATTATAATTGTTACTGAAATATATTTTAAAAACCAGGACTAAGCACGTCTTGATGGTCCATGTTTTGAAGCAATGAAAGTCCATTTATAGATGCGATCTATGATGCTTCCTTCAATGTATGGGATATTGTTTTGGAATTCATTTTCTTCATACTTTAAAATATGCATCAAAAATCGCTTCCTCAGTTCAAAACAATCCTACATATGAATTAGACAACATTGTTATAACAAGTTTGGATGTGCAATGTGTATACAAATAAGCATGATGTAAATACTCACCTAGGGTATAGGAAGATATAACTTTCCATCGCACAATGAGTGCATGTAGTTAAAAAACAAATACCCCGACAAGGCACTGGATGTATGAATTAAACGCATAATGTGCGTTGAATGAATGAATTATTTAATATTATAATGCATTAAAAAGATTCATACCAATGTGAGTTTGTTGGAACAACCGGAACTATACATTCCCATTTAGAGATATCGTCCTTGAATGCAGGGTTTGCAACTTGGAGTGCGAGGTTTAGGTTTTTTACCACAGTTTTAAGTATATTCTTCTCCAAAGTAGGTATTGGTATCGGATCAAAAATTGAGATAACTTTTTTATCTTGATCCAAGACAAACAATAAAAACAACCCAAAAATATCCCAAGGCAACAAAATCTGCAATGATGCATACGTTTATAAATACATGAAATATTAATTAAAACTAAATAAACCACTGTTATAAACGAAAAATTAAAATCTTACCATATCACACTGTGAGATATGATACTCATTGCTGTCAGGCCAGCTATGAAACAATCGTTTGAACATAGCACTGCCCATATTTTTATGATGACTTAGGTCTCGTGCATAGTGAAACATGGACTAAAAAAAGAAAGAAAACAATAGTGCTATGAGAAAAAAAATATGTAATACGCAATTATAGTAACTTACACAAAAGTTTAGATCCATGTAGTGAGATGGAATGTCTGTGAGAAGCTGGACTTCGTGGCGCGCTAGTATCCGCACAGCCATGTTAAAGCAATCAATATCCATATATTCATCATTGTTTAATATATATTTTTATTTGTCTCAATTTTAAGCTGATAGGGTAAGGATCAGAGCTTTTCACCCATTCGTTCCTGTAAAATCAAAATATTGTCAGTTATAATGACATCAGAGTAATTTATTAGAATACAAAATGAACTAAAAGAACATGTCTTACTCTACTAAAGCGTCATCATCAACCATACTGATGAACAAGCACAGTTCGTCTATTAAGTCATCGTTTGTTGGGTTGACAGACGGTGAAAGGATATATGACTGTGAGATGAGCTCAACATCTAATGATGTATTTGATGTTTTGAGATTCTCAGGGGTTCCATCCAAAATCATACAATCCGTGGGATCTATATTGTTTTCGTCATGTTCCATGTCTCGATTTCTTATATTATCATCATTCAATTCCGAGTCCACTAAAATGACAACTAGTTTTGTTCTAAAATCTGCCATATGATCCTATTAAAGTAGAAATAAGAGTTAAATAATGATATAACATAGAATAAGTATTACATAAAATTTACGTGCGTAGGAGTGTGCGTAGGAGTGGAGTGTGCGTAGGAGTGTCAGACAAATCATTTCCAGTGAAGTACTCCATAAAATTTATCATCCACAAATCACAAGATGACCTATATATGATTATAGAAATTAAATATATCCAATATATTTTTATCAGTTTTATAAATGTTTTATATAAAAATGATTTTATAGAAATTAAATTAAATTAAATTAGATTATAGATATTTGATAGCCTCGGTGATAACAAAAACCTCACCCATGCAAGTGAATCGAACATGCCCTACACAAAATAACCAAATTGCTAAAAAAATGTTTTTCTAGAAGATAAACACTACTCTATAACATTCGCACTTCCCCTAAAAAAAAGCAGCCGCACTCACTCACAACCTCATCCACCCCCCAACTCTGTTATAGAAAAAAAACTCACAATCTCACACACTCCCCCCTCTCCCCACCCGATCCCAATCCACTCAGTCCACTACGACCCAACGTCGACGCTCTCTGGTGGCCTCCCCTCCCCTTCATCTCCATCGCCAGCAGCTAACCCCCCCTTCGTCATCAGCGCCAGCGAGCGCCCCGCCCTGTGTTCTACTCCGCCCCGCCCCTTCTTCGTATACGCCGACGCTGGGGCCCTCCCTCCTCCTTGCGACGCGGATCGGTCGAGCTCGGCATGGTCGTCGGTGACACCGAGCCTTCCGCGAGCTCTTCCCCGCCGGCATGGTCGCTGGCGACGCGGATCGGACGCGGGGGTTCGCAAGCTGGCCCTGTGCTCTTCCCCGCCCCGGGCCCTCCTTCTTCCTTGCGACGCGGGGCGATCGAGCTCCGCATGGTCGTTGCGGAGGCTGGCGACAGCCACAAGGAGGTGGCGGCGGCCCGGCGAAGCGCGCCAAGGCGGCGCCCAAGCCCAAGCCGAGTCTTGATCCGTTCCAGCTAGATACGTGGTGGATTGCGATGAAGTGATTGGGGATTTTGCAATGTTTCCGCAGAGGAGTGCAAGGAGTTCTACGCCAACTCGTTATTTGTCGTCAGCGAGTTCGGTGGCAACGACTACAACGCGCCCCTTTTTGCAGGGAAGGGCCTCACGGAGGCCTACAAGTTCATGTCCGATGTCATCCAGGGCATCTCCGACGGTGTCGAGGTAGCGATTGCTTCTTCTTTTGAGTCGTACATTTGCTCGCTGTCACATCGAATGTAATTCCAACTACAATATGGTGCAGGAATTGATCGCCGAGGGGGCAGTGGATCTCATTGTGCCAGGGGTGATGCCCATCGGGTGCTTCCCCGTCTACCTGAACATGCTCGACATGCCAGCCCACGAGTATGGAGCACGGAGCGGGTGCATCCGTCAGTACAACACCTTCTCATGGGTGCACAACGCACAGCTCAAGAAAGCGCTCGAGAAGCTCCGGCCCAAGTACCCCAATGTGCGGATCATCTACGGCGACTACTACACACCGGTTGTCCAGTTCATGCTCCAGCCTGAGAAGTTTGGTTAGTTCTCAAGACACCTCAACTTTTAGTGATTTGCAAATTGGTTCCGTTGTATGCATATGTTCATACCCTTGGTTAAAAACTTAAAATAGATACTGAAATTGGCTTTCCTTAGCTGAGAATTCTGCTGTTTAGTTCTTACAGATACAGATGTAGTGCTAATTATTGTAGATGGATCTTAATTAGTGTGCATGTGTCTATTGTTCTCTGATGTGATGTGAAGTCAACTGTCAGGCAGTCAACGATTTCCTTCTGTTCGCCTTGAAAGGCACACAATACTATATGATAATTAGATGGTTCAGATCTGAACAGAGAGCAAGAGATGCCTTCGCCTGGATTGGAGCACATAGCATATATAATACGAAAAACGGCGAATACAACTTGCGGCCACAATTATCAATTAAAGCACCTTCACCCATGTTGAGAGTATATCTGAAAGAAGTCAGAAAGATGGAGAATACTCATCTTTATTTATGAGCACCAAACAAGAGGAATTGCATTCTTCGGTTCTAAACAGTTCAATAATTTATTTAGACTTAACAATGTTCAATTCAGTTAAGTTCATGATATTCTATAGTTCAGAAATCAGGATTGGTCAATTTGATTTTAAGTTAGGCAAACTGTACTAATGCTATTGTTCAGTGAAATCTAGTTTCCTGTGTAAGTCCTGATTCCCAAGGATGAGAAATTAGCACTATTGGTTCTGAACAATTTGCAAGTGATTCAGACTTGACAGTGTTCTGCTTAGTTCGGTTTAGTTCTGCCTTTTTGCAGCTCAGAAAATTCTTCAGCTGCATTGCACCCCCCCCCCCTTGTGCTTATATATGAACATAAATCTGCTGCTGTTCAGAATTCAAACTTGGTTCAGTTCAGACTTTGCAGGTCATCAGAATTAGGATTCTTGTGCTAATATTTGGTGTATCTGAAGCACCGTTTTTCTTATATAATTCTTACATTGCTAAATGCAATTTAGGTGACTATTGTTGTCGTTGCTGTACCTGAGGGACTACCGCTGGCTGTAACACTAACGTGAGTCAATATAAGTGAAAATTTTCCTCATCATTTTGACTTTATTTTGTATATAGTTTTCTGACCTATATTTGTTTCAGCCTGGCTTATTCAATGCGGAAAATGATGGCAGATAAAGCTCTGGTACATATTTTTGCTATCTGTTTATTTTGTATTTCTGTCTGTCATCACATGAATCTACATGTCAATTTCAGGTGAGAGGCTCTCACCCTGTGAAGCGATGGGTTCTGCTACAACAATTTGTAGTGACAAGACAGGTACATTAACACTCAACCAGGTTAGTTATTTTTGCATCGTAACGGATCTTCACTTTTATTCTATACTATCCTTTATATGACCATTTAACTATGTGTGACTTTTTGTTGCTTAAGATGACTGTGGTGCGATCAAAGGGCATGCTTGTATTGTGTGTGTGTTTACATCTAAGGGCTCACAGATAGGGATTTAGAGGATTTGACTTATAAATAGGGACATGTCGGTTAATGTTTTTCTTCGTACTTACTTTTCTTGCATTTTCATTTTATTTGCGTGGATGCCAGGGCTTGGTAACTTTTCTTTGTTAATTTACTTACTTCTCTTGCATTTTTCTCAGACCCAATGCAAGAATGTAGCAATTAGGAGAAGGAGGTGCCTAAAGGGGATGGGAGCAACAAGTTTGGTTCGAAAGAGGTATACCCATCTGTCTGCAGACTGCTCTTAATATATTCTTCCCTTGGCCATGCTGTAATGTTTACATCTTTCCACTTGTCAAATTTTAGTTTCATTTGAAGTGATGCATATTGGAATACATTTTCCAGTCCTTCGAGCTATTGCATGAATAAATAACAACGCATTAGCATCACAACCGAAGAATAACATAAATCGTCTTATCAAAAGATGGCGCAGTGGAAGTAATAACTAACCATAGCTTGTGCATACAGGTTACGCTCTAGTATTCTCAGAATCTTTCGTATGAGGTCTATATTAAGATCTGGAGACCTATTAGCCATGTGAACCAAGTTTTGATCTGTATCATAAATATAGAGTTGCAAATGCCGAGGGCCATTATCAGCCGGCACCAGATCGTCAAGAGCGTGGTACAATCCACCACACGCGGAATGTATATACGCCAGTTCCTGCCGCAGTGCTTACTCGACGATCAAGGGTGACTCCTAGACTTGTGAATGAGAAGTGCGAGTTGAAATACCATATATGCTCTCTGAAATATTTATCGTCCTCATCATCTTGACTTGTGAACAACCGTTTCAATTCTTCTGGAACATCTGGAGTAAATAATCCGACTTTTCCTTTTCTGCAACAAAATGTTGCCCCCTCGAATGGAAACCGCAATGCCCCATAGTGGCGACAGTCCGCAGCCTTTCTTAGGACATGGTGCTCTATAGGTAGGTTTCGGTATATGAATTCATCAGTACTTGCTATGGGTACTGCTCGTGTAGTATGACGTCCATCTTGGAACGATTCAAAAGCAGCATCTAGAACAGAAGACACAAGTATTACATAATCAGTAAACATTTATAAAATTTGCATTTGAGGGTGCTAAATTAGGAAATACACAATGGACACACCCCGATCCATATAAATTCTAGCTTCTTCATCAAGCTCATGGTATGCACGTTCTCCAGTATGCAATGGATCCAAGCAGTCTAGCAGGGAATATATTGGTCAGCAGTCAAGCATATACGACCTTTATATGTGAACGAAAGTATGTGTTTTACCTTGTAAATGTTGGGGAACGTCGCACGGGAAACAAAAATTTTCCTACGCGCACGAAGACCTATCATGGTGATGTCCATCTACGAGAGGGGATGAGTGATCTACGTACCCTTGTAGATCGTACAGCAGAAGCGTTAGAGAACGCGGTTGATGTAGTGGAACGTCCTCACGTCCCTCGATCCGCCCCGCGAACAATCCCGCGATCAGTCCCACGATCTAGTACCGAACGGACGGCACCTCCGCGTTCAGCACACGTACAGCTCGACGATGATCTCGGCCTTCTTGATCCAGCAAGAGAGACGGAGAGGTAGAAGAGTTCTCCGGCAGCGTGACGGCGCTCCGGAGGTTGGTGACGATCTTGTCTCAGCAGGGCTCCGTCCGAGCTCCGCAGAAACGCGATCTAGAGGAAAAACTATGGAGGTATGTGGTCGGGCAGCCGTGAGAAAGTCGTCTCAAATCTACCCTAAAAGCCCCATATATAGGAGGAGGAGGGGACCTTGCCTTGGGGTCCAAGGGACCTCAAGGGTCGGCCGAGCCAAGGGGGAGGACCCCCAAACCGAGTTGGACTTGGTTTGGTGGGAGGAGTCCCCTCCCTTCCCACTTCCTCCCTCTTTTTTTCTTTTCCTTTGATTTCCTTCTCTTGGCGCATAGGCCTCCTTGCTGTCCCACCAGCCCACTAAGGGCTGTGTGTCTCCCCAAAGCCTATGGGCTTCCCGGTGGGTTGCCCCGGTGAACTCCGAACCCATTCGTCATTCCGTGACATTCGTAACTCGAAAACCTTCCGGTAATCAAATGAGGTCATCCTATATATCAATCTTCGTTCTGGACCATTCAGAAACCCTTGTGACGTCCGTGATCTCATCCGGGACTCGAACAACATTCGTAACCAACCATATAACTCAAATACGCATAAAACAACGTCGAACCTTAGTGTGCAGACCTGGGTTCGAGAACTATGTAGACATGACCCGAGAGACTCCTCGGTCAATATCCAATAGCGGGACCTGGATGCCCATATTGGATCCTACATATTCTACGAAGATCTTATCGTTTGAACCTCGTGCCAAGGATTCGTATAATCCGTATGTCATTCCCTTTGTCCTTCGGTATGTTACTTGCCGAGATTCGATCGTCGTATCCGCATACCTATTTCAATCTCGTTTACGCAAGTCTCTTTACTCGTTCAGTAATACAAGATCCCGCAACTTACACTAAGTTACATTGCTTGCAAGGCTTGTGTGTGATGTTGTATTCCCAGTGGGCCCGAGATACCTTTCAGTCATACGGAGTGACAAATCCAGTCTTGATCCATACTAACTCAACTAACACCTTCGGAGATACCGTAGAGCATCTTTATAGTCACCCGATTCGTTGCGCGTTTGATACACACAAAGTATTCCTCCGGTGTCGTGAGTTATATGATCTCATGGTCATAGGAATAAATACTTGACACGGAAAACAGTAGCAACAAAATGACACGATCAACATACTACGTCTATTAGTTTGGGTCTAGTCCATCACGTGATTCTCCCAATGACGTGATCCGTTATCAAGCAACAACACCTTGTTCATAATCGAAGACACGACTATCATCGATCAACCGGCTAGCCAACTAGAGGCATGCTAGGGACGGTGTTTTGTCTATGTATCCACACATGTAAAGAGTCTTCATTCAATACAATTATAGCATGGATAATAAACTATTATCTTGATACGGAATTATAATAATAACTATACATTTATTATTGCCTCTAGGGCATAATTCCAAATGATCACCCACTTGCACTAGAGTCAATAATCTAGCCCTCACATCACCATGTGAATTACATTGTAATAAATCTAACACCCATACGTTCGGTGTCGATCATGTTTTGGCCGTGGAAGAGGTTTAGTCAGCGTCCACATTCGATCCGTGTGCACCTTGCATATATTTACGTCCTCTTCCTCGCGTAGTCGCGGATGAGGTTGAAGCGTCGTTTGATGTGTCTGGTCTTCTTGTGAAACCGTGGTTCCTTTGCTAAGGCAATGGCACCAGTGTTGTCACAGAACAAGGTTATTGGATCCAGTGCACTTGGCACCACTCCAAGATCCGTCATGAACTGCTTCATCCAGACACCCTCCTTAGCCGCCTCCGAGGCAGCCATGTACTCTGCTACACATGTAGAATCTGCTACGACGCTTTGCTTGGAACTGCACCAGCTTACTGCACCCCCATTAAGAATAAATACGTATCCGGTTTGCGACTTAGAGTCGTCCGGATTTGAGATAGAAGGTGTACCCAACTGTCTCTTTTGGGTAACCTATGAAGACGCACTTTTCCGCTTTGGGTTCCAGCTTTTCAGGCTGAAGCTTTTTGACATAAGCATCACATCCCCAAACTTTAAGAAATGACAACTTTGGCCTTTTGCCATACCACATTTCGTATGGTGTCGTCTCAACGGATTTCGAGGGTGCCCTATTTAAAGTGAATGCAGCTGTTTCTAATGCATAACCCCAAAATGATAACGGCAAATCAGTAAGAGACATCATAGATCGCACCATCTCAAACAAAGTACGATTACGACGTTCGGACACACCATTACGCTGTGGTGTTCCAGGCGGTGTTAACTGCGAAACAATTCCACATTGTCTTAAGTGAGTACCAAACTCGAAACTCAGATATTCACCCCCACGATCAGACCGTAGGAACTTGATCTTCTTGTTACGATGATTTTCCACTTCACTCTGAAATTGCTTGAACTTTTCAAATGTTTCAGACTTGTGCTTCATCAAGTAGACATAACCATATCTACTTAAATCGTCAGTGAAGGTGAGAAAATAACGATATCCGCCGCATGCCTCCACGCTCATTGGACCACACACATCGGTATGTATGATTTCCAACAAGTCACTTGCACGCTCCATTGTTCCGGAGAATGGAGTCTTAGTCATCTTGCCCATGAGGCATGGTTCGCACGTGTCAAGTGAATCAAAGTCAAGTGACTCCAAAAGTCCATCAGCATGGAGTTTCTTCATGCGCTTTACACCAATATGACCCAAGCGGCAGTGCCACAAAAATATGGCGCTATCATTGTTTACTCTAACTCTTTTGGTCTCAATGTTATGTATATGCTTATCGCTATCAAGATTCAATATGAACAATCCTCTCACATTCGGTGCATGACCATAAAAGATGTTACTCATAGAAATAGAACAACCATTATTCTCAGACTTAAAAGAGTAACCGTCTCGCAATAAACAAGATCCAGATATAATGTTCATGCTCAACGCAGGCACTAAATAACAATGATTTAAGTTCATCACTATCCCGATGGTAGTTGAAGTGACACTGTGCCGACGGCGATTGCATCAACCTTGGAACCGTTTCCTACGCGCATCGTCACTTCGTCTTTCGCCAGCCTTCGTCTATTCGCAGTTCTGCCGAGTTGCAAATGTGAGCAACAGAACCGTATCAAATACCCAGGCACTACTACGAGAGCCGGTTAAGTACACATCAATAACATGTATATCAAATATACCTGATTTTTCTTTGCCCGCCTTCTTATCTGCCAGATACTTGGGGCAATTGCGCTTCCAGTGACCCATACCCTTGCAATAGAAGCACTCTGTTTCAGGCTTAGGTCCAGCCTTGGGTTTCTTCGGCGGATTGGCAACAGGCTTGCCGCTCTTCTTCGAATTGCTCTTCTTGCCTTTGCCGTTTCTCTTGAAACTAGTGGTCTTGCTCACCATCAACACTTGATGCTCTTTACGGAGTTCAAACTCTGCGACTTTCAGCATCGCAAACAACTCGCCGGGAGACTTGTTCATCCCTTGCATGTTGTAGTTCAACACAAAGCCTTTATAGCTTGGCGGCAGTGAGTGAAGGATTCTGTCAGTGATAGCTTCTTGCGGGAGTTCAATCCCCAGTTCAGCTAGACGGTTTGAGTATCCAGACATTTTGAGCACATGTTCACTGACAGACGAGTTTTCCTCCATCTTGTAAGCATAGAATTTATCGGAGGTCTCATACCTCTCGATCCGGGCGTTCTTCTGAAAGATAAACTTCAACTCCTGGAACATCTCAAATGCTCCATGACGCTCAAAGCGACGTTGAAGTCCCGGTTCTAAGCCATACAAGACTGCACATTGAACTATTGAGTAGTCCTCCTTACGCGCTAACCAAGCGTTCTTAACATCCTGATCAGCCGTAGCGGGTGGTTCATCTCCTAGCGCAGCATTAAGGACATAATCCTTCTTTCCAGCTTGTAAGATTAGCTTAAGATTACGAGCCCAGTCTACAAAGTTGCTTCCATCATCTTTCAACTTAGCTTTCTCTAGGAACGTATTAAAATTCAGGATGACACTTGCGTGAGCCATGATCTACAACACAAATATATTCAAAGTGGACTTAGACTATGTTCAAGATAATTAGAGTTCAACTTAATCAAATTATATGCTAAACTCCCACTCAAAAAGTACATCTCTCTAGTCATTTGAGTGGTTCATGATCCACTTACACTATCCCAAGTCCGATCATCACGTGAGTTGAGTATAGTTTCATGGTAAGCATCTCTATGCTAATCATATCAACTATATGATTCATGATCGACCTTTCGGTCTCATGTGTTCCGAGGCCATGTCTGCACATGCTAGGCTCGTCAAGCTTAACCCGAGTGTTCCGCGTGCGCAACTGTTTTGCACCCGTTGTATGTGAACGTTGAGTCTATCACACCCGATCATCACGTGGTGTCTCGAAACGACGAACTGTAGCAACGTTGCACAGTCGGGAAGAACACAATTTCGTCTTGAAATTTTAGTGAGAGATCACCTCATAATGCTACCGTCGTTCTAAGCAAAATAAGGTGCATAAAAGGATTAACATCACATGCAATTCATAAGTGACATGATATGGCCATCATCACGTGCTTCTTGATCTCCATCACCAAAGCACCGGCACGATCTTCTTGTCACCGGCGCCACACC
The DNA here is from genome assembly GCF_904849725.1 of Hordeum vulgare subsp. vulgare. Classification (NCBI taxonomy): domain Eukaryota; kingdom Viridiplantae; phylum Streptophyta; class Magnoliopsida; order Poales; family Poaceae; genus Hordeum; species Hordeum vulgare. Next base: position 18,783,353 of record NC_058523.1, read on the forward strand.
ATGATCTCCATCAACGTGTTGCCATCGGGGTTGCCGTGCTACTCATGCTATTACTACTAAAGCTACATCCTAGCAAAATAGTAAACGCATCTGCAAGCACAAACGTTAGTATAAAGACAACCCTATGGCTCCTGCCGGTTGTCGTACCATCGACATGCAAGTCGATATTTCTATTACAACATGATCATCTCATACATCCAATATATCACATCACATCGTTGGCCATATCACATCACAATCATACCCTGCAAAAACAAGTTAGACGTCCTCTAATTTTGTTGCCGCATGTTTTACGTGGTGACCAAGGGTATCTAGTAGGATCGCATCTTACTTACGCAAACACCACAACGGAGATATATGAGTTGCTATTTAACCTCATCCAAGGACCTCCTCGGTCAAATCCGATTCAACTAAAGTTGGAGAAACCGTCACTTGCCAGTCATCTTTGAGCAAAGGGGTTACTCGGAACGATGAAACCAGTCTCTCGTAAGCGTACGAGTAATGTCGGTCCAAGCCGCTTCAATCCAACAATACCGCGGAATCAAGAAAAGACTAAGGAGGACAGCAAAACGCACATCACCGCCCACAAAACCTTTTGTGTTCTACTCGAGAAGACATCTACGCATGAACCTAGCTCATGATGCCACTGTTGGGGAACGTCGCACGGGAAACAAAAATTTTCCTACGCGCACGAAGACCTATCATGGTGATGTCCATCTACGAGAGGGGATGAGTGATCTACGTACCCTTGTAGATCGTACAGCAGAAGCGTTAGAGAACGCGGTTGATGTAGTGGAACGTCCTCACGTCCCTCGATCCGCCCCGCGAACAATCCCGCGATCAGTCCAACGATCTAGTACCGAACGGACGACACCTCCGCGTTCAGCACACGTACAGCTCGACGATGATCTCGGCCTTCTTGATCCAGCAAGAGAGACGGAGAGGTAGAAGAGTTCTCTGGAAGCGTGACGGTGCTCCGTAGGTTGGTGATGATCTTGTCTCAGCAGGGCTCCGCCCGAGCTCCGCAGAAACGCGATCTAGAGGAAAAACTATGGAGGTATGTGGTCGGGCAGCCGTGAGAAAGTCGTCTCAAATCTGCCCTAAAAGCCCCATATATATAGGAGGAGGGAGGGGGACCTTGCCTTGGGGTCCAAGGGACCCTCAAGGGGTCGGCCGAGCCAAGGGGAGGACTCCCCCAAACCGAGTTGGACTTGGTTTGGTGGGAGGAGTCCCCTCCCTTCCCACTTCCTCCCTCTTTTTTTTCTTTTTCCTTTGATTTCCTTCTCTTGGCGCATAGGCCCCTTGGGGCTGTCCCACCAGCCCACTAAGGGCTGGTGTGTCTCCCAAAGCCTATGGGCTTCCCGGGTGGGTTGCCCCGGTGAACTCCGGAACCCATTCGTCATTCCCGGTACATTCCGGTAACTCGAAAACCTTCGGTAATCAAATGAGGTCATCCTATATATCAATCTTCGTTTCGGACCATTCGGAAACCCTCGTGACGTCCAGTGATCTCATCGGGACCCCAGAACAACATTCGGTAACCAACCATATAACTCAAATACGCATAAAACAACGTCGAACCTTAAGTGTGCAGACCACGTGGGTTCGAGAACTATGTAGACATGACCGAGAGACTCCTCGGTCAATATCCAATAAGCGGGACCTGGATGCCCATATTGGATCCTACATATTATACGAAGATCTTATCGTTTGAACCTCGGTGCCAAGGATTCGTATAATCCCGTATGTCATTCCCTTTGTCCTTCGGTATGTTACTTGCCGAGATTCGATCGTCGTATCCATACCTATTTCAATCTCGTTTACGGCAAGTCTCTTTACTCGTTCCGTAATACAAGATCCCGCAACTTACACTAAGTTACATTGCTTGCAAGGCTTGTGTGTGATGTTGTATTACCGAGTGGGCCCGAGATACCTTTCCGTCATACGGAGTGACAAATCCCAGTCTTGATCCATACTAACTCAACTAACACCTTCGGAGATACCTGTAGAGCATCTTTATAGTCACCCAGTTACGTTGCGACGTTTGATACACACAAAGTATTCCTCCGGTGTCAGTGAGTTATATGATCTCATGGTCATAGGAATAAATACTTGACATGCAGAAAACAGTAGCAACAAAATGACACGATCAACATACTACGTCTATTAGTTTGGGTCTAGTCCATCACGTGATTCTCCCAATGACGTGATCCAGTTATCAAGCAACAACACCTTGTTCATAATCAGAAGACACTGACTATCATCGATCAACCGGCTAGCCAACTAGAGGCATGCTAGGGACGGTGTTTTGTCTATGTATCCACACATGTAAAAGAGTCTTCATTCAATACAATTATAGCATGGATAATAAACTATTATCTTGATACAGGAATTATAATAATAAATATACATTTATTATTGCCTCTAGGGCATAATTCCAACAGTAAACTGGTATGTTCAACAACGAGCTCAAAAATTTCATATGGATCATTATTCCGGTCCTCGCCTGTTGGAAAATCACAAGATCATTAGAGCATAAGAATGTCGCAAATCCCATTACAGGTTATTAGTGTTTTGAGTACCATGCGAAGCCGGTTCAGCATGTCTTCTCGTATCATTAGCCGGCCTAGTTACAGGTTGATTGGATCCGTTTGAAGGTTGTATACCTGAACATACGATAGAGAACCCAGATTTACAACAAAATAAATCATGTTGGCCCACATGCAAAATGATTATATCTCTGAACTAACCCGCATCTTCGATTGTGGAATCTTTACCATGTAGTATGCTCAGTTGGGGTACATGAACCCCTGAATTTTGGGTGACAGGCCCTGCATGCACAATAAATTTTCATCCAGAAAATGATTACATCCATGATTTAATCGAAAGCCAAAATTTCATGAACAATATAACAAAGCCAGTTAAATATACCTTGTGCAATATCTCTGATGATGCTCCTAGTTGGTTGAATTTTCTGTCCAAGAGGCACACCAATAGCTATTTTTGAGCTTCCATGTCGTTGCTGCCTCTGATACACAAAATTTCAGCACCACATCAGTAAACATTGGTTTGAACATGTTGGATGAGCTAAGAACACACAATCATATTACATGGTAACCCACAACCTGTAACATCAAATGCCAGCCTTTGTAGTTGGGTGACACCGGTTTGGCCTGTAGCTGGTGTGTGTGACACAGGAGTCGACTTGCAGTCTTTCTCTTTTCACGGGATAGACGTTGTCGTTTTAATATCTCATCTCTGTTTTGTGCATATCGCTCCCTGTCCCTTTGCCTCCTCAACTCCTTAGGGTCTGCATATATGTGTCAGAAAGGTAGTAACCATGAATACATAGTTCTGTAGCTGTAGCTAATTTGTTGATCATCATTACCAATGGACATGGACACCGGTGTTTGTGTTTCATTTTCTTGGTCATTGAGATTGGTAATCACCATGGACAATCTTCCATCACCATAGGCTTCATGTTGTCTATTGAATACAAAATCCATGTTTTGTGAATACTGTTCCCCAGCCATTTGCCTCTGCAATTCATTAGGATCCACATCTATGGCATTTTGTCGTTAGTTTGGAGCATGGCATATCATCAGTTACGAACACGCATGCAGTATCAGGGCAATTTTACCCAGCGTCATGGCCAGGGGTGTATGTGCTACATTTTGCTTGTCATTAACCACTGTTGTTGAAGCATGTTTCTTCTCACGGGCCTCGCGACGTCTTTTAAGAATATCCTCTTTATTGTGTGCATAATACTCTCTGTTCCTTTGCCTCTTTAATTCCTTAGGGTCTGTATAAGTAAATTTAGTAAGTTAGGATATAATCATCAGCAACAATAGTAACCGAATTTAGGAAGAGGTTGATGATAGTTACCCAATAATTGGTTGTTACTTATATCCTGAAATGGGGTGCGCGGCCCGGTGCTATTGGAAGATGACATACCTTCGCCTTGATGTGAATATTAATTGCATTAATTCTGGAGAAGCACATAACAGTAATTCTAGATCAATATTGTAGTATCTCAAATTTCTCTCAACAGATTACCATGTGATTTTTTTGCATGGTGTATAGTGCCATACAACGTGATTGGTCTGGTACAAGAAGACTCAGACAGGTATCATGATATGATAGTAAGGTGCCCAGACTGTACACTTTGGATTTTTGTTCTTGGGCAGGTGGTTGTATTTTTGCCAAAAGAATGTCGAACTGACATGGACATACACTAAAAAGGAAAACAACAAAATGGTGTGGCCAACTGGCCACATCCAATCAGACTTTTTATGTCCATAGCTTTCTTTTATATGTGTGCATTCCTTCACAACGTTTGTTGCTTATTTGTTGCAATTATTGGGCATAGAAGGGAAATTGGCATACTATGCATGCACATATGTGATAGAAGTTACTATGATCAACATTACAGAGATAGATCAACCTGACAAAAAAAAGAGCATGCTTCTCAGCTTCTGACATCTGTAATTTCAAGAAATAGCGACTAAACTTACCATCTTCTTCGGCAGCTTCCACATCCTGCTGGCCACTTAAATTATCCTTTCCATTATGTGAGCAGAAATTGAAGGTGCTAGTCATCTGCGGAGCTCCTCTACAACAGAAATAACATCTTCATCTCAAGGATCCCTGAGCAAAACCTGAGCCCAACCAAAACCAATACCTGTAAGTATATCACCAGAATTGCTTCAAAGCAATGAAAAAATATATAAACTAAGATGCACACAGTATAAAATAAGTCATAGCTCCCAGAATATTTTATAGCAAACTGATTTGAAACTTCTATATAGTGCTTTCTTTACCAAAAGGGGTTTCCCCACGCCCATTTTTTTTTATTAAAATGAAGCAAGCAAAACACACCGATACTGTTCACAGCACTCAGGCTAGGCCAAAGTTGCATTAATTTTGGAGAAGCACAAGTTGAGAAAACACTACATTGCACACCATCAATGTTGACGGTGTGGACATCGGGATCCAGTATTTCGTATGCATGTTGTTCGTGGTCGTTGCCTGAAACCATTTTTTGTCCCAATATTCGTGGTCAAAGCTTTATAAAAGATGAGACTCACGCCCTTAAACCACGATAGTGATAGTCTGACCCATGGTAGAAGCCTAGAAGAAATAATGCTATGAATGTATTTCAATAATTTCATTACTGCTGCCAAAAAATAAAAGATGTTGCTAGAACATGCATACCACCAAAAAATAGTTGGCGGCTTATTTGGTTTGATTTGTTAGATAATGGCATTAAGTATATATGTAAAACAATCGACTTCTAGGCAACTGTTTATAGTTTACAAATCTATATTGGCAAAATCTAATTCCGAGTAATACTGAAACAGGTGAAAGAAAAAAGTGCAACACGGCAGAAGTTCAGAGAAGAATCACAGCTGCGTGTATCCGTCTGGCTGAAGGTATGCATGGCAGGCTCCTGGCACCGGGGGATCCGTCTGGACGAAGGTGCGCAGGGCGGGCTCCTAGCACCAAGGGATCTCGCGAACGGATGCCACGCTGCTCGCAGCAACAATCCGCAATGGCGAGGGCTCCCGGCATCGGGGGACCTCGCAGATGGATGGCACCGGGGGATCTCACGGACGGACTGCACGCTGCTCGTGGCAACAATCGACAATGGCGACAGCGATGGTGCGATGGTCGGCGTGCAGGCATGTCACACCCAAGATGCAACCCTATCCTCAATTTGGCATGAAGGCCTCGTCAGGGATAGAAGCGCATCTCGTCGTGTCGCAAGAATGGTATCGTTACAAGTACATGTACTGAAAAGGAGAGATACATATAGAATTGGCTTACACTCGCCACAAGCTACATCACAGTCACATTAGTACATTACATAATCATCAAGAGTAAGAGCAGGGTCCGACTACGGACAAAAAAACGAGAAAATAAGAACGACGTCCATCCTTGCTATCCCAGGCTGCCGGCCTGGAACCCATCCTAGATCGATGAAGAAGAAGAAGAAGCAACTCCAAATGAACAATCAACGCGCTAGTGTCAAGTAACCTTTACCTGTACCTGCAACTGGTGTAGTAGTAATCCGTGAGCCACAAGGGACTCAGCAATCTCATTTCCAAAGGTATCAAGACTAGCACAGCTTAATGGGTGAGGTATGGTTAAGTGGTGAGGTTGCAGCAGCGGCTAAGCATATATTTGGTGGCTAATCTTATGAGTACAAGAAATAAGAGGGGAAGATCTACGCATTGCGGACGTGAACTACTGATGATCAAATGAATGATCCTGAACACCTACCTACGTCAGACATAACCCCACCGTGTCCTCGATCGGAGAAAGAACTCACGAAAGAGACAATCACGGTTACGCACACAGTTGGCATATTTTAATTAAGTTAACTTCAAGTTATCTAGAACCAGCGTTAAACAAAGTTTCCACGTTGCCACATAACCGCGGGCAGGGCTTTCCGAAAGATTTAACCCTGTAGGGGTGCTCCAACTAGTCCATCACAAATTACCACAAGCCGCATAGAAATCCTCGATCACGACACTCCCGATCTCGTCGGATTCCTTAGTGGAAAGCCTCAACTCTGAGATTACCCAAAGCATCACCGGAATCCCGATGCACAAGATATTCCGTCAAAGGTAAAACTAATCCAGCAAGGCCGCCCGACGTGTCGACGATCCCGATAGGTGTTGGAATTATGCCCTAGAGGCAATAATAAATATAGTTATTATTATAATTCCTGTATCAAGATAATCGTTTATTATCCATGCTATAATTGTATTGAATGAAGACTTATATACATGTGTGGATACATAGACAAAACACTGTCCCTAGCAAGCCTCTAGTTGGCTAGCCAGTTGATCAAAGATAGTCAGGGTCTTCTGATTATGTACAAGGTGTTGTTGCTTGATAACTGGATCACGTCATTAGGAGAATCACGTGATGGACTAGACCCAAACTAATAGACATAGCATGTTGATCCTGTCATTTTGTTGCTACTGTTTTCTGCGTGTCAAGTATTTGTTCCTATGACCATGAGATCATATAACTCACTGACACCGGAGGAATGCTTTGTGTGTATCAAACGTCGCAACGTAACTGAGTGACTATAAAGATGCTCTACAGGTATATCCGAAGGTGTTCGTTGAGTTAGTATGGATCGAGACTGGGATTTGTCACTCCGTGTGACGGAGAGGTATCTCGGGGCCCACTCGGTAATACAACATCACACACAAGCCTTGCAAGCAATGTGACTTAGTGTAAGTTGCGGGATCTTGTATTACGGAACGAGTAAAGAGACTTGCCGGTAAACGAGATTGAAATAGGTATGCACATACTGACAATCGAATCTCGGGCAAGTAACATACCGAAGGACAAAGGGAATGACATACGGGATTATATGAATCCTTGGCACTGAGGTTCAAACGATAAGATCTTCATAGAATATGTGGGATCCAAGATGGGCATCCAGGTCCCGCTATTGGATATTGACCGAGGAGTCACTCGGGTCATGTCTGCATGGTTCTCGAACCCGCAGTGTCTGCACACTTAAGGTTCGACATTGTTTTATGCGTATTTGAGTTATATGGTTGATTACCGAATGTTGTTGGGAGTCCCGGATGAGATCGCGGACGTCACGAGGGTTTTCGGAATGGTCCGGAAACGAAGATTGATATATAGGATGACCTCATTTGATTACCGGAAGGTTTTCGGAGTTACCGGGAATGTACCGGGAATGACGAATGGGTTCCGGGTGTTCACCGGGGGCAACCCACCCCGGGGAAGCCCATAGGCCTTGGGGGTGGCGCACCAGCCCTTGGTGGGCTGGTGGGACAACCCAAGAAGGGCCTATGCGCCAAAGGATAAGAAATCAAAGAGAAAGAGAAAAAAAGGGGAGGTGGGAAAGGAGAGAAGGACTCCACCTTCCAAACCTAGTTGGATTCGGTTTGGAAGGGGAGGACTTCCCCCCTTTGACTCGGCCGACCCCCTTGGGGCTCCTTGAGCCTCAAGGCAAGGCCCCTCCCCTCCCACCTATATATACGGAGGTATTAGGGTTGATTTGAGACAACTTTTCCACGGCAGCCCGACCACATACCTCCACGGTTTTTCCTCTAGATCGCGTTTCTGCGGAGCTGGGGCGGAGCCCTGCCGAGATCAGATCACCACCAACCTCCGGAGCGCCGTCACGCTGCTGGAGAACTCATCTACCTCTCCGCCTCTCTTGCTGGATCAAGAAGGCCGAGATCATCTTCGAGCTGTACGTGTGCTGAACGCGGAGGTGCCGTCCGTTTGGCACTAGATCGTGGGACTGATCGCGGGACGGTTCGCGGGGCGGATCGAGGGACGTGAGGACGTTCCACTATATCAACCGCGTTCACTAACGCTTCTGCTGTGCGATCTACAAGGGTACGTAGATCGGAAATCCCCTCTCGTAGATGGACATCACCATGATAGGTCTTCGTGCGCGTAGGAAATTTTTTGTTTCCCATGCGACGTTCCCCAATAGTGGCATCATGAGCTAGGTTCATGCGTAGATGTCTTCTCGAGTAGAACACAAAAATTTTAGTGGGCGGTGATGTGCGTTTTGCTGCCCTCCTTAGTCTTTTCTTGATTCCGCGGTATTGTTGGATTGAAGCGGCTTGGACCGACATTACTCGTACGCTTACGAGAGACTGGTTTCATCGCTACGAGTAACTCCGTTGCTCAAAGATGACTGGCAAGTGTCGGTTTCTCCAACTTTAGTTGAATCGGATTTGACCGAGGAGGTCCTTGTACAAGGTTAAATAGCAATTCATATATCTCCGTTATGGTGTTTGCGTAAGTAAGATGGGATCCTACTAGATACCCATGGTCACCACGTAAAACATGCAACAACAAAATTAGAGGACGTCTAACTTGTTTTTGCAGGGTATGCTTGTGATGTGATATGGCCAACGATGTGATGTGATATATTGGATGTATGAGATGATCATGTTGTAATAGATAATATCGACTTGCACGTCGATGGTACGGCAACCGGCAGGAGCCATATGGTTGTCTTTAAACTAACGTTTGTGCTTGCAGATGCGTTTACTATTTTGCTAGGATGTAGCTTTAGTAGTTATAGCATGAGTAGCACGACAACCCCGATGGCGACACGTTGATGGAGATCATGGTGTGGCGCCGGTGACAAGAAGATCGTGCCGGTACTTTGGCGATGGAGATCAAGGAGCACGTGATGATGGCCATATCATGTCACTTATGAATTGCATGTGATGTTAATCCTTTTATGCACCTTATTTTGCTTAGAACGACGGTAGCATTATGAGGTGATCTCTCACTAAAATTTCAAGACGAAATTGTGTTCTCCCCGACTGTGCACCGTTGCTACAGTTCGTCGTTTCGAGACACCACGTGATGATCGGGTGTGATAGACTCAACGTTCACATACAACGGGTGCAAAACCGTTGCACACGCGGAACACTCGGGTTAAGCTTGACGAGCCTAGCATGTGCAAACATGGCCTCGGAACACATGAGACCGAAAGGTCGATCATGAATCATATAGATGATATGATTAGCATAGGGATGCTTACCACTGAAACTATACTCAACTCACGTGATGATCGGACTTGAGCTAGTGTAAGTGGGTCATGAACCACTCAAATGACTAGAGAGATGTACTTTTTGAGTGGGAGTTTAGAAAGTAATTTGATTAGGTTAAACTCTAATTATCTTGAACATAGTCTAAGTCCACTTTGAATATATTTGTGTTGTAGATCATGGCTCACGCGACAGTCACCCTGAATTTTAATACGTTCCTAGAGAAAGCTAAGTTGAAAGATGATGGAAGCAACTTTGTAGACTGGGCTCGTAATCTTAAGTTGATCCTACAAGCTGGGAAAAAGGATTATGTCCTTAATGCTGCGCTAGGAGATGAACCACCCGCTACGGCTGACCAGGATGTTAAGAACGCTTGGTTAACACGTAAGGAGGACTACTCAGTAGTTCAATGTGCAGTCTTGTATGGCTTATAACCGGGACTTCAACGTTGCTTTGAGCGTCATGGAGCATATGACATGTTCCAGGAGTTGAAGTTCATCTTTCAGAAGAACGCCCGAATCGAGAGGTATGAGACCTCCGATAAATTCTATGCTTGCAAGATGGAGGAGAATTTGTCTGTCAGTGAACATGTGCTCAAAATGTCTGGGTACTCAAACCATCTAGCTGAGCTGGGGATTGAACTCCCGCAAGAGGCTATCACTGACAGAATCCTTCAATCACTGCCGCCAAGCTATAAGGGCTTTGCGTTGAACTACAACATGCAAGGGATGAATAAGTCACCCGGCGAGTTGTTTGCGATGCTGAAAGTCGCAGAGTCTAAACTCCGTAAAGAGCATCAAGTATTGATGGTGAATAAGACCACTAGTTTCAAGGGAAACGGCAAAGGCAAGAAGGGTAATTCAAAGAAGAGCGGCAAGCCTGTTGCCAATCCGACGAAGAAACCCAAAGCTGGACCTAAGCCTGAAACAGAGTACTACTATTGCAAGGGTATGGGTCACTGGAAGCGCAACTGCCCCAAGTATGTGGCTGATTAGAAGGCGGCCAAAGAAAAATGAGGTATATTTGATATACATGTTATTGATGTGTACTTAACCAGCTCTCGTAGTAGTGCCTGGGTATTCGATACCGGTTCTGTTGCTCATATTTGCAACTCGAAACAGGAACTGCGGAATAAGCGAAGGCTGGCGAAAGATGAAGTGACGATGCGCGTAGGAAATGGTTCCAAGGTTGATGCAATCACCGTCGGCACAGTTTCACTTCAGTTACCATCAGGATTAGTTATGAACTTGAATAATTGTTATTTAGTGCCTGCGTTGAGCATGAACATTATATCTGGATCTTGTTTATTACGAGACGGTTACTCTTTTAAGTCAGAGAATAATGGTTGTTCTATTTCTATGAGTAACATCTTTTATGGTCATGCACCCAATGTGAGAGGATTGTTCATATTGAATCTTGATAGTCATAATACACATATACATAACATTGAGACCAAAAGAGTTAGAGTTAACAATGATAGTGCCATATTTTTGTGGCACTGCCGCTTAGGTCATATTGGTGTAAAGCGCATGAAGAAACTCCATGCCGATGGGCTTTTGGAGTCACTTGACTTTGATTCACTTGACACGTGCGAACCATGCCTCATGGGCAAGATGACTAAAACTCCGTTCTCCGGAACAATGGAACGTGCCAGTGACTTGTTGGAAATCATACATACCGATGTGTGTGGTCCGATGAGCGTAGAGGCACGCGGCGGATATCATTATTTTCTCACCTTCACTGATGATTTAAGTAGATATGGTTATGTCTACTTAATGAAGCACAAGTCTGAAACATTTGAAAAGTTCAAGTAATTTCAGAGTGAAGTTGAAAATCATCGTAACAAGAAGATCAAGTTCCTATGGTCTGACCGTGGGGGTGAATATCTGAGTTTCGAGTTTGGTGCTCACTTAAGACAATGTGGAACTGTTTCACAGTTGACACCGCCTGGAACACCACAGCGTAATGGTGTGTCCGAACGTCGTAACCGTACTTTATTAGAGATGGTGCGATCTATGATGTCTCTTACCGATTTGCCGTTATCGTTTTGGGGTTATGCATTAGACACAGCTGCATTCACTTTAAATAGGGCACCATCAAAATCCGTTGAGACGACACCATACGAACTGTGGTATGGCAAAAGGCCAAAGTTGTCGTTTCTTAAAGTTTGGGGATGTGATGCTTATGTCAAAAAGCTTCAGCCTGAAAAGCTGGAACCCAAAGCGGAAAAGTGCATCTTCATAGGTTATCCAAAAGAGACAGTTGGTTACACCTTCTATCTCAAATCCGAGGGCAAAGTGTTTGTTGCTAAAAACGGAGCTTTTCTCGAGAAGGAGTTTCTCTCGAGAGAATTGAGTGGGAGGAAGATAGAACTTGAGGAGGTTCTCGAACCTTTCATCCCTCTGGATGGTGGCGCAGGGCAAGGGGAAACACCTGTCATTGCGACGCCGGTTGAGGAGGAAGTTAATGATGATGATCATGAAACTCCGGTTCAAGTTCCTATCGAACCACGCAGGTCGACGAGACCACGTGCTGCTCGAGAGTGGTACGGTAATCCCGTTTTGTCAATCATGTTGTTAGACAACAATGAACCTGCAAATTATGAAGAAGCAATGGTGGGCCCAGATTCCAACAAATGGCTAGAGGCCATGAAGTCCGAGATAGGATCCATGTATGAAAACAAAGTGTGGACTTTGGAAGTACTACCTGAGGGCCGCAAGGCTATTCAGAACAAATGGATCTTTAAGAAGAAGACGGACGCTGACGGCAATGTGACCGTTTATAAAGCTCGACTTGTGGCAAAGGGTTTTTCACAAGTTCAAGGAGTTGACTACGATGAGACATTCTCACCCGTAGCGATGCTTAAGTCCGTCAGAATCATGTTAGCAATAGCTGCATTTTTCGATTATGAAATCTGGCAGATGGATGTCAAAACGGCGTTCCTTAACGGTTTCCTTAAGGAAGAGTTGTATATGATGCAACCCGAAGGTTTTGTCGATCCTAAGAATGCTAACAAGGTATGCAAGCTCCAGCGATCCATTTATGGACTGGTGCAAGCATCTCGGAGTTGGAACAAACGTTTTGATGAGGTGATCAAAGCATTTGGGTTTATACAAGTGGTTGGAGAATCTTGTATTTACAAGAAATTGAGTGGGAGCTCTGTGGCGTTTCTAATATTATATGTGGATGACATGTTGCTAATTGGAAACAACGTAGAGTTTTTGGAGAGCATAAAGGATTACTTGAATAAAAGTTTCTCTATGAAGGACCTAGGAGAAGCTGCTTACATTCTAGGCATTAAGATCTACAGGGATAGATCGAAACGCCTGATAGGACTTTCACAAAGCACATACCTTGATAAAGTTTTGAAGAGGTTCAAAATGGAACAGTCCAAGAAAGGGTTCTTGCCGGTTTTACAAGGTACGAGATTGAGTAAGACTCAGTGCCCAGCAACTGATAAGGATAGAGAGCATATGAGCACCGTCCCCTATGCTTCAGCCATAGGTTCTATCATGTATGCAATGTTGTGCACCAGATTGGACGTTAGCCTGGCCATAAGTATGGCAGGCGGTTCCGAGTAATCCAGAGTGGATCACTGGACGGCGGTCAAGAATATCCTGAAGTACCGAAAGGACTAAGGAGATGTTTCCGTGTATGGAGGTGACAAAGAGCTCGCCGTAAAGGGTTACGTCGATACAAGCTTTGACACGATCCGGACGACTCTAAGTCGCAAACCGGATACGTATTTATTCTTAATGGGGGTGCGGTAAGCTGGTGCGTCCAAGCAAAGCGTTGTAGCAGATTCTACATGTGAAGCGAGTACATGGCTGCCTCGAGGCGGCTAAGGAGGGTGTCCGGATGAAGCGTTCATGACGGATCTTGGAGTGGTGCCAAGCGACGAATCCAATAACCTTGTTCTCGGACAACACGGGTGCCATTGCCTTAGCAAAGGAACCACGGTTTCACAAGAAGACCGACACATCAAACGACACTTCAACCTCATCCGCGACTACGCGAAGGGGAGCGTAAATATATGCAAAGTGCACACGGATCGAATGTAGAGACCCACCGACTAAACCTCTTCCACGGCAAAGCATGATCAACACGTAACGTATGGGTGTTAGATTTATTACAATGTAATTCGCATGATGATGTGAGGGCTAGATTATTGACTCTAGTGCAAGTGGGAGACTTTGGAATTATGCCCTAGAGGCAATAATAAATATAGTTATTATTATAATTCCCGTATCAAGATAATCGTTTATTATCCATGCTATAATTGTATTGAATGAAGACTCATTTACATGTGTGGATACATAGACAAAACACCGTCCCTAGCAAGCCTCTAGTTGGCTAGCATTGATCAAAGATAGTCAGTGTCTTCGATTATGAACAAGGTGTTGTTGCTTGATAACTGGATCACGTCATTAGGAGAATCACGTGATGGACTAGACCCAAACTAATAGACATAGCATGTTGATCGTGTCATTTTGTTGCTACTGTTTTCTGCGTGTCAAGTATTTATTCCTATGACCATGAGATCATATAACTCACTGACACCGAAGGAATGCTTTGTGTGTATCAAACGTCGCAACGTAACTGGGTGACTATAAAGATGCTCTACAGGTATCTCCGAAGGTGTTAGTTGAGTTAGTATGGATCAAGACTGGGATTTGTCACTCCGTGTGACGGAGAGGTATCTCGGGGCCCACTCGGTAATACAACATCACACACAAGCCTTGCAAGCAATGTGACTTAGTGTAAGTTGTGGGATCTTGTATTACGGAACGAGTAAAGAGACTTGCCGGTAAACGAGATTGAAATAGGTATGCAGATACTGACGATCGAATCTCGGGCAAGTGACATACCGAAGGACAAAGGGAATGACATACGGGATTATATGAATCCTTGGCACTGAGGTTCAAACGATAAGATCTTCGTAGAATATGTGGGATCCAATATGGGCATCCAGGTCCCGCTATTAGATATTGACCGAGGAGTCACTCGGGTCATGTCTGCATAGTTCTCGAACCTGCAGGGTCTGCACACTTAAGGTTCGACGTTGTTTTATGCGTATTTGAGTTATATGGTTAGTTACCGAATGTTGTTCGGAGTCCCGGATGAGATGACGGACGTCACGAGGGTTTCCGGAATGGTCCGGAAACGAAGATTGATATATAGGATGACCTCATTTGATTACCGGAAGGTTTTCGGAGTTACCGGGAATGTACCGGGAATGACGAATGGGTTCCGGGTGTTCACCGGGGGCAACCCACCGGGAAGCCCATAGGCCTTGGGGGTGGCGCACCAGCCCTTGGTGGGCTGGTGGGACAGCCCAAGAAGGCCCTATGCGCCAAAGGATAAGAAATCAAAGAGAAAGAGAAAAAAAGGGGAGGTGGAAAAGGAGAGAAGGACTCCACCTTCCAAACCTAGTTGGATTCGGTTTGGAAGGGGAGGACTTCCCCCCTTGGGGCTCCTTGAGCCTCAAGGCAAGGCCCCTCCCCTCCCACCTATATATACGGAGGTATTAGGGCTGATTTGAGACAACTTTTCCACGGCAGCCCTACCACATACCTCCACAATTTTTCCTCTAGATCGCGTTTCTGCGGAGCTCGGGCGGAGCACTGCCGAGATCAGATCACCACCAACCTCCGGAGCGCCGCCACGCTGCCGGAGAACTCATCTACCTCTCCGTCTCTCTTGCTGGATCAAGAAAGCCGAGATCATCGTCGAGCTGTATGTGTGCTGAACGCGGAGGTGCCGTCCGTTCGGCACTAGATCGTGGGACTGATCGCGGGACGGTTCGTGGGACGGTCCGCGGGGCGGATCGAGGGACGTGAGGACGTTCCACTACATCAACCGCGTTCACTAACGCTTCTGCTGTGCGATCTAACAAGGGTACGTAGATCGGAAATCCCCTCTCGTGCGCGTAGGAAACTTTTTGTTTCCCATGCGACGTTCCCCAACAATAGGAGCCGCGTATCTCGTTCTCAGGACACGGCGGATGGGTCACACTAGGAGAACCAAACCTCAGGTTGCCCCACGGTGGCCCCGCAGTCTGCCAATTTGGACCAACAATTCATGAGGAGCACTGGCCCGGGGGTTGATTAAATTATCCTCGGGGTCCGGAAAGTCCCTATGCAATTGTATTAGGTGTTTAGGCAAATGTAGTACCAAAGTTGGGCCTTGCCACACCAGTCTTAATCTAAAACGAATTATCAAGGGGGTCCCCATAACAACCCCGATCGTGTTAGGAGCGCTCAGTTATGGAACATAGCACCGGTAGCCGAAACTAAGGGGGCAAAGGTGGAACAAAACACCAGGCTAGAAAGGCCGAGCCTTCCACGTTTTACCAAGTATATAGGTGCATTAAATTAAATAGAATTTAAATATGGTGATATAACAAGGAACCCATGTTTTCACATGGAAGCATCTGCACCTGCAACTAGCAATGCTAACACAGGGTTAAGCAAGCGGTAACATAGCCAATCAGTGGTTTGCTAGGTTGAACAGGTTGAAGGTTTCATGGCATTGTTGAGAGGCTGATGTTTAACATGTGGTAGGCAACGAGACATAATCAGTAGAAATGGTAAACTAGCATGGCAATGATAGTAATGGTATCTGGGAAATGATCATCTTGCCTGAGATCCCGCTTGGAAGAAGAATGCCTCCGTGAAGCAGACGAACCGACATAGTCGAACGGGTCCTCACAATCCGGCACGCTGCGGAACTCTATCGAGATGAAGCAAACCAGAAACACAAATCAACACACGGAATTCACCACACGATGCACAAATCATATGATGCAAGAGCAGCGGAATACATGCAAGTCACGGCATGACAATTCACAAAATCAAACACTACACATTAAGTGAAGTTCAATATGCAACGAGTTGCATATTGACGAAACTCCACGTTAATTATTTAGTTCTATCCCGATTAGGTACACAGCAATATTAAATGTGGTTAAACCTGGCAAGAGGTGAAGCGTAATTAAACTACCTATCTAGGCATTTTAAATGAGGTCGGAAATGACATATAGCATCTCCGAAACGACCTCACATGTTAATTTACAATTCTGTCCAGATCTGAACTAACACATTGAATTAGTTGTTAAACAGAAAAACAAATAGGTTCACGTGATTCTACGCGTCATTTCAAGCAATTTACACATAGAGATCATCTCCAACGGAGCTACGGATCAAAAGTTACAAGCACCGCAAGATATGATGGCATGAATGCAATATGTGTGTAACGACGGTCACGAACACTTCAAAACACACAACCAACAAGAGAAAATGAAACTACACGAGATTCTAAGCAAGTTTCATGTAGGACACGAACAAAACGGAGCTACGGTTCAAAAACTACGAGCAAAACAAGAAATGACTACAATCTGCCAAAATCAACCACATAGCACTTTCTACGCCCCACAACTACGGACTACACAACTCCGATAAACTCAAGCAAGGCATGACACGAAAGAGGGCTAAAAGCACTACTACAAACAACTAACAACAACTAGCATGGCATCATGGATCACTAGGGAAATAAGACACAAAATGGCAACTCACACACTATTTCAGACTTGGTGAAAATTACACCCCATGAAAGTGCAGTTTTCGATCTGAAGCAATATTGACAGCAGCAAAACCATAAGCTACAGAACTCCAAATGGCATGAAAATTTACAGCATGCAAGAGAAACACAAGGGGTACAACTAACTCCATTGGACCAACCTCAAAAGAGCTACAAATCACAAGATACGAGCAAGACTAGACAGCAACAAAATATAACAGATTCCAGACTTAGAAATATTTCAGCTCCTCCAAATCAGCACTATGTCTAGCAACTTGAGAGCAATCCAACCATACCTAAACATGCATTTCTATTGCAACCAAAAATACCAGGGGCTAGTCTAAACACCCAAGAACAACTCCCTAGTTGACAACTCCGTCAAACGAAGCACGGACTAAATCCTACGAAATAAACAAAAGGGCATCACGGCAAAATATCGCGCGAACTAACTTACTCAAAAGCTAAAACTAATTGCACAGAAAAATCCAATGGATTTTTCTACCCCGAAAACATATAAAACAAGTGGGGTTGCACAACAAAAATAATACCACACGTAAATGCGAGATAATAACCTAAACACGGAAAATAATCTAGCGACAAATACCTACATGCAAAAATACCATCGGCTACTCTAAAATACATGGCAAATGGGTCCCTAGAGCATGAACATTTTATCTAAGGCATTCGGGCAAACCGGACACGCGCGAAAAATAAACTACGGGCAAAACATATTAGGACAACACATGTTTCTAGGCATACGGTGCGCTAAATGATGTCAAACAATTATGCAAGTTTTGTAAACGGATTCTACGCGCAAAACTACATGAAAAACATATGCTACACGCCTCGTTACGACACACGGTTAAGAAACTACGCCATTTTGAAAATCAATGTTTCTTCCTGAAATTAAATAAATCCGAAAATTAAACAAAATCTACCGGGCCTAATTCTACTACAGATGGGCCTACAGTACATGGGCGTGGGATAGTTAAATCATGCTCGGGGCACAACATAGGCAGGCCAGGGGAATCTAACCTTCGGGCCTTGGACCGGCTGGAGGTGGGCCGTGGGTGGCCTGGCGGTTGGGCCGACGCGGGGAGGCCGAGGGCGAGGCGCTGGCCACGGAAGTCGGCGCTGGGCCGGTGGCGCGGGGGATGGCCGATGGGCCTTGGGGCGCTAGCCCACTGAAGCGGCGCTCGCGCGGGCGCCTCATCGTTCCTCCCGTCGCCCTGCTCCCGAGCGCGTTAGGGGCGGCGACGGCAGGGATCTGGCGCGAGGGTTGTGCAGGAGGCGGTTGCGGCCGGACCTGAAGGCGCGGCGAGATGCGGGCGGTGGGGCGGCGCAGCACAGGAGGGGTCCCGACGGCGAAGGCACCCGGTGGCGGCACAACGGACGTTGGATCCGGCGAGGCCGACCTTGGATCCGGCGGGGCTTGGTCCCCGCGACCCTCCGGTGGACTGCCGGTAGCGGAGGAGGAGGAGGCCCTGCCCAGGGCACACGGCGCTGGTGACGAGGCGGGGTGGAGCATGGGAATGGGGCTGCTAGCTCCGATGGGGAAGGCAGGAGGCGCAGCTCGGGCATACGGCGACGGATCCGGGCCCGACGGGTTCCAGATGGGCCTGGGCGGGTGTGACAACCCGATGCCGACGTTCTAGAAGCTTCCCCTCTCTTTCCGTTTTCGTCGTGTGGCTTATTTTAATTGTCGTGTCATCATCGCATCATGCGCATCATCAGCATTGCATCGGCATCTCCGTTGCCGCCAGTTTTCAAAACTTGCATTCGTTGTTAGTTGCCGCTTCTCTTCGCGTTCGTCGTTGTTCGTTCCGAGTCCGACCGCACACGCACGCGCCCGCGGCACCGTCGAAACCCTGTTTTTAAAACGCGTTTAAAACTCTTTCTGATCGAGGTGAAACTTGGCACGCGGTCGCGATTAGATATAGCTAGGCCGCCTGTCGAATTTCGTCGCGATCGGAGACCGTCTGGTACCTGAACGGTCGCCCGTAGCGGCACCGTATTCGGTCTACCGTCGGACGTCTGTCGGTGTTTATAAACTCGTGCCGTGCCGCCCGCTCTCCCTCTCGTCTCCGGATGTCTGCACAACACGGCCACGTAGCACGCCCCGCGTTCGGAATCGTCCGAATCCGACCCCGCGGTTGGATCCGGATCGCGATTCCGGTTAACCGAGCCCCCCATTTGTCTATAAATAGACCCTTCTATTATTTTGGGACAACCCCTCTTCCCTGCCTCGTTTTCCGCGCCCCACCTACCAAACCCTAGCCGCCCCATAGCCTCTCTCTCCCCTGCCGGCGTCGTCGGGCCCGCGAGCCCGAGGCAGGCCCGCCCGAGCCCATCTGGGCCCGAGCCGCCGCCGCCCCGATCTGCCGCGGATCTCTCCGCGTCTCCAGCGCCGCCGGCCGCCGGCCTGCCCGCGCCGCCTAAGGCTTCCCAAAGCCCGTGCCTTCCCCGCCGGTCGCGGTCTGCTCCGCCTGCCCTGCCTCCCTGCTCCTCCCCGCCGTTCAAGTGCCAGGAGCCATGCCGCCGCGAGGAGCTTCGCCGGCCACTCCACCTTCCCCGCTCCTTGTCGAATGCGTCGCCGGGAATGGGGCCCAGGGGGCCGGATCCACACGCCGCCGCCAGATCCGGCCGGCCCCCTCGCCGAAGCCTTGTCGCCGGCCGCCGTTGACTGCCCGGCGCCGCTGGAACCCCGTCCTGCTCGTGCTCCAGGAGGGAGACGACGGGGACGCTCCAGGCAGGCCTGTCCCGCTCGCCGCTGTGGGCCGCGCCCATCCAGCCGGCCCATCACCGCGTGGCCTCTCCCGTGCCGCACACCGACCGGGCCAGGTCCGAGCGCCTCGAGCCGGCCAGGCCCAAGTGGCCAGGGTGAGCACCCCCTGCACCTGTGTTTTTTTTCTTTTATTCTTTCATTTTTTTTCTGTTGTGTGCTGGTGGTGTTGGGCCTAGTAGTAGATCCGGCCCATTAAGTATTAGTTGTTCTTCGGAATTAGTAAATTCCAGAAATTAGGTATATCTTAGAACGTCCGTAGTTTCTAAACCGTAAGCCGGAACGACGCGTGTTATATATCGTTTTGGGGTAGCTTCGCGAGTAGAACACGATTATCCAACATGCATATTTGTTTAACGCTGTTTAGAGTGCCTAATGCCTCGTTTTACGTGCTGATTAGCTAGGATCCATTCCGTAGTTAATTTTCGTGCGTATCCGGATTGCCCGTATGCCATAGAATTAATGTCCATGTTTTAGGGACCATATTTCTACGTATTTTAGAGCGGTCACTCGTATTTTTCCGTATAGAGTTTTGCCGGTAGTTTATTTTCCCGTATAGAGGTATTTTCTCGCTTTAATGTGTGGCTTTATTTTGTGTTACAAACCCCACATATTTTATATGTTTCCGGGGTAGAAAAATCCCATGGATTTTTCTGTGCAATTAGATTTAGCTTTCGAGTAAGTGAGTTCGCGAGATATTTTGTCGTGTTGTCCTTTTGTTTAATTCGTAGGATTTGTTCCGTGCGTCGTTTGACGGAGTTGTCAACTAGGAAGTTGATCTCGGATGTTTTGTTTAGCCCCTGGTATTTTTAGTTGCAATAGAAATGCATGTTTAGGTGTTGTTTGACTGTCCTCAAGTTGCTTGAATAGTGCTGTTCAGAGGAGCTGAAATATTTCTAAGTCTGGAATCTGCTATTATTTTGTTGCTGTCTTGTCTTGCTTGCAACTTGTGATCTGTAGCTCTTTTGGGGTTGGTCCAATGGAGTTAGTTGTACCCCTTATGTTTCTCTAGCATGCTGTTAAGTTTCATGCCATTTGGAGTCCTGTAGCTATAGGTTTTGCTGCTGTCATTATGCCTTCAGGCTGAAAACTGCACTTTGACGAGGTGTTATTTTCACTAAGTCTGAATAGTGTGTGGGATGCCATTTTGTGTCTTCTTTTCCTAGTGCTCCTTGCTGCCATGCTAGTTGTTGTTAGATGTTTGTAGTAGTGCTTCTTGCCCTCCTTCATGCCATGCCTTGCTTGAGTTTATCGGAGTTCTGTAGCCGAAGTTGTGAGGCGTAGAAAGTGCTATGTGGCTGATTTTCGCAGATTGTAGTGACTTCTTGCTTTGCTCGTAGTTTTCGAACCGTAGCTCCGTTTTGATCGTGCCCTACATGAAACTCGCTTAGAATCTTGCTGGTTGTTTGTTTTGATGTGCTCGTAGACGTCGTTGCACACATATTGCATTCATGCCATCATATCTTGCGGTGCTTGTATCTTTTGTTCCGTAGCTCCGTCGGAGATGTTCTTTACGTGTAGATTGCTTGCCTTGACGCGTAGAAACACGTGAACCTATTTGTTTTGCTGTTTAACAACTAATTAAATGCATTAGATCAGATCTGGCCAGAATTGTAAATTAACTTGTGAGGTCGTCTCGGAGGTGCTATATGTCATTTCCGACCTCACTTAAAATGTCTAGGTAGGTAGTTTAATTCCCGCTTCACCTCTTGCATGTTTAACAACATTAACATTGCCGTGTAAATAACCGGGAGTGAACTAATTAATTAACGTGGAGTTTCGTCAATATGCAACTCGTGCATATTGAACTTCACTCAATGTGTAGTGTTCGATTGTGTGATTTGTCATGCCGTGACTTGCATGTATTCAGTAGCTCATGCATCATATGTGTTGTGCGTCGTGTGGTGAATATCGTGTGTTGATGCTTGTTTTCGGTTTCCCCGTCTCGATAGAGTTCCGCAAGCGTGTCGGATGTGAGGACCCGTTCGACTACGTCGGTTCGTCTGCTTCACGGAGGCATTCTTCTTCCAAGCGGGATCTCAGGCAAGATGATCATTTCCCCAGATACCATTACTATCATTGCCATGCTAGTTTTACCGTTGCTATCGTTTACGTCTCGTTGCCTACCACCTGTTAAATATCAGTCTCTCTACAATGCCATGAAACCATCAACCTGTTCACCCTAGCAAACCACTGATTGGCTATGTTACTGCTTGCTTAACCCTGTTGATAGCGTTGCTAGTTGCAGGGCAGTTGCTTCCATGCAAAGCATGGGTTCCTTGTTATATCACCATATTTAATGCTATTTAATTTAATGCACCTATATACTTGGTAAAAGGTGGAAGGCTCGGCCTTTCTAGCCTGGTGTTTTGTTCCACCTTTGCCCCCTTAGTTTCGGCTACCGGTGTTATGTTCCATAAATGAGGGCTCCTAACACGATCGGGGTTGTTATGGGGACCCCCTTGATAATTCGTTTTAGATTAAAGCTGGTCTGGCAAGGCCCAACATTGGTACTACATTTGCCTAATCACCTAATAATTTGCATAGGGACTTTCCGGACCCCGAGGATAATTTAATCAACCCCCGGGCCAGTGCTCCTCATGAGTGTTGTCCCCACCTGAGCGATGTCCGGCGCCCCTCCGGTCACCCGGAGGTTTAGCGATCCCGACGTCTAGCTCATCCGCCGTGTCCTGAGAACGAGGTACGCGACTCCTATCGGGATCGTCGACACGTCGGGCGGCCTTGCTGGATTAGTTTTACCTTTGACGAGATATCTTGTGCATCGGGATTCCGGTGATGCTTTGGGTAATCTCAGAGTTGAGGTTTTCCACTAGGGAATCCGACGAGATCGCGAGCTTCGTGATTGAGGATTTCTATGCGGCTTGTGGTAATTTGTGATGGACTAGTTGGAGCACCCCTGCAGGGTTAAATCTTTCGGAAAGCCGTGCCCGCGGTTATGTGGCAACGTGGAAGCTTTGTGTAACCCTGGTTCTAGATAACTTGAAGTTAATTTAATTAAAACTTGCCAACTGTGTGCGTAACCGTGACTGTCTCTTTCGTGAGTTCCTTCTCTGATCGAGGACACGGTGGGGTTATGTCTGACGTAGGTAGGTGTTCAGGATCATTCATTTGATCATCTGTAGTTCACGTCCGCTATGCGTAGATCTTCCCCCTCTTACTTCTTGTACTCGTAAGTTTAGCCACCAAATATATGCTTAGCCGCTGCTGCAACCTCACCACTTAACCATACCTCACCCATTAAGCTTTGCTAGTCTTGATACCTTTGGAAATGAGATTGCTGAGTCCCCTGTGGCTCACCGATTACTACAACACCAGTTGCAGGTTCAGGTAAAGGTTACATGACGCGAGCGCGTTGGTTGTTCATTTGGAGTTGCTTCGTCCTCTTCTTCTTCTTCATCGATCTAGGATGGGTTCCAGGCCGGCAGCCTGGGATAGCAAGGATGGACGTCGTTCTTCTTTTGTCGTTTGTTTTCGTCCGTAGTCGAACCCTGCTCTTACTCTTGATGATTATGTAATGTACTGATGTGACTTTGATGTAGCTTGTGGCGAGTGTAAGCCAACTCTTTATATATCTCTTCTTTTCAGTACATGTACTTGTAACGATATCCATTCTTGCGACACGATGAGATGCGCTTCTATCCCTGACGAGGCCTCGTGCCAAATTGAGGATAGGGTCGCATCTTGGGCGTGACAGCGGGCCCCGTGCGGGAGGAGAGAGGAGAGAGGATGGAGGTGGCGGCTGCTGGGGTAGATGGGGCGCGGATCCCGAGGTAGGGCTAGGGTTTGCCTAAAATGGAGGGGGGAGGATCTATTTATAGGAAGGGGCTAGGTTAGAGGGTATATGGGGGGTTTTCGACCCTCCGATCGCGATCGTACGATCCGATCGGAGAGGCGGATTAGCGTTTGCTGTGTAGAGTGGCGTTGTCTAAGATGAGAGGGAAGACGAGCAACCCGGCAACGTATTTTTTTAAAACACCGACGAACGTCCCACGAATAACCGGATACGGTGCCGCTACGGTCGACCGTTCGGGTACCAGACGGACTACGATCGCGACGAAACTTGACAGGCGGCCTACCTATATTAAAATAACACCGCACGTCATTTCTCAACCCAATCAGAGAAAGTTTTACGCACATTTTTAAAACAGGGTTTCGAACGATGCCGTGGGCGCGTGCATGTGCGGTCGGGCTCAGAACGGACAATGACGAGAACCGGCAACTAACCACGGATGCAAGTTTTGAAAAATGGCGGCAACGGAGATGCCGATGCAATGCCGATGATGCGCATGATGCGATAAAACAAAATAGACACACGACGAAAACGGAAAGAAGGGGGAATCTTCTGGAACGCCGGCATCGGGCTGTCACAACTCTCCTACACTACAAGAGGATCAAGCCGCGCGATCCAAGAATGGAAGGGGGAGAGGATGAGAAAGCAAGAGGTAAAACTTAGTCGCTTCTTTGACAAACGAGTGAAATCAACAATCCTTGAAGGTTGCAAAGAGATGAGAATGATATGAGAAACAAGCAAGAATTCACGGAAAATTTCGGCAGCACTTCGGTAGGAAAATGGGACAAAAAATTCGACAAGGAGAGATAAATAGACAATATTCACAACCAACAACTAGATAGAACAAGGGAACGCCATGAACTTGATAGAACAACATAATAGACCCAAAAGAGCAACATCACAAGGCCTCCGGAACAAGAGAATAGGAACTAGCTCATACGGAAGAAGAGAATGAAGAGAGAATGGCAACTACTATCACGATAGAATTGAAGAGCCTCCCGATAGAAGAATAGACGGAGTAGTTGGAAAACCAACAACGAAAAGAACAAGATAGTAGTCGGCTTATGAAAATCATCTCAACAAATATGAGGTGACAACCACCCACTAAAATAAACAAGGATAGTTGAAAGCAAAGATAAGAAAACCTCTTACACCAAGAGGGTACATTGAGAACTAGGATTAGTGGGAAGCACCATGATAGCAACAATCCATAGGAAAAGCTTTAGGTGAATCCAAACCAAGATAGCTCAATGAATAAATCATGGGTTGAAATATGTCCTGATCAAAGACTTGGTGGGTTTAATTATCTCATACTTGAGAGGAAAAACTCTTCGAGGCTCCTACACTAACAAGAATGCTATAATACCACCTCAAAAGATAAGGAAGAACAATTGCACATATAAATGCAAGAGAAAGGATACTTGAGGTACTCCAACAGAATCTTGAAGAAGACTTGAAAATGGATTAAAACCTTGATGACCACCATGAAGGACCTCCGTATACAAATGAATGAAGCAACGATATGAAGGTGGAAAGGAATAAGATGTTGGGGAACGTCGCACGGGAAACAAAAATTTTCCTACGCGCACGAAGACCTATCATGGTGATGTCCATCTACGAGAGGGGATGAGTGATCTACGTACCCTTGTAGACCGTACAGCAGAAGCGTTAGTGAACGTGGTTGATGTAGTGGAACGTCCTCACGTCCCTCGATCCGCCCGACGAACAATCCCGCGATCAGTCCCACGATCTAGTACCGAACGGACGGCACCTCCGCGTTCAGCACACGTACAGCTCGACGATGATCTCGGCCTTCTTGATCCAGCAAGAGAGACGGAGAGGTAGAAGAGTTCTCCGGCAGCGTGACGGCGCTCCGGAGGTTGGTGATGACCTTGTCTCAGCAGGGCTCCGCCCGAGCTCCGCAGAAACGCGATCTAGAGGAAAAACCGTGGAGGTATGTGGTCGGGCTGCCGTGGAAAAGTCGTCTCAAATCAGCCCTAAAACCTCCGTATATATAGGTGGGAGGGAGGGGACCTTGCCTTGGGGCTCAAGGAGCCCCAAGGGGGTCGGACGAGTCCAAGGGGGAAGGCTCCCCCCCAAACCGAGTTGGACTTGGTTTGGTGGGTGGGAGTCCTTCCTTCCCTTCCCACCTCCTTTTTTTTTCTTTTCTCTTTCATTTTCTTTCCTAGGCGCATAGGGCCCTTTTGGGCTGTCCCACCAGCCCACTAAGGGCTGGTGTGCCACCCTCAAGGCCTATGGGCTTCCCCGGGGTGGGTTGCCCCCCCCGGTGAACTCCTGGAACCCATTCGTCATTCCCGGTACATTCCCGATAACTCCGAAAACCTTCCGGTAATCAAATGAGGTCATCCTATATATCAATCTTCGTTTCCGGACCATTCCGGAAACCCTCGTGACGTCCGTGATCTCATCCGGGACCATACCTATTTCAATCTCGTTTACCGACAAGTCTCTTTACTCATTCCGTAATACAAGATCCCGCAACTTACACTAAGTCACATTGCTTGCAAGGCTTGTGTGTGATGTTGTATTATCGAGTGGGCCCCGAGATACCTCTCCGTCACACGGAGTGACAAATCCCAGTCTTGATCCATACTAACTCAACTAACACCTTCGGAGATACCTGTAGAGCATCTTTATAGTCACCCAGTTACGTTGCGACGTTTGATACACACAAAGCATTCCTCCGGTGTCAGTGAGTTATATGATCTCATGGTCATAGGAATAAATACTTGACACGCAGAAAACAGTAGCAACAAAATGACACGATCAACATGCTACGTCTATTAGTTTGGGTCTAGTCCATCACGTGATTCTCCTAATGACGTGATCCAGTTATCAAGCAACAACACTTTGTCCATAATCGAAGACACCGACTATCTATGATCAATCGGCTAGCCAACCGAGGCTTGCTAGGAACGGTGTTTTGTCTATGTATCCACACATGTAAATGAGTCTTCATTCAATATAATTATAGCATGGATAATAAACTATTATCTTGATACAGGAATTATAATAATAACTATATTTATTATTGCCTCTAGGGCATAATTCCATGATCTCCCACTTGCACTAGAGTCAATAATCTAGCCCTCACATCATCATGTGAATTACATTGTAATAAATCTAACACCCATACAGTTCGTGTTGATCATGCTTTGGCCGTGGAAGAGGTTTAGTCACGGTCTGCTACATTCGGATCCGTGTGCACTTTGCATATATTTACGTCCTCTCCCTCGACGTAGTCGCGGATGAGGTTGAAGCGTCGTTTGATGTGTCTGGTCTTCTTGTGAAACCGTGGTTCCTTTGCTAAGGCAATGGCACCCGTGTTGTCATAGAACAAGGTTATTGGATTCAGTGCGCTTGGCACCACTCCAAGATCCGTCATGAACTGCTTCATCCAGACACCCTCCTTAGCTGCCTCCGAGGCAGCCATGTACTCCGCTTCACATGTAGAATCTGCTACGACGCTTTGCTTGGAACTGCACGAGCTTACCGCACCACCATTAAGAATAAATACGTATCCGGTTTGCGACTTAGAGTCGTCCGGATCTGTGTCAAAGCTTGCATCGACGTAACCTTTTACGGCGAGCTCTTCGTCACCTCCATACACGAGAAACATCTCCTTAGTCCTTTTCAGGTACTTTAGGATATTCTTGACCGCTGTCCAGTGATCCACTCCTGGATTACTCTAGAACCTACCTGCCATACTTCCGGCCAGGCTAACATCCGGTCTAGTGCACAACATTGCATACATGATAGAGCCTATGGCTGAAGCATAGGGGACGGAGCGCATATGCTCTCTATCTTCATCATTTGCTGGGCACTGAGTCTTACTCAATCTCGTACCTTGTCAAACTGGCAAGAACCCTTTCTTGGACTGTTCCATTTTGAACCTTTTCAAAAACTTTATCAAGGTATGTGCTTTGTGAAATTCCTATCAGGCGTTTTGATCTATCCCTATAGATCTTAATGCCTAGAATGTAAGCAGCTTCTCCTAGGTCCTTCATAGAGAAGCTCTTATTCAAGTAATCCTTTATGCTCTCTAAAAACTCCACGTTGTTTCCAATCAGCAATATGTCATCCACATATAATATTAGAAACGCCACAGAGCTCCCACTCACTTTCTTGTAAATACAAGATTCTCCAACCACTTGTATAAACCCAAATGCTTTGATCACCTCATCAAAACGTTTGTTCCAACTCCGAGATGCTTGCACCAGTCCACAAATGGATCGCTGGAGCTTGCACATCTTGTTAGCATTCTTAGGATCGACAAAACCTTCGGGTTGTATCATATACAATTCTTCCTTAAGGAAACCGTTAAGGAACGCCGTTTTGACATCCATCTGCCAGATTTCATAATCGAAAAATGCAACTATTGCTAACATGATTCTGACGGACTTAAGCATCGCTACAGGTGAGAATGTCTCATCGTAGTCAACTCCTTGAACTTGTGAAAAACCCTTTGCCACAAGTCGAGCTTTATAAACGGTCACATTGCCGTCAGCGTCCGTCTTCCTCTTAAAGATCCATTTGTTCTAAATAGCCTTGCGGCCCTCAGGTAGTACCTCCAAAGTCCACACTTTGTTCTCATACATGGATCCTATCTCGGACTTCATGGCTTCCAGCCATTTGTTGGAATCTGGGCCCACCATTGCTTCTTCATAATTTGCAGGTTCATTGTTGTCTAACAACATGATTGATAAGACGGGATTACCGTACCACTCTGGAGCAGCACGTGGTCTCGTCGACCTGCGTGGTTCGACAGAAACTTGAACCGGAGTTTCATGATCATCATCATTAACTTCCTCCTCAACCGGCGTCGCAACGATAGAGGTTCCCCCTTTCCCTGCGCCACCATCCAGAGGGATGAGAGGTTCGACAACCTCGTCAAGTTCTATCTTCCTCCCACTCAATTCTCTCGAGAGAAACTCCTTCTCGAGAAAAGCTCCGTTTTTAGCAACAAACACTTTGCCCTCGGATTTGAGATAGAAGGTGTACCCAACTGTCTCTTTTGGGTAACCTATGAAGACGCACTTTTCCGCTTTGGGTTCCCGCTTTTGAGGCTGAAGCTTTTTGACATAAGCATCACATCCCCAAACTTTAAGAAACGACAACTTTGGCCTTTTGCCATACCACAGTTCGTATGGTGTCGTCTCAACAGATTTTGATGGTGCCCTATTTAAAGTGAATGCAGCTGTTTCTAATGCATAACCCCAAAATGATAACGGCAAATCGGTAAGAGACATCATAGATCGCACCATCTCTAATAAAGTACGATTACGACGTTCGGACACACCATTACGCTGTGGTGTTCCAGGCAGTGTCAACTGCGAAACAATTCCACATTGTCTTAAGTGAGCACCAAACTCGAAACTCAGATATTCACCCCCACGATCAGACCATAGGAACTTGATCTTCTTGTTACGATGATTTTCCACTTCACTCTGAAATTGCTTGAACATTTCAAATGTTTCAGACTTGTGCTTCATCAAGTAGACATAACCATATCTACTCAAATCGTCAGTGAAGGTGAGAAAATAACGATATCCGCCGCGCGCCTCTACGCTCATCGGACCACACACATCGGTATGTATGATTTCCAACAAGTCACTTGCACGCTCCATAGTTCCGGAGAATGGAGTCTTAGTCATCTTGCCCATGAGGCATGGTTCGCACGTGTCAAGTGAATCAAAGTCAAGTGACTCCAAAAGTCCATCAGCATGGAGTTTCTTCATGCGTTTTACACCAATATGACCTAAGCGGCAGTGCCACAAAAATATGGCGCTATCATTGTTAACTCTAACTCTTTTGGTCTCAATGTTATGTATATGTGTATCGCTATCAAGATTCAATATGAACAATACTCTCACATTAGGTGCATGACCATAAAAGATGTTACTCATAGAAATAGAACAACCATTATTCTCTGGCTTAAAAGAGTAACCGTCTCGCAATAAACAAGATCCAGATATAATGTTCATGCTCAACGCAGGCACTAAATAACAATGATTTAAGTTCATCACTAATCCTGATGGTAACTGAAGTGAAACTGTGCCGACGGCGATTGCATCAACCTTCGAACCATTTCCTACGCGCATCGTCACTTCATCGTTCGCGAGCCTTCGTCTATTCCGCAGTTCCTGTTTCGAGTTGCAAATATGAGCAACAGAACCTGTATCGAATACCCAGGCACTACTACGAGAGCCGGTTAAGTACACATCAATAACATGTATATCAAATATACTTGATTTTTCTTTGGCCGCCTTCTTATCTCCCAGATACTTGGGGCAATTACGCTTCCAGTGAGCCATACCCTTGCAATAGTAACACTCCGTTTCAGGCTTAGGTCCAGCTTTGGGTTTCTTCGTCGGATTGGCAACAGGCTTGCCGCTCTTCTTCGAATTACCCTTCTTGCCTTTGCTGTTTCTCTTGAAACTAGTGGTCTTATTCACCATCAACACATGATGCTCTTTACGGAGTTCAGACTCTGCAACTTTCAGCATCGCAAACAACTCGCCGGGAGACTTGTTCATCCCTTGCATGTTGTAGTTCAACACAAAGCCTTTATAGCTTGGCAGCAGTGATTGAAGGATTCTGTCAGTGATAGCCTCTTGCAGGAGTTCAATCCCTAGCTCAGCTAGACGGTTTGAGTACCCAGACATTTTGAGCACATGTTCACTGACAGACGAGTTTTCCTCCATCTTGCAAGCATAGAATTTATCGGAGGTCTCATACCTCTCGATCCGGGCGTTCTTCTGAAAGATAAACTTCAACTATTGAACATCTCAAATGCTCCATGACGCTCAAAGCGACGTTGAAGTCCCGGTTCTAAGCCATACAAGACTGCACATTGAACTATTGAGTAGTCCTCCTTACATGCTAACCAAGCGTTCTTAACATCCTGATCAGCCGTAGCGGGTGGTTCATCTCCTAGCGCAGCATTAAGGACATAATCCTTCTTCCCAGCTTGTAAGATTAGCTTAAGATTACGAGCCCAGTCTACAAAGTTGCTTCCATCATCTTTCAACTTAGCTTTCTCTAGGAACGTATTAAAATTGAGGGTGACTGTCGCGTGAGCCATGATCTACAACACAAATATATACAAAGTGGACTTAGACTATGTTCAAGATAATGATAGTTTAACTTAATCAAATTATTTGCTAAACTCCCACTCAAAAAGTACATCTCTCTAGTCATTTGAGTGGTTCATGATCTACTTACACTAGCTCAAGTCCGATCATCACGTGAGTTGAGTATAGTTTCAGTGGTAAGCATCCCTATGCTAATCATATCATCTATATGATTCATGATCGACCTTTCGGTCTCATGTGTTCCGAGGCCATGTCTGCACATGCTAGGCTCGTCAAGCTTAACCCGAGTGTTCCGCGTGCGCAACTGTTTTGCACCCGTTGTATGTGAACGTTGAGTCTATCACACCCGATCATCACGTGGTGTCTCGAAACGACGAACTGTAGCAATGGTGCACAGTCGGGGAGAACACAATTTCGTCTTGAAATTTTAGTGAGAGATCACCTCATAATGCTACCGTCGTTCTAAGCAAAATAAGGTGCATAAAAGGATTAACATCACATGCAATTCATAAGTGACATGATATGGCCATCATCACGTGCTTCTTGATCTCCATCACCAAAGCACCGGCACGATCTTCTTGTCACCGGCGCCACACCATGATCTCCATCAACGTGTTGCCATCGGGGTTGCCGTGCTACTCATGCTATTACTACTAAAGCTACATCCTAACAAAATAGTAAACGCATCTGCAAGCACAAACGTTAGTATAAAGACAACCCCAGGGCTCCTGCCGGTTGCCGTACCATCGACGTGCAAGTCGATATTTTCTATTACAACATGATCATCTCATACATCCAATATATCACATCACATCGTTGGCCATATCACATCACAAGCATAACCTGCAAAAACAAGTTAGACGTCCTCTAATTTTGTTGTTGCATGTTTTACGTGGTGACCATGGGTATCTAGTAGGATCGCGTCTTACTTACGCAAACACCACAACGGAGATATATGAGTTGCTATTTAACCTCATCCAAGGACCTCCTCGGTCAAATCCGATTCAACTAAAGTTGGAGAAACCAACACTTGCTAGTCATCTTTGAGCAACGGGGTTACTCGTAGCGATGAAACCAGTCTCTCGTAAGCGTACGAGTAATGTCGGTCCAAGCCGCTTCAATCCAACAATACCGCGGAATCAAGAAAAGACTAAGGAGGGCAGCAAAACGCACATCACCGCCCACAAATACTTTTGTGTTCTACTCGAGAAGACATCTACGCATGTGTTGGAAATATGCCCTAGAGGCAATAATAAATTAGTTATTATTATATTTCTTAGTTCATGATAATCGTTTATTATCCATGCTATAATTGTATTGATTGGAAACACAATACTTGTGTGGATACATAGACAAAACACTGTCCCTAGTAAGCCTCTAGTTGACTAGCTCGTTGATCAAAGATGGTCAAGGTTTCCTGGCCATAGGCAAGTGTTGTCACTTGATAACGGGATCACATCATTAGGAGAATCATGTGATGGACTAGACCCAAACTAATAGACGTAGCATGTTGATCGTGTCATTTTGTTGCTACTGTTTTCTGCGTGTCAAGTATTTATTCCTATGACCATGAGATCATATAACTCACTGACACCGGAGGAATGCTTTGTGTGTATCAAACGTCGCAACGAAGCGGGTGACTATAAAGATGCTCTACGGTATCTCCGAAGGTGTTAGTTGAGTTAGTATGGATCAAGGCTGGGATTTGTCACTCCGTGTGAGCGGAGAGGTATCTCGGGCCCACTCGGTAATACAACATCACACACAAGCCTTGCAAGCAATGTAACTTAGTGTAAGTTGCGGGATCTTGTATTACGGAAGGAGTAAAGAGACTTGCCGATGCAGAGATTGAAATAGGTATACGGATCGCGATCGAATCTCGGGCAAGTAACATACGAAGGACAAAGGGAATGACATACGGGATTATATGAATCCTTGGCTGAGGTTCAAGCGATAAGATCTTCGTAGAATATGTAGGATCCAATATGGGCATCCAGGTCCCGCTATTGGATATTGACCGAGGAGTCTCTCGGGTCATGTCTACATAGTTCTCGAACCCAGAGTCTGCACACTTAAGGTTCGCGATGTTTTATGCGTATTTGAGTTATATGGTTGGTTACGAATGTTGTTCGGAGTCCCGGATGGGATCACGGACGTCACGAGGGTTTCGAATGGTCGGAGACGAAGATTGATATATAGGATGACCTCATTTGGTTACCGGAAAGTTTCCGGGCATTACGGAAAAGTTTCGGGCTCATCGGTAGTGTACAGGGAGTGCGGGAGGAGTGCCGGGGACCATCGGGAGGGTGTCATGCCCCAAGGGGTCTCATGGGCTATGGGAAGAGATAAACCAGCCCTAGTGGGCTGGAATAAGTTCCCACTAAGGCCCATAAGGTTTGAAAGGAAAAAACACAAGGTGGAAAGAGTTTCCAAGTGGGAAGGTGGAATCCTACTCCAAGTAGGATTGGAGTAGGACTCCTCCACCTCCAATTTCGCCAAACCTTTGGGTTTTGAGGCTGCCTCCTCCCTCCCTCCCACCTATATATACGGAGGTTTTAGGGCTGATTTGAGACGACTTTCTCACGGCAGCCCGACCACATACCTCACGGTTTTCCTCTAGATCGCGTTTCGCGGAGCTCGGGCGGAGCCTGCTTGAGACAAGGTCATCACCAACCTCGGAGCGCCGTCACGCTGCCGGAGAACTCTTCTACCTCTCCGTCTCTCTTGCTGGATCAAGAAGGCCGAGATCATCGTCGAGCTGTACGTGTCTTGAGCGCGAGGTGCCGTCCGTTCGGTACTAGATCGTGGGACGATCGCGGGATTGTTCGCGAGGCGGATCGAGGGCGTGAGGCGTTCCACTACATCAACCGCGTTCACTACGCCTGCTGCCACGATCTACAAGTCGTAGATCACTCATCCCCTCTCGTAGATGGACATCACCATGATAGGTCTTCGTGCGCGTAGGAAAATTTTTGTTTCCCATGCGGCGTTCCCCAACAGCATGAACCTAGCTCATGATGCCATGTTGGGGAGCGTCGCATGGAAACAAAATTTCCTATGCGCGACTATCAGTGATGTCCATCTGGAGAATAGTGATCTCGCCCTTGTGCTCGGCGGCGTTAGTGGCGGTGTGTAGTGGAACGTCTCCGTCCTCGATCGCCCGCATATCGCGATCGATCCCGATCTCGGCGACGGCTCGCTCGTGTTCGACAGCTGCACTCGCGATGATCTCG
The DNA here is from genome assembly GCF_904849725.1 of Hordeum vulgare subsp. vulgare. NCBI lineage: Eukaryota > Viridiplantae > Streptophyta > Magnoliopsida > Poales > Poaceae > Hordeum > Hordeum vulgare. The sequence goes on from NC_058523.1 coordinate 18,817,444, forward strand.
GCCTTCTTGATCCGGCAAACGAGAGAGAAAGTTCTCGCCGCGTGACGGCGCTTCCGAGGTGTGAGCCTTGTCTCGATGACTCGCCGAGCTCCGCAACGCGTCTGAAAACCGTGGAGGTATGTGGTCGGGCTGCCGTGGAAAAGTCGTCTCAAATCAGCCCTAAAACCTCCGTATATATAGGTGGGAGAGAGGGGACCTTGCCTTGGGGCTCAAGGAGCCCCAAGGGGGTCAGCCGAGTCCAAGGGGGAAGGCTCCCCCCCAAACCGAGTTGGACTTGGTTTGATGGGTGGGAGTCCTTCCTTCCCTTCCCACATGATAATGAAGAGATCATGATCCACCTATCAGAACATTTGAATAAGGCACCGGAATAATCGAGAGACGAACGAAGAGGCAACAATTGAGAAGAATTAGAGAACGAAAACTGCAAGCTGAGAACGAAGAATCTTCTGAAATGATGGCCTTCGGAGGAACGAGAATGAGAACAACTCAGAAAAGCACCGGATAGCAAGAAATGGATTCTCATGATTGGAACAAATAAGATGACGACACCAAGCTGAAATGAAATCTTCAAGAGAACGGACCAAGATTCGAGAAAACACTCCTTCGGTCTTGAAGCTGAAAATGACGAGGAGAACACCATCAAGAATAACTGAGACACTCCGGAATAAAGAAGAATGCCAGATTGAGCCAAATATGAGAATTAACTCAAATAGGCCTTGGATAAGGAATATGACTGATGAAATTCATACTTACGTCATAGTTGAAAATAATTATTGATCTCCGGGAAAAGATTAAAAGAGCCAGGAAAGATCCTGGGAAAGAACCTGTGGGTTATGGGCCCACTCAAAGAAACCACTGTTAGAAAAGATTGCTTAGAAGAGAGATAATGCACCAGTATGAAGAGAACTAGATGAGGTTGAGAACTTCGAAATAAAGAAAGATCTGAAATAAGAAACTCTGAGATATCTTCAACACACAGGATAGAAAAGAGATGAGTGAATAACATGATATGTTGAAAAGAATCTCCAACATGAAAAGGAATTACAAGGATAATTTGGATATGATGGACACGGATAGCTGAATTAAATTCACCGGAAAAGATAATAATATTGAATAAAGATGAACACGAAGCTCGTGAGAATCTTCACAACGAATCACCGGATAGGACACGGAAGAAAAGATAGCGGAAGCACAAGAAAGAAAACTCTTGGATGAAAAATTGAATCACTAAAGAAAAAGGGTGGGAGGGCGGGAAAAACAAAGACTACTTGAGACAGATGAGACGAACTCCGGAAAGAATTGAGAGAATGATCTGCAAAATCAGGAGAAGATTGAATTCAGTTGCGGAGAAGCACACCGGTTGGAAAAGAATTGATAAGACAACTCCGGTAGACAAGAATTGATATGCCAATTTGAACGAACAAAAGAATTAGTACTCTCATAAAAATATGAGAGCACCTCTTGAAAAGATCTAAAATCACCAGTTGACATCGAAGCAACACGAATTACCACATTCAACAAAACAAAGGGTGCGGCTTGCAATTAGCCAGAACAAACTCATGAGAAAGATTTCATCCGATATTTTCATGGACAGGATCGCACGGGCTCGATTTTATAGTAGCCATCAAGTGCAACACACAACCAGAGGTTCAAACGATAAGATCTTCGTAGAATATGTAGGATCCAATATGGGCATCCAGGTCCCGCTATTGGATATTGACCGAGGAGTCTCTCGGGTCATGTCTACATAGTTCTCGAACCCGCAGGGTCTGCACACTTAAGGTTCGACGTTGTTTTATACGTATTTGAGTTATATGGTTGGTTACCGAATGTTGTTCGGAGTCCCGGATGAGATCTCGGACGTCACGAGGGTTTCCGGAATGGTCCGGAAACGAAGATTGATATATAGGATGACCTCATCTGATTACCGGAAGGTTTTCGGAGTTACCGGGAATGTACCGGGAATGACGAATGGGTTCCAGGAGTTCACCGGGGGGGGGGCAACCCACCCCGGGGAAGCCCATAGGCCTTTGGGGAGACCCACCAGCACTTAGTGGGATGGTGGGACAGCCACAAGTGCCCTATGCGCCAAGGAGAAGAAAATCAAGAGAGAAAGAAAAAAAAAGGAGGAGGTGGGAAGGAAGGGGGACTCCCTCCCACCAAACCTAGTCCAACTCGGTTTGGGGGGGGAGAGTCCTCCCCCTTGGCTCGGCCGACCCCCTTGAGGGTCCTTGGACCCCAAGGTAAGGCCCCTCCCTCCCACCTATATATACGGAGGTTTTAGGGCTGATTTGAGACGACTTTTCCACGGCAGCCCGACCACATACCTCCACGGTTTTTCCTCTAGATCACGTTTCTGCGGAGCTCGGGCGGAGCCCTGCTGAGACAAGGTCATCACCAACCTCCGGAGCGCCGTCACGCTGCCGGAGAACTCTTCTACCTCTCCGTCTCTCTTGCTGGATCAAGAAGGCCGAGATCATCGTCGAGCTGTACGTGTGCTGAACGCGGAGGTGCCGTCCGTTCGGTACTAGATCGTGGGACTGATCGCGGGATTGTTCGTCGGGCGGATCGAGGGACGTGAGGACGTTCCACTACATCAACCGCGTTCTCTAACGCTTCTGCTGTACGGTCTACAAGGGTACGTAGATCACTCATCCCCTCTCGTAGATGGACATCACCATGATAGGTCTTCGTGCGCGTAGGAAAATTTTTGTTTCCCATGCGACGTTCCCCAACAGTGGCATCATGAGCGAGGTTCATGCGTAGATGTCTTCTCGAGTAGAACACAAAAGTTTTTGTGGGCGGTGATGTGCGTTTTGCTGCCCTCCTTAGTCTTTTCTTGATTCCGCGGTATTGTTGGATTGAAGCGGCTTGGACCGACATTACTCGTACGCTTACGAGAGACTGGTTTCATCGTTACGAGTAACCCCCTTTGCTCAAAGATGACTGGCAAGTGTCGGTTTCTCCAACTTTAGTTGAATCGGATTTGACCAAGGAGGTCCTTGGATGAGGTTAAATAGCAACTCATATATCTCCATTGTGGTGTTTGCGTAAGTAAGATGCGATCCTACTAGATACCCTTGGTGACCACGTAAAACATGCAACAACAAAATTAGAGGACGTCTAACATGTTTTTGCAGGGTATGATTGTGATGTGATATGGCCAACGATGTGATGTGATATATTGGATGTATGAGATGATCATGTTGTAATAGAAATATCGACTTGCACGTCGATGGTACGGCAACCGGCAGGAGCCATAGGGTTGTCCTTATACTAACGTTTGTGCTTGCAGATGCGTTTACTATTTTGCTAGGATGTAGCTTTAGTAGTAATAGCATGAGTAGCATGACAACCCCGGTGGCAACACGTTGATGGATGATCATGGTGTGGCGCCGGTGACAAGAAGATCGTGCCGGTGCTTTGGTGATGGAGATCAAGAAGCACGTGATGATGGCCATATCATGTCACTTATGAATTGCATGTGATGTTAATCCTTTTATGCACCTTATTTTGCTTAGAACGACGGTAGCATTATGAGGTGATCTCTCACTAAAATTTCAAGACGAAATTGTGTTCTCCCCGACTGTGCACCGTTGCTACAGTTCGTCGTTTCGAGACACCACGTGATGATCGGGTGTGATAGACTCAACGTTCACATACAACGGGTGCAAAACAGTTGCGCACGCGGAACACTCGGGTTAAGCTTGACGAGCCTAGCATGTGCAGACATGGCCTCGGAACACATGAGACCAAAAGGTCGAGCATGAATCGTATAGTTGATATGATTAGCATAGAGATGCTTACCACTGAAACTATTCTCGACTCACGTGATGATCGGACTTGAGATAGTGGATTTGGATCATGTACCACTCAAATGACTAGAGAGATGTACTTTTTGAGTGGGAGTTATTAAGTAATATGATTAATTGAACTAATTGTCATGAACACAGTCTAATGGTCTTTGCGAATTACGATGTAGCTTGCGCTATAGCTCTACTGTTTTTTTATATGTTCCTAGAGAAAATTTAGTTGAAAATTGATAGTAGCAAACTTTGCAGACTGAGTCTGTAAAACCGAGGATTGTCCTCGTTGCTACGCAGAAGGCTTATGTCCTTAATGCACCACTCGGTGTGCTGCACCACGAGCGTCGTCTGTGGATGCTATGAACATCCGACATACATGTTTCTAATGACTACACGATAGTTCAGTGCAAAATACTTAATGGCTTAGAAGCAAGGCGCCGAAAACGTTGTAAAACGTCACGGAACATAAGTGATGTTCTAAAGAGATGAAATTATGATTTCATGCTTGTGCCCTTGTTAAGAGGTACGAGACCTCCAACAAGATTCTTTGTCCACAACGTAAAGGAGAAAAGCTCAATCATTGAGCGTGTGCTCAGATTGTGTGAGTACGACAATCACTTGAATCAAGTGGGAGTTAATCTTCGATGAGATAGTGATGGTTCTCCAAAAGTCACTGCCACCAAGCATTAAGAGCTTCGTGATGAACTATAACATATCAAGGATAGATACAATGATCCTTGAATGATTCGCGATGTTTGACACTGCGAAAGTAGAAATCAAGAAGGAGCATCAATAGTTGATGGTTTGTAAAACCACTAAGTTTCAAGAAAGGCAAGGGCTAGAAGGGATACTTCGTGAAACGGCAAAACAGTTGCTGCACTAATGAAGAGACCCAAGATTAAACCCAAACCCGAGACTAAGTGCTTCTGTAATGAGGGGAACAGTCACTGAAGCGGAGCAACTCTAGATACTTGGTAGATAAGAAGGCTGGCAAAAGTCGAAAGAAGTGTATTTGATATACATGATGTTGATGTGTACTTTACTAGTACTCCTAATAGCATGAGGGTATTGGATACCGGTTCGGTTGCTAAGTGATTAGTAACACGAAATGAAAGCTACGGCATAAACGGAGACTAGCTAAAGGCGAGGTGACGATACGTGTTGGAAGTGTTTCCAAGGTTGATATGATCAAACGCCGCACGCTCCCTCTACCCTCGGGATTGGTGTTAAACCTAAATAATTGTTATTTGGTGCTTGCGTTAAGCATGAACATGATTGGATCGTGTTTATTGCAATACGATTATTCATTTAAAGAGAATAATGGTTACTCTATTTTCTTGAATATTCACCTTCAATGGTTTATTGAATCTCGATCGTAGTGTTACACATGTTCATGATATTGGTGCCAAAAGATACGAGTTGATGATGATAGTACCACTTGCTTGTGGCACTGCCGCTTGAGTCATGTTAGTATAAATTGCATGAAGAGGCTCCATGCTGATGGATCTTTGTACTCACCTGATTTCAAATCACTAGTGACATGCAAATCATACCACATGAGCAAGGCCTTGTTTTCATTGAGATGAAATAAGATAGTAACTTGTTGGAAGTGATACATTTTGATGTATGCAGTCCAATGGGTGCTGAGGCACGCAGTGGATATCATTATGTTCTTACTTCACTGACGATTTGAGTAGATACATGAGTATTTACTTAATGAATCACAAGTCTGAAATGTTGAAAAGTTCAATTCCGTTTGAGTGAAGTTCGATAAGTAACAAGAGGATAAACTGTCTACGATATGATCATGGAAATGTATATCGAGTTACGAGTTTTGGTACCGTTAAGACAATGTGGAAATTGTTTGCAGATTCATGCCACCGGAACATCATAGTGTGATGATGTGTCGACGTCATAGCCACGCACTATTTGGTATGGTGCATACTATGATGTCTCTTATCGAATTACCACTATCATTTATGGGTTATGCATTAGAGACAACCGCACTCACTTTAAATAGGGCACCGCGTATTTCCGTTGAGATGACACAGTATAGACCGAGGTTTAGAGAAATCTAAACTGTCGTTTCTTGAAAGTTTGGGGCTTCGACACTTATGTGAAAAAGTTTCAGTCTGATAAGCTCGAACCCAAAGCGGATAAATGCATCTTCATAGGATATCCAAAACAGTTGGGTACATCTCCTATCTCAGATCCGAAAGCAAAGTGTTTGTTTCTAGAAACGGATCCTTTCTTGAGGAAAGGTTTCTCTCGAAAGAATTGAGTGGGAGGGTAGTAGAACTTGATGAGGTTATTGAACCATCACTTCAACCAGTGTATAGAAGGGCGCAGGAAGTTGTTCCTGTGGCGCCTACACCAATTGAAGTGGAAGCTGATGATGGTGATCATCAAGCATCGGATCAAGTTACTACAAGCCTCGTAGGTCGACAAGGTCGCGTACTACTGCAGAGTGGTACGGTAACCCTGTCTTGGAGGTCATGTTGCTGAGCAACAGTGAACCTACGAGTTATGAAGAAAGCGATGGTAGGCCCGGATTCCGACAAATGGCTGGAAGCCATAAAATCCGAGAGAGGATCCATGTATGAAAAACAAAGTGTAGACTTTGGAAAAACTACTTGATGGTCATAAGACTATTGAGTAAAGATGGATCTTTGAAAGGAAGACAGACAATGATGGTGACAAGTCACTATTAAGAAAAGCTCGACTTGTCGCAAAGATGTTTTCGACAAGATCAAACAGTTGACTATGATGAGACTTTCTCACTCGTAGCGATGCTAAAAGTCTGTTAGAATTATGTTAGTTGTTGATGCATTATTTATGAAATATTGCACGTAGGATGTCAAAACATTGTTTCCTCGACGGTTTCCTTGAGCAAACATTGTATGTGATACAACCAGGAGGTTTTGTCGATCCTAAAGATACTAGCAAGTATGCAAGCTCCAGCGATCCTTCAATGGACTGGTGCAAGCATCTCGGGGTTGGAATATATATACTTTGATGAGATGATCAAAGATTTTGGGTTTGTACAAAGTTTATGAGAAACTTGTATTTCCAAAGAAGTGAGTGGGAGCACTATAGAATTTCTGATAGGTATATGTGGTTGACATATTGTGGATCAGAAGTAATGTAGAATTTCTGTAAAGCATACAAGGTTGTTTGAAAGAAGTTTTCAAAGGAGTACCTGGATTACGCTACTTGAACGTTGAGCATCAAAGATCTATGGAGATAGATCAAAAGCGCTTAATAGAAGTTTCAACAAGATGCATGCCTTGACAAGTTTTTGAAAGAGTTCAAAATAGATCAGCAAAGAAGGAGTTCTTGGTTGTTTTGTGAGGTGTGAATTTGAGTAAGACTCAAAACCCGACCACGGCAGAATAAAGAGAATAGACGAAGGTCGTCTTCTATGCCTTAGCCGTAGAATCTAAAGTATGCCATGCTGTGTACCGCACCTGAAGTGTGCCTTGACTCAAAGTCTGTTGAGAGGTACAAAGAGTGATCCATCATTGAATCACTAGCAGCGGTCAAAATTTATCCTTAGTAACTAATGGACTAAGGAATTTTTCTCGATTATGGAGGTGGTTAAAGAGTTCGTCGTAAAGGGTTACGTCGATGCAAGCTTTGACACTAATCTGAATAACTATGAGTAGTGAAACGGATTCATATAGTAGAGTGGATATTTGGAGCATTTCCGAATAGCACGTAGTAGCAGCATTTATAAGATGACATAAAGATTTGTAAAGAACACGCGGATCTGAAAGTTTCAGAACCGTTGACTAAAACCTCTCTCACAAGCAAGACGTGATCAGACCCCAGAACTATATGGGTGTTGGATTCGTTGGAATCACATGGTGATGTGAACTAGATTATTGACTCTAGTGCAAGTGGGAGACTGTTGGAAATATGCCCTAGAGGCAATAATAAATTAGTTATTATTATATTTCTTAGCCTCTAGTTGACTAGCTCGTTGATCAAAGATGGTCAAGGTTTCCTGGCCATAGGCAAGTGTTGTCACTTGATAACGGGATCACATCATTAGGAGAATCATGTGATGGACTAGACCCAAACTAATAGACGTAGCATGTTGATCGTGTCATTTTGTTGCTACTGTTTTCTGCGTGTCAAGTATTTATTCCTATGACCATGAGATCATATAACTCACTGACACCGGAGGAATGCTTTGTGTGTATCAAACGTCGCAACGTAACGGGTGACTATAAAGATGCTCTACGGTATCTCCGAAGGTGTTAGTTGAGTTAGTATGGATCAAGACTGGATTTGTCACTCCGTGTGAACGGAGAGGTATCTCGGGCCCACTCGGTAATACAACATCACACACAAGCCTTGCAAGCAATGTAACTTAGTGTAAGTTGCGGGATCTTGTATTACGGAAGGAGTAAAGAGACTTGCCGATAGACGAGATTGAAATAGGTATACGGAATCGCGATCGAATCTCGGGCAAGTAACATACCGAAGGACAAAGGGAATGACATACGGGATTATATGAATCCTTGGCACGAGGTTCAAACGATAAGATCTTCGTAGAATATGTAGGATCCAATATGGGCATCCAGGTCCCGCTATTGGATATTGACCGAGGAGTCTCTCGGGTCATGTCTACATAGTTCTCGAACCCAGGTCTGCACACTTAAGGTTCGACGTTGTTTTATGCGTATTTGAGTTATATGGTTGGTTACGAATGTTGTTCGGAGTCCGGATGAGATCACGGATGTCACGAGGGTTTCCGGAATGGTCGAACGAAGATTGATATATAGGATGACCTCATTTGGTTACGGAAGGTTTTCGTGCATTACGGAAAAGTTTCGGGCTCATCGGTAGTGTACGGAGTGCGGGAGGGGTGCCGAGGACCATCGGGAGGGGTGTCACGCCCCAAGGGGTCTCATGGGCTATGGGAAGAGATAAACCAGCCCCTAGTGGGCTGGAATAAGTTCCCACTAAGGCCCATAAGGTTTGAGAAGGAAAAAACACAAGGTGGAAAGAGTTTCCAAGTGGGAAGGTGGAATCCTACTCCAAGTAGGATTGGAGTAGGACTCCTCCACCTCCAATTTCGGCCAAACCTTTAGGTTTTGAGGCTGCCTCCTCCCCTCCCTCCCACCTATATATACGGAGGTTTTAGGGCTGATTTGAGACGACTTTCTCACGGCTGCCCGACCACATACCTCCATAGTTTTTCCTCTAGATCGCGTTTCTGCGGAGCTCGGGCGGAGCCCTGCTGAGACAAGATCATCACCAACCTTCGGAGCGCCGTCACGCTGCCGGAGAACTCTTCTACCTCTCCGTCTCTCTTGCTGGATCAAGAAGGCCGAGATCATCGTCGAGTTGTACGTGTGCTGAACGCGGAGGTGCCGTCCGTTCGGTACTAGATCGTGGGACTGATCGCGGGATTGTTCGCGGGGCGGATCGAGGGACGTGAGGACGTTCCACTACATCAACCGCGTTCACTAACGCTTCTGCTGTACGATCTACAAGGGTACGTAGATCACTCATCCCCTCTCGTAGATGGACATCACCATGATAGGTCTTCGTGCGCGTAGGAAAATTTTTGTTTCCCTTGCGACGTTCCCCAACAGTGTCCTCTCATCTTCGGGTCCAGCTATGTCGAGCTCCATATCATGAAACCCCGCCATGATTTCATCCACCCCGACTTTAGCAAAGCCAGCTGGAATCTCACGGCCATGCCAGCGTGCATCAGGGCCAGAAGGTAAAGCTTGTCCGACGGCCACCTTCATGGATATGTTCTTGAATTTCTGATGGAGTTCACATGATGTTGAGTCCTTGATTCCATCCACTTGGTAGCCGGGACCGCCCTCTATCATTCTTCGTGCATCGTCGGGCGGGGCCTCAGATTCAGCCACGCTGTTTTTCCACTTAGATGGGGCGCCGGTAATATCAAATGCAGGATCTTCCTGGCGCGCTACTCTTCTAAGCTCATCAATCTGCTTCTGTTGCTCGTTAATCCTGGCAAGCAACTGGTTGAACTTGTCATTCTCCTCATCCTGCTGCAGCTTCTTTGCTCTCGCTCGGCTTCTGTAAGTGTCTTGGTCTCTGGCAAACCCAAGCCACCACGGGTAAGAAGGACCGAAGCCTCGCGTTCGTCCTCCATGTTCGACATTGCCGAGGACCAGTGTGAGCAAATCTTTCTCTCTATCTGCAGTGAACTTTCTTTCTCCCTCCTTAATTTCTTTCACTATCTTTTTCCAATTCTCCCTGGGTATCCTAAGACCATCACTGCAGATGAGGTCCCCTGTTTCTTCGTCGTATAAACCACCATGCGCAAGGAACCAATTTCTTGCTCTTAATTCCCACTCATCACGGAGTGGTTCAGGTACGATGCCTTTAGCTAGCATATCTTGCTCTTTCTTATCCCACTTTGGGATGGCAGTCTCATAGCCCCTGGCCCCAGCTTGTGGTGATATTTCTTCTTGTCGGCATTTATCTTGTTCTTTTCTGATAATGCCTGGGCATCTTCTGACTCCTTGTACTCTTGAAATGCCTTCCAGTGATTCGCCTGCTTGACTAGATACCCCTCGAATACTAGCACTTTCTTTGTCTTCAGATAGTTTTTCCATAGCTTCTTCTTCCAGCTACGGAACAGTTCGACCATCTTCTTTAGAGTCCACTGCTTGACTTTGGCCCTCAGTTTGTCTGCGGCGTCTTCATTCTCATATTCTGGCAGGTTGAAATGTGACATGAGATCATTCCAAAGATTATCTTTCTACCTTTCGGCGACATAGTCACTATCGGCTGCCCCTTTGCGCTTGTTTCACTCCCGAACGCTAATCGGGACGTGATCCCTAACGAGAACTCCGCATTGCTTCTTGAATGTGTCAGCAACATTCTTAGGAAGCTTGGGTTCGCCCGTAGGCAATATCACCTCAAAGGTGTAATGCGTCCATGCATCCAACTTTCTAGTCGGGCCTCGTTTCGTAGCTTTGCTCCATATGGAGGCCTAAGAGGGAGAAACATTCGTCAAATGAATGTATATGTATACAATATAGAGCTACCTCCAATATTTTTCACATATTACAAGTGATTGTCGAATTTCATATGTATACCTCGCCAGACTTTATTATTTCTCCATCGGCTTCTCCACCGGCTTCTCCATCAGTGGAGCTATCACCTTCTCCGTCATTGGACCTATCTCCTGTCCCATCGGCTTCATCTTCATGTCGGTCGACCTCCATTCCATATCCGGAGGGGTTTAGATATGACGACGGAGATTCAGCTGGTTCAACGTCGGGGCTGTCTTTAATTATATCTTCGAGAAGTTCTTCCTCTTCGAGGTTCCTGATATGTGGATCCATAGTTCTGCAAAAAACGGACATTTGATTAACTAATAAACTAAAAAACTATATAAGAGGGGTTGGAAACTTCGAAGTGTCGTTTCATATAGGAGGACCTTTAGTCCCGGGTCTTGGCTAGAACCTAAACTCTAAAATATGTCTAACGGATTCTCTTAACCTTTAAGGATTTAACAAAATGGCGACATTCTAGATGTGTAGAAAATGATCCTATTTTTCCTGATCTCATCTACCCTTCTATATGTCACATTGTCTAGTGTCAAAGGACTTTGTTGAACTTTGTACCAAAAAAGAATTATTCTATCAGGAACTCCGTTCCAAAACAACTTTAGTCCCGGGTCGTGGCTCCACCCGGGACTCCTAGATTTCTGCATAGTATTCAAAGTAGGAGTACTTTTCCAATTTGAGCATTCAATAAGCAAAACCAAATCGTAAAATAAAGTAGTATTCAAATTAGCATGCATTCAATTATAAGCAAAACTACATCATCTCTTTTGTCCGTGCATCGTCGAATATTATCACTAATACTCCTCGAATACTATCATACATATAGCATCACTGATACAACTAGAACCGTAGCGCCCGACGGGTATCGTCGCGGACGGTGGACACCCAAAGAGAAGGAACCATCACAGGATCATAGCTCCAGTGAGATCCCCGAAGAACCTGTCAAGTATGCTCGAACCTGCCCTCCAAAGCAACCATGTAGCGACGGACGTGCTCATCCTCCTCGCTGACACGGTGACGTACCACCTCCGCGGTGTCCGGAAGCCTCGGCACCGTCACTGGCCCACGCGACCGACACCAAACAAGGAGCGGGTCAACAACGGGTTGGCTCCTCACCAACCTACGCCCCCCGGAAGGTAGCACCTCCCAATACCAGCCGGGCGGAGCCTAGTCCCGGACAGGGCCCCTCTGATCAAGCAGGTGTCCTCCGCCGAGTCGACGACGAGGATGCGGGATAGGCATCGTAAAATGAACTAAAAAAATAAACTAGTTCTATTAATTTTCTTGCTAAAAATAAACTATTAACACTTAAGCATATACAATAGCAAAATTAAACTATTAACACTTAAGCATATACAATAGCAAAATTAAGCAATAATCTAAGAAACACTAATTAAGCATCTATATACGTAGAAATGTCTTCTTCTTCTTCTTCTTCTTCTTCTTCTTGCTTATTTTCTTCTCCGCTTCTTCTTCAACTTCTCTTCTTCTACTTCTCCTCTTCTTCTATTTTTCCTCTTCTTCTCCTCTCCTCCTCTTCTTATTCTCCTTTTTCTTCTTTTCTTCTCCTGCTCTTCTTATTTTCCTTTTTCCTAATCTTATTTTCTTATTTTTGTTCATATTTCTTCTTCTTGTAACCCTAACCTAATTCTAAATATTACTAACCCTAATAATCTAGCACAAACCTAATAACAATAGGAATTAAATGACAAAAAAAAATCTTTTTCTTTTTCTTCTTTTCTTCCCTTTTTCTTCCTTTCTTCTCCTTTTTCTTCCTTTCTTCTCCTTTTTCTTTCTTTCTTCTCCTTTTTCTTCCTTTCTTCTCCTTTTTCTTCCTTTCTTCTCTTTTTCTTCTTTTCTTCCCTTTTTCTTCTTTTCTTCTCCTTTTTCTTCTTTTCTTCTCCTTTTTCTTCTTTCCTTCTACCGGCCGAAGTGTTGGGAGGAGGGGGCGGGGGGCTTACCGGCCGGAAGGCGTCGACGACGGCGAGGAGGACGGCGGCGGCGAGGAGGACGGAGGTGGCGAGGAGGACGACAGCGACGGCGAGGAGGAGGGCAGGCGGCGGCGAGCAGGACGGCGGGCAGCCTGACGGCGTCGTCGAGTTCGTCGTTGTGCCGCGCCGGGCAGGAGAACGAGGAAGAAGGAGATAAGGAAATGCGATTTGGGTTGGAAATTTTCTAACTCCCGCTTATATAGGTCGATCTTTAGTCCCGGTTCGAGGCTCGATCCGGGACTAAAGACCCCCTTTAGTCCCGGGTGGAGCCACGACCCGGGACTAAAGGCCCTTTTTCGGCAGACCAGAAGGCGGGAAGCAGGGGCCTTTAGTCCCGGTGCAGGGCTCCAACCGGGACTAAAGGGGGTCTTTAGTCCCGGTTCGAGCCCCGAACCGGGACTAAAGTGCTCGGCAGGCGGCAGGCGAGGGGATTTAGTCCCGGGTCGTGGCTCCACCCGGGACTAAAGCCCCTCCTCGGCTGCACGATAAGTTTAGTCCCACCTCGCCCAGCGAGGGGGACTAACACTTGTTTATAAGCCCCATCGCAGCATCTCCATCGAGTTCCTCTCTAAAGCAGGCTTACGGGCCTAAACTCATTGTAAATTGAAACTATATTCGAAATTATGGAGAAAATTCAACCTGAATTCAAAGTGAGGTCACTTTGAATTTAGGTTGAATTTTCTCTATAAATTCTCATATAGTTTCATTTTTTTCTATTTTCAAAATTAATTATTTTGTATCCAAACTATTATCTATTTTGTTATTTTCAATTAAAAACTATGTTTATTAAAAATTCTTTTTGCATATTTGAGAATTTGACAAAACTATGATAATGAAAAGTGTTTGAAATTGAATAAATAATTCAAAACTATTTTCTATTTTCAAAAGTAATTATTTTGACTATCCAAACTATTAACTATTTTGTTATTTTCAATTAAAAACTAAGTTTATTAAAATTGTTTTTGCATATTTGAGAATTTGACAAAACTATGATGATGAAAAGTGTTTGAAATGAATAAAATAATTCAAAACTATTTTCTATTTTCAAAAGTAATTATTTTGACTATCCAAACTATTAACTATTTTGTTATTTTCAATTAAAAACTATGTTTATTAAAATTCTTTTTGCATATTTGAGAATTTGACAAAACTATGATAATGAAAAGTGTTTGAAATTGAATAAATAATTCAAAACTATTTTCTATTTTCAAAAGTAATTATTTTGACTATCCAAACTATTAACTATTTTGTTATTTTCAATTAAAAACTATGTTTATTAAAATTCTTTTTGCATATTTGAGAATTTGACAAAACTATGATAATGAAAAGTGTTTGAAATTGAATAAATAAGGGATTTCGAACGAGAACTCATCTCTTACAAAGGGATTTCATTTTTCTGAACTTATTTGAACTCCATACTTTTTGTGTGTTCAAAATGCACCATTCAAAGGCACATCACAAAATTTCAACAATTTCTCACTTAATTTGGTAGTTGACCCTGAAATTGAAAAGCACTACAAATGAACTCTAAATTTTTTGAAAGGTGGCATGCTATCATCATTTCACCCACATAGCATGTGTTAAAAAGTTGAGAGGGCTACGACAAAAACTGGATGCACTTCGTGTACAAAACGGACAATCTCTCTCGAAGTATCAGGGTTTCGAACGAGAACTCATCTCTTACAAAGGGATTTCATTTTTTGAACTTATTTGAACTCCATACTTTTTGTGTGTTCAAAATGCACCATTCAAGGCCACACAAAATTTCAACAATTTCTGACTTCATTTGGTATTCTTCGTGCATTTACTTATTTTTTTGAGCTAGTTGACCCTGAAATTGAAAAGCACTACAAATGAACTCTAAAAATGTTGAAAGTTGGCATGCTATCATCATTTCACCCACATAGCATGTGTTAAAAAGTTGAGAGGGCTACGACAAAAACTGGATGCACTTCGTGTACAAAACGGACAATCTCTCTCGAAGTATCAGCGTTTCGAACGAGAACTCGTCTCTTACAAAGGTTTAATAAAATTCTTTTTGCATATTTGAGAATTTGACAAAACTATGAAAATGAAAAGTGTTTGAAATTTAGTACATTCCATACATGCATTACATAAAAGGTTTAATACATTATTACATTATTGCACCAATATTCCTATCTATTATTTCTGTTTATTCTGGGTCGTAGCCATGGAGAATCTTCATCATTCAGTAGGATGCTTGGGTCAGTTTTCACTTTGAAGGACGGAATTTCATGAAACTTATTATAATCTTCTGACATGTCTGTCTTGTCATCTACTCCCACGATGTTTCTTTTCCCTGAAAGAACTATGTGGCGTTTTGGCTCATCGGACGATATCTTCTTTTGCTGATTTCTTTTTCTCATTTTTGTAGACATGTCCTTCACATAGAAAACCTGAGCGACATCATTGGCTAGGACAAATGGTTCATCCATGTACTCAATATTGTTGAGATCCACTGTTGTCATGTCGTACTTTTGGTCTACAACTACCCCGCCTCCTGTCAGCTTCACCCATTTGCATCGAAACAAAGGGATCTTAAAAGTAGGTCCATAGTCAAGTTCCCATATCTCCTCTATGTACCCGTAATATGTTTCCAAACAGTGCCCATTCTCGTCTGTTGCATCAAAGCGGACACCACTATTTTGGTTGGTGCTCTTTTTATCTTGGGCAACCGTGTAAAATGTATTCCCATTTATCTCATACCCTTGGAAAGTACATATAGTCGAAGTGGTGGCCTGGCCAAACAGTACAACTGATCTCCAACGGTGTCGTCATTCATGAGATGTGTCTGCAACCAACTGCCGAAAGTCTTCTCGTGTTCCCATTTAATCCAAGAGTCAACCTTCCCCGGGTTTTCGGAGCGTAGAATATTCTTGTGTCTCACGATATACGGAGCCACCACGGTGGAATTGTGTAGAACTGTGTAGTGTGCTTGAGAGAAAGAATGCCCGTCCATACATACTTTTTCTTTCCTTCCTAGTATGCCTTTTCCTGTCAGCCTACCCTCATACCGAGATTCAGGAACACCAGTCGGCTTAAGGTCAGGAAGAAAGTCCACACAAAACTCAATGACCTCCTCTGTTCCATAGCCCTTGGAGATGCTTCCTTCTGGCCTAGCACGGTTACGAACATATTTCTTTAAGACTCCCATGAACCTCTCGAAGGGTAACATATTGTGTAGAAACACAGGAACGAGAATTATAATCTCTTCGACTAGGTGAACTAGGAGGTGTGTCATTATATTGAAGAAGGATGGCGGGAACAACAACTCAAAGCTGACCAGACATTGGACCACATCAATCGTAACCGATAGACTTTCTCGATCGATTACCTTCGAGAAATTGCATTGAGGAATGCACATACCTTCACAATTGCGAGCGAACATTTCCGGTAGAATTCCCCTCAATGCAACGGAAGCAATTGCGTCATAAGCACGCGCAGTCATGAGACTTTAGGTTTTGGATTTTTTGTCTTTCATATTTACGATTCCCTTTATATTCGACGAAGCCGTCGGGACCTTGATACGAAAATGACTTCAAAGAAGATTTCCTTCTCTTCCTTAGTAAGAGCGTAGCTGGCACGCCCTTGAAACTCCGTGGATGCATGCCATCTCTTCCTTTATGCGTTCCTGGTCCTCCGTGCTTCGGTGTATCTTTTGACTTCCCATACAAGCCCCGGAAGCCTGGAATATTCACGCAGAGATTCTTCGTCGGGTGCATCACGTCGATTGCCGAGCGGACCCCATGGACTTCCCGGTAGGGTAGCTCCCAAAATATAGATTTCTTCTTCCACATGGAGTACGCGCTTATCGGGGCCGTTAGGAACAGGTTGGCTGCCAGGACCCTTTCCAAAGATTACTTTTAAATCTTTGACCATATCAAATACTTCGACACAGTACGGATGACGAGGCTTCCACGGGTTCGCCTTGCCATTGAAATGCTTGCCTTTTTCTTTAAGGGATGCTTGGGCGAGAAAACGACGATTGTACGGGTACACATTCTTCCTACATTTGTCCGAGATATATACTTTCTGCTGATCCAAACAGTGTGTGCATGCATTGTATCCCTTGTTTGACGTCTGAAATGTTACTAAGAGCAGGCCAATCATTGATGGTTACGAAAGCAACGCTCGAAGGTCAAATTCCTCTTGTTTGTGCTCGTCCCACACACGTACACTGGTTCGGCCCACAGTGTAAAGTTCATCAACTAATGGCCTTAGGTAGACATCAATATCGTTGCGGGTTGCTTTGGACCTTGGATAAGCACGGCATCATAATGAACTTCCGCTTCATGCACAACCAAGGAGGAAGGTTGTAGATACATAGAGTAACGGGCCAGTCTGTGAGTGTAACTCTGCTCCCCAAAAGGATTCATGCCATCGTACTCAGACCTAACCATAAGTTCCTTGCGTCAGCTGCAAATCTCGGGAACTCGTCTCGATTTTTCTCCATTGTCGACCATCAGCGTGTGCCTCAACTTATCGTCTTTCATACGATCTTCCATGTGCCATCACAACAACTTCGCATGATCTTTATTTGAACAAACGTTTCAACCGTGGTATTATAGGAGCATACCACATCACCTTGGCAGAACCCTCTTCCCTGGGTGGCTCGCCCTCAATATCACCGGGTCATCTTTTCGATCTTATACCGCAATGCGAGTGCATACGGGCATTTATCCATATTCTCGTACTTCTCACCGCGGTAGAGGATGCGAGTCATTAGGGCATGCATGTATCTTCGCACGTCTAATCCTAGAGGGCACAAGCTTCTTTGCTTCGTGACGTCTTTGGCGGGCAATTCGTTCTTTCTTGGAAGCATCTTCTTCATCGAGTACCGCAACTTTTCGAATGACGAGTCAGTCACCTGGTCTCGCCTTCCACTTTAGCAATTCCAGTGTGCTACCCAGCTTCTTCGGCCATCTTCACAAGTTGGGTACAACAATTTGTTGTGGTCTGTAACATCTGCTCGACGCAGGGAACATAGATCGGTAGTTGTCATCATCGTTTTCTTCTTCATTGTCTTCCATTGCGGTATCAGCATACTCAGGGAACATAGATCGGTAGTTGTCATCATCGTTCTCTTCTTCTTCATCGTCGTCTTCCATCATAACCCCTCTTTCTCTGTGCTTGGTCCAAACATTATAGCCCGACATAAAACCGGACCAAAGCAGGTGGCTCTGAATGACTCTTGAGGAAGTGTGATCCTTCTCATTCCGACATTCAACACATGGACAAAACATATAGCCACCACCATGCTTGTTCGCATCGGCTGCATCTCGAAAAGAATGCACGTCTTCTCTGTAAGCGGCTGTGCGTCGATCACCGTACATCCATGGATGGCTCATCTGCGTTATACGACAGTATATCAAATACAATCACGATCCTAAAAATTAGTACCGCACGGTCTAAACAAGGAAATATAGTTGCTAACCTTTTAGAATAAGTAGAAATAAAGAGGAAGAGGTTTAGGCGTGGCTCAAGCATCTCATATCGTAGTTGTGTTCGGTGAACTGAAGCGGCATCGCTCTAACATACATTTAAACAAACACCTCTAGTGCATAAAAAATGGAGAGCTAGCACACACCCACACTCTTCCATCCAAGAAAAATGCAAGGAAGAGGGGAGAGGGGGGTTGTGCTATATATAGGCAGAGGACTTTAGTCCCGGTTTGAGACACAAACCGAGACTAAAGGTGGCACACATGCGGGCTGCACACCGCATAGCCCTTTAGTCCCGGTTTGGGACACAAACCGGGACTAAAGGCTCCTTACGGGCCGGGACTAAAGCCTCGAGGAAGGCATTGCGATTTGGGGCGACGTGACCGGGCCTTTAGTCCCGGCCCAGAGGCAGGCCGGGACTAAAGGGTCCAGGCCAAAGGCCCGTTTTCCACTAGTGAGATATGTGCGCTTGTGCGCAAGGACCCCAGGAATCCCGTGTATGCGGCCAAGGTGACCACGCCTCTTGCAGCTCCGTCCGTGCCATCCCCACTGTCGTCATTGTGTTTTTGTTCCACATCGGTCAGCCTATTTCTTTTCTTTCTGAACGTTGTAGATTGATGAAGGTGTTTGTCACTTCTAAATATTTGTATGAATATTCCAAATCTGCTGCTATGTATGAAGTAAAATCTGTTGTTCTGAAGGTGCCAGCGCTCGTGAAGGAATTTGTCAATGCTAGACTCAGTAGTAAGCCAAATTTGTTGCTATGTAGTTCTCAACCAGACAAGATTGATGTTCCTGCCATTTGCTTAACTCTGTCACCCGTTTTCAGCTAGCGTACAGACAAACAAATTCTAGGCATGCATGAGTAGTGCAGTTATTTGTGTGAGAGTGCATCTTACCAGAGATGGACCAAGTCTTGGTTTGTTTAAGTAAACTGGTAAGAATAAAATCATAATCTATTACAGTGAAAGCAAGTCAATACTCCCATCACCGAGAACAAGCTTGTTCTAGTTGGTATTATTCTATATGAGTCCGAGTTAGTTTTCCTGTGTTTTACTTTTCATAAATCCTCCCTTCCGAAAGCCCTATATTACATGGGGTAATATAAGAGACAACAGTCGATAAAAACATGAAAACACAAAAGGTTTTCACCTCTCAACCATTTATGTTATTTGTCAAGTATATGTTAATTATTTTGGCCCACATTACAAATTTGGATGTGTAAACATGATGCCTTAGCTTATAGGTTACTGCATGTGGATATATTTTATCTTGTTGAATTCTAGCAGACATGCCTTTTTAAGATGATCTTTTTATGTTTAAGCATTCCAGCCCCTTGATCGATGAGAGTACATTCTGTAGTAGAAAGTACGGTAATAAACATGAGAAAACAAGTATATATGCAACACTTATGGTTAAAGTTACTATTAACTGTCTCAATGGTTCTTTACGCACTGTGTTGAATCGGTGTGCTGTGTGCATAAGTATATATTCGGTATTACTATTTGTGAATAAATATATTGTATATAGTCTGTATTGCTGGGTGTGCATAAGTATATATTCTGTATTGCTAGTTGTGAATAAATATATTGTATATATATAGTCTGTATTGCTGGGTGTGCATAAGTATATATTTTGTATTGCTAGTTGTGAATAAATATATTGTATATATATAGTCTGTATTGCTGTGTGCATATAATTTCTAGAACTGGTTATGAGCTAAACTTACAATCGTTAATTCTTTTATCTGAATGTTGCCTGATCTGTTGCTCATGGGCAGATTCTTGTTATACCAAGATTGTCCTGATTATCCTAAGATTGTAGATGTATTTTTCTCTTGAAGCTAGGTTTCTTTTCAAGCATGTCTAACATCTACATGGAATTCTTGAGATAAATAATATAAGGAGATTTTTTGTGTTACATGTGCACGAACCTATAATCGGTTATTATCTGCTGACCTTTTTTTAATTATATGTGGCTCGTTGTCTATATGCTTATCTATGCATTATTATTTGATGCTCTATCATCTTAGTTTCCTTGGTCTGCTTTCTGAGCCTTACCATTATTTTATTCTTGCAGGCGGCAATGGCAGGAGTGGCATATTGTGCAAAGGAAGAGGATGAGAAGAAACTCGTGCTTCTCATCCAATCTTTGTATAACTGTCTTGATGTGCGTTTGTGCACTTGTTGTGTCTTTTATTTGTGCACTTGCACATGTAGAAGTATTCTGTTGTGCACATGTAAAATTATTTTGATGTGCACTTGTTAGGCTTTGAACCTTGATGTGTAGACGAGTCGGTGGATGATGTATTGTATTTCATTTGATGTGCTATTGAAATAAAATATACAGTTTATTTGTAATACAGTTTATTTATAACTTTTTATTTTGTTGTACTTGTTTTGTAATGGGCCTATCGTGAGATATGTGTGGTTTTGCAAAATAATGCATCAACCCAAACTAATCAGACATTTTCAACAGTAAAATAGGTATTGGGCCAGGCCCATGTAGGCTAGATTGGTGGACTTCGCTTTGAAATTTATGATGATTCCATTTGGTCACTAGCAATTCCACGTCAGCTTCGCCACGTCAAATCCTACATGGCTCACACAAATGGGTAATGACCGAACCTAAATTTTGGTAAATAGAGATCTACGATCAAACTTTAGGAAAGGTCATGCTTGTTCATTCTTGACGGCCAACTGTTGACCTTGTCAATTTTATCAAAAAAAGGTCAATAAACGACAACAATGACGAATCAACGACCAATATAGGTAGTCATAATTAACCATATTTCTTGTAGTGGAATAATAAATATGGCAGAGAAAAAGTTCCAAAACTTAAAGTCTCATCACCGACCTTGGAGTGGTCGCAAGCGTGTCGGGTCTGATGACACTCTTTTGTGATAACACTTGGACCATTGGGTTTCACCGGAAGACCAAGCACATCAAACGCCGCTACAACTCCATCTAGGACCATGTCCAGAGTGGAGTAATAGATATTTGTAAAGTGCACACGGATCTGAATATTGCAGATCCGTTGACTAAACCTCTTCCTCGAGCAAAACATGATCAACACCACAATGCTATGGGTGTTCGATACATCCCAATGTAACTAGATTATTGACTCTAGTGCAAGTGGGAGACTGTTGGAAATATGCCCTAGAGGCAATAATAAAATGGTTATTATCATATTTCCTTGTTCATGATAATCGTCTATTGTTCATGCTATAATTGTATTAACAGGAAACGGTAATACATGTGTGAATAAATAGATCACAATGTGTCCCTAGCAAGCCTCTAGTTGGCTAGCTCGTTGATCAACATATGATCATGGTTTCCTGATCATGGACATTGGATGTCATTGATAACAGGATCACATCATTGGGAGAATGATGTGATGGACAAGACCCATTCCTAAGCATAGCACTAGATCGTATTGTTCGTATGCTAAAGCTTTTCTAATGTCAAGTGTCTTTTCCTTCGATCGTGAGATTGTGCAACTCCCGGATACCGTAGGAGTGCTTTAGGTGTATCAAACGTCACAACGTAACTGGGTGATTATAAAGGTGCACTACGGGTATCTCCGAAAGTGTCTGTTGGGTTGGTACGAGTCGAGATCGCGATTTGTCACTCCGTGTGACGGAGAGGTATCTCTGGGCCCACTCGGTAGAACATCATCATAATGAGCTCAGTGTGACTAAGGAGTTAGTCACGGGATGATGTGTTACGGAGCGAGTAAAGAGACTTACCAGTAACGAGATTGAACAAGGTATAGGTATACCGATGATCGAATCTCGAGCAGGTTCTATACCGACAGACAAAGGGAATTGTATACGAGATTAATTGAATCCTTGACATCGTGGTTCATCCGATGAGATCATCGTGGAACATGTAGGAGCCACCATGGGTATCCAGATCCCGCTGATGGTTATTGGCCGGAGAGTGCCTCGGTCATGTCTGCATGATTCCCGAACCCTTAGGGTCTACACACTTAAGGTTCGATGACGCTAGGGTTATAGGGAATTGTTATCAAAGGTTGTTCGGAGTCCCGGATGAGATGCCGGACGTCACGAGGAGCTCCGGAATGGTCCGGAGGTAAATATTGATATATAGGATGGATGGGTTTGGACGCCGGAAATGTTTCTGGCACCACCGACAAAGTGTCGGGACCACCGGGAGGGGCCACAAGCCCCGGGAGGCTACATGGGCCAAGTGCAGGAGGGAACCAGCCCTAGGTGGGCTGGTGCGCCCCCACACACTCAGCCAGCGCACCGGAGAGGGAGGGAGGGAAACCCTAGGCGCTGGTGGGCCCACCTAGGGGTGCGCCACCCTCTCCTCCCGGCCGCCGCCCTCCTCTCCCATGCGGGCTGCCCCGCCCCCTCAAGGGAAAACCCTAAAGGGGGCGCCACCCTCCCTTCCCCCTATATATAGTGGGGGTTTTGGCCTTTGGAGATACGGTTTTCCATCTCTCTCTCGGCGCAACCATGTTCTTCTTCTTCCTCCTCTCCCACGGTGCTTGGCGAAGCCCTGCCGGGAGACCTCATCTCTCCATCGACACCACGCCGTCGTGCTGCCGGAGATGTTCCCCAACCTCTCCCTCCTCCTTGCTGGACCAAGGTGCGGGAGACGTCACCGGGCTGCGTGTGTGTTGAACGCGGAGGTGCCGTGGTTCGGCACTAGATCGAAATCACACCGCGATCTGAATCGCCGTGAGTACGACTCCATCAACCGCGTTCTAGCAACGCTTCCGCTTAGCGATCTTCAAAGGTATGAATATGCACTCACCCCTCTCTCGTTGCTGGTCTCTCCATAGGAAGATCTGAATATGACGTAGGAAATTTTTGAATTTATGCTACGTTCCCCAACAACCACTTCCCTCACCACCCTCGGAGACGGATTAGACCTTGAGACAGGCCGGGACGATGACCATGGCAGTGGCCATGGTGGTTGCTCTATTGTTGTTTTCCTTTTCAGGGCTTGTTGAGTTGTGCCCTGAGTAAAACACTTTTGTACTCTATGTGTGCTTGTTGGGTGTGGCGTGAAACTTTTGTATGTGTTGTATTTGTATCTATACTCTCATGGTTTTGATGGTTCACTTTATATATAAGGTGGGGGCAAAAGCCTTTTCCGATATACTTATTTTCGAAGTGGACTTTATTAATGATTATTTTTGTTAGTAATTCAAAGTTGTTGTTCTACAAAAGAAGTGCCAGTTTCCCGACACATGAACTAAATTAGTGGGCACTTTTCAATGATGATTAGGCACAGACAAATGAATTAGAAAATTAAGGCCTCCTTTGGTTTAGAGGAATCTTGTAGGAATTTCATAGGATATTATTTTTATAGGAAAAATTCCATTAAAGCCTTTCGATTGATAGGAATATAACCCTATTACTGCGAGGAATTATTCCTATCCTCCATATTTCAAAAGAAAATAAACATTAGTCGAGACTCGATGAAAAAAAATCCTATGATATAAACCAGAGAGCATCTTCTTTCCTGATCGAATTAAGAGGATTTGGATACATGCATCTCATTTCCTATGAATTTTTTATTTCTATTATTTTCTTACCTTATCAACCAAAGGAGGCCTAAGGATCAACTGGAGAATGGAGCCCGAGTCCGGATGCGTTGTTACCCGGCAGCGTAGGTCGACAGATGACTGTGGAAACAGCTCACGGGCAGATGGCAGCGGCTTTGCAAACGCCTACTCCTTTGTCCGGGTTTATTAGACCTCTCTCGTTTTGGGCTAAAACTTAGCCACCAAATTAAACTAATAAGATGTAGAATATATGTCAAAAATATTATACCTATGGAAGCTCTTGTAAATACAAATGTGACTGTCTACTTTTTAGCATATGTTCTATATATCAATGGTCAAAGTTTGACTCAAAGTATTAGGAGGCCTAATAAACCAAGATGGAGATAATACCACAGTGCCACGCCCATCTTCTAGCATCGGCCAGTGACAGGACGGACAAAATTACTGTTCTGACCCATGAGATGAAAATAATGTATAGAATAAACTTGATATGAAAGTATTTCAGGATCTGACCTTTTTAAAAACGTCACAGTCCGTGGCGTTGCTGCTGCATATAGAAACGCCAGTATAGATTGACGTTTCTACTCCATACTCATACCCCAACTAACTCGCGTCTCTGGCAGAGCAAGAAACATCATATGTAATGGCGTTTTCGCTTCATACTATAACGCCAACCTGCATGGCGTTGGTAATATAGCACCGTATTGTCAGTCATCTTTATGCCATGCATGCGTCTCTCTTTTCCTGACCACATGCATGCATGACAATACCTATGCTCTCTTCCTCTCAAAATCCATCATACACTATACACTGTTATCTCTCTTCCTGTGATTAGACAGTGCATGCTCTCTAGCCACTTTGACACAAAGGTAGCTACAACCTACGCTATATAGGTGCTATTGTGCACTGTACTGTTGGGAGTATCTCAGACTACTCACAATGGGGAGTAACATAGGGGTAGTAACATATATATGTTACTGGTTTAAGTTACTATCTTTATAGTGGATAGTAACATAGAGGTCGTAACATATATAGACTCATCTGACCTTGGTATCCGTTATGTTACTCCTACTATGAGTAACATGCTAAGTTACTTAATTTCTCTCTCTTCTCATTAATTATTTGTTACATTATATTTTTTGCTTAGACGGCAACTATGTTACTACCTGTATTACTCCCATTATGGATAGTCTCAGGGATAGAAAGAACATGCAGGGACTGCAAATCTATAGGCCATGCATGAGGAGCATCAACGAGGCCATATAAACACATGTGCATGTCTACTTATCTCTTGGTGGATCAAATGCTGGGATGTGATGCGCTACAAAGTCCACCCATTCCCTGACATGTGACAACATCTGGCATCGGAGAGAGATGAGAGGGAGGGGCCAAGGTGTGGTGCTCTTGATTGAGTGGTGTTCAAGGAAGTTTCTTAAAGAAGTATTTCATTTGTTGGATTAGAAACCTTAGGGATGTATTCTATATGACACTTCCACTGCAACTCCAAAAGGGAATTTAAGATCAATGACAGTAGTTTAAGATCAATATTGAATATACATTTTAAATGAGTTTAAATTTCATGACCATATTTCACTTATTTTTAAAAACTGGGATGCCTCGTAAAGAAAATATATTTCACTCATAAAATAATAGCTTATTTAAAAAATATGGTTTTAGTCATTGCAACCATTGTTTTTACTCATTTAAAAAAAACTATTTTTGCTTAATTCAGAAAAAACAATCACTAATTTCAAGAAAATAATTTCACTTACTATTTTTATTTCACCCTTTACAAAGTCATTTCAAAAACTGATTTAATCATTCAAAAAGTCTAATTAGTGAAATTGATTTAGTTAACAGTGTATCAAAATATTGAAATTTTAACCTGTTTAGGATCTATCTAAGATTGATCTTGTTCTAAAGGTCTTGATGCGATGAGCTTAAATATATATAAACTTTCAGACAGAGGGATTTAGTTTTAGAGATACTGCATCATCTTAATTACTAAAAGGAAATTAAAAATGATGGATTTTGAAAGGAAGAGAGCATAGGTATTGTAGGCATGCATGCATGCATGTGGTCAGGAAGAGAGAGAACGCATGCATGGCTAACAATACGGTGCTATATTAATGCATACACAGCAAGCAAGAAACAACATGAGTGGATCTGTCTACCTCAGCTGTTGTTATTGCACTGCTCATTACCAACGCCATGCAGGTTGGTGTTGCAGGAGCGGAAACGCCATTACTTGTGGCATTTCTTGTTCTGCTAGAGACGCGAGCTAGTTAGGCGTATGAGTGTGGAGCAAAAATGTCAAGCTAGACTGACGTTTCTACATGCAGCAACAATGCCACGAACTGTGACGTTTCTAAAAGGTTCAGATCATAAAATACTTTCAGGTCGAGTTTATTCTATATACTCTTTTCATCTCGTGGGTCAGAACGGTGATTTTGTCGTGCCAGGACTCGTTGAAGCGGTGTCTGTCAGTGTTGTAGGCGCCTGTCAGGAAGTGCAGCGGGCAGCGCCGGTCCACCGACGAAGAAGACGACCATGCCGGCGTTGCCTAGTACTGTTCGCGTGACTGCATGACTGATGCCCTACGCCACCGCCTCCGTCCCACTCCAGCGTGCGCCCCTCGTTTGCTTGTGGCATGGCGGCGCCCGCACACAAGTTTCCATCTAAACTGAGTCACTCCGACGGAGCCACCTCTCGCAAGTTCCCCACCGTCGTCGGGCTGGCAAAGGGCAAATCCTAGCCGCAGTCGCAATCCAATCCAGACCCAACACAAGTTCCCCGAGAAATGTGTGACAACTCTTTTCGTTTTGTTTTTGTTTCTCTTTGCTTTTTATTCAGTCTTTCTTTTTTATTGTTTTTCAAATTCGTATTTGTTTTCTCAAATGCATGTCAACTTTTTTCAATACATGTTTGAATAATTTTGTATACATGTGTAATATTTTTCCATACACGTTATTTTTTTTAATACATAACAAACAATTTTCCAAATACATGACTGATTTTTCTAAATGAGAAAATTTTCAAATACATGTACAATTTTGCTTTGAATGACAAGTTATTTTCTATATTACGGGAATATTTATTTTATATTACATTACAACCTTGTTTTACAAGATCTCGAGAATATATTTTTGAAATGTGTGGCCATTTTTTAAAATGCCACGTACAATATTTTGTATGTTAGCAAACATATTTCAAAACTTATAAGAACATTTTTGTAGGATTTTCTATTAAAACTCATGTAGATTTTTTTGAAACAAGTGAACACTTTATTTAAACATCAAACCTGTCTTGAATGGTAATGATTTTTTTCAAAATTATATTATTTTAAATATCATGAACATATATTTGACATAAGCGAGCATTATTCAAATACTATGAACATATGTTTTGAATGTTATCAACATTTCAAGAAGTTAAGTAAACACGTTTTCTATATCCCACGAATATTTTGATATGTGGGAAGAACGATTTGCTAAAATTGAAGTAAATTAAATTCCAGGATATATGCATTTAGAATATTTGAAAAATATCTATATCACACTCTGTCTCCTGTGTGGGCGGCCGATGGCACGAGCGTCACTCCGGTGGAACAACCCATGTAGGGACGGAGTGTTGGGACCCAACGTCGCTTGGGTGGGCCAACCCATGTAGTGACGGAGGATAGACACCGAGTGCTAGTTTTCTTTTCTTTAAGTGTTCTCCCTTTTTATTTTAAATTTCTACAAAACATGATAATCATTTTCTTCAATATTAAAATTCACAAAAAATATATTTTTGTGTAATATTTAGGGATATTTTTCTAATTTGAAAAATATTTTTTGAAAAAACAAACACTGCAAAACAAATAAGGAACATTTTCTGAGAACATGAACATTTCAAAATTTTGGAAATATTTTTGAAAATGATTTTTAACGCGAGCACTTAAAAAATTATGGAAATATTTTCGAAAACATGAATATTTTTTAAAAGTTGAAGGATATTTTTTGAAAATAAAAACATTATTAGAATTTTGTTGAACAGTTTTGAAATTGTAAATAAGCGCTAAGAAGTTTATTTATTTCAGGAATGTTTTTAAAACTGTGAGTTTTGATCAACTTTATTTTTTTCAGAACAATGGGAATTATTTTAGAAAATATGAGTATTTTTTATCTTTTATTAAAAATTCTGATCCAACCGAAAAATTGGTAAATGGAAAATAGATAAATTAGAAACCAGGACTGGAATCTTTTAGAATGATCCCAAAATCGTAATTACCTTCAGTGTCCTTGCTAACTAATCGAAAATAGATAAATTATAAAAACCGAGCTCTTTTACCGTACCCTTAAATTAATAGAAGCTGTCTATTTCTCATAATCCAATGGTCAGTATGATCCGGTACTCCATCTTTTGTTGCACGAAGTACCGAGTCGATGAGTCACGGAGTACCTTGATCTAAGGGGCAAAACAGCAATCACGTTAATCATTTTATGGTTACTAGCAAAAGGGCCCGTGCGTTGCAACGGGAGAAAAAAAATACTACATGTTTTTAATCTTTTCATAATCATTTTGATTTATTAAAATAATAAGCTAACTAACTAATGTAGTCAGTCATATCCTATTTTGTTGAGAAATCAACCCGTTCATTGTTAATTCTATCATGATGAGAAATTGAGCGGGACAAGCAAAGCAAAACAAAGAGGTTACGTGAATTGATTCATGAACTGTTATCTTATTTCACTCATGGGGTAGAGAATGTGGGATCAGATGACAAACTGAAGGTGGTGTTTCATTCTCTGTCTCTACAACAATACAATCTTATATTCAATACATTCATTCATCAGCAAACAAATCCCCACAAAACAAAATTTCTTGCCGGTGCTTGGCACACGGTTGGAGGAATGGGGAGGGGATCTCACCAGATGATGAGTTCCTGCCGGAGGAGGGGATACGATGAGGGGAGCAAGGGTTAGGCGCCTCTATCTGGCCATAATTAAGGAGTCGCCGCTGCCGCGCCATAACCTTGGAGTTCCCCGTGTGAGCAATGGAGGCCCGCCTCCACCTGCAAATACTTCGCTCCGCCGCGCCGCCGCCGTTCTGCATCGAGCAGACACATCATCCCCACTCACTCTAGGTGTCGCGTTGATTTGATCCAGAAGTTGTGCTCAAGCATCGAAAAGGGGGCAGCAAACGGGCAGAGGTACGGCCGCGGAGGCGGGTGGGTTGAGATCGATAACAGTGGTGGTTAAGGTCGGCCGCGGCGGCGAGTGCTGTGGCACCGGTCTGGGCACAGGCGAGGGTGGACCAGGGTCGACGCGATGCGCTCGAGCGCCGCAACGGGGGCAGTGAGCGGGGAGAGGTGCGGCCGCGGAGGCGGGTGGGTTAAGATCGGCAGCGGTGACGGTTGAGGTCGGCCGCGGCGGCGAGTGGTGTGGCGGCGGCCTAGGCACAGGCCAGGGTGGCCCAGGTTGACGGGAGGAGGCGACGCGTACGGGTATAATTTTTGCAGCGAATCATTTTTTCTTTTTACGTTGCAGATAAATGATGGAGCGCGGGTTGAATAACAAAAACTACAAGATTTTTTTTTATAAAAATACCGCGGTGGTTTTTCCGACGGAAGCAATAGCCGCTTTATCATTAGGTATATATAGATATAGATTTCTGTTGATTGTACTGTATTTTGATAACCCCCCTGTAAACTTTTGTTCATATGAATGATGCGTTGCCCTCGTTTTCGTCTGTGAACGCCGCCACCACCACCGCTATCTGCTCTGCCTGCCGCAGGCGTCATGCTTGTGTCCTCCACAATCAGGTCGGACGCTGGCACGTTCTAATCTCTAAACATAATGGATGGATTTGTGAAGCCCAGCAGTGCATCGTGGACATGGAGGAATGCAACTGATAGATAGATAGTTCCAGGCTTTTTAGTAGACGATACACCAGCGAAGACTCAACGGACATGGAGGGAAAAAGATAGTTCACTGCAGATAGATAGAAAGATTTACTCACACTCGTCTTCGGCAATGACGAACATGGAGGACAAACGTGAGGCCTCGGTCCTTCTTACCCGTGGTGGCTTAGGTTTGCCAGAGACCAAGACACTTACAGAATCCGAGCGAGAGCAAAGAAGCGGCAGCAGGATGAGGAGAATGACAAATTCAACCAGTTGCTTACTAGGATTAACGCACCGAATCATGGAGCGCGTGCAGGAGGAGGAGCACTGCTGGTACGGCGTCAGAGAGCCGTGCCAGGTGCTCGTCGTCACCCCGACCGACTCGCGCGCCTTCCAGGCGCTCCACCTCACCGGCCTCCTCCACTCGCTCCGCAACATGCCGTACCCGCTCACCTGGATCGTCGTCGAGGCCGCCGGTGTCACCAACGCCACCGTGGCCCTCCTCGCGCGCTCCCCTGTGCGTTGCGAGATGGGCCAAGCCGGCACACACGGCAAAGGGCGACCGAGGTTGCGGCTCTGACGCGGGAGCCGTGGAGCTGGAGGCGGAGCTGCGGCGGCTCGTAATGGACGGCCGCGTCAACAACGTCAGCCATGACGAGTTCCATCATATTCATTGCTACCTCAGGTTTGTTGCTTGCTTGCCATTGGGTCTAATCGGCTCCGATTTGGTTGCTTGGTTCGAGGGTTCCACTCTGTCTGCACCGTCTGACATTTGTTTGGATTTTGGATCTGCAACATTTAGGAGGATGGTCTGGATTAGTTCCGTTTCTTGGAGTATGACAAGCTGATGGTGATCCTCACGCTGACAAAATAACGAAACATTTAATGAATGTGGTTTTCAAAGGTAAGTTCGCCTACTCTGTTTGTGTCTTAAAAAAAGACCACCCTGTTTCACAAATTGTTTTGTAACCTGTGAATGTGGTTTAGGATATCTGTTTACCTGGTATAAGTGTGAAAATTGGAGTGTAGCAGCCATTATACTCCAAGTTAGTCTACTGAAATCTGACCATGGCTAGACATGGCTTTTATCTTGAGCTGCTTCAGCATACTACTATGATCAAGGTGGAAAATCCCGTGCTTATTGATCAAACAAGACGACCTATAATAAGTGTGCACCTTGAGAGTTCCATAATGTAAGAACTGGGATTCAGTTTTGATGAACTGTTGTCTTGATGAACTTGAGCACAAGTATTATACATTACTACATTGTTGAGTTTTTCTACTGCAACTAGGTTTTTTCAAGAAATCCCTGCAAAAGAAAACGCTTCTGTGAGAGAAAATATATTACATGCTCCTGATGCACATCTATATAATATGCTTTCTTAGTTCCTAGATTCTTGTGGATGTTTTGTTGGGAAAACAGAGTGTATTGCTTTTACCATATATGCATGTCTAATGTTGGCACGGAAGGAGTAGATCTTGATAAGTAACTCAAATTTACAAGTACTTCTCGGCGGACTGAAGTTTGTATTTACCGTTAAAAAGATTTTCTTAGTTTATAACTACATTGACATATTTTACACGGATCTTCATCCAGTGATGAAGATGGACCCCGAACAGAAAATGATTTAGTCGAAGCATCTGAAACCGAGCTACAGAATTTTGACTTGTGACATCGAGGAAGGAGATTATTATGTGTATGTAAAAGATGAAGTATGCTATCTGAATGGCGATGAAGGGTCTGATTATGAATTTGATGAAAGTGACTTGAATCAGCAACTTGATTATAAATTTGACAATTTAGATTGGGGATACTCTGACAGCAAGGTGCGATGTTGCTTCCCCCTAATGGCAGGGCGGTAGTGGCAACCCTGCTATCTCCATTGGTTATGCTCCTCCATGTGGCAAGCGTGATGGCCTCGTGGTGATTCTTTTTATCTCATGACCGCTGCACCCATAATTTCTGCTTCTAGATTGTTCCGTCGTTTTCTCGGTTGACTGGATTTTCTATGTTGTCAAGCGTCATTCTTTGTGTGCATCCGTCTTTGATTCTTAGGTATGCTTGTAGTCCCACTGTGTCTTCCACTCGCTGTTTCAGTTACAACTGATTTTTGTCATTTCTTGGTCTTGGTAGTTGACACTAGGGTACTGGCCCTTAATTTTGAGAGGACTAAGGAATTGCCTTATTAATTGTGAACATGGAACTTTTTAGCAAAATAATCGATGGTTTGACTTCTTTGACAAAATTTTGGTTCAACAACAGATTTCAAAAGAACAAAATGATCCTTTGAAGTTCACTCTTTGACCAACGTTTGGAGATGGCAAAAGCAAGAAACCTTCGAGAAATTCGTTGTTGAAGTAAGTAGCAAATGTGCAATCTAATCTGTACTTTTAATTTCTTACCATTGTTGTGTGTAATAGGGCTTTAGACTGTAGCACTTGTTGCTCCTGTTATTCCACGGCAAAGACTCATCTATTTGATACACTTTGATTTTATTAGGTAAGCTAGGACTTGGAAGTAGTCGACTAAGAATGCATAAGCCATTATTCATAGAAATTTGGATATTTGGGTTTCTATGATTTATGCATTATATTCTGTGGGAACAAAAACTACAATTCTTCCCATGAATCCGTTAATATGGCTTTTCGTTTATTGCAACTAACATTTTCAACTATAGTAATAGAGGAGAACATGAGTGCATGTTTGTCTGGTAGATAATTAACCTCACTTCCTTACATCCTCCAAATTCAAAAACAAAACGTGGATGTCGTAATAGTGGTGGCAGAAACATTCTTAACTTATATATCCTATCTCATGAGCCATGCATATTTGAGATTTTATTTTCCTTTTAGTATCTTAGTAGTGTAGTCATTACGTACAAAGATTAACATATGTAGTTTACTATGATTGATCTGCACCCCTGTTTTAATTTGTCTTTGTTGAATGTGTTGGAATTATTCCCTAGAGGCAATAATAAATATAGTTATTATTATAATTCCTGTATCAAGATAATCGTTTATTATCCATGCTATAATTGTATTGAATGAAGACTCATTTACATGTGTGGATACATAGACAAAACACCATCCCTAGCAAGCCTCTAGTTGGCTAGCCAGTTGATCATAGATAGTCAGTGTCTTCTGATTATGGACAAAGTGTTGTTGCTTGATAACTGGATCACGTCATTAGGAGAATCACGTGATGGACTAGACCCAAACTAATAGACGTAGCATGTTGATCGTGTCATTTTGTTGCTACTGTTTTCTGCGTGTCAAGTATTTATTCCTATGACCATGAGATCATATAACTCACTGACACCGGAGGAATGCTTTGTGTGTATCAAACGTCGCAACGTAACTGGGTGACTATAAAGAAGCTCTACAGGTATCTCCGAAGGTGTTAGTTGAGTTAGTATGGATCAAGACTGGGATTTGTCACTCCGTGTGACGGAGAGGTATCTCGGGGCCCACTCGGTAATACAACATCACACACAAGCCTTGCAAGCCATGTAACTTAGTGTAAGTTGCGGGATCTTGTATTACGGAACGAGTAAAGAGACTTGCCGGTAAACGAGATTGAAATGGGTATGCGGATACTAACGATCGAATCTCGGGCAAGTAACATACCGAAGGACAAAGGGAATGACATACGGGATTATATGAATCCTTGGAACTGAGGTTCAAACGATAAGATCTTCGTAGAATATGTAGGATCCAATATGGGCATCCAGGTCCCGCTATTGGATATTGACCCAGGAGTCTCTCGGGTCATGTCTACATAGTTCTCGAACCCGCAGGGTCTGCACACTTAAGGTTCGACGTTGTTTTATGCGTATTTGAGTTAAATGGTTGGTTACCGAATATTGTTCGGAGTCCCGGATGAGATCATGGACGTCACGAGGGTTTCCGGAATGGTCCGGAAACAAAGATTGATATATAGGATGACCTCATTTGATTACCGGAAGGTTTTCGGAGTTACCGGGAATGTACCGGCAATGACGAATGGGTTCCGGGAGTTCACCGGGGGAGGGCAACCCACCCCGGGGAAGCCCATAGGCCATGAGGGTGGCGCATCAGCCCTTGGTGGGCTGGTGGGACAGCCCAAAAGGGCCCTATGCGCCATACAAAGAAAAATCAAAGAGAAAGAAAAAAAAGGGAGGTGGGAAGGGAAGGAAGGACTCCCACCCACCAAACCAAGTTCAACTCGGTTTGGGGGGGGAGCCTTCCCCCTTGGACTCGGCCGACCCCCTTGGGGCTCCTTGAGCTCCCAGGCAAGGTCCCCTCCCTCCCACCTATATATACGGAGGTTTTAGGGCTGATTTGAGACGACTTTTCCACGGCAGCCCGACCACATACCTCCACGGTTTTTCCTCTAGATCGCGTTTCTGCCGAGCTCGGGCGGAGCCTTGCTGAGACAAGAGCATCACCAACCTCCGGAGCGCCGTCACGCTGCCGGATAACTCTTCTACCTCTCCGTCTCTCTTGCTGGATCAAGAAGGCTGAGATCATCGTCGAGCTGTACGTGTGCTGAACGCAGAGGTGCTGTCCGTTCGGTACTAGATCGTGGGACTAATCGCGGGATTGTTCGCGGGGCGGATCGAGGGACGTGAGGACGTTCCACTACATCAACCGCGTTCACTAACGCTTCTGCTGTACGATCTACAAGGGTACGTAGATCACTCATCCCCTCTCGTAGATGGACATCACCATGATAGGTCTTCGTGCGCGTAGGAAATTTTTTGTTTCCCATGCGACGTTCTCCAGCAGTGGTATCAGAACTAGGTTCATGCGTAGAAGTCTTCTCGAGTAGAACACAAAAGTTTTAATGGGCGGTGATGTGCGTTTTGCTGTCCTCCTTAGTCTTTTCTTGATTCCGCGGTATTGTTGGATTGAAGCGGCTTGGACCGACATTACTCGTACGCTTACGAGAGACTGGTTTCATCGCTACGAGTAACCCCGTTGCTCAAAGATGACTGGCAAGTGTCGGTTTCTCCAACTTTAGTTGAATCGGATTTGACCGAGGAGGTCCTTGGATGAGGTTAAATAGCAACTCATATATCTCCATTGTGGTGTTTGCGTAAGTAAGATGCGATCCTAGTAGATACCCGTGGTCACCACGTAAAACATGCAACAACAAAATTAGAGGACGTCTAACTTGTTTTTGCAGGGTATGCTTGTGATGTGATATGGCCAACGATGTGATGTGATATATTGGATGTATGAGATGATCATGTTGTAATAGAAAATATCGACTTGCACGTCGATGGTACGGCAACCGGCAGGAGCCATAGGGTTGTCTTTATACTAACGTTTGTGCTTGCAGATGCGTTTACTATTTTGCTAGGACGTAGCTTTAGTAGTAATAGCATGAGTAGCACGACAACCCCGATGGCAACACGTTGATGGAGATCATGGTGTGGCGCCGGTGACAAGAAGATCGTGCCGGTGCTTTGGTGATGGAGATCAAGAAGCACGTGATGATGGCCATATCATGTCACTTATGAATTCCATGTGATGTTAATCCTTTTATGCACCTTATTTTGCTTAGAACGACGGTAGCATTATGAGGTGATCTCTCACTATAATTTCAAGACGAAATTGTGATCTCCCCGACTGTGCACCGTTGCTACAGTTCGTCGTTTCGAGACACCACGTGATGATCGGGTGTGATAGACTCAACGTTCACATACAACGGGTGCAAAATAGTTGCGCACGCGGAACACTCGGGTTAAGCTTGACAAGCCTAGCATGTGCACACATGGCCTCGGAACACATGAGACCGAAAGGTCGATCATGAATCATATAGATGATATGATTAGCATAGGGATGCTTACCATTGAAACTATACTCAACTCACGTGATGATCGGACTTGAGCTAGCATAAGTGGATCATGAACCACTCAAATGACTAGAGAGATGTACTTTTTGAGTGGGAGTTTAGCGAATAATTTGATTAAGTTAAACTCTAATTATCTTGAACATAGTCTAAAGTATTTGTGTTGTAGATCATGGCTCACGCTACAGTCATCCTGAATTTTAATACGTTCCTAGAGAAAGCTAAGTTGAAAGATGATGGAAGCAACTTTGTAGACTGGGCTCGTAATCTTAAGCTAATCTTACAAGCTGGGAAGAAGGATTATGTCCTTAATGCTGCGCTAGGAGATGAACCACCCGCTACGGCTGATCAGGATGTTAAGAACGCCTGGTTAGCACGTAAGGGGGACTACTCAATAGTTCAATGTGCAGTCTTGTATGGCTTAGAACCGGGACTTCAACGTCGCTTTGAGCGTCATGGAGCATTTGAGATGTTCCAGGAGTTGAAGTTTATCTTTCAGAAGAACGCCCGGATCGAGAGGTATGAGACCTCCGATAAATTCTATGCTTGCAAGATGGAGGAAAACTCGTCTGTCAGTGAACATGTGCTCAAAATGTTTGGGTACTCAAACCGTCTAGCTGAGCTGGGGATTGAACTCCCGCAAGAGGCTATCACTGATAGAATCCTTCAATCACTGCCGCCAAGCTATAAAGGCTTTGTGTTGAACTACAACATGCAAGGGATGAACAAGTCTCCCGGCGAGTTGTTTGTGATGCTGAAAGTCGCAGAGTCTGAACTCCGTAAAGAGCATCAAGTGTTGATGGTGAATAAGACCACTAGTTTCAAGAGAAACGGCAAAGGCAAGAAGGGTAATTCCAAGAAGAGCAGCAAGCCTGTTGCCAATCCGACGAAGAAACCCAAAGCTGGACCTAAGCCTGAAACAGAGTGTTACTATTGCAAGGATATGGGTCACTGGAAGCGCAATTGCCCCAAGTATGTGGCAGATAAGAAGGCGGCCAAAGAAAAATCAGGTATATTTGATATACATGTTATTGATGTGTACTTAACCGGCTCTCGTAGTAGTGCCTGGGTATTCGATACCGGTTCTGTTGCTCATATTTGCAACTCAAAACAGGAACTGCGGAATAGACGAAGGCTGGCGAAAGATGAAGTGACGATGCGCGTAGGAAATGGTTCCAAGGTTGATGCAATCGCCGTCGGCACAGTTTCACTTCAGTTACCATCAGGATTAGTGATGAACTTAAATCATTGTTATTTAGTGCCTGCGTTGAGCATGAACATTATATCTGGATCTTGTTTATTGCGAGACGGTTACTCTTTTAAGTCAGAGAATAATGGTTGTTCTATTTCTATGAGTAACATCTTTTATGGTCATGCACCTAATGTGAGAGGATTGTTCATATTGAATCTTGATAGCGACACGCATATACATAACATTGAGACCAAAAGAGTTAGAGTTAACAATGATAGCGTCATATTTTTGTGGCGCTGCCGCTTAGGTCATATTGGTGTAAAGCGCATGAAGAAACTCCATGTTGATGGACTTTTGGAGTCACTTGACTTTGATTCACTTGACACGTGCGAACCATGCCTCATGGGCAAGATGACTAAGACTCCGTTCTCCGGAACAATGGAGCGTGCAAGTGACTTGTTGGAAATCATACATACCGATGTGTGTGGTCCGATGACCGTGGAGGCACGCGGCGGATATCGTTATTTTCTCACCTTCACTGACGATTTGAGTAGATATGGTTATGTCTACTTGATGAAGCACAAGTCTGAAACATTTGAAAGGTTCAAGCAATTTCAGAGTGAAGTGGAAAATCATCGTAACAAGAAGATCAAGTTCCTACGGTCTGATCGTGGGGGTGAATATCTGAGTTTCGAGTTTGGTGCTCACTTAAGACAATGTGGAATTGTTTCACAGTTAACACCGCCTGGAACACCACATCGTAATGGTGTGTCCGAACGTCGTAATCGCACTCTATTAGAGATGGTGCGATCTATGATGTCTCTTACTGATTTGCCGTTATCGATTTGGGGTTATGCATTAGAAACACCTGCATTCACTTTAAATAGGGCACCATCAAAATCCGTTGAGACAACACCATACGAATTGTGGTATGGCAAAAGGCCAATGTTTTCGTTTCTTAAAGTTTGGGGATGTGATGCTTATGTCAAAAAGCTTCAGGCTGAAAAGCTGGAACCCAAAGCGGAAAAGTGCGTCTTCATAGGTTACCCAAAAGAGACAGTTGGGTACACCTTCTATCTCAAATCCGAGGGCAAAGTGTTTGTTGCTAAAAACGGAGCTTTTCTCGAGAAGGAGTTTCTCTCGACAGAATTGAGTGGGAGGAAGATAGAACTTGACGAGGTTGTCGAACCTCTCATCCCTCTGGATGGTGGCGCAGGGCAAGGGGAAACCTCTGTCGTTGCGACGCCGGTTGAGGAGGAAGTTAATGATGATGATCATGAAACTCCAGTTCAAGTTTCTGTCGAACCACGCAGGTCGACGAGACCACGTGCTGCTCCAGAGTGGTACGGTAATCCCGTCTTATCAATCATGTTGTTAGACAACAATGAACCTGCAAATTATGAAGAAGCAATGGTGGGCCCAGATTCCAACGAATGGCTAGAAGCCATGAAGTCCGAGATAGGATCCATGTATGAGAACAAAGTGTGAACTTTGGAGGTACTACCTGAGGGCCGCAAGGCTATTCAGAACAAATGGATCTTTAAGAGGAAGACGGACGCTGACGGCAATGTGACCGTTTATAAAGCTCGACTTGTGGCAAAGGGTTTTTCACAAGTTCAAGGAGTTGACTACGATGAGACATTCTCACCCGTAGCGATGCTTAAGTCCGTCAGAATCATGTTAGCAATAGCTGCATTTTTCGATTATGAAATCTGGCAGATGGATGTCAAAACGGCGTTCCTTAACGGTTTCCTTAAGGAAGAGTTGTATATGATACAACCCGAAGGTTTTGTCGATCCTAAGAATGCTAACAAGGTGCGCAAGCTCCAGCGATCCATTTATGGACTGGTGCAAGCATCTCGGAGTTGGAACAAACGTTTTGATGAGGTGATCAAAGCATTTGGGTTTATACAAGTGGTTGGAGAATCTTGTATTTACAAGAAAGTGAGTGGGAGCTCTGTGGCGTTTCTAATATTATATGTGGATGACATATTACTGATTGGAAACAACGTAGAGTTTTTGGAGAGCATAAAGGGTTACTTGAACAAAAGTTTCTCTATAAAGGACCTAGGAGAAGCTGCTTACATTCTAGGCATTAAGATCTATAGGGATAGATCAAAACGCCTGATAGGACTTTCACAAAGCACATACCTTGATAAAGTTTTGAAGGGGTTCAAAATGGAACAGTCCAAGAAAGGGTTCTTGCCAGTTTTACAAGGTACGAGATTGAGTAAGACTCAGTGCCCAGCAACTGATGAAGATAGAGAGCATATGCGCTCCGTCCCCTATGCTTCAGCCATAGGTTCTATCATGTATGCAATGTTGTGCACTAGACCGGATGTTAGCCTGGCCATAAGTATGGCAGGTAGGTTCCAGAGTAATCCAGGAGTGGATCACTGGACAGCGGTCAAGAATATCCTGAAGTACCTGAAAAGGACTAAGGAGATGTTTCTCGTGTATGGAGGTGACGAAGAGCTCGCCGTAAAAGGTTACGTCGATGCAAGCTTTGACACAGATCCGGACGACTCTAAGTCGCAAACCGGATACGTATTTATTCTTAATGGGGGTGCGGTAAGCTGGTGCAGTTCCAAGCAAAGCGTCGTAGCAGATTCTACATGTGAAGCGGAGTACATGGCTGCCTCGGAGGCGGCTAAGGAGGGTATCTGGATGAAGCAGTTCATGACGGATCTTGGAGTGGTGCCAAGCGCACTGAATCCAATAACCTTGTTCTGTGACAACACGGGTGCCATTGCCTTAGCAAAGGAACCACGGTTTCACAAAAAGACCACACACATAAAACGACACTTCAACCTCATCCGCGACTACGTCGAAGGGGAGGACGTAAATATATGCAAAGTGCACACGGATCTGAATGTAGCAGACCCACTGACTAAACCTCTTCCACGGGCAAAGCATGATCAACACCAGAACTGTATGGGTGTTAGATTTATTACAATGTAATTCGCATGATGATGTGAGGGCTAGATTATTGACTCTAGTGCAAGTGGGAGACTGTTGGAATTATGCCCTAGAGGCAATAATAAATATAGTTATTATTATAATTCCTGTATCAAGATAATCGTTTATTATCCATGCTATAATTGTATTGAATGAAGACTCATTTACATGTGTGGATACATAGACAAAACACCATCCTAGCAAGCCTCTAGTTGGCTAGCCAGTTGATCATAGATAGTCAGTGTCTTCTGATTATGGACAAAGTGTTGTTGCTTGATAACTGGATCACGTCATTAGGAGAATCACGTGATGGACTAGACCCAAACTAATAGACGTAGCATGTTGATCGTGTCATTTTGTTGCTACTTGTTTTACTGCGTGTCAAGTATTTATTCCTATGACCATGAGATCATATAACTCACTGACACCGGAGGAATGCATTGTGTGTATCAAACGTCGCAACGTAACTGGGTGACTATAAAGATGCTCTACAGGTATCTCCGAAGGTGTTAGTTGAGTTAGTATGGATCAAGACTGGGATTTGTCACTCCGTGTGACGGAGAGGTATCTCGGGGCCCACTCGGTAATACAACATCACACACAAGCCTTGCAAGCAATGAAACTTAGTGTATGTTCCGGGATCTTGTATTACGGAATGAGTAAAGAGACTTGCCGGTAAACGAGATTGAAATAGGTATGCGGATACTAACGATCGAATCTCGGGCAAGTAACATACCGAAGGACAAAGGGAATGACATATGGGATTATTTGAATCCTTGGCACTGAGGTTCAAACGATAAGATCTTCGTAGAATATGTAGGATCCAATATGGGCATCCAGGTCCCGCTATTGGATATTGACCGAGGAGTCTCTCGGGTCATGTCTACATAGTTCTCGAACCCGCAGGGTCTGCACACTTAAGGTTCGACGTTGTTTTATGCGTATTTGAGTTAAATGGTTGGTTACCGAATGTTGTTCGGAGTCCCGGATGAGATCACGGAACAGATATATAGGATGACCTCATTTGATTACCGGAAGGTTTTCGGAGTTACCGGGAATGTACCGGGAATGACGAATGGGTTCCGGGAGTTCACCGGGGGAGGGCAACCCACCCCGGGGAAGCCCATAGGCCATGAGGGTGGCGCATCAGCCCTTGGTGGGCTGGTGGGACAGCCCAAAAGGGCCCTATGCGCCATACAAAGAAAAATCAAAGAGAAAGAAAAAAAAGGGAGGTGGGAAGGGAAGGAAGGACTCCCACCCACCAAACCAAGTCCAACTCGGTTTGGGGGGGAAGCCTTCCCCCTTGGACTCGGCCGACCCCCTTGGGGCTCCTTGATCCCCAAGGCAAGGTCCCCTCCCTCCCACCTATATATACGGAGGTTTTAGGGCTGATTTGAGACGACTTTTCCACGACAGCCCGACCACATACCTCCACGGTTTTTCCTCTAGATCGCGTTTCTGCGGAGCTCGGGCGGAGCCCTGCTGAGACAAGATCATCACCAACCTCCGGAGCGCCGTCACGCTGCCGGAGAACTCTTCTACCTCTCCGTCTCTCTTGCTGGATCAAGAAGGCCGAGATCATCGTCGAGCTGTACGTGTGCTGAATCCGGAGGTGCCGTCCGTTCGGTACTAGATCGTGGGACTGATCGCGGGATTGTTCGCGGGGCGGATCGAGGGACGTGAGGACGTTCCACTACATCAACCGCGTTCACTAACGCTTCTGCTGTACGATCTACAAGGGTACATAGATCACTCATCCCCTCTCGTAGATGGACATCACCATGATAGGTCTTCGTGCGCGTCGGAAATTTTTTGTTTCCCATGCGACGTTCTCCAACATAATGTTACATATAGCTTGTCTTTGCTGGATGTTACATATGTAGTAACTCCTACTAAGCTAAATCAGACACGAGAGAACTTTGTGGTGACATAAGCACTATCTAAGGAAGGTACGGATGCAAGTTCACATGTCTTTTTTGATTTTATTTGTAGCTACCTCTTGGTTATTAACTTATGACGCAGATGCTTACTTTGCTACTAAGTTAGCGGTGTTGCTGAACATTCCATTAACATCGACACCGGCATGGTGGCGCTCGAGGAAGGCACGGGCGTGTCAGACCAGTTGCAGAAGCATTGGACCAAAGCTGACATGGGGCTTGCGGCGTCCAGTGGATTTGATGCACAAGCTGTTCCTGGATCCCAAGGCCATCATGGCCGGCCAGGGCAAAGATGCACAGAAGAAGGTATGACTCACATCTCTTTGTAGGTTGTATCATTTTGTTGTGTTGATGTGGTGATGTTATGGGGGCGTCCCATTTTCTGAATTTGGATCGCGGTGCAGGTCTTGGCAGCACCCAATATATGGCAGGCTAAACGGCGTGTTGGCATCTCCAAATCCTCAGGCGGTTGTCGCAGGGCAGTGGGCAACTATGTTCTTAATAAGTGGGCTGTGATAGCGATTTTTCTAAGTTGACAT
Organism: Hordeum vulgare subsp. vulgare; assembly: GCF_904849725.1. Lineage (NCBI taxonomy): Eukaryota > Viridiplantae > Streptophyta > Magnoliopsida > Poales > Poaceae > Hordeum > Hordeum vulgare. The sequence continues at coordinate 18,859,657 of NC_058523.1, forward strand.
TGAGTTTCAGTTACAAGATAGGCACATCTATTACTTTGTAACCTATCGTGTTTTTATAGATATGTAATGCTACTGCAATTGCTAATATAATGGAGGCAACACTTATTTTGCCAGTTCTAACAAAATTGCCAGTTAATCGAGTATAATGTCCTACTAGAATGTTTAAAAAATGAACTATAGTTATTCTAGCAGAATCAATACGTTTTTTTGCACGCATGTGACCTATATACTTATGGTCTGAATATCGCATTTATCATAAGGATAATTTTGGTCTTGTACTACTATTGGAGTGATCAAAATACCTGCTCTTCATGCTTAAGTATTACTCATGCTTAATTTTCTTGTATTCCTGAAAGTCATTGTTCTTCATGCGTAACTATTATATTATTGTTGTTATAGGATATCCTAATCAGGAGCAAATCAAATTAGTGAATACTATGCCATTTCCATTTTGTTAGTTGCAATCTCCTCTCCTGTGAAGGAACTTGTAATGGATCTGTCAAAGAACGCTTTTGTCAAGAAGCAACAACATGCTCGTGTCAGTTTTTTTATTGTGCTCCATTGCCATGTTATGTCCATTTCCGTGCGGCAGGGGACGGATCCATATCCGGGGATGGCGTGCAGGTGATCTATGAGGCGCGGGAGGAGGTCCGGTGGCGGGGCTTGAACTCCAAGTTCATGGCCGCGGCGTTCCTCACTGGATCCAGGAGCGGTCGCGGGCGACGCTGTGGAGGAGGCGGTGGCGGCGGCAAACTCGCACCGGACGGCGGCCCGAACGACGCAGCGCGACCAGGCGGAGGAGCTTGCGCCGGTGGGGAGGCAGAGGCGGACGGCGGCCACGGACTCGGGAGTGGTCGCTGGCGCCGCGTAGGAGGCGGTGGTGATACAAAAGGACCAACCAACCTGCTTGACCTTAGCTACATGGCGATCTGCATGTCACGCACAGAAACCGTGCGTTCAAGCACTGCTGGGGGGTTACTTCAGGAAAACGTTGGTGAGCACGATCTTGGACTGCAGCGACGCCTTGTGGATCTCCAGACCCTGCAAATTTTAGAGGGAATGCAACGCGACGGTTGATTTTGATCGATGCTGATGGTTAACAAAGGCAGGTGGAATGAAAGAGAGAGCTGGTGATGGGATTCTTAATCACCTGGTCATAACCAAGCTGCAAGGTCTTCTCCTGGAGCGCGGCGAGGTCCCCGACGGCGAGTGTGTTGAGCAGGGTGATGCTGGAGATGGAGGACATGGGCGTCACGGTGAGGTCGTCCATCACCGTGTACGTCACGATGCCCTGCACGAACCCCGATGTAATGTATGTAGTTAAACATTAATGCTTCTAAGTTTATGTGACAATATACCTGTGTGAATTTTAAAGAATTAATTGTTGGATGCATCGTTTGTTATTGTATGTTTTCTAAAAAAAATCTTGAAACTCAGAATAAATCTTTGAGTTACCAAGATTTTTGAAAATGTAAAGATTGCTTCAACTTGTGAATAAATTTAAAAGAAGAAACATTTTCTTGCATTTGTGTACAAAATTTCTAAATCAAGCGATGATATGTGAACATAATGTGTTCATCATCATTAGAGATTATGTTTTTTTTCTTCCGTGACAACGCACGGGCCATTTTGCTAAAAGAAGTTATTTTGACTGCTTAAAAGATAAACCGTGTCCTCCTATTTTTTCATAAACAGTTATTTTGACAGCTTAAGAGATGGCGTGGTCATCTGGTTGTTACATGATGGACAGTGGGTGCCGCAACTGTCCGTCATGTAAGTCCGGCAGTTGCTGCTCCTACCGCCAGGGGCACCAAATGACCTACCGCCATTGTAGCAGTTGCACTGCATGCTGCATCTATAGAACGTCTTCGCCTGTGGGGATGGTGGTGCCGACAAGCCCAGGAGGGAGCTCTTGCTGCTGGCCGCCGGCGAGAGGACAGAGGGGGTGGAGCAGCGTGTCCTTGGAGGCGTCGGGCTGGACGTAGGTGCCGTCGAGCCTCTCCACGCTGCTGTAGAGGCTGCCGACGCAGCCGACCATGGCGTCGTTCCCGAGCAGCTTGACGGCGATGCCGACGGGCAGCGCAAGGAGGGAGAAGAGGAAGTCCACCACGTCCTTGCTCGCCTCCGCGAACAGCACGCGCCGGGCCTTGGTGTTGATGAGGAGCTTCATGCTCAGCGCCGTGGTGGTCGCGGCGGCCGCCATCCCGGAGCTCGGCGGGTGGCGGCACCGGCGGCGTCTCGCTCTTCCCTCAGTCACTTGTGTTGTGTGGTGGGCTGGCGGCGAGGACGGAGGAGAAATGAATGTGCTCGAGTGCTTGACACCGAGCGAGCTGTTGAGTATTTGAGGCGCCGGCTCGCGGATTGGATTGAGGTGACGGGACGGTACGGGCAGGGCGAGGGAGAGAGAGAAGGTGCAGGGGCATGGCGTGTGCGGAGAGCAAAACGATATGTGTTGGCAGGTGAGTGTGACCGCCGTGACAAAACAACGAGCGATTGACCGACCGGATATCTGAGCGCACGGCAGTCGAGTCCAGTAAAATACTTAATTTTAATAACATCTCCCCTCCTTTACCCTTGCAGGATATGGTTTGGAAGGTTTGCTTAACACCCTACCCCTCTTTACTTTTTTGTAGCCCGGTGCAACGCACGGGCATTTGTACTAGTAGATTATAAAAACTAAACAGACACATTATTAAAAACTCATAATCTATTCTATCCCAGCTAAAATCAGATTATGGATCGGTAATGACCGATCACACTTGTAAAGTTGGAGATAATACATTCGTGCCACCGCCATCCTTCTCCTTTGTAAAAAAACCAGAGGACAGACAGGTCATTATGCAATGTAAAAACTGGATTACAGTTTAAATAATCTGGTCTTCAAATATGTTCACCTAGATTATTTTTATAAACCAACTTATATAATGTATCTTCATAATCTAGATTATCTTAATCTATTATGGTTCGAAACAGGGCCTAAGATATTGTACACCGGTTATTTTAACGAGACAATTCTTCACATGCTGTACCGTGCTATTAGTGACCCTCTTTTTTTTCAATGGAGGCAGCATGACAGAGGCGATGACTTGGACGAAGTAGGGTGTCTACAGGTTAGATGCTTTTGATCTACTCTTCTCTTCCTCGGTGGTGGTCGGTGTTCTTGTGTGTTGGACCTATAAGGTCTTATCATGACGACTTTCCGACTTTCTACTATAACAAGGCTTGTTCGGCACTGATGACGGAGGGGCGATGACGGCGGCGTGGCTTTGGCTCATTTCAGTACTTGTAGTCGTCGCTAGGTGGTTCATAGACCTGAATGTATTTTTTTACCTCTTGTGTTATTTGTACTATCTTAACAGTTGAAGAATAGATTGAATGTCTTTCTCGCAAAAAGAAAAAAGAAATCATTAGTTGATCTGCATTTCCCAGTTGATCATGTATGCTCGGCCACGGCCATAGCGTGGGTGGGGCGCGGTCAGCTCGTGGTGGTTTCGGAGCGGGGCCGTGGGGGAGTCCGCCTCGGACTCGATCGATGACCTAAGCTACGTAGAGTACGTAAATAAGTTGCGAACCAACCAGCTGAGACCCATCCAAGATCCAACCCATCGCGTCAATTCGACAGGGCTACCGTTTTCATCCACGTACGGGGCGATCATCGTCGCACAAGCAAGAGAGCAGACGTATGGCGGCGACGGCGACCGCAACGGGGGCATTGCGTCGGGTGCTGCTGCCGGCGATCAGGCGGCGACTCACCACCGCTACCGGGCAGCCCCTCATCTCCTTCACCGACGCCCGCGCCGGCACCACCAAGGTTGGCGTCCGTCCGTCCGTCCACCGACATGGATTATTTCAGAGGGATGAACTATTTAGGAAACCTTTTGCTCGCGATCCATTGCAATCGTTTCTTACGTCCGTGGGAATTTCAAAATTTTGCAGGCTCATCAGGCGGAGGTTGCTGCGCGTCGGCTGCTCAGGAAGTACGCCTCTTGCTTCCCTGCCATCGGCCAGCACTTTACTGAGAAAGCACACATGTGATCTTTCATTTGATCCATCGCTGACAAATAATGGTGTTATTCTTCCTCGTGCAGGCAAAAGCTGCGGGAAGATGGACTGAGCGGTATGTTTAACCAGGTCGGGGTGTGGTCGATGCTCACGGGCGCGGCCCCCTTTGCGTTGGTGTACGGTTGGTACCTTCTCAGAAGGGACAGCAAACCTCAAGATTGCTCTCATCAGGGTGGTTACGGCCCGGCAATATCTTCGATATATGAGAGCTAGCTAGGTCAGCTCGAACTCGGGCTCGATATAGGGTCAGTACTCGGTATGGATTATTTAGTCGAGCACGGCCAGTGCCTAGCTATGTTGGACGCACTGAGATCACACAAGAGGAGTGGAGGCAGTGGTTAAAGGAAAAGAACCATGGTCGGTGTTATATAGATAGAACTAGATCATTGTTGGCGCGTGTTGCTGCGCCCGTCTATTTTAAAGTTTTCTTGACAAAGAGATTTATAATTTCTTTTTATATATAATGAAGACAAGATAACGCATGAAAATAATAAAATAGATTAAAATAACAATGGAGTTGACCATTTAACCAACATGTTTCATCATAGGTTTCTGTCTAGAGACAACACATGTATGACAATGTATCACAACTAATAAACAAAATTACCAGATTAGCAATTGTAAGACGAAAAATAAGATATGAACAACCGTGGGTACTGCAACACACTTACCTAATTAATTGGACGAACTCCACATTTAGTCTGGACCGCTATCTTTTTGTTGGAAGAGTACATAAAAGTTTTCATGTAGGAAGAGCCAAAGACCTCATAAACACATTTTTTTTCTTGTTGTAGAGTGAAGGAAAGCAATGAGGGATGCTATGAAACAAAGACTTCCTATAGTTCGGTAAAAGGAAGGCTTGCTATTGTCCTCCGGATAAACATGTACTCCCTTCGTCCGGAAAAAATTGTCCGGAAGACAGTGTAATGATGTTTTTGCAAAACAATCCTCCTGTTTTTATAACTCTTACAAACAGATCCCTGACTCCATCTTCTTCCTCCGCCCCTCGCCCGCGCGTCGCTAGGGTCCGGCGCCCCGCTTCCCAGGACCTGCTCCCCCGCCACCGTCCACGAACAGATCCACCGCCACCGTCCACGAACAGATCCACCGCCGCCGTCCAGGAACTCCGCCACCGAGATCCTGTCCTGCCGCGATCCCCTACATGTCGCCGCCGCCCTGGACGGAAGAGTCTTGGCTCTGATATGTCCTTCGCCGGCGTCATCTCGGTATGCCGCCAAGGTCCTCCCGGTGATTCTCTGCCACCTCCTCAAGCCCAACCATTCCCCGTGCGGAAGGTGTCCATGTTCACCCAACAGCCGCCGTCCTCCTTTTCCTAGCTTCGGTCTGCAGTCCTCGCATGCGCCGTCGCAGGATCAAACCTCGCTCTACCACCCGACTGGAAGGTAAGTGATGATATTTGGCTTTGTGCCGATTCGGCTGGGCATTCCTCTGTTTTGGATGGACTCGTGTATCTCTTTCGAGGTGTTCGAATGGCTGGTGGACATCTTGTTCATCTTAGCTTACCTGTTTATTCTTCATATGTTTTCAAGAGAAACGATCAAACAAGTTCTCTTCTTGAACATCATAGTCATAGTCATAGTGATCTGAAGCACCAAAATTATTATAGTGGTCATTCCTGCTCTCTTGATCAAAGCTACCTTGCCTGCTTCCTATATCCTTGGTGTGGTGCCTATCAAATCCAGCATCTGGCAACCTTTCCTCATGCAAATCAAACGGATGATCTTCAGGTCTTCTGATGTTGCTTTCTTTTTCCGACGGATCATGAAAATATGGAGCCTCAGATGAATCATCAAAATATGGAGGCCCAGATGAATGAGCACGATGTGGTTCAGTTGGCATGTGATACATATCAGTATGATTTTCAGGAGCATAAGAGTGGAACTGAGATGAGTACGGAGTTGACATATTCTGGCTATGTTCAACCAGTAAAACTGAATTAGGGATGGTATTTGTACCTGTTGGAACGAAGAAGGAGAAGCATGACAAACATCTGAAACTGAATTAGGGATTTCCATTTGCTTCTTCCTTTTCGAGACCAGATCGCATTGTTCCCGTGACCAGATATCTGGCACTTACCTCAGTAATAATATCAGGAACTGAAAAACAAAGGGAGAGATATCAGTACTAACTCAAACTGCACATAATTCATAATTCAGTTAAATAAAGGTGCAGCACACAAGGTTTTGTTCACTCACAATCACACAATTCGCACAGAATTCATACAAACAACTGACTGAATGGCACTCTCACTGAACGAGGCATTATCAAACACAATCATAACTAAGCACAGAACCAACTCACCTGCATCTATCTCTCTGAACCACCAAAGCCTTCCAAAATCCCACACCAATTCCACCATTTTGCCCGATGCCCCGCAGCAGCCACCGCCACTGCCATCCCCGTACAACCAGCAAAAAAAGTAATAACCCACGAATGAGACATCACAACTTCAAAATACTGGGGATGGATGGCAAACAAGCAGAAACGTTATTCTACCTCTGTAGTCTACGCAGGAGCTGGCTCACGAGACCGTGACACCTCACCCTTTGCCTCCGGTTCCTGCACCACAACAGCCGTGTCCGTATCCCTGACCACCACCTCCTCGGCCTTCGTCTTCGTCTTCGTCTCAGGTTGATTTAGACCGGATCAAGGGTGGAGCGGCGTCCTCCATGGCGTCGGCGTCCCGATGCACAAGCGAGCTGCAGAGACGCGTAGTGGATCTGAGATGGAGAGCGGATGGGTGAGGAAGAGAGGATGGAATTTGAAAGAGTGGAGGGACTTACCGGAGCCGGAGTATGCACGGGGCAGTGCCGCCACCGAAGCTGGCAAATCGCGAGCTTTAAAGAAAAGGGGACTCCTTCCATCTTGAGCTCCTGATGAGGAAGAAGAGAAGAGGCGGAACGAGCGGGAGAAGGCGGGCGGCGATCGGTGGGGCGATAGAGACAGCGGCGAGACGAGGCCCGGAATGCTGGCCGTCGTCACTGGTGGAAAGGGGGGGATTTTGTTGTGCGGGGAGTTGCGGGCGAGCGTGGAACGGTGGTGCGGTGGAGCTGTGCGGTGCCGCTGCGTCGTGAAGCTTGGAAGGCGGCGCGACACGGTGGTACGAGGAGCTGCGCGGTGGCGCTGCGTCGTGGAGCTTGGGAGGCGGCGCGGCGCGGTGGCACGGTGGATGGATGGAGGAAGATGGAGGGGGAGCGCGGGTTCGGTCGGGCAAACGTGAAGGTTTTTTTTGGAAAAATGCCTCGGTGACAAAAAATTTCGGAGGGAGTAGTAACCAAAGCAATGTCCTGAAAACAAAGGCTTGCTATATAGTCCCGCCAAAAAAGCACTTGCTCTAGTTCTCCGGATAAAGTATGTAGTAACCAAAGGCAATGTGAAACAAACACTTGTTGCTGTCATCTAGATAAGTATGGAGTAACCAAAGAGGTGTCCTAAATACATCCAGTTGTTCCACATAAACATTGGAGTTAAAAACGCAAGTTAATTTATTATGTATAGATAGGTAAATGACACACTATGAATTCTAATATTGGCATTTCTATATCTCGAATATTGGAAAGTATTTATATCATTATGCTTTATTTTTTCTAAAACCAAAGAGTAACATATAATCAATCAACGATTTACGAGTGGATTATAGAAAGCTGCAACTTCTTTGCGTTGTAAATGGGAGAAAGAGAAAAATAATTAAAAAATACATCTAAAAAACACTGGTTGTAGTAAGGATCAAATACCACAGTTGACGGAAATGCTGGCAACTTTAGTAAGTATTCCTTCTACTTGATTGTTGGAAGCATATTTCAGACTACGGACCACTAATAGATGTTATGCAACCATAAATAAATCACATTGTTCTTAATAACCTAACCTGTCCAGTTATATACGGCTAGAGCAATGGATAATACTGTGTGAGCAAATCCTTGTTGTTGTGTTAGCCGATGTAGCAAAGGTCCTTACCCCATTCAACTTCTCTCAATTCTGCCTATTAGGTGCAATATTTTGTACTGAAGAATACTGCACAAGACATAGAAAGCATCCTTAGTCATCTCCATAGTGAAAATTTAGACTACTCACCTATCTGAAATGTAGAAACTGAAGTCAACACATGCACGACAACCTTCGCAAGATCATGTGACAGGAGATCTGTTAGAGATACGGAAGATCAGACAGCGTAGTAGTACCTCAGCTTTCCGCGTTTGTCTCCAGAAACATAATTTAAGACTGGAAAGATATTCAAATATTTGAGGAGATCTACTGCGGGAGGGAGACGAGACGCTCGAGGAGATTCATCTGTGGCAAGGCACCCGAAGAAATCCAGCGCTTGATGGTATCCAGTCAATCAGGTCGAGAAAGGGGATGCACGTGAATCGGGGGCGGTCAATCCAGTCGACCATGGTAATCTGCCTGCAAGGTAGAGGGTCACCTCGAGAAGCGAACAGTTGCCGGAAATCGAGGAGGTATATAACCATCACAACACGACCTTGATGGCGGCTGATGTGCGCCACTCGCCGGTGACGGATAATTGCAAGGTAGTTATACACCAGGTATCATGGATAGGATATAACTCATCCACTTAAACTTACTTCACATCTCCTAATAATCTACATAAGAAAGAAAGTTATCAGCTCTTTTGCAACATTTATCCTCTTTCTTAAACTACACAATTGTGTGCCGGGAAGGACACATGTGTATATTTATATTATAGATTAACAAAAAGGAACTTTGCAAGATAAAAAGAATTGTTTGTAAGGCCAGCTACATATACATAGTAAAAAAAGGAGACACTAATTTATGTTCTTGGATTTTAATGGATTCATAAACCCATACCTCTTAATCCGTAAGTAGCATCATCTCTATCACAAATTTGTATTCTTGACAGCAGTCAGCTTAGATGTATTCTTCAGTTATTAACTGGTAGGAACAAACATTTTTATTTCACATCGTATAACTCCACCAAATGTATCCATCTAATTATTTGCTTCAAGAAACTGGGAGCAATGAATACGGATTGTCATATTATATAGAACTTCAAGTGATAAATATTTCAGTCCAAAAATCATTTTTGATGGATAAAATGATAGGAGAGCGGCTGAACTTTTGCCAATAACCTGCAGTGACAGAGTGGCATCAAGCTGACAAAAACACATGTCTTCACTGTTGCAAGCCTCGGCCTCCTCCAAATCTCCCTTGAGGCTAGTGGTGATGTGAAGGAAGTTAGACGGTCTCTCATATACAAAAGAGACTGAACTAAACCAGGCGGTGACCCGCACGAGTGGCTGCAGCAAGGAGCAATAGTGACGGGGAAGAGGAGACGTCGCACCTCTGCAACCACCGTGATCCTGTCGAGCACCGCATCCTCGCACGCATTGCCTCGGGTTGATCCTCTCTCCTGCGTCGGATCACTCGCAAGCCCCGCCTCGGACCCGTGCCGGAATCCCTCGCGAGGCTCGACTTAGTTTGTCGCACCTCTTCAACCACCGGGATCCTGTTGAGCACCGCATCCTCGCACGCATCGCCTCGGGCTGATCCTCTCTCCTGCGCCGGATCACTCGCAAGCCCCGCCTCGGACCCGTGCCGGAATCCCTCACGAGGCTCGACTTAGGTTGTATGGAAGAAGAACGCCCGAATAATTTTGTTGAGGGAGGAGACGCCGCCGTGAGCGGCGGCGGGGAGAGGAGGGGGCATCATGATCAGCGAAGGGAGATGCTCGTTCGCTGTGTTTTATTTTCTTATCAAGGCTGAAGCGGGCTTTGCTGCCTTGGGCCGACTAGGAAAACTGGTCCGATTAACCCCACCGCTCCAAAATAGTTACGGGAGTAGCTGCCCTTACGACTTTCGGCCCAGTTCGCGGCTAACGAAGTGCTAACTCTAATCGGATGGTTAGAAACATTTAACAAACAAAATCAGACGGCCAAAAATACCTAATTCACGAGAGAGCAGGGATTAGGCTCAGTTTTACTGTCCTTAATTCAGTTTACATTACACTTGATCTATACTTTGAGTTGCAAACCTCGTGTATCTCAATCTCCTGTAGCCAAACGTATCCAAGCTATCGCTCCAATAACTTGTGTATGCCACGGCATGCTTGATACTCCCTCCCTTCCAGTTTACAGGGTTTATCTTGGGCCGGGCGGGTAAAATCTAGGGCCATGTGCGAAACTGAAAAGTGGGACCCTATCCAACGTTTTGGGTACCGCCCGAGAAAAATGGTTACCGGGCGGTAACCGCGTTTCCCGCCGCCCTACAAGAAAGATGTATTCCGAGCAAAAAAATCCGATTTTTTTGAACTTTTTGAATTTAAACGCTCGAGGTATAGTCAAATAGAGAGGCATCTCAATAATTTTCTCGCTAAGCACTTGAAGGCTAGAGTCGGTCATGGATCCATCTGACGAGGCGACGATTTTAAAATTTAGGAGAGGAAGGTACGAAGGCAATAACGACAGCAGTCTAAATCTGAGCGATCTGATGAGACGAAGGGGATGAGATGATATGTCTCGTATAGCAACGGTACCCTTTTTAGACCGATGTCAACATTTCCATATTATCGATCGAGTGTTTTTTTTTAAGAAATATCGATCAAGCACCTGTGCTCGATGGCCTCGACTCATCCCAACTCCAGCTCCAATGACTTGTGTATGCCAGGGCTTGTTTTATATTTCCTCCGCTTTTAAATATAAGACGTGTTATATTGCATTGTATGTAGTTCATGGTGAAATCTCTAGAAGGTCTTATATTTAGAAACGAAGAGAGTACTATATACTCCCTCCTTTCCGGTTTATAGGGCTCAAATCTGAAATCTCATCAACAAAGATGAATTATGAAAGAATGACATTAGTTTTAACTAGACAATGAAATATTTCTCACATATTCAATTTCCGAGAAAATAAATGTAGCATCCTCCTTCTTATTGGACTTGCATGATGAATGTAAAAAATAATGCATGCATAGCCACTCATTTCTTTTCTCTAAACTGTATGAATTAAATATGGCGTGGGACTCAAAGCATTTTAACTTAATTAGACTCAAATGGGCATAATACTCCCTCCGTCTCAAAATTCTTGTCTTAGATTTGTCTATAAACGGATGTATCTAAATACTAAAATATGACTAGATACATTCATATCTACACAAATGTAAGACAAGAATTTTAGGACGGAGGGAGTATAACTTAATTAGACTCAAAATCAGCATAATGCTTCAACAGGAGACGACGAGCACGAGGACGATGAGCGCAGAGGCTATCTAGCTTGGAGCAGCGTGGGCGGCGGGTTTGCTCCAACAGGAGGCGACCACAACCAGCCGAGGGCGAGCGCGACGGCAGAAGACATGAGCAACAGATGAACACAGGGACGACGATAGCCGCACACCTACGACGATGTCGACCTGATGTAGTGTGCCCCTGCGACCAGTCGAGGTCTCCCGTGGGTGGCAGGCAAGCACAATGGACCGAGGACGATCGGGGCGCTACTCTTTTCTTTTTTTCCTATCGTGGAGAAACTGCTTTGCTAAAAATCAATCGACTGAGACTTGACGAAGTCTTAAACGATACTATAATCCGTTGATTTTGCATTGAGATTCATGCGAAGTCTCAAGCGACCGAAACCTAGACACATCCGTGAAGAAACCCCATGGTCGGAGATAGATGAAGGCATATCTTAATCTGACGGTTAACAAAAGGTTGATCCGGTAGCTGGGACGCGACCGGCCCAGTGTTTCGGCCGGTCCACGGGCGCCTAACACTGGCCATTAAAATATGCTTTCGTCTCCGTTCCGTGGGCCGCTCGATTCATGACCATGATAATAAGTTGATTCAAGACTCGATTCCAGCTCAGGCCCATCGCATCGCATTGATTTGCCTCAAACAGAAAACAAAAAACTTAACCGGAGTTGAGCGTCGAAACAGCGAGCGAACATATGGCGACGACAACGGCGACGGGGGTGTTGCCTCGGGCGCTGCTGCTGCCGACCATCAGGCGCCGACTCGCCACCAGCACCGGGCAGCCCGTCGTGTCCTTCACCGGCGCCCGTCCCAGCACCACCCTGGTAGTGGTTGGCATGCCTCCCTCATCGCATACACTTCAGACATCAACTATATACACATAATTAATCTACGTTCCTTTCTTACTGAATCTGTGGGGATTTCAAAATTTTCGCAGGCTCATCAGGCGGAGGTTGCTGCGCGTCGACAACTCAGATGGTAGGCCTTCCTTCTTGCTTGCGCTGTCATCTGCCAATACGAGCTCCTAGGAACTCTTTTGATCCATGGCTAACAGTTGAAGGCTATTTTTCCTTCCCTTGTGCAGGCACAAGATGCAGCAAGACGAGGTCATTGCGTGGGCGATCATTGCGTTGCCCTTTACGCTATTTTACTGCCGGGATCTCTTCCGAAGGGTGCGTAAACCTCAAGCAGATTAAAGTACAAGAAGCAGAAATATTGTTACATCATGTCGGTAAAGCCATAGACAACAGTGTGCCACTCTATACCAGGTGTAAAATAGTTAATCCTGGTGGCAATTGATTATACGTACTCCAAATTAAGATGCAATAGGAAAAAAAAGAATCGCTACGTGCAATACATACCTCTTCTCCCATGGTAGAAAGTGATTCAGGTGGTATTCCAGGTCGCGATTAGGTACCAATTCATATACAAGGAAGAGTTCAACCTTGTGCTGAAAGCAACAACACCAATAACCGATGAAGTCTCGGCTGCAGCACCAACCTATCAGCTCCACTAGATTTTTGTGCCTTGTTTCACTAATTGTCGTGAGTTCATCCCTGAAATCCCTTCCTGTTGTGTTCTTCATTTTCTTGACAGCCAGATCTTCCCATTCCATGCTGCTATCATTCCAGTAGCTCCCTGATATACTTCGCCAAAGGCACCGCCTCCAAGCTTGGTGGAGAAATCGCCTGTCATAGTGGCCAATTCTCCGTACTCGAATCGCCTGAGGCCTGTTGTTCTTAACGCAAAGAATCAAGTGTATTTTCCCACCTGAACCGTGCGACATCCTTCCAACAGCTTGCTACCATTACTCCAGAAATATTACAAAAAGCTGTCCATAATACTTTTTGCGACCTGTTCAAGCATTAGCGGTGTAGATTAAATATTACTTGAAGTTACTCTGCTCAAGATGCACAGCTTCAAAGCAATAAACCAAATTTGCATTGGGATTTTCTGCAGCATTGGAACTGTGTTGTATGATGATTTAACATTATAATGTGATCATAGAACTGAATCAAATTGTGATATCATGGACCTACTTTCAGGCAAAAATATACACATTCAAATAGAAGTACTTCAATAATATATTGATAGTCAAAAAAATTCAAAGTTGTTTCACACATTGAGTTGATAGTCAAGTTTTAAAAGTTTGATTAGATCTGTTTCAAATGCACCAACGTTTTTGGACTGGAGGGAGTAATAACTAAATAACTCGAGCAAGATCCACTTATGCCATCCCTATATCCACCAGCATTACTCTCACGCCCATCCCTTAATTACCTGTTCCCAACCATAATAAGTCATACCCATCCAACCTCCACTGCCAGGCCATTGCCATCAACCACAACTAGAATTTACATATGATTTTTAAGAATTTTAGTGTGCCAAGATAAGAGCAACTCTAGCAAACCCCGTATAACGCCGCGACCCGTAAAATAATCGTCAAAATACGGGTCGGCGCGGAAAATTCTGCCCGAGCAGACTCCGCAAACGTGTCCGATCCGTAAAAGTTTTTGCGGGACGTGACAAAAGTTCGCCCTCAACCTTTAGATTCACAAGGTGGGAGGCCGACCCGAGCTCGCTCCCTATCAGCAGCGAGATTTGGCGCGAGGGAAATTTCCACGCGGCCGTTCCTGCTCCCCCCTCCTTGGCAAGGAGATTTGGCGCGATGGAAATTACCGCGCGCTCGGGTCTATCTTCCCTGCCATGGAAGCCTCACAGTCGTCCCCCATGAACGTGGAGTTTACGCACGTGTTATCCCCTCCGGCGGATCTCGTCTGGGGACATGTCGCTCCCGTTGTTGCCCAAGGCACCAACACGCCTGCCGGCAAGCGGCAGGGCAACATTGTCGTGCAGTGCGGCAATCCGGCTGGCCCAGCCGGAAAGGCACGTGCGCCGGGCGCCGCCGCCGCTACTTGATCTGCCCGGCCGCCGACGAAGAAGGTGAGCAAGGTTTCAGGCGTGAAGCAGAAGAAGGTTCCTACGAAAAGGGTGACACCTTCATCCACTCCATCTGCCCCGGCGAGATGTTCCCCGACCATGCCTTTCAGTTGCGCTGCTTCCACCGCATGCGAGGTGTTCGATGAAATGGTCGGAAGGTATGCATCTTCGATCCCTTGTTCTTGCTTCTCTTTTCGCCATTGTGGTAGCTCGTGACTTGATGTCACTCAATGTAGCGGTGGTTCAAAGATCAAATCTTGATCAAGGCTTGGAGCGCGTTGTCTATGGATGCTTGCAGGGGTATGTCTCAAAGCTCCAAGAGATATTGGCAAAGAATCGAAGATCAATACTTCCACGTGATGGTCAAGTATCCCAACAGGACACCACAGACCTTTCAGTCACTCCAAGGTCGTTGGGACGTGATGCTAGCAAAGACATTGGAGAAAAGAAAGGGTTGGCCAAGAAGAAGGCACGAGAGAGCAAGGGCCATCAGCCAAGAATGAGGGGTTGCGCAAGGCGGCCATTAAGGACAGAAGAGCACGTGCCGCCATGTCCAAGCTTCTTGTCGAAGAGAATAGGATCATGACATTGAACCGCAATGACATGGACGACATCAGCCAAGAATGGCATGATATGGCAAGGAGAAACATCTTGAAGAGGAGGATGCTTGCGTCGGCCGGTGCGTGTTACTGTGCCGGTGATGTTTTATCATCAGGATTTGGAACCAATGTCGCTGATGATTTCGGTGCCGAAGTTGGAACAAGTGCCGGTGATGGATTGGGGGCGGCGATGACCTCGATTGATGTGGTGGGGAGTGAAGAGTGACCAAGATGATGACGGATGTGATTGTCGTTTTTGCATGAAGTCCTTTTGGATTTGTCCTTCAAAACTATGCATTTATTTGGGCGTGAACTATGTTTTATTGTTTGAATTTGAACTCATTTGTCGGAATCGCTGTCAAATTTTTTATTAGTGGTTTTCGGTTTGCGGGTCAACGCGGCGGCGTCCGAGCAGACCCCGCGTAGCCGACCGGTAAAAAACGCATCTTCTATGAATATCCTTTTTACGAGTCCGTTTTGCAGGGTCTAACTCTGCCCTCGCTCGCGCCGGCCTGCAAAGCCGTTTTTCCGCGAAATGTAAACGTGTTTTACGGATCGGCGTTATATGAGGTCTACTAGAGATGCTCTAAAGGTGAGCAAATCTTTAACAACAACTCGCCATAGCAAGACCTTCCGAATGAAAGAATCCCTCAACACCTGGATGGAACACAATGACATAACCTAAAAAGATTCATGTCCTCCATGCAAAACAACAGCACAAACCTCCAGGTCTTCATCAAGCAAGTCTGATTTTCTTCTTCTGAAGTTTCATATATTCTCTAGAATTTCTTATCATTTATTATGATTATTCTATGCAGCATTGCATGGTCTACCCGGCATTTTGTCACAGTATTTTTATTTGGTGAAACTAAATGTTGTTGGTATTTGCTGACTTAAGCATTGCAGTCCTACTAAAATATACAAGAGCAATGGGCACTTTAAGTGCTAACGACAATAGTAGAGCCATGACTAATGGATATTCATCAAAACATCAGAATCATTTTCTATATATCTTGGCCCATATCTTGTACAGAAATATAGCGATTGTCATTTAAATCAAACATGTATCATTGTTGTAAATGAAAATAATATTCATACGTCAAAACATTTGTAGGATCACAAGCATATGGGCGTTTTCTACCTGATTTGCTAGTGAAGACCGATCCAGTGGTCATTCGTCTGCGCTTTATTTGTGTGTCTTGTGCGTCAGAACCTATATATTCAATGAAAGGTCAAATAAAGGGATACATTATGAATGTCAAATTCATACAAAGAGCACAAAAATTTAAACACTGGATGGAATGTCTTGATTTTGATAAGTTAAGAATTATCACTCATAGTGGAGTCTGGCCGTGAGGCTCGTTGGAAAAAAATAATAGGCAAGTTCAGAAACGTAAATGACTTTGATGTGCAATCTATACGAGACAAGATAGGCCATTGAGCGTTTTTCCTGGAGGAGAAATACATGTTATTTGGTAGGAAATGGAGGTATTTTAGCAAACTTTATCAGTGATGTAAGATGTACATAATAGAGGTCTAGAGTTTCCTCTTCAATTTTAAAAAAGATATTTTTTAATGCCAAGTGTAGTGTTCAGAATTTAGTGCAGATAACCCTCCACTACACTATTTTTGTCTTTTACAAGAGTTACCACTATGACAACTTGGACAACCTGTTTCAATTTTTTGATAATTTGAACACAATTGATCCCAATATTCCACTTCGAACCACATTTGAGATTTTGGATGAACCTCACATGATACAAATAGTGGATATTCCGCAACAACTGAATATTGAGAAATAATCCTACTCCGTTTTTAAAACATTGAACTGAATATTTGAGTTAAATCTGGTTCAAACTAGAATATTCAGTTTAAAATGTGGTTCAATCTGTCAAATATTTAGAAATAGGGATCCATTTTATCAGTTTAACAAATAGCTGGTCCACAGTAGAATTTACCTAGCCAAACTAATAAAACCTTTTTTGCTCCTTTTCATCAATAATAATAAAACCATTTAATTCCTTTTCAAAAATAGGTTTTGACATGACCTACAAGGGTGCCACTTTGTCGATTGCTATTGTTCCTAAATATGCTAATGAAAAACGGTGAGACAGTGACCATGAAACTAGTTCACAACGAATCTAAATAGACTTATGTATGTTAATGATCAGAGTAAAAAAAACAAACGCTTGTGGCACTTAATATGTCAATCCATTTTGGGATGCAAGATAATACTTTTCAGAATTTCAAGTTTGAGAATTAGGATGTTGCATACATACATACCTGCGTGAGTCGAAAGGGTTGAGTTGAAGGACCAAGACAATATCTGATGGAGCTGGAAAGATGTACCAGTGGCCGCAGAAAACCCCACCGCCACCTCCGGCGGTAGCAAGGACGTGACGGGATCAGGCAATATGGTGCTTACCTCAATGGGGCCGACAGAAGGATGATCATCAAACTGTAGGGAGGCGACAAGCATCTTGGTACTGTTGTCGTAGGTGATGGACGCTGTCATAGAGCCGTTCAAGCTGAAGGTGGGTAAGCTTGTCGTGTTAACCGACTGCCTAACAGAGTTTATGTCGACGCCGATATGATCCTGGGTGCCACTTGGGTCCCAGGTGTTGCTGAACACGTCGAACTCTACGGCGATGAACTGGTCTGTGCCGTGGACTTGGCTCCGGCCGTCATCGACAGGGAGACCGAGGTTACCCCCGCTTGAGCTTGGCGGTAATCTGGAAGGGTAGCTGGAGAGGAAGAAAGCCATGCCACCCTCTTTGTTGCTGCCACCGACGTTGAGCCCGATCGCGAACTTGAACCGTGTGGTGAAGCTCGATACCTCACCGGTGATACTGTCATAGAAGGGCACAGGGTGAGCGTACGCCATCCGCCCCATGCAGTTGTTGTTGGCGATTCTCTGCGTGATGGAGTTGTAGGTGAGGTCGACCAGCTTCCCGTGCAAGGCCGCATCGCCCTCCAATCGGAGGTCTTGTAAGCGAGAGATGGATATGGTGGAGAAGTCGAAGCTGAAGGAGAAGGGTGAGTTGGCGGCTGCTACGAGATGCTGAGGAGCATTACGAGACATGGAAAGGAGGACGCAGCCAGCGTAAAGTAGTAGGAGAAGCTGCGGCGTGCTGCTTCTTGCACCTGAGGCCATTAGCATATGTGCTGCTACTTGGAGTTGGAAGTGATAATCCCGCTTATGATTGGCCAGCGTGTTCTAAGACCTTAAATAGCCGAGCAGACTTGTATCTCGTGTTGTACCTACCTCGTACTCCCTCCTGTTCCAAAATATAAGTGTTTTTATAAAAATTATAATACAAACTACATACGAATGTATGTAGATATATTTTAGATTGTAGATCCATTCATTTTGTTTCATATGTAGTCCGTATTTGAATCTTTAAAAAGACTTATATTTAGAGACACAGAGACTAGTACGATAAGAACATTTTTTTTCATAAGTATAAAGACACTTGGTCTGATTTTAAAATTCTCCATAGTTTTATATGTTGTTTTCATAAGTATAAAGACACTTGGTCTGTTTTCATTTTAAAATTCTCCATAGTTTTATACTTGGACACGTCTGACTTTCGCGGGAAAGACCTAAATTACAGGTCGCCTTTTTTCCTTTACAAAAAGTGGACAAATGGAGACTTGCACTCTAACGCTAGCATGTCACTATAGATTACATGCAACTTGTATGCACATCTCTGTAATTATACGTACTAACTAGCTAGCCATCGTGGACTGGTCCATCCATATGCATGCTATATGCATGATCGGGTAGTCTTGCTTTAGTCTCTACAAATACTATATATACTACTACTAACTCACACATCGCGAACTGGTCCATCAACACGGTATTTCCAGTTTTCCACACATGACGCTACATCTAATATTTAACATATTATACTGTGGCACCAGATCAAGAAAGTCTGACGTGTCCAGGATGCGTGCATTCAAATGATGCTGAATTATTGAGGATCTCGAGTCAAGTCTATACTTTCTCGTATGCCTTCTTCCGTATGAGAAGTCTGCCCCATCAGCAACCCAAGGGTTTATTGTCAGAAGCCTTCTTGGGATTCCTTTATTTTGTTCCCAAATATGATAGTTGTTGATAGCTAGAAAACATGTTGAAATACATATTGTGATATACTATATTCATTAGTACTTTCTCTGTTTTTATTTACTCTGCATATTAGCTTCGTTCTGAATCAAAGTTAACATAGTTTGACCAAATTCATACAAAATGGTATGAACATTTACAATAAAAGAATAGATGAACATGATGTGAAAATATATTCAATGATGAATCTAATGGTATTGATTTAGTATTCCATATGATAATAAAATTTATATAAATTTGGTCAACTTTTATTTTAAGGCAAAGCTAATATGCATAATAAAGAAAAATGGAGACCGATCGATCCAGGATGCATGCACACGCACGATGCCCAATTGTCCTCTTAACTCGCACATGATCGATAGTTTGTCATGACAATGGAAGATGAGCTGCACTAGCTTTAATCAAGAGAGCTTGAATTTTCATCAGATTGATATGTTAGCAGGCAGCTAATTACCTGCTCAATGGTACAATAAACCCTCATTTGAAATTGGTGAAGTGTAGTTAATTTGGAGTGTGGCGATTTGGCTCCCGGGCTCAGATGAGCCTGGGCATTAACAGTAAAATTGTAAAAAATAGAAAAATAGTTCAAAAAATTACGAGTTTTTTGTGGTGAAAGATGCATGAATGTGTGATGTTCATGTCAGTTTTCAGATAATTCAGACATCTTGGAAGCTCTCAGCAAAAAAGATAAAATTAGGGGCTGCGGAAAAGTGTATTATTTAGATCTATTTTGTCTTTTTTACTGAGAACTGCTCAAATGCCCAAATGGTCTAAAAATTGGCACGGAGGTCCTGCGCTCATGCATTTTTCGCCACAAAACTTTTTGGAAGTTTTTGAACATTTTTTCTATTCTTTTTAATTTTACTGTTCACCGAATACGTGTGAGCTCGCGCTTAGAGATGGATTATCGGTTAATTTGCCACCACTCTTAGCTGTACAATATACATTCTTTAGGATCCAGTCGAGTCTAGTCTAGTATGCTTTTTTTTGTATTAGCCACCTGCCCATCAGTCATTCAAAAGTTCATGGTTTCAAGTTCTCTTTAAATATCTTATTTTCATTTTCTAAATATGAAAGTTTATTACAGAAACTTAATTTGTTAAAATACATTCAGTTTTTAATTTACTATGAGGTTTAGCATAATTGTGAGTATCCCACAAACGCAAAGTCGCCTTAACAACTTCATGAAACTTGCTGTATGTATTCATGGTATCGGTAAATAAGCTATTCTCTACTCAGGTGTGCTGATTTTTCTTCGTTTTCTTTCTGAAAAATAACGAACTAATGGCATGCAAATGAAAACTTGTTCCACAAAAAGAAATGGGAAGAGTTTGTTCAAATATAGACATTGAAGACTCTATATTCAGAAGCTTAGCCATCACCAGAAGAGTTGTGATTCGGTTTCATGGTTTGGCACTAGCCTAACTTGCGGCACAACATCTTACTATGTAGTATAATATGAAGGCATTTCTTGTGGGCACCCATTGCTTTCTCATAGAATGCAGTACCGCACGCACGTGCGAAGCAATTAAGCAATGAAATGAAGGCATTCACGGAGTCTACTTATTCAAATTGGCAAGATTTAAGAAAATTGTGGTCAAGGAGGGGCTGCACAACGGAAGGTGGATGCAAGCGTTACAAAAAATATAGCTGTTATTTTCCCTTGTCGTAAACAGTGAATGCAATTTACTACAGCCATCCTCATATAGCCCACGCACTCAAGATATCTTTGTTACCTGATCAAACCAGAGTTTTAATTATATCAAGAATTTTCCATTTCTATGGACAGAATAGCTGCTAACATTTTATTTTTCTGATTGACCAATGCTATTAAATGAACCATCAATTAAAGCAATTGCCAGTATCAAGATATTCCAAAGTCAGTTGAGGAAGAGCGAAACAGAGACACTCTCTCTGTTGCGCACATAACACGGTCCTGATGTGGTGTGTGTCTCAAGAGGAAGGAAGCAAGCAATTTCTGTGCACCCGTATTTGAGGATGCAACGTCTTACCATTGGAAGTACAAAAGCGGAAAGCCTGGGAAACTCTGTTTAAAGACTATTACTGGAGTTTCAGTGGACGATCTCTGAAATAATAATCGTCTTAAAATAGGAGCACCAGTCTTAGTTCTTTACCTTTTCTCGCATCATTTAACTTTGTTTAACAGCATCAGTTAACTGGTAGTAGTACTAAGTACCTTGAAATGTCCCTCGTTATGTTGAACAAGTTGATTACTACTACATGGGATTGGAATTGCCATCACACCTCGAACAGACTCTGTTTTGCTTCTGCTACTGGAGTTCTGCTAAGATCAAGGTGTTTCTCTTATCATTCTTACCATTTACTGTAATTCATAGTACGTATTAAATACTGTCAAACTGTGGTACTAGTCAAGTTGATCTATTCATTATTGTTGCATTAGGGAATTCATCTAAAGTTCCCACGTTGGATAATTACTGGAACAAACAGACATACAGATAGTCTCCAAGAGTCTACTGTACACTACATCGTCTTTTTTCTGACACACAAAAGCTTACTGTTCATCCAAAAAATACGAATACATAGCAACGCTTGTCTTTGCCAAATAAAATAGATAGATCAAAATCTAATGTTCAACTACAGTTCAAGCTGCAGTGCCAAAGTAGGCTTGCCTTTCACCATGTCTGCTCTGCATTCATGCACTCAAAAGCTCCAATCACATCCAGCAGGGATGTAGCTCCCCTTCACCTGATCAAACCAAGGTTTTGATTATATCAAGATATATACGACCACGCACCACGGCACCAGGGTTTAACACACCAAGAATTTTCATTTACATGCATAGAAGGATGCTAACTTTATTAACAAGATCACACATGCTATTAAATGAACCATCAGTTAAAGAAGTTGCCAATACAGAGTATCAAGGGAACAAACCAAGAAAAGAACTCTTGTATTTCCGGGGTTTAACTTAAGCTTGACAAAGTTACTTAGGCTGACTGACAGTACATTTCAGTTACTTAGGCTGACTGACAGTACATTTCAAAACCCTCTCACTCAAGTGGCTTCTGAATCACGCACCGATTCAGTTACTTAGGCTGACTGTCAGTACATTTCAAAACCCTCTGACTCAAGTGGCTTCTGAATCACGCACCGATTCAGTTACTTAGGCTGACTGACAGTACATTTCAAAACCCTCTGACTCAAGTGGCTGGGGCCTGGGATATTAAAGTCAAACTTTACCCAAAAAAAGTAGTAGAGCTCTAAACGAGATGCACTCGACACGGTTTGATTATTGTCTGCAAAGAGTACCATATGCATAGTTTCTGCCTGTTGTACTTGGAAAATGTGACTGCCAATTTTGTCAATCATGGGCCCTGTTTGGATACTCTAACTTAGCTAGAGGTTAGTGTTATAGTTCCTAGCTCATGACTAACCCTAAACTAACTCTAACCAAAAAGGTGTTTGGATGATACGGTTAGATTGACAATAGTTGTACTTGATGGAGAGAGGAAAGTGATTTTTTAGTGGGTCCCTTGAGAACTAGCTCCAGTTAACACCTATTACCTAGTGGATATAGAGAGAAAAGTGACTTTTTAGTAGGCCCCATGAAAACTAGCTCCAATTAGCACCTCTTGGGTGAGCTAGTTTTTTTGAGTGGGTTAGATGCAACTAGGTCTAATCTAACCCTCATGTTTGGATACTTTAAAGCTATTTGAGCCCCAACTAACTCAAACTAACTCTAGCCTATGGATCCAAATAGGACCATGGTCTCATGGATGTTTCCAGGATGACCCTGTGTTACTTCAACTGGAGTTTCATGGCTGACCTTTCGAATAATTTACTTAAGATGCCAGTCTTAGTTCTGTTATGATCATGATAATTTCTTTAGCACTTCTCATATCAAATTGATTCTGTCATAAAGCTCTTAAATAGCCCTCGTTACGCCTGAAAATGTGGCTGCTGCTATTGCGTAAAGACCGCAACTACATGATGCATGTATATGCAATAGAAGGAAATACATAATAGTCTCCGCTAATACTAAGTAGATACACTAATGTTCTGCTTGGCACCCTGCTAGAAGTTGTATCAGTTATCTATCTTTCAGAGTTAAACCACTTAAAAGTTGCTTGATACATTGAGCTGATAAGAAGCGGGTGGTTAAATTTCTGAAATGAAGGGAACAACAAGACTTTCCCACAAAAAAACAAGACTTTCCCACAAAAAAACAAGACTTTCCATACTTTGTAGCATGAACATCACCCTTGCTATATTTTACACAGGCTCGATAACGAAATGTTCTGGAGTTGTTGTCACTTGTCAGTTGACGAAGAGCCAAACAGAGACACTCTCTGTTCTGCACTTAACATTGTTCTGAGGTGGTGTTTCAAGAGGAAGCAAGCAATTTCTGAGCGCCCGTATTTTAGGATACAAAGTCTTACCCTTTACTGTAATTCCAAGTACGTAGTAAATACTGTCAAATGACCCCCACTGAGATTGGAGCTACCATGGTAGTTAATCTATTCATTATTGTTGCATTAGGGAATTCATCTCAAGTTCCTCTTTATCGGAAAAAAATCTCAAGTTCCCACATTGGATAATTACTGGAACAAACATCATAAATACAGATAGTCTCTAAGAGGCTATACTACATCATCGTTTCTCCTGACACGTAAAATCTTACTGCCCATCCACAAAGTACAGACGGCATAACACTTGTCTTTGCCAAATAGATAGATGACCAAAAATTTAAAAATAATGTTCAACTACAGTCCAAACTGCAGCGTCAAAGTAGGCTTCCCTTGTTGGAGTTAAACACGAAAGAATCGTGGCCATGTCGGATTCAGTACATGCATGTAGGTGTCCGACTAGGTTTCTAGTTCAATCACGAATAGAATTAGGATTAGTTGGCAGCCTAGCTAGCTAATATATATACTCATGTATACCCCTGTACTGAGAACCAGAATCGTGAGTTGAAATAAAACACAAGGCTCGTTACGAGCCTTTGGCAATACGCCGGTATCTCGTGTGCGTGCGTTTGGTGCTTCCGGCCGGCTGGCCGTTGTGTGCGTACGTATACGTTGGCGTAGTTGCTGCAGTTTCACATAGAATCGATCAGGAGCAGCGCGCTATTTTGGGATAGCTTTGCACTGCATTGGTGGATCGAACAGGAGCCAGCTAGTGGTGTATCTCGACGTAAAGCAATTCGTTGAGTTCAACAAGTGGTTAGTCTTCGTCGTCGATCGTCACCGTCGTCGGAAAGTACTCGGCGTCGGGTCTGGGCTAACATCCCTTTCACCACGTCTGCTCTGCATTCATGCATTCAAAAGCTCCAACCACATCCAGCAGGGATGTAGCTCCCCTTTCACCTGATCAAGCCAATGTTTTGATTATATCAGATATATACGACCACGCACCAGGGTTTAACATATCAAGAATTTTCATTTCCGTGCATAGCAGGATGCTAACCTTACTAACAAGATCACCCATGCTATTAAATGAACCGCCAGTTAAATAAAAATTGTCAATACAGAGTCTGAGCTAACACACTGCTAATAGTTGTATCGATTACCATTCTTTCTGAGTTATGTAATTTTTATATACTAGCAACCAAGAGGGTTAAGCAGTTAAAGATTCTCACTAGCATTAGTGCCAATCAAGACTCGGAGCACTAGGATTCTCACTAGTAGTTTCTATTGAGAATCTTTGTTTGCACTAAGATTCTCACGAAGGGAACTTGATGGCGGGATAGTAGGACTTTAACTTGAGGGAACAGGACTAGGATTCTCACTAGCAGTTTGTACCCATCCTCACTAACAGGACTCAAAGCACGTAGTTAATGGTCTGCACTTCTTGTTCATTATTTTCATCCCCTGGGCCTGATGAAGCTGCTTCATCATCCTGCTCTGCATCCACCAAGGCAAATTGAATATGACAAAAATTAGTGAGCAGAGCAACCCGACCATCAAATTAAGATGTAGGAGAAGCTATATGTTAATTTACCTCCCGATTTGGATGACCTGCTGGCCATGAAGTGCTGCGACAGCATATCCCTCGCCCTGACAGCGTCCTCCTTTGCTATCTCACGCACTTCCATGGAGTAATTCTTCCGCTTGGTGCTCAGCATGGCTGCATCATCCTCCAGTTCTATGACTATGTTATGCAATCTGCAGCAGGCATATATTATTTTACTTAGAGTTTCCAGATTGGCCGGCCACCACACCTCTCCCTGCAGGCACTTCCATGTGTCTTTGAGCCTTGCCATCGCCTTCAGAGCACAGGTTCTGGCCGCGGAGTGTCGCCTATTAAACTCTGCTTTGGTATCTGAGAGGTCTTCTTCCTGGTAAGGCGTGAGTAGCCACGGAAGAAGAGGATATCCTGTATCACCAATTATATATTCCCCGACTTCTGATCCATCCAATGCTACCTTTAGCTTGCTGCCATTCAGCCTACCGCCCTTCTCGCACCCATTAAAGAGATGAGAGTCGTACAATATGTTTATGTGGTTTATGCTACCTGCCGATCCCAACCAGATGTTTCTGAACCTCATCTCTGGATCAACGATCACTTGCATCTGAGTGGTCTTATTCTTCTCCCAGTTAGGTCCAAATGGGATTTGAGTTGCACATATAACACCACAACAGTTATTCATCTTGTGGATCTTCTCAAACTTGGATTTGATTTCATCCTTCTCATTGCAGTCTGGCCAGCTTGAGTGGTGGTCTGCCTGCTCCCACATAGCATCAACGAACCTCTCAGTTACTGACAAGGCGGTTGACTCGTTCACACCAACAGAGGATCCTACGATCCCTGTTGGCTCACTGGAATGCAGCCTTCTAAGAGCAACGGCTACCCGGTCTTGTAAAGACAGCACCCTTCCGTTAACAAAGGTGTAGCTGTTCATATCTTGCATTGACGGCTCCATCACCAAGCTGCAGATGTAGCTAAAGGTTTCTCTCGTCATTTTGAAGACAAACTGAAATCTTTGTGCATCCTCAAAATAAGACAAGGTTCCTATATTAGAAGAAAACGTAAAAGATATTACACAACTCATAACTTGCAAGGCAAGATGCCTAGGAGAACAAATAGAGAACAAATATTTAGCAACATATGGAAGCGCAGTCAGATCCGACAGTAGCATTGGTCGATAAATAAGCATTACAAAACGATAAGAAGTTAGTTGTCTAAGGTAATACATCTATGTACTATATATTTTTTCGTCCTACTCTAGAAGGGTGTATTCAAAAGAATGAGAATGTAGGGAATATATTTAAACTGCAACATGCTGATGAAAGGTAGAAAATAAAGAGAATAGTTTAGATAACCAGAATAAATAGACAAATTAAGATGAACCAGCATTGCAAAATTACCTCTGGACATGAAAGAGAAGCTGACATTTGTCTCCAAGTTGTAGGGCTTAGCTGTGTACAAGACATACCATTTCCTGGAATTACCTCCTTCGCCTGCATAAGCCTTGACATGCCCAACATGCCTGAACTTGTCCCACTCAAGGCCAGATTGTCCCGCGGCTATGGAAGCAAGCAGTGCTAGGCGGCAGCATAACTCCAAATGTCTTGGGTTTATACCTCCCATGTATATTGGGAGTGTCTCCATGTCTTTATCTGTGAGCATGAGCCTCTGGAGTGCAGGAACACCCTCCAACACCTTCAGCTTTGGGCAGTCTTCGATGGTAAGCTTCTGCAGCCTGGGAAGATTAGTGATCCTCTCCAAGTCAAGGTTTTCATCCAGATCCAGCTCAACCAGAGATGGAAAGTTCTCTATAGAGATGAGGCCCTGGACATAGGATATGATTAATTTATTCAAAGCCCTTGCCTGGGATGCAAGGCCAGGAGGAAGACACTTCAATTTGCATCTATCTAGCGTAAGCACCTGCAAGACAGGAAAGGCTTGCACTTGCTCCTCCCAGTCCCACTCCTCCCATTCCACCAATCTTATTAATTCCATCTTATGCAATCTCGGAAATGCAGCCACCATTTGGGCAGGACGAGCGTTGTAGTGATTGTTGGACTGCATGAATTCAGGTCCAACACACTTGATGGCTGGAGCACAATTGATCTGAATGAACTCCAGATAGGGGAGCCGACACAAGCCATCAGGAAGCTGTGTGCAGCAAGCTAGGTCGACAATGAACAGAATCCTTAAGCTCTGGAGGGGCACATCTGATGATGACATCATCCACCTTGGGGGCCATCGGCCAAAATATCCTCTCATATCAAGAGATTCTAACCTGGGCGGAGGGCAGAGCTCATGAAACACCTTCTCCATTTGTTGTTGCTCTTCCTCAGAGACACAATCTTCCTCTTTAATCAGTCCATCATCTCCTAATATACTACCACAATTTAAGACTAGAGTAGTAAGATGCACCTTGTCAGCAAGCTTTGCCTTTGCTGCCAATGAGGAAGTAGTTATATTCTCCAATCCGTCCAAATCAAGAATCTTGAGCTGAGAAAGAGGACCCAACTCTTCCAAACTACAACAATCACCATCCACCTGGGCTGGAAACCCAAGTAATACCCTTAAGTTCGTCAGAGCACAAAAACCCCTGGGTATGCCTTTTATACTTGTTGCATTGAAGTTAAGGTACCTTAGCTGCCCTAACTTCACAATGCTACCTGGAAGTTTCACAAATTGTTTGCATCCAAAAAGGCTAATGTACTGCAAGAATTTCATATTTCCAATGCTATCAGGCAGACTAGATATATCAGTTTCTCGTAAGGACAAGTACCTCAGGTGCTTGAGTTCATGCAAAGATTCAAGCAATTCTACAACATGTGCAGAATCTATATGCAAAGTTTGTAGACATGGAAAATTAACTAACGAATCACCAGGCTTGATATTTATATAGCCAGTTGATATTAATGCCCTTAATGTCTTTTGTGCTTGCAAAGAACTCCACTCTAACCCATATGATTCTGATGCTTTGCTTTCCAGAGATAACCGAAGAAACTCATGTGCACTAAGTTTACTAACAATATTAGTTTCTCCACTATGAACTGCTAGTGCCTCATCTCTAGCCACAAATTGAGCAAATGAGCGTACAACATCATGCATGTTGCAGACATATTGATCAACATAAACTGTATTTGGCTCTATAAGATTCCTCAGTATCAGCTCCTTGTAGTACTTGCTTCCTAATTCTTCTATGTCATCTAAGGTCCCGTGAAGAAATCCTTCACTAATCCACATGCCAATGATTTCGTTCCTAGAAAACACTGCAGTTTTAGGGAGAAGGGAGTAGTGCAGAAAACATTGTTTGGCACAAGAAGATAAATCTTCATAGCTTAAATATACTGCATTGTTTAGCTCTTCGGGTATTCCTGATATTGACCATATAGAATCATCCAAAACTATCTTCCACTCATGCTGTTTTTTGTCCTTCTGACACAAGATCCCACCCATTACTTTGAGAGCAAGAGGCAAACCATCACATTTTCCAACAATCTGCACTCCAATATCCTTGAGCATATCAATTTCACATTCATCTGTCTCACTTGAGATTATCTGCAAGCAGTTGAACTGATAGAGTCAATAGCGGAGTGTGTTGGGCATAAGCTACGCATGGTGTGCCGGGCGCGAGCGTGCGTGCGCGAGCGGGGGGCACAGCGGGAGTGTGGCGGGTGTGCGTGCGTGTGTGTGCGCGCGTGAGCACAGGCGTGTCAGTGCGTCGCGGTGTGCGTGCGTTAGACTAGGGTTAGCTAGGCGTGCTGGTCCGGGTCTCCCAGGAGCGATCACTCGCGGGCTTTGTGTTAGCAGGGCGCGTTCGTGCGCGCGGTGGCCGCGACTAGAGCGGGCGAGATCGTGTGCAGCGGGAGGTGGGTGCCCAGGGTATAAAACCTGTGTGGGGTGCGTCTGTAACCAGTGTGGGTGTCGAGTTAGAGCTCGGAATAGAAGCCGTGGTTGCGGCGGCGGCGTACGTGCGCCGGGAAAATCCCCACCGTTTCCCTGTGCTCTCCTCTCCTTCCTCCCTCCTTCTCTGTTTGCGACAGTGTAGCAAGGCGAGAGGCAGTGCGTGAGAGAGCGAGAGGTGCCGGGGCAACAACAGAGTGGTTTTCCTTTAGAGAAAAAACATAGAAATTTGGTAACTGCTAGTGGAGAAAGAAACTCATGAATGATCAGTTAACGTACTGCCTAAATTGAACTATCAAGTGGATGAGCTGGTAAGTGAGGATGTTGCTGTCAACTCGGATGCCTATAGCATGTGCGAGGCTACAATCATTACATGTTCACCCAAACGATGTTAGGTTTTTTACTCTTTTAACCACAGGATGCTTAATTTAATCTATGATCTCAGAAACTAAACAGATTATGTGCTTAATTATGTGGATACATACTACAATACATATACTCATCCTCCAGAAAACAGAGTCATATTTTTTACCCAGAAAACCAGAGTCATACTTAATCTACAGTTACACAAGGGGGGTTGGTTGTTACATGTTTAAATCATCTATAATTCTATACAGGAAATTTTATAATTCTACCAATCACAAATAAGTTTTTTTTAGAAAAGGACCAATTACAAATAAGTAGAAGAATGAAGTACCATCTTTTGTTTTTTATCATTCTACCAATTGCAAATGATTGACTGTGTAGTTGTGAACATGATGGAAATGGAAGAACAATGACACTGTTTCTCACTTTTTATAAATGTAAGAACATTCATATGATCCTAATTACCAATTTTGTTTGGACTTGCATTTTAGGTGATGACTACGTATATTACTATGTATATTTCAATAAAATTAGCTTGCTAAAAGGGAAAAACAGTGCCAAATAAAGGAATATGGTTTACGGAGACACTATTAATTACTAAGGGATAAAACTATATATTCGAAAAAAGATGCATGTGGGAATATCTGTAGGAGCACAGATGACCAACTTTCATCAACCTAAATTTGATACCTAGGTTGAACTATTGCACTTTCTGTGCACACAATACAGAGTGTCCGAACTAGTTGCGGCAGGTGCATGTGTGGTGGCATAAAAATATAGTGTCCCTGTTGTATGGGTCCATGTTGTAATCTCAAAGAATTGTACATAAAAGAAGTATGCCCAATTATTATATCCCTACCCCAAATTAAGCATGAACGTAGTAATATTAAAGATGTATGGAATTTAGTTATGCACCTGTTTCTTGAGCAATGACCAGGCATCCTCCTCCTCTAATTTGTCCACATGGTGGTAGGGAAGCACAGCTTTCATCCTTCGAGCTACTCTTTCATCTCTAGTAGTGACGAGGACTCGGCTACCTTGAGCCACAACATTAGACAAGGATGTTTTAAGCACATCATCCCATGCTTCATGGTCCCAAACATCATCTAGCACCAGGAATAGCTTCTTCCCTTTCAAGCTGGTGGCAAGGATTGGCTGAAGCACAGCCAATGCCTTTTCGCGACCATGTTGTCCCCCAGCTTGCGTGATGATTGTCCTGAGCAAGTCAACCTTGTCGAAGTCCTTGTTGATGCTCAACCATATCGACTTCTCGAACTCGGCATTCAGGGCTTCATCGTTGAAGACCTTCTGGGCAAGAGTGGTCTTGCCGATTCCACCAACCCCAACAACGGCGACTACCATGATGTTGGTATTGACCTCCTTTTCACTCAGCA
The DNA here is from genome assembly GCF_904849725.1 of Hordeum vulgare subsp. vulgare. Classification (NCBI taxonomy): domain Eukaryota; kingdom Viridiplantae; phylum Streptophyta; class Magnoliopsida; order Poales; family Poaceae; genus Hordeum; species Hordeum vulgare. The sequence continues at coordinate 18,890,230 of NC_058523.1, forward strand.
TGATCTCGACTAGCTTTCTCGTGTCTTGTTCGATCTTCTCTCCGACTACACCGGACCGATCAAACTCCCCTGATGTCTCACGTCTTTTATTGCCAGAATGAGAGCCATGGACCTTGCTGTTGCGATCCTCATAGGAACCAAGAGGGATGAAGCTGAAAGCAGCGCTTCGCTCCATGATGATGTCGAGCCTCTTGTTGAGCGCCTTGATGCGGGTACCGATGTCGTGGGCATGGGAGGGATTCCGCATGCAGAAAAGCAAGGGGTTGCAGCACCCCACATTTGCACTGGACATACCGTGCTCCATGGCCTTGAGCTGGCAGAGGTCGAGGATGTCGGCAGCTTCATACATGGCACGCTTGAGCTGGGACACCCATTCTTGCACCCTCTTGTCAGTGATGTTTCTCCTGTCAGCATCAGCGAGGAAGTTCTTGAGATCCCTAAGCTTAATGTGCATCTTGTCGATCTCACGTTTGAATCCAAGCAACATGTGCACCTCTTCACTCGCCATCTCCGTCAGCATGTGTAGCACGTATGACGCAAAGGCATCCAGGACCATCGTTATATATGTTTGGTACGTTTTTTCTGTTACAAATTTTAACCACATATATCAAGATCATCCCCGCCACTTGTTGCAGCTGAAGATTGCCAGCCAAAACTAGTGAAAAAGGCAGCACTAGAATGCTAACATGGGTACATGAGGAACAAGTTATAATTTATGAGCATGTGCAAGCTACCTAGATTAACAGAGGCAAGCAAAGCCAACTAATCATACAGAGAGGTACAAAATTACCTTCAAGACGGATGTATGTTGGGTCTTGCTCTAGGCCTTCTGGAGCAACTCGTATTACAAGCTAGTACATGTGAAGGGCCTAATAAGGACGGGGCATTATATGTATATATAAGCTAAAGGGGATTACAAGCACCTTGTATGCGAATATATATACTAATCCGCACATTGTGATCAACGGATCAGGCTATCTGTCCACAAATTAAAATATGTGCTGAGTCTTGGATTGTTCATCAGACTGATCTGTTAGCTGGCAATTAAAATATGTAGCTGGTGAGGGGTATGATACAATTGATGCAACCTGTAATGTTAAGAAGCTGTAATACCTAGATATATCCGTCTCTTATTAAACGCTTTGCAGGGAAGGAAACACGTAAGCCAGGACCCAGCAGCATCCCGGTATTTCCCGGAAGGAAGTGATGTAGTTTACTTTGAAACGGTCTGTTTGTTCGGAAGGCCATAGCCAAAAGACTCCTTGTGATTTGGTTTGATTTCACACTAGCCTAACTTGCTGCACAATGCTTACCTTATACTAGTATAATATAAAGGCTCTTTATTGGTGGGCACCTAGCATTGGTTAACTAGCACTAATTGTCACCATCTTGTACCTCCCACGGTCCCGATTGGAGGAGCAGAAGAAGGTTGCAGAGAAATTGCACAGGAGATTTGGAGTTAGGCCTATCGTAATGCATTGTCTCTTAGCGCGGTATCCTAGGTAGTATACGATCGTTAGATACAACCATCCTAATGTATTGTATGTTAAGTGTCGTATCTTAGTAAGCATGTATTTAATGATTTTGGCCTCATACTAATATGTGATTGGTCTAACAAGTTATTTTGCCTATGATACCGTGCAGAGAAATTGCACAGGAGATTTGGAGTTAGAGAATGCAGCCTGATGAATTGTAGTAGATGAGGCACCGCACTATTATTTATCGGGACCGTAGAAATCAAATACTGAAAATCCCCGAGTCAATTTTGTGCAAGATGATCATCAAGAAGCAGGGTTGGTCATAATTGGTGGAATCAAAATGAGTTGTGCATGCATGACTATGGTTGTTTGTGCATACTTTTAAACAGTGGTGATGCTAACAGCGGTTGATGTTGCTTAAGTATATTCAGAGATGTCAGTGTTGCATTCTACCAACAGCGAATCTTGGTAATGCAATGCAGAGTGCTCTCAATGAATTTGGAATTGATGATTCAAACACAAATCAGATGGGCAATTTCAGCCATACACCGAACGAATTAGCAAAAATTAAGCGTCAAATGGGTGAATAGAACGAATGGAATGCTAAAGAGCAAAGGGTGAGTACAGATTGGTGCCGTATTCACCGGACCTTCGGCTGCGGCATGGCGGCGGCCGCGCACAAGCATCTATCTGACCCGAGTCGCTCTGACGGCGCCGCCGATCGCGACTTCTCGCCGGCAAAGGGCAACGGGCCGGGTGTGTGCTCCGAGAAAAGCCCCAGCCTGAGAGGCCGCTGGTGAAGAGCAGCTCCGTGCGGGAAATACAATTGACTTCCCTGAAAAAAAAAACATTTCTGGCAAATGGGACCATGTGCTCCTGGGAGTCTAATTGGATTTAGGAAATTACAACGCTTAAATTTCTAACAACGTTCACTCTGTAATAAATAATGTTCATGAAATTTTAAAAATTTGCTCACTCAAATTATTCACACAATTCAAAAAAGTGTTCTTGCAATTTCAAAAATGTTGACAAGTTTCAAAATACGTCCATAACATGTTTTAAGTATTCCTAAAAATGTAAAACATCGTTCACATAATTCATAAAAAAAATCATCATTCAAAAAATATTTACTTGTTTGCTAATATGTTCTTGAAATGTAAACAATTGTTTGCGCAACTTCTGGAAAATACAAGGGACATAGACAAATTTTATCTACCACCGGTGGTAAACCACTTGTGTTTTGTATGTTGTATGTAGTATCTATCAAATCGGATAGTATGTATGCGTAGTATGTAGTATATAATCATGTTTAGGTAGTATATATAATATTTGTTTGGTAGTATGTATCATATTTTGTTTATGCTCTTTTTACATACAAATATATGCATATTTCATAAATATAATAAAAACTATGGATTAATTTGTAATTTTTTCATGTAACTCATTTTGGAAAATCTTATATATAGTATATGAACATAATAAGAATGATAAATTAGTATATATACTCCCGCGTGGTAGTATATGGAACACGTGGGGTAATATATATATACTCCCTGGGTGGTAGGATGTATTTTTCCTAATATATATATATATATATGTATGTATGTATGTATGTATGTATGCGTGTGTTGGACCGAATAAAAAAAGAACACAAAAACGAATAAACAATGTTGGACCGAAGTTTCTAAAACCAGTATGTAGTCTGCTAGAAAAACAGTCTGTAGTGGTCCATAAAAGCTCTCCGAAATTGTCTCAGAAAGATTCCGAAAAAATACATGACAAACGTTATTGGGCCAGACCACTAGTGGGAGCGCTAGAGGCGAGAGGATCATACGTCTCGCAAAAGTGAGGCATAACTCTCTCACGCTTTTTGACCTAAGACCATTATCCTTTGTGTCGATTTTTTAGATTAGAGAGAAACTATAGGAAGAGGACAAAGCGGTTTCTTCCTTCCTCATGAGTGGCTCCAAGTGACTAGGGTTTGCTTGCCTCCTGTCAGCACCATCACCAATCTGCTTCGTCTTCAGTGTGGCCTTAGAGCATCTCTAGCCGCGCCCTCAAATGCCCCCCCCCCCCTCCCTCTCCGGGTCATTTTTTTCGTCGGCGGGGAAAATGGTCCAGTCGTGCCCGAGGAGCCCATTTTTCGTCGACTAGGACCGAAATTGGCCCCGGCGGTCCCAGGCAGAACCCAGCACGCTGGGGTCGCCCGGGGGCGCCGGCAGAAATTTTTTTGTCGCGAAAAAACACTGGGCCCGCCAAGTCAGCGACTGTCGCGCGCGGTTGTCGTCTTCTTCGCCTCGTTTCCTGCAGGAATAAATGTGAAGGCTGCGCCGCCGGTCAGCCTTCCATTGATTCACGGGCGGCACTGTGAAGACGCGGCGACGCATGTGCCATTGGTTCCTGCCACGCGTTCAAATGGCGCCACTCCGCAGGCCCACCCGCCCGCGGCTATATAAGGTGAAGGTGCCCTCTCCCCACCGGTGGCCACAAACACCTCGCTCGCTTATGCCCTCTCCTCTCCCTTTTCCTCCCCAGAAAAATGGTCGAACGCTACCCTGGCGATGGAGCAGCAACCAATGCATGGCTTCGGCCGTCATCACCTCTACAAGGCAGACTACCCGGCGCCACCGGACATGGGGGTGCCGGGGTCATGGAGGCTTAGCGCCGGTGGAGTTTTGGTGCCACCGTCGCCCTCTAGAGCTGATCGGCGGGCGGAGATCACGCGCATCTGGCCATCGCTGTCAGAGAGATCGCGTAACCTGCCGAGGTACGCCCCCGACAACAACATGTTGTGGACGGCGTACTTCGTACGTCGACACGACGACCAACTTGCCGCCACCAATGGGGTCGAACCACGCGGACCCCACAACTCCGAGGGCCGCCCCCAATTGGTGGGGCCTCCCCGGCCGCACCAGACGTCTCTATGGCGCAGGGCACGCGCAGCGGTGGCATCGTCATCAACGAGCCCAACGCCTCCTCCCGCCTCGTCAAGCCGAAGACGGACCCGGGACTCCTCCCCCTCAAGCCGGAGCACCTACCATGACCGCCGATGACGAGACCGCCCTCAAATGGGTGCAGGATGACTATGTTCGGGAGGAGATGGAGAGCGAGCGTCGCGCTCTCGAGGAGGGCGGTGTCGACATCCTCGATGACAGCGACGAGGAGGCGCCGAGGCCTTCCAACCCCATTGGCCACGACGACCCAGTGCACGGGTGCACCAAGGACGGCGGCGGAGTGCAGGACGACGATGGCGATGACGACGGCGGTAACTACACCAATTTCTACAAGCTTCTCGGCATGTACAAGGCGGCAGCGTCGGGTGACAGCGGCGACTTAGTTTAATTACGTTTTTATTTCACTTTTGTACAAAATTCAATGAAAAACTACGAATTTCTTTCGAATTTGAGTCGGTTTCAGCCGAATTTGGGCCGAGTTTTTTTTAAACTGCTCAGGCGACCTTTGGGGGGCGACTGGGAACCCCCCATGCCGTATTTTAGCCGGCGTGCCCCCAGGTGGTGCTATTTCACGCCCCTCGTGGGGGGGCGAACGGCTGGAGATGCTCTTAAGGCCATGCAGGCTTGGTGGATCCCACACTTGCTGACAAGCAGGGCCGTCTTCAAAAATTTTGGGGCCCGGGAAAAAATCAAAATAGGACTCCTAATTTTATGTAAACCATATAGCTTAAGAACTAATGTAAGTAAAGCAAAAAAACATATATACTCTCACTTAATTATTTAACTTCAAATATGTCTAATTTGGTATAACATTTAGGAAAAATATCAAATACTAATAGTAAAATAGTAAACATGGTAATAAGTAATAAACTTCTAAAATGACCTCATTTTCTCTCAAAAAACAACATTTTTCTATACTATTAGGAAAATGGCCATTAGTCCCAGTTCGAGAGAGCCTTTAGTCCTGGTTCTTCAACCGGGACAAAACCAACGGGACTAAAGGCCCAAACCTTTAGTCTCGGTTGGCTTACGAACCAGGCCCAAATGAGCTCCACGTGGCCGTTGCGGGACGCCCTGGGAGGAGGACCTTTAGTCCCGGTTGGTAAGACCAACCGGGACCCAAAGACAGCCACGCGTCAGCAGCTCTAGGCGCTGCGGTTTTTTTGAAAGGGTGTTAGGGGTTTTGGAGGGTTTTATTAGGGCTTTCATATTGTGTTTCCCCTTTTCTTTTTGTGTCCATCATCTTTGATTCCTTATGCTTGTTGGTGTTTTCGGTCGGTGCCAACTAGATGCTAGCTAGTACGTACATAAAGCATTACACGACATCGTATATTACTACTCATCATTGTACATACTAGTTAAAAACTCTTCATCATTGTAGGTAAACTAGCATAAAAAGATAAACTTATCATCATTCTGGTTGTTATCATAGTAGCAAATTACCAAGTTATCACAAGGTTAAAGCACTAACTACTACTCAGTCCTAGGTAAAAAAGCAAAATAAAGACGGACTCTGACATCTCTGTATTAAAGAACACAACTCAACCTATCTCCAACTTGTGAGATGCGTAAGTTTTCCTCTTCAAATGGTATCATGATGCTTGGATTGCATTTCTCCATCCTTTGATTTTCAGAGTGTCTTCACTTTGACATATCATGTATTTACCACGGTAATTAATCGGGGTTGCCCCTAATCTATCTATTTCCAAATCACCAATGATAAACATCCATTTACACTAGTGGGGACGGGGCCTTTAGCCCCGGCCCGTAAGGGGCTTTAGTCCCGGTTCACCAACCGGGACTAAAGGGGCGGGACTAAAGGCCTAACCTTTAGTCTCGGCCCTGTTACAATCAGGGACTAAAGGTGCTCCACATGGGCGCTTCGTAGCTCCCCAGGGGCAGGCCCTTTAGTCCCGGTTCGTTACACGGACCGGGACTAAAGATTTTCAGATTTTGCTTATTTTTGGGTTTTTTGAATGAAATTATTTTTGGGTTTTAGGGTTTTAGGGTTTAGGTGTTCGGGAGATTAACGTGATGCCTCGTTTGGTGTTCGGGAATTAGTTTTCGTATAATTTAAATAGAAATAATTATGCATATATATATAAGATTAACTTATCTTACAAGCGAGCATATATATACAATTATATGGAGATTTGAATTATCGGGACTAGAGCCCGTCTATTCGATTACATGGACGAACATCAGTAATGGCCCATAGCTACACTAAATCGTCATTTGTCATCTATAGCTTCCGTCCTCAGAAATCCCGCAAGCTCCTCTGCAACAGCAATCGCGCGTTGCTCTGGTAGGACCTTCGTCCTCATGGCCGTGTGCTATATAAGAAGAGGAGATGAATATGAATATCAGTCATGATAACAAAGAATGACGGGTAAAAATAGAGGTGTGAATGTTCATTGCTTACGTCGAATCTGTGATCCTTGAACTCAGAGGTAAACGTGCGAATGGTTTCGCAAACATAGTATCCGCATAGATGCGTTCCCCGTGGCTGCTGGCCGCACTTTACGAGAATAGAATATATATAATCAAAATAATAATCTAGCATCATAAATGTATTGAAAATTAATAGAAGTATATCATACTACTACTTACCTGAGCCGCTCTAAAGGTCAGCTTCTCAGGAAAGTTACCGGGAGTCACGCACTTGAACCGCTTCCAAACCCTGCCCGACAAGGATAATGATTTGCTAAGTTTTTCATTAATTGATATATCAAAAAATCATCGAAAGAGACCGATAGAGCGCAAGAATGATTAAAATTACCCTTGGAGCATGTCCTGCAGGCTTTGGAACTGTTCCAAGGGTCTCGATAATGGGTCGAAGGCATCAACTCTTCCCTTATCAATTTGAATGTCCAACAGAATCCAATGAAAGCTGCACACACACACACACACACATATATATATATGTGTGTGTGTGTGTGTGAGTAACTTATCAATTACACTTATAAGTGAATGGACACAACAGAGTAAAGACCCTCACCTGAAGTTGTATGGAAACAGTATGTGGTCATAGAAATTTTGATCTATTAGAAACCTTAGAAGGTTTTCCTCCGTCTCCTTGGGTTTATCAGTTAGCGTGGCTATATGTATTTTATCTGGGTCAATAATCCCAATATTTAGGATGGTCTTACTTTTACAATCCAGAATCTTCATTCTGCATAATAGAGTACAAGTTATATATAGACAATGAATTGAAATAACTAAACAAGTTATATGTAGACAACGAATTGAAAAACTTACAGACAATAGCAACTCATAAGCGATTTGTCGAGGGCGTCGCCATTGTACATCTGGAAGAGTTCATCAAAGTCGATATGGATTTCTTCGGAGCGGCCGTAGTACTCCCGTGGGACACTCAGCACGATCATCGTTCTCCCATTCTTTGATTCACTTAAGTACCATTGATGCAAGTAACGCATATTTGTTGGAAGATCATCTTTGCTGACCAAAGGCTCTCCCATGACAAACTGTGTCTTAGGGGCTACCAGAGCCTTGGGTATCCTGTTGTCTTGGGAAGCCAGCAAATCTTCAACCGAGATACCACATTCAGCCGCTAACTCCTTTGCTCTTTCAAAAGCTTGCCCCTGCACCGGAGGGAGAACATTCTCGGTTAACACCTTGAGGGGTGGGATCGACTGTTTGGCCTGTTGTCCAAGCTGAGGAACGTCTGATTTTTTCTTGCTTGTAGTTGAACTTGATTTGCTCCCACTTGCACTTGCACGTGAGCTGCTCTTTTTCACTTCCTTCTGCAATGTGCGTGTATAGTCATCAGGCTTATAGTGTAAGTCATACTGTGATGGAAGGGTTATGAAGTCTTTTGCCCATGCTATTTGCTTCTCGGTGTATTCCGTGCGGGGCTCGGGTGCCTTCTTTTTATCTGCGCATCATGATGTTCCTTTGCTATCCTGGCGTTTTCCTCGGGGGTACGATCATAAGGTCTGATAGGAAGATTAGCATGAGGTACCTTTGGGAGGGGCGACCGTTTGGGGGCTCTGTCGCTTAGGAATCGTCGACGGAGCTTTCTTGGTGGCACGCTTCCGCTTAGTATTCTATACGGGCGGCGACGGAGACGGACGACCCAAGTCCGGCGGCGGTGATCGAGATGGACTCGTGTTGTGCTGGCCGACGTCATGTGGAGGGCTTGGAGGTAATGGAGGTGTAGGTGACCTGCGACGACTCGGAGGCGGTGTTGTCCTTGGGGCCGAGCCTGGAAGCTTGATGTAGTTCTTGTCCCATAGGATGACTCCACCCAGTACTTCTCCGAGTGTCCTCTCATCTTTGGGTCCAGCTATGTCGAGCTCCATATCACGAAACCCCGTCATGATTTCATCCACCCCGACTTTAGCAAAGCCAGCTGGAATCTCACGGCCATGCTAGCGTGCATCAGGGCCAGAAGGTAAAGCTTGTCCGACGGCCACCTTCATGGATATGTTCTTGAATTTCTGATGGAGTTCACATGATGTTGACTCCTTGATTCCATCCAAGGTGTAGCTGGGACCGCCCTCTATCATTCTTCGTGCATAGTCGGGCGGGGCCTCAGATTCAGCCACGCTGCTTTTCCGCTTAGATGGGGCGCCGGTAATATCAAGTGCAGGATCTTCCTGGCGCGGTACTCCTCTAAGCTCATCAATCTGCTTCTATTGCTCGTTAATCCTGGCAAGCAACTGGTTGAACTTGTCATTCTCCTCATCCTGCTGCCGCTTCTTTGCTCTCTCTCGGCTTCTGTAAGTGTCTTGGTCTCTGGCAAACCCAAGCCACCACGGGTAAGAAGGACCGAAGCCTCGCGTTCGTCCTCCATGTTCGTCATTGTCGAGGACTAGTGTGAGCAAATCTTTATCTCTGTCTACAATGAACTTTCTTTTTCCCTCCTTAATTTCTTTCACTATCCTTTTCCAATTCTCCCTGGGTATCCTAAGACCGTCATTGCAGATGAGGTCCCCTGTTTTTCGTCGTACGACCCACCATGCGCAAGGAACCAATTTCTTGCTCTCAATTCCCACTCATCACGGAGTGGTTCAGGTACGATGCCTTTATCTAGCAGATCTTGCTCTTTCTTATCCCACTTTGGGATGGCAGTCTCATAGCCCCCTGACCCCAGCTTGTGGTGATATTTCTTCTTGTCGGCATTTATCTTGTTCTTTTCTGATAATGCCTGGGCATCTTCTGACTCCTTGTACTCTTGAAATGCTTTCCAGTGATTCGCCTGCTTGGCTAGATACCCCTCGAATACTGGCACTTTCTTTGTCTTCACATAGTTTTTCCATAGCTTCTTCTTCCAGCTACGGAACAGTTCGGCCATCTTCTTTAGAGTCCACTGCTTGACTTTGGCCCTCAGTTTGTCTGCGGCGTCTTCATTCTCACATTCTGGCAGGTTGAAATGTGACATGATATCATTCCAAAGATTATCTTTGTACCTTTCGGCGACATAGTCACTATCGGCTGCCCCTTTGCGCTTGTTCCACTCCCGAACGCTGATCGGGACGTGATCCCTAACGAGAACTCCGCATTGCTTCTTGAATGTGTCAGCAACATTCTTAGGAAGCTTGGGTTCGCCCGTAGGCAATATCACCTCAAAGGTGTAATGCGTCCGTGCATCCAACTTTCTAGTCGGGCCTCGTTTCGTAGTTTTTCTCGATGTGGAGGCCTAAGAGGGAGAAACATTCGTCAAATGAATGTATATGTATACAATATAGAGCTATCTCCAATATTTTTCACATATTACAAGTGATTGTCGAACTTCATATGTATACCTCGCCGGACTTTATTATTTCTTCACCGGCTTCTCCATCAGTGGAGCTATCACCTTCTCCGTCATTGGACCTATCTCCTGCCCCATCGGCTTCATCTTCGTGTCGCTCGACCTCCATTCCAACGTCGTGGTTTAGATATGACGACGGAGATTCAGCTGGTTCAACGTCGGGGTCGTCTTTGATTATATCTTCGAGAAGTTCTTCCTCTTCAAGGTTCCTGATATGTGGATCCATAGTTCTGCAAAAAACGGATTCTCTTAACCTTTGTACCAAAAAAGAATTATTCTATCAGGAACTCCATTCTAAAACAACTTTAGTCCCGGGTCGTGACTCCACCCGGGACTCCTAGATTTCTGCATAGTATTCAAAGTAGGAGTACTTTTCCAATTTGAGCATTCAATAAGCAAAACCAAATCGTAAAATAAAGTAGTATTCAAATTAGCATGCATTCAATTATAATCAAATACATCATCTCTTTTGTCCGTACATCATCGAATATTATCACTAATACTCCTCGAATACTATCATACATATTGTTGGGGAACGTCGCATGGGAAACAAAAATTTTCCTACGCGCACGAAAACCTATCATGGTGATGTCCATCTACGAGAGGGGATGTGTGATCTACGTACCCTTGTAGACCGTACAGCAGAAGCGTTAGTGAACGCGGTTGATGTAGTGGAACGTCCTCACGTCCCTCGATCCGCCCCACGAACTGTCCCGCGATCAGTCCCACGATCTAGTGCCGAACGGACGGCACCTCCGCGTTCAGCACACGTACAACTCGACGATGATCTCGGCCTTCTTGATCCAGCAAGAGAGACGGAGAGGTAGAAGAGTTCTCCGGCAGCGTGACGGCGCTCCGGAGGTTGGTGATGATCTCGTCTCAGCAGGGCTCCGCCCGAGCTCCGCAGAAACGCGATCTAGAGGTAAAACGATGGAGATATGTGGTCGGGCTGCCGTGGCAAAGTTGTTTCAAATCAGCCCTAAAACCCCACTATATATAGGAGGGAGGGAGGGGAGGAGGCAGCCCCAAACCCTCAAGGTTTGGCCGAAATTTGAGGTGGAGGAGTCCTACTCCAATCCTACTTGGAGTAGGATTCCACCTTCCCACTTGGAAACTCTTTCCACCTTGTGTTTTTTCCTTCTCAAACCTTATGGGCCTTAGTGGGAACTTATTCCAGCCCACTAGGGGCTGGTTTATCTCTTCCCATAGCCCATGAGACCCCTTGGGGCGTGAAAACCCTCCCGATGGTCCCCGACACCCCTCCCGGCACTCCCGGTACACTACCGATGAGCCCGAAACTTTTCCGGTAATGCCCGAAAACTTTCCGGTAACCAAATGAGGTCATCCTATATATCAATCTTCATCTCGGGACCATTCCGGAAACCCTCGTGACGTCCGTGATCCCATCCGGGGCTCCGAACAACATTCGGTAGCCAACCATATAACTCAAATACGCATAAAACATCGTCGAACCTTAAGTGTGCAGACCCCGCGGGTTCGAGAACTATGTAGACATGACCCGAGGGACTCCTCTGTCAATATCCAATAGCGGGACCTGGATGCCCATATTGGATCCTACATATTCCGAAGATCTTTATCGGTTGAACCTCAGTGCCAAGGATTCATATAATCCCGTATGTCATTCCCTTTGTCCTTCGGTATGTTACTTGCCCGAGATTCGATCGTCAGTATCCGCATACCTATTTCAATCTCGTTTACCAGCAAGTCTCTTTACTCGTTCCGTAATACAAGATCCCGTAACTTACACTAAGTCACATTGCTTGCAAGGCTTGTGTGTGATGTTGTATTACCGAGTGGGCCCCGAGATACCTCTCCGTCACACGGAGTGACAAATCCCAGTCTCGATCCATACTAACTCAACGAACACCTTCGGATATACCTGTAGAGCATCTTTATAGTCACCCAGTTACGTTGCGACGTTTGATATACACAAAGCATTCCTCCGGTGTCCGTGAGTTATATGATCTCATGGTCATAGGAACAAATACTTGACACGCAGAAAACAGTATCAATAAAATGACACGATCAACATGCTACGTCTATTAGTTTGGGTCTAGTCCATCACATGATTCTCCTAATGATGTGATCCCGTTATCAAGTGACAACACTTGCCTATGGCCAGGAAACCTTGACCATCTTTGATCAACGAGCTAGTCAACTAGAGGCTTACTAGGGACAGTGTTTTGTCTATGTATCCACACAAGTATTGTGTTTCCATTCAATACAATTATAGCATGGATAATAAACGATTATCATGAACTAAGAAATATAATAATAACTAATTTATTATTGCCTCTAGGGCATATTTCCAACAGTCTCCCACTTGCACTAGAGTCAATAATCTAGTTCACATCACCATGTGATTCCAACGAATCCAACACCCATATAGTTATGGGGTCTGATCACGTCTTGCTCGTGAGAGAGGTTTTAGTCAACGGTTCTGAAACTTTCAGATCCGTGCGTTCTTTACAAATCTTTATGTCATCTTATAGATGCTGCTACTACGTGCTCTTCAGAAATGCTCCAAATATCTACTCTACTATACGAATCTGTTTCACTACTCATAGTTATTAGGATTAGTGTCAAAGCTTGCATCGACGTAACCTTTTACGACGAACTCTTTAACCACCTCCATAATCGAGAAAAAATTCCTTAGTCCATTAGTTACTAAGGATAAATTTTGACCGCTGCTAGTGATTCAATCATGGATCACTCTCTGTACCTCGCAACAGACTTTGAGTCAAGGCACACATCAGGTGCGGTACACAGCATGGCAGACTTTAGATTCTACGGCTAAGGCATAGAAGACAACCTTCGTCTATTCTCTTTATTCTGCCGTGGTCGGGTTTTGAGTCTTACTCAAATTTACACCTTACAACGCAACCAAGAACTCCTTCTTTGCTGATCTATTTTGAACTCCTTCAAAAACTTGTCAAGGCATGCATCTTATTGAAACTTTCATTAAGCGCTTTTGATCTATCTCTATAGATCTTTGATGCTCAACGTTCAAGTAGCGCAATCCAGGTATTCCTTTGAAAACTCCTTTCAATCAACCTTATATGCTTTACAGAAATTCTACATTACTTCTGATCAACAATATGTCTACCACATACACTTATCAGAAATTCTATAGTGCTCCCACTCACTTCTTTGGAAATACAAGTTTCTCATAAACCTTGTACAAACCCAAAATCTTTGATCATCTCATCAAAGTGTATATTCCAACTCCGAGATGCTTGCACCAGTCCATTGAAGGATCACTGGAGCTTGCATACTTGCTAGTATCTTTAGGATCGACAAAACCTCCTTGTTGTATCACATACAATGTTTGCTCAAGGAAACCGTCGAGGAAACAATGTTTTGACATCCTACGTGCAATATTTCATAAATAATGCAGCGACTACTAACATAATTCTAACAGACTTTTAGCATCGCTGCGAGTGAGAAAGTCTCATCATAGTCAACTGTTTGATCTTGTCGGAAACATCTTTGCGACAAGTCGAGCTTTTCTTAATAGTGACTTATCACCATCATCGTCTGTCTTCCTTTTAAAGACCCATTTTTACTCAATAGTCCTCTGACCATCAAGTGGTTCTTCCAAAGTCTACACTTTGTTTTCATACATGGATCCTCTCTCGGATTTCATGGCTTCCAGCCATTTGTCGGAATCTGGGCCCACCATTGCTTTCTTCATAACTCGTAGGTTCACTGTTGCTCAACAACATGACCTCCAAGACAGGGTTACCGTACCACTCTGTAGTAGTACGCAACCTTGTCAACCTACGAGGCTTGTAGTAACTTGATCGGATGCTTGATGATCACCATTATCAGCTTCCACTTCAATTGGTGTAGGCGCCACAGGAACAACTTCCTGCGCCCTGCTACACACTGGTTGAAGGGATGGTTCAATAATCTCATCAAGTTCTACTACCCTCCCACTCAATCCTTTCGAGAGAAACCTTTCCTCGAGAAAGGATCCGTTTCTAGAAACAAACACTTTGCTTTTGGATCTGAGATAGGAGATGTACCCAACTATTTTGGATATCCTATGAAGATGCATTTATCCGCTTTGGGTTCGAGCTTATCATACCGAAACTTTTTCACATAAGTGTCGAAGCCCCAAACTTTCAAGAAACGACAGTTTAGATTTCTCTAAGCCTCAGTCTATACCGCGTCATCTCAACGGAAATACGTGGTGCCCTATTTAAAGTGAATGTGGTTGTCTCTAATGTATAACCCATAAACGATAGTGGTAATTCGATAAGAGACATCATAGCATGCACCATACCAAATAGTGCGTGGCTATGACGTTCAGACACATCATCACACTATGATGTTCCAGGTGGCATGAACTGCGAAACAATTTCCACATTGTCTTAACTGCGTACCAAAACTCGTAACTCAGATATTCATTTCTATGATCATATCGTAGACAGTTTATCCTCTTGTTACGACGAACTTCACTCTGAAACGGAATTGAACTTTTCAATATTTCAGACTTGTGATTCATTAAGTAAATACTCCTGTATCTACTCAAGTTGTCAGTGAAGTAAGAACATAATGATATCCACTGCGTGCCTCAGCACCCATTGGACTGCATACATCAAAATGTATCACTTCCAACAAGTTACTATCTTATTTCATCTCAATGAAAACAAGGCCTTGCTCATGTGGTATGATTTGCATGTCACTAGTGATTCGAAATCAGGTGAGTACAAAGATCCATCAGCATGGAGCCTCTTCATGCAATTTATACTAACATGACTCAAGCGGCAGTGCCACAAGTAAGTGGTACTATCATCATTAACTCGTATCTTTTGGCACCAATATTATGAACATGTGTAACACTACGATCGAGATTCAGTAAACCATTGAAGGTGATTATTCAAGAAAATAGAGTAACCATTATTCTCTTTAAATGAATAATCGTATTGCAATAAACACGATCCAATCATGTTCATGCTTAACGCAAGCACCAAATAACAATTATTTAGGTTTAACACCAATCCCGATGGTAGAGGGAGCGTGCGACGTTTGATCATATCAACCTTGGAAACACTTCCAACACGTATCGTCACCTCGCCTTTAGCTAGTCTCCATTTATGACGTAGCTTTCATTTCGTGTTACTAATCACTTAGCAACCGAACCGGTATCCAATACCCTCATGCTACTAGGAGTACTAGTAAAGTACACATCAACATCATGTATATCAAATATACTTCTCTTGACTTTTGCCAGCCTTCTTATCTACCAAGTATCTAGAGTTGCTCCGCCTCACTGATTGTTCCCCTCATTACAGAAGCACTTAGTCTCGGGTTTGGGTTTAATCTTGGGTTTCTTCATTAGTGCAGCAATTGTTTTGCCGTTTCACGAAGTATCCCTTCTAGCCCTTGCCTTTCTTGAAACTTAGTGGTTTTACAAACCATCAACTATTGATGCTCCTTTTTGATTTCTACTTTCGAAGTTTCAAAACATCGTGAATCGCTCAAGGATCATTGTATCTATCCTTGATATGTTATAGTTCATCACGAAGCTCTCATAGCTTGGTGGCAGTGACTTTGGAGAACCATCACTATCTCATCTGGAAGATTAACTCCCACTTGATTCAAGCGATTGTCGTACTCAGACAATCTGAGCACACGCTCAACGATTGAGCTTTTCTCCTTTACTTTGTGGACAAAGAATCTTGTCGGAGGTCTTGTACCTCTTAACAAGGGCACAAGCATGAAATCACAATTTCATCTCTTTAGAACATCACTTATGTTCCGCGACGTTTCAAAACGTCTTCGGCGCCTTGCTTCTAAGCCATTAAGTATTTTGCAGTGAACTATCGTGTAGTCATAAGAAACGTGTATGTCGGATGTTCACAGCATCCACAGACGACGCTCGAGGTGCAGCACACCGAGTGGTGCATTAAGGACATAAGCCTTCTGTACAGCAACGAGGACAATCCTCGGTTTTACAGACCTAGTCAGGAAACTTTGCTACTATCAACTTTCAACTAAATTTTCTCTAGGAACATATAAAAATAGTAGAGCTATAGCGCAAGCTACATCGTAATTCGCAAAGACCATTAGACTATGTTCATGACAATTAGTTCAATTAATCATATTACTTAAGAACTCCCACTCAAAAAGTACATCTCTCTAGTCATTTGAGTGGTACATGATCCAAATCCACTATCTCAAGTCCGATCATCACGTGAGTCGAGAATAGTTTCACTGGTAAGCATCTCTATGCTAATCATATCAACTATACGATTCATGCTCGACCTTTCAGTCTCATGTGTTCCGAGGCCATGTCTGCACATGCTAGGCTCGTCAAGCTTAACCCGAGTGTTCCGCGTGCGCAACTGTTTTGCACCCGTTGTATGTGAACGTTGAGTCTATCACACCCGATCATCACGTGGTGTCTTGAAACGTCGAACTGTAGCAACGGTGCACAGTCGGGGAGAACACAATTTCGTCTTGAAATTTTAGTGAGAGATCACCTCATAATGCTACCGTCGTTCTAAGCAAAATAAGGTGCATAAAAGGATTAACATCACATGCAATTCATAAGTGACATGATATGGCCATCATCATGTGCTTCTTGATCTCTATCACCAAAGCACCGGCACGATCTTCTTGTCACCGGCGTCACACCATGATCTCCATCATCATGATCTCCATCAACGTGTCGCCATCGGGGTTGTCGTGCTACTCATGCTATTACTACTAAAGCTACATCCTAGCAAAATAGTAAACGCATCTGCAAGCACAAACGTTAGTTACAAAGACAACCCTATGGCTCCTGCCGGTTGCCGTACCATTGACGTGCAAGTCGATATTATCTATTACAACATGATCATCTCATACATCCAATATATCACATCACATCGTTGGCCATATCACATCACAAGCATACCCTGCAAAAACAAGTTAGACGTCCTCTAATTTTGTTGTTGCATGTTTTATGTGGTGACCAAGGGTATCTAGTAGGATCGCATCTTACTTACGCAAACACCACAACGGAGATATATGAGTTGCTATTTAACCTCATCCAAGGACCTCCTCGGTCAAATCCGATTCAACTAAAGTTGAAGAAACTGACACCCGCCAGTCATCCTTGAGCAACGGAGTTACTCGTAGCGATGAAACCAATCTCTCGTAAGCGTACGAGTAATGTCGGTCCGAGCCGCTTCGATCCAACAATACCGCGGAATCAAGAAAAGACTAAGGAGGGCAGCAAAACGCACATCACCGCCCACAAAAACTTTTGTGTTCTACTCGAGAAGACATCTACGCATGAACCTAGCTCATGATGCCACTGTTGGGGAATGTCGCATGGGAAACAAAAAATTTCCTACGCGCACGAAAACCTATCATGGTGATGTCCATCTACGAGAGGGGATGTGTGATCTACGTACCCTTGTAGACCGTACAGCAGAAGCGTTAGTGAACGCGGTTGATGTAGTGGAACGTCCTCACGTCCCTCGATCCGCCCCACGAACCGTCCCGCGATCTAGTGCCGAACGGACGGCACCTCCGCGTTCAGCACACGTACAACTCGACGATGATCTCGGCCTTCTTGATCCAACAAGAGAGACGGAGAGGTAGAAGAGTTCTCCGGCAGCGTGACGGCGCTCCGGAGGTTGGTGATGATCTCGTCTCAGCAGGTCTCCGCCCGAGCTCCGCAGAAACGCGATCTAGAGGTAAAACGGTGGAGATATGTGGTCGGGCTGCCGTGGCAAAGTTGTTTCAAATCAGCCCTAAAACCCCACTATATATAGGAGGGAGGGAGGGGAGGAGGCAGCCCCAAACCCTCAAGGTTTGGCCGAAATTTGAGGTGGAGGAGTCCTACTCCAATCCTACTTGGAGTAGGATTCCACCTTCCCACTTGGAAACTCTTTCCACCTTGTGTTTTTTCCTTCTCAAACCTTATGGGCCTTAGTGGGAACTTATTCCAGCCCACTAGGGGCTGGTTTATCTCTTCCCATAGCCCATGAGACCCCTTGGGGCGTGACAACCCTCCCGATGGTCCCCGACACCCCTCCCGGCACTCCCGGTACACTATCGATGAGCCCGAAACTTTTCCGGTAATGCCCGAAAACTTTCCGGTAACCAAATGAGGTCATCCTATATATCAATCTTCATCTCGGGACCATTCCGGAAACCCTCGTGACGTCCGTGATCCCATCCGGGGCTCCGAACAACATTCGGTAGCCAACCATATAACTCAAATACGCATAAAACATCGTCGAACCTTAAGTGTGCAGACCCCGCGGGTTCGAGAACTATGTAGACATGACCCGAGGGACTCCTCTGTCAATATCCAATAGCGGGACCTGGATGCCCATATTGGATCCTACATATTCCGAAGATCTTTATCGGTTGAACCTCAGTGCCAAGGATTCATATAATCCCGTATGTCATTCCCTTTGTCCTTCGGTATGTTACTTGCCCGAGATTCGATCGTCAGTATCCGCTTACCTATTTCAATCTCGTTTACCAGCAAGTCTCTTTACTCGTTCTGTAATACAAGATCCCGTAACTTACACTAAGTCACATTGCTTGCAAGGCTTGTGTGTGATGTTGTATTACCGAGTGGGCCCCGAGATACCTCTCCGTCACACGGAGTGACAAATCCCAGTCTCGATCCATACTAACTCAACGAACACCTTCGGATATACCTGTAGAGCATCTTTATAGTCACCCAGTTACGTTGCGACGTTTGATACACACAAAGCATTCCTCCGGTGTCCGTGAGTTATATGATCTCATGGTCATAGGAACAAATACTTGACACGCAGAAAACAGTATGAATAAAATGACACGATCAACATGCTACGTCTATTAGTTTGGGTCTAGTCCATCACATGATTCTCCTAATGATGTGATCCCGTTATCAAGTGACAACACTTGCCTATGGCCAGGAAACCTTGACCATCTTTGATCAACGAGCTAGTCAACTAGAGGCTTACTAGGGACAGTGTTTTGTCTATGTATCCACACAAGTATTGTGTTTCCATTCAATACAATTATAGCATGGATAATAAACGATTATCATGAACTAAGAAATATAATAATAACTAATTTATTATTGCCTCTAGGGCATATTTCCAACAGATATAGCATCACAGATACATCTAGAACCGTAGCGCCCGACGGGTATCGACGCGGGCGGTGGACACCCAAAGAGAAGGAACCATCACAGGATCATAGCTCCACTGAGATCCCCGAAGAACCTGCCAGGTATGCTCGAACCTGCCCTCCAACGCAACCATGTAGCGACGGACGTGCTCATCCTCCTCGCTGACACGGTGACGTACCACCTCCGTGGTGTCCGGAAGCCTCGGCACCCTCACTGGCCCACGCGACCGCCACCAAACAAGGACCGGGTCAACGACGGGCTGGCTCCTCACCAACCTACGCCCCCCGGAAGGTAGCACCTCCCAATACCAGCCGGGCGGAGCCCAGTCCCGGACAGGGCCCCTCTGATCAAGCAGGTGTCCTCCGCCGAGTCGACGACGAGGATGCGGGATAGGCATCGTAAAATGAACTAGAAAAATAAACTAGTTCTATTAATTTTCTTGCTTAAAATAAACTATTAACACTTAAGCATATACAATAGCAAAATTAAACTATTAACACTTAAACATATACAATAGCAAAATTAAGCAATAATCTACGAAACACTATTAACACTTAAGCATATACACTATACAATATTTCTTCTTCTTATAACCCTAAACTAATTTTTCCTCTTCTTCTATTTCTTCTCTTCTTCTACTTCTTCTTCTACTTCTACTTCTCCTCTTCTTCTACTACTTCTCCTCTTCTCTTCTTCTACTTCTCCTCTCCTCCTCTTCTAATTTTTTCTCTTCTTCTACTTCTCCTCTTCTTCTATTTTTCCTCTTCTTCTCCTCTCCTCCTCTTCTTATTCTCCTTTTTCTTCTTTTCTTCTCCTCCTCTTCTTATTTTCCTTTTTCCTAATTTTAAATATTACTAACCCTAATAATCTAGCACAAACCTAATAACAATAGGAATTAAATGACAAAAAAAATCTTTTTCTTCTTTTCTTCCATTTTCTTCCTTTCTTCTCCTTTTTCTTCTTTTCTTCTCCTTTTTCTTCTTTTCTTCTACTGGCCGGAGTGTTGGGGAGGAGGGGGCAGGGGGCTTACCGGCCGGAGGTGTCGACGGCGCGCGGCGAGGAGGACGGCGCGACGGCGAGGAGGACGGCAGGCGGCGAGGAGGACGGCGAGGAGGACGGCGCGACGGCGAGGTGGAAGGCGAGGAGGACGGCGCGACGGCGAGGAGGACGGCAGGCGGCGGCGAGCAGGACGGCGGGCAGCCTGACGGCGTCGTCGAGTTCGTCGCTGTGCCGCGTCGGGCAGGAGAACGAGAGGTAGTGCAGCGGGGGACAGCGGCAGGCTCCTATGGATCCCCAACCAGGCTTGCGACACCTCTTCTTCCTGGCAGTCGACCACCTCTCCCCCCGGATCTGTCTGTAGCTCGGGTTTTTTTTTTCATCGTGTGAACCTGTTCTTGTTCGTCTTGAACGTTAGGAGTATATTTTCTAAAATTAATCCATTAAAAGTGATAAACGCAAACAGTGAAATAAAAATTGCCCTCTTTCCATTGGGCGACAGTCCACATTTTTGGACTCTACTAAGTGGAGGTAAACATGATAAACTTAAGACCCTTTGCGCTTATGAAAAGAATATAGTGATGAATTTGTGTCCGAATTACAACAATGAACTGAAGAAGTGAAATTTTAACCGAGTGATGCTTGCATACAAGAGGCACACACACACGCCTGGATGACACATGAGCAAGTGTCGATCGGCGCAGCTAGCTGAGGTTGATTAACTAAAAGAGCGAGCACGAGGTGGCATAAGTGTCTGCTTGTCAGAGCTAATAGTGGCATATGCACCCTGCTCCTGCTCGTGGCCCTCTCTTTGTGTTATAGCAGGCAACTCTTTGTCATCCTCGAGGTATTTCATTGCATCCTCCATTAAGGGACGTTGTTTCGCATCTGGATGAGAGCACCTAAGGCCCAGGAGAACCACGCGCTCCATCTGTGTCATGTTGAAGTCACCAGTTAATTTGGCATCCGCGATATTCTTCACAAACTGCGCCCCTGTTCTGCTGCTCCTCAGGATTTCCTCCCTGGGCTTCTTTCCACATGCAATATCTAGTAGGACAATTCCGAAGCTGTAGACGTCGGTCCTACGGTTGAACTCAACTTTATCATTTTTCATTAACTTCGGATCCATGTACCCCACGGTCCCAATAGCAGTTGTCATCACTGTGGGGATGAACTCATTGTCGACCAAGAGTATGTTATCGGCGGCCCTCGATAGCCCGAAGTCAGCAAGCTTGGGGTTGAACTCGTCGTCCAAGAGTATGTTGCTTGGTTTGATATCTCTGTGCAAGATGCACTGCTTGCATCCGTGGTGGAGATAATTTATAGCGGACCCTATTCCCCTCACTATTTTGTATCTGTTAAATAAATATAGGAAGTAAATGTATTAATGTAAAGTGTCATTTTAACCAAATGTGCTCCTTATTACGTGTTAAACATTAAAGTACAAGAAGCAGAAATATTGTTACATCATGTCGGTAAAGCCATAGACAACAGTGTGCCACTCTATACCAGGTGTAAAATAGTTAATCCTGGTGGCAATTGATTATACGTACTCCAAATTAAGATGCAATAGGAAAAAAAAGAATCGCTACGTGCAATACATACCTCTTCTCCCATGGTAGAAAGTGATTCAGGTGGTATTCCAGGTCGCGATTAGGTACCAATTCATATACAAGGAAGAGTTCAACCTTGTGCTGAAAGCAACAACACCAATAACCGATGAAGTCTCGGCTGCAGCACCAACCTATCAGCTCCACTAGATTTTTGTGCCTTGTTTCACTAATTGTCGTGAGTTCATCCCTGAAATCCCTTCCTGTTGTGTTCTTCATTTTCTTGACAGCCAGATCTTCCCATTCCATGCTGCTATCATTCCAGTAGCTCCCCTGATATACTTCGCCAAAGGCACCGCCTCCAAGCTTGGTGGAGAAATCGCCTGTCATAGTGGCCAATTCTCCGTACTCGAATCGCCTGAGGCCTGTTGTTCTTAACGCAAAGAAATCAAGTGTATTTTCCCACCTGAACCGTGCGACATCCTTCCAACAGCTTGCTACCATTACTCCCAGAAATATTACAAAAAGCTGTCCATAATACTTTTTGCGACCTGTTCAAGCATTAGCGGTGTAGATTAAATATTACTTGAAGTTACTCTGCTCAAGATGCACAGCTTCAAAGCAATAAACCAAATTTGCATTGGGATTTTCTGCAGCATTGGAACTGTGTTGTATGATGATTTAACATTATAATGTGATCATAGAACTGAATCAAATTGTGATATCATGGACCTACTTTCAGGCAAAAATATACACATTCAAATAGAAGTACTTCAATAATATATTGATAGTCAAAAAAATTCAAAGTTGTTTCACACATTGAGTTGATAGTCAAGTTTTAAAAGTTTGATTAGATCTGTTTCAAATGCACCAACGTTTTTGGACTGGAGGGAGTAATAACTAAATAACTCGAGCAAGATCCACTTATGCCATCCCTATATCCACCAGCATTACTCTCACGCCCATCCCTTAATTACCTGTTCCCAACCATAATAAGTCATACCCATCCAACCTCCACTGCCAGGCCATTGCCATCAACCACAACTAGAATTTACATATGATTTTTAAGAATTTTAGTGTGCCAAGATAAGAGCAACTCTAGCAAACCCCGTATAACGCCGCGACCCGTAAAATAATCGTCAAAATACGGGTCGGCGCGGAAAATTCTGCCCGAGCAGACTCCGCAAACGTGTCCGATCCGTAAAAGTTTTTGCGGGACGTGACAAAAGTTCGCCCTCAACCTTTAGATTCACAAGGTGGGAGGCCGACCCGAGCTCGCTCCCTATCAGCAGCGAGATTTGGCGCGAGGGAAATTTCCACGCGGCCGTTCCTGCTCCCCCCTCCTTGGCAAGGAGATTTGGCGCGATGGAAATTACCGCGCGCTCGGGTCTATCTTCCCTGCCATGGAAGCCTCACAGTCGTCCCCCATGAACGTGGAGTTTACGCACGTGTTATCCCCTCCGGCGGATCTCGTCTGGGGACATGTCGCTCCCGTTGTTGCCCAAGGCACCAACACGCCTGCCGGCAAGCGGCAGGGCAACATTGTCGTGCAGTGCGGCAATCCGGCTGGCCCAGCCGGAAAGGCACGTGCGCCGGGCGCCGCCGCCGCTACTTGATCTGCCCGGCCGCCGACGAAGAAGGTGAGCAAGGTTTCAGGCGTGAAGCAGAAGAAGGTTCCTACGAAAAGGGTGACACCTTCATCCACTCCATCTGCCCCGGCGAGATGTTCCCCGACCATGCCTTTCAGTTGCGCTGCTTCCACCGCATGCGAGGTGTTCGATGAAATGGTCGGAAGGTATGCATCTTCGATCCCTTGTTCTTGCTTCTCTTTTCGCCATTGTGGTAGCTCGTGACTTGATGTCACTCAATGTAGCGGTGGTTCAAAGATCAAATCTTGATCAAGGCTTGGAGCGCGTTGTCTATGGATGCTTGCAGGGGTATGTCTCAAAGCTCCAAGAGATATTGGCAAAGAATCGAAGATCAATACTTCCACGTGATGGTCAAGTATCCCAACAGGACACCACAGACCTTTCAGTCACTCCAAGGTCGTTGGGACGTGATGCTAGCAAAGACATTGGAGAAAAGAAAGGGTTGGCCAAGAAGAAGGCACGAGAGAGCAAGGGCCATCAGCCAAGAATGAGGGGTTGCGCAAGGCGGCCATTAAGGACAGAAGAGCACGTGCCGCCATGTCCAAGCTTCTTGTCGAAGAGAATAGGATCATGACATTGAACCGCAATGACATGGACGACATCAGCCAAGAATGGCATGATATGGCAAGGAGAAACATCTTGAAGAGGAGGATGCTTGCGTCGGCCGGTGCGTGTTACTGTGCCGGTGATGTTTTATCATCAGGATTTGGAACCAATGTCGCTGATGATTTCGGTGCCGAAGTTGGAACAAGTGCCGGTGATGGATTGGGGGCGGCGATGACCTCGATTGATGTGGTGGGGAGTGAAGAGTGACCAAGATGATGACGGATGTGATTGTCGTTTTTGCATGAAGTCCTTTTGGATTTGTCCTTCAAAACTATGCATTTATTTGGGCGTGAACTATGTTTTATTGTTTGAATTTGAACTCATTTGTCGGAATCGCTGTCAAATTTTTTATTAGTGGTTTTCGGTTTGCGGGTCAACGCGGCGGCGTCCGAGCAGACCCCGCGTAGCCGACCGGTAAAAACGCATCTTCTATGAATATCCTTTTTACGAGTCCGTTTTGCAGGGTCTAACTCTGCCCTCGCTCGCGCCGGCCTGCAAAGCCGTTTTTCCGCGAAATGTAAACGTGTTTTACGGATCGGCGTTATATGAGGTCTACTAGAGATGCTCTAAAGGTGAGCAAATCTTTAACAACAACTCGCCATAGCAAGACCTTCCGAATGAAAGAATCCCTCAACACCTGGATGGAACACAATGACATAACCTAAAAAGATTCATGTCCTCCATGCAAAACAACAGCACAAACCTCCAGGTCTTCATCAAGCAAGTCTGATTTTCTTCTTCTGAAGTTTCATATATTCTCTAGAATTTCTTATCATTTATTATGATTATTCTATGCAGCATTGCATGGTCTACCCGGCATTTTGTCACAGTATTTTTATTTGGTGAAACTAAATGTTGTTGGTATTTGCTGACTTAAGCATTGCAGTCCTACTAAAATATACAAGAGCAATGGGCACTTTAAGTGCTAACGACAATAGTAGAGCCATGACTAATGGATATTCATCAAAACATCAGAATCATTTTCTATATATCTTGGCCCATATCTTGTACAGAAATATAGCGATTGTCATTTAAATCAAACATGTATCATTGTTGTAAATGAAAATAATATTCATACGTCAAAACATTTGTAGGATCACAAGCATATGGGCGTTTTCTACCTGATTTGCTAGTGAAGACCGATCCAGTGGTCATTCGTCTGCGCTTTATTTGTGTGTCTTGTGCGTCAGAACCTATATATTCAATGAAAGGTCAAATAAAGGGATACATTATGAATGTCAAATTCATACAAAGAGCACAAAAATTTAAACACTGGATGGAATGTCTTGATTTTGATAAGTTAAGAATTATCACTCATAGTGGAGTCTGGCCGTGAGGCTCGTTGGAAAAAAATAATAGGCAAGTTCAGAAACGTAAATGACTTTGATGTGCAATCTATACGAGACAAGATAGGCCATTGAGCGTTTTTCCTGGAGGAGAAATACATGTTATTTGGTAGGAAATGGAGGTATTTTAGCAAACTTTATCAGTGATGTAAGATGTACATAATAGAGGTCTAGAGTTTCCTCTTCAATTTTAAAAAAGATATTTTTTAATGCCAAGTGTAGTGTTCAGAATTTAGTGCAGATAACCCTCCACTACACTATTTTTGTCTTTTACAAGAGTTACACTATGACAACTTGGACAACCTGTTTCAATTTTTTGATAATTTGAACACAATTGATCCCAATATTCCACTTCGAACCACATTTGAGATTTTGGATGAACCTCACATGATACAAATAGTGGATATTCCGCAACAACTGAATATTGAGAAATAATCCTACTCCGTTTTTAAAACATTGAACTGAATATTTGAGTTAAATCTGGTTCAAACTAGAATATTCAGTTTAAAATGTGGTTCAATCTGTCAAATATTTAGAAATAGGGATCCATTTTATCAGTTTAACAAATAGCTGGTCCACAGTAGAATTTACCTAGCCAAACTAATAAAACCTTTTTTGCTCCTTTTCATCAATAATAATAAAACCATTTAATTCCTTTTCAAAAATAGGTTTTGACATGACCTACAAGGGTGCCACTTTGTCGATTGCTATTGTTCCTAAATATGCTAATGAAAAACGGTGAGACAGTGACCATGAAACTAGTTCACAACGAATCTAAATAGACTTATGTATGTTAATGATCAGAGTAAAAAAAACAAACGCTTGTGGCACTTAATATGTCAATCCATTTTGGGATGCAAGATAATACTTTTCAGAATTTCAAGTTTGAGAATTAGGATGTTGCATACATACATACCTGCGTGAGTCGAAAGGGTTGAGTTGAAG
Source organism: Hordeum vulgare subsp. vulgare (assembly GCF_904849725.1). Taxonomy (NCBI): domain Eukaryota; kingdom Viridiplantae; phylum Streptophyta; class Magnoliopsida; order Poales; family Poaceae; genus Hordeum; species Hordeum vulgare. The sequence continues at coordinate 18,916,684 of NC_058523.1, forward strand.
GACCAAGACAATATCTGATGGAGCTGGAAAGATGTACCAGTGGCCGCAGAAAACCCCACCGCCACCTCCGGCGGTAGCAAGGACGTGACGGGATCAGGCAATATGGTGCTTACCTCAATGGGGCCGACAGAAGGATGATCATCAAACTGTAGGGAGGCGACAAGCATCTTGGTACTGTTGTCGTAGGTGATGGACGCTGTCATAGAGCCGTTCAAGCTGAAGGTGGGTAAGCTTGTCGTGTTAACCGACTGCCTAACAGAGTTTATGTCGACGCCGATATGATCCTGGGTGCCACTTGGGTCCCAGGTGTTGCTGAACACGTCGAACTCTACGGCGATGAACTGGTCTGTGCCGTGGACTTGGCTCCGGCCGTCATCGACAGGGAGACCGAGGTTACCCCCGCTTGAGCTTGGCGGTAATCTGGAAGGGTAGCTGGAGAGGAAGAAAGCCATGCCACCCTCTTTGTTGCTGCCACCGACGTTGAGCCCGATCGCGAACTTGAACCGTGTGGTGAAGCTCGATACCTCACCGGTGATACTGTCATAGAAGGGCACAGGGTGAGCGTACGCCATCCGCCCCATGCAGTTGTTGTTGGCGATTCTCTGCGTGATGGAGTTGTAGGTGAGGTCGACCAGCTTCCCGTGCAAGGCCGCATCGCCCTCCAATCGGAGGTCTTGTAAGCGAGAGATGGATATGGTGGAGAAGTCGAAGCTGAAGGAGAAGGGTGAGTTGGCGGCTGCTACGAGATGCTGAGGAGCATTACGAGACATGGAAAGGAGGACGCAGCCAGCGTAAAGTAGTAGGAGAAGCTGCGGCGTGCTGCTTCTTGCACCTGAGGCCATTAGCATATGTGCTGCTACTTGGAGTTGGAAGTGATAATCCCGCTTATGATTGGCCAGCGTGTTCTAAGACCTTAAATAGCCGAGCAGACTTGTATCTCGTGTTGTACCTACCTCGTACTCCCTCCTGTTCCAAAATATAAGTGTTTTTATAAAAATTATAATACAAACTACATACGAATGTATGTAGATATATTTTAGATTGTAGATCCATTCATTTTGTTTCATATGTAGTCCGTATTTGAATCTTTAAAAAGACTTATATTTAGAGACACAGAGACTAGTACGATAAGAACATTTTTTTTCATAAGTATAAAGACACTTGGTCTGATTTTAAAATTCTCCATAGTTTTATATGTTGTTTTCATAAGTATAAAGACACTTGGTCTGTTTTCATTTTAAAATTCTCCATAGTTTTATACTTGGACACGTCTGACTTTCGCGGGAAAGACCTAAATTACAGGTCGCCTTTTTTCCTTTACAAAAAGTGGACAAATGGAGACTTGCACTCTAACGCTAGCATGTCACTATAGATTACATGCAACTTGTATGCACATCTCTGTAATTATACGTACTAACTAGCTAGCCATCGTGGACTGGTCCATCCATATGCATGCTATATGCATGATCGGGTAGTCTTGCTTTAGTCTCTACAAATACTATATATACTACTACTAACTCACACATCGCGAACTGGTCCATCAACACGGTATTTCCAGTTTTCCACACATGACGCTACATCTAATATTTAACATATTATACTGTGGCACCAGATCAAGAAAGTCTGACGTGTCCAGGATGCGTGCATTCAAATGATGCTGAATTATTGAGGATCTCGAGTCAAGTCTATACTTTCTCGTATGCCTTCTTCCGTATGAGAAGTCTGCCCCATCAGCAACCCAAGGGTTTATTGTCAGAAGCCTTCTTGGGATTCCTTTATTTTGTTCCCAAATATGATAGTTGTTGATAGCTAGAAAACATGTTGAAATACATATTGTGATATACTATATTCATTAGTACTTTCTCTGTTTTTATTTACTCTGCATATTAGCTTCGTTCTGAATCAAAGTTAACATAGTTTGACCAAATTCATACAAAATGGTATGAACATTTACAATAAAAGAATAGATGAACATGATGTGAAAATATATTCAATGATGAATCTAATGGTATTGATTTAGTATTCCATATGATAATAAAATTTATATAAATTTGGTCAACTTTTATTTTAAGGCAAAGCTAATATGCATAATAAAGAAAAATGGAGACCGATCGATCCAGGATGCATGCACACGCACGATGCCCAATTGTCCTCTTAACTCGCACATGATCGATAGTTTGTCATGACAATGGAAGATGAGCTGCACTAGCTTTAATCAAGAGAGCTTGAATTTTCATCAGATTGATATGTTAGCAGGCAGCTAATTACCTGCTCAATGGTACAATAAACCCTCATTTGAAATTGGTGAAGTGTAGTTAATTTGGAGTGTGGCGATTTGGCTCCCGGGCTCAGATGAGCCTGGGCATTAACAGTAAAATTGTAAAAAATAGAAAAATAGTTCAAAAAATTACGAGTTTTTTGTGGTGAAAGATGCATGAATGTGTGATGTTCATGTCAGTTTTCAGATAATTCAGACATCTTGGAAGCTCTCAGCAAAAAAGATAAAATTAGGGGCTGCGGAAAAGTGTATTATTTAGATCTATTTTGTCTTTTTTACTGAGAACTGCTCAAATGCCCAAATGGTCTAAAAATTGGCACGGAGGTCCTGCGCTCATGCATTTTTCGCCACAAAACTTTTTGGAAGTTTTTGAACATTTTTTCTATTCTTTTTAATTTTACTGTTCACCGAATACGTGTGAGCTCGCGCTTAGAGATGGATTATCGGTTAATTTGCCACCACTCTTAGCTGTACAATATACATTCTTTAGGATCCAGTCGAGTCTAGTCTAGTATGCTTTTTTTTGTATTAGCCACCTGCCCATCAGTCATTCAAAAGTTCATGGTTTCAAGTTCTCTTTAAATATCTTATTTTCATTTTCTAAATATGAAAGTTTATTACAGAAACTTAATTTGTTAAAATACATTCAGTTTTTAATTTACTATGAGGTTTAGCATAATTGTGAGTATCCCACAAACGCAAAGTCGCCTTAACAACTTCATGAAACTTGCTGTATGTATTCATGGTATCGGTAAATAAGCTATTCTCTACTCAGGTGTGCTGATTTTTCTTCGTTTTCTTTCTGAAAAATAACGAACTAATGGCATGCAAATGAAAACTTGTTCCACAAAAAGAAATGGGAAGAGTTTGTTCAAATATAGACATTGAAGACTCTATATTCAGAAGCTTAGCCATCACCAGAAGAGTTGTGATTCGGTTTCATGGTTTGGCACTAGCCTAACTTGCGGCACAACATCTTACTATGTAGTATAATATGAAGGCATTTCTTGTGGGCACCCATTGCTTTCTCATAGAATGCAGTACCGCACGCACGTGCGAAGCAATTAAGCAATGAAATGAAGGCATTCACGGAGTCTACTTATTCAAATTGGCAAGATTTAAGAAAATTGTGGTCAAGGAGGGGCTGCACAACGGAAGGTGGATGCAAGCGTTACAAAAAATATAGCTGTTATTTTCCCTTGTCGTAAACAGTGAATGCAATTTACTACAGCCATCCTCATATAGCCCACGCACTCAAGATATCTTTGTTACCTGATCAAACCAGAGTTTTAATTATATCAAGAATTTTCCATTTCTATGGACAGAATAGCTGCTAACATTTTATTTTTCTGATTGACCAATGCTATTAAATGAACCATCAATTAAAGCAATTGCCAGTATCAAGATATTCCAAAGTCAGTTGAGGAAGAGCGAAACAGAGACACTCTCTCTGTTGCGCACATAACACGGTCCTGATGTGGTGTGTGTCTCAAGAGGAAGGAAGCAAGCAATTTCTGTGCACCCGTATTTGAGGATGCAACGTCTTACCATTGGAAGTACAAAAGCGGAAAGCCTGGGAAACTCTGTTTAAAGACTATTACTGGAGTTTCAGTGGACGATCTCTGAAATAATAATCGTCTTAAAATAGGAGCACCAGTCTTAGTTCTTTACCTTTTCTCGCATCATTTAACTTTGTTTAACAGCATCAGTTAACTGGTAGTAGTACTAAGTACCTTGAAATGTCCCTCGTTATGTTGAACAAGTTGATTACTACTACATGGGATTGGAATTGCCATCACACCTCGAACAGACTCTGTTTTGCTTCTGCTACTGGAGTTCTGCTAAGATCAAGGTGTTTCTCTTATCATTCTTACCATTTACTGTAATTCATAGTACGTATTAAATACTGTCAAACTGTGGTACTAGTCAAGTTGATCTATTCATTATTGTTGCATTAGGGAATTCATCTAAAGTTCCCACGTTGGATAATTACTGGAACAAACAGACATACAGATAGTCTCCAAGAGTCTACTGTACACTACATCGTCTTTTTTCTGACACACAAAAGCTTACTGTTCATCCAAAAAATACGAATACATAGCAACGCTTGTCTTTGCCAAATAAAATAGATAGATCAAAATCTAATGTTCAACTACAGTTCAAGCTGCAGTGCCAAAGTAGGCTTGCCTTTCACCATGTCTGCTCTGCATTCATGCACTCAAAAGCTCCAATCACATCCAGCAGGGATGTAGCTCCCCTTCACCTGATCAAACCAAGGTTTTGATTATATCAAGATATATACGACCACGCACCACGGCACCAGGGTTTAACACACCAAGAATTTTCATTTACATGCATAGAAGGATGCTAACTTTATTAACAAGATCACACATGCTATTAAATGAACCATCAGTTAAAGAAGTTGCCAATACAGAGTATCAAGGGAACAAACCAAGAAAAGAACTCTTGTATTTCCGGGGTTTAACTTAAGCTTGACAAAGTTACTTAGGCTGACTGACAGTACATTTCAGTTACTTAGGCTGACTGACAGTACATTTCAAAACCCTCTCACTCAAGTGGCTTCTGAATCACGCACCGATTCAGTTACTTAGGCTGACTGTCAGTACATTTCAAAACCCTCTGACTCAAGTGGCTTCTGAATCACGCACCGATTCAGTTACTTAGGCTGACTGACAGTACATTTCAAAACCCTCTGACTCAAGTGGCTGGGGCCTGGGATATTAAAGTCAAACTTTACCCAAAAAAAGTAGTAGAGCTCTAAACGAGATGCACTCGACACGGTTTGATTATTGTCTGCAAAGAGTACCATATGCATAGTTTCTGCCTGTTGTACTTGGAAAATGTGACTGCCAATTTTGTCAATCATGGGCCCTGTTTGGATACTCTAACTTAGCTAGAGGTTAGTGTTATAGTTCCTAGCTCATGACTAACCCTAAACTAACTCTAACCAAAAAGGTGTTTGGATGATACGGTTAGATTGACAATAGTTGTACTTGATGGAGAGAGGAAAGTGATTTTTTAGTGGGTCCCTTGAGAACTAGCTCCAGTTAACACCTATTACCTAGTGGATATAGAGAGAAAAGTGACTTTTTAGTAGGCCCCATGAAAACTAGCTCCAATTAGCACCTCTTGGGTGAGCTAGTTTTTTTGAGTGGGTTAGATGCAACTAGGTCTAATCTAACCCTCATGTTTGGATACTTTAAAGCTATTTGAGCCCCAACTAACTCAAACTAACTCTAGCCTATGGATCCAAATAGGACCATGGTCTCATGGATGTTTCCAGGATGACCCTGTGTTACTTCAACTGGAGTTTCATGGCTGACCTTTCGAATAATTTACTTAAGATGCCAGTCTTAGTTCTGTTATGATCATGATAATTTCTTTAGCACTTCTCATATCAAATTGATTCTGTCATAAAGCTCTTAAATAGCCCTCGTTACGCCTGAAAATGTGGCTGCTGCTATTGCGTAAAGACCGCAACTACATGATGCATGTATATGCAATAGAAGGAAATACATAATAGTCTCCGCTAATACTAAGTAGATACACTAATGTTCTGCTTGGCACCCTGCTAGAAGTTGTATCAGTTATCTATCTTTCAGAGTTAAACCACTTAAAAGTTGCTTGATACATTGAGCTGATAAGAAGCGGGTGGTTAAATTTCTGAAATGAAGGGAACAACAAGACTTTCCCACAAAAAAACAAGACTTTCCCACAAAAAAACAAGACTTTCCATACTTTGTAGCATGAACATCACCCTTGCTATATTTTACACAGGCTCGATAACGAAATGTTCTGGAGTTGTTGTCACTTGTCAGTTGACGAAGAGCCAAACAGAGACACTCTCTGTTCTGCACTTAACATTGTTCTGAGGTGGTGTTTCAAGAGGAAGCAAGCAATTTCTGAGCGCCCGTATTTTAGGATACAAAGTCTTACCCTTTACTGTAATTCCAAGTACGTAGTAAATACTGTCAAATGACCCCCACTGAGATTGGAGCTACCATGGTAGTTAATCTATTCATTATTGTTGCATTAGGGAATTCATCTCAAGTTCCTCTTTATCGGAAAAAAATCTCAAGTTCCCACATTGGATAATTACTGGAACAAACATCATAAATACAGATAGTCTCTAAGAGGCTATACTACATCATCGTTTCTCCTGACACGTAAAATCTTACTGCCCATCCACAAAGTACAGACGGCATAACACTTGTCTTTGCCAAATAGATAGATGACCAAAAATTTAAAAATAATGTTCAACTACAGTCCAAACTGCAGCGTCAAAGTAGGCTTCCCTTGTTGGAGTTAAACACGAAAGAATCGTGGCCATGTCGGATTCAGTACATGCATGTAGGTGTCCGACTAGGTTTCTAGTTCAATCACGAATAGAATTAGGATTAGTTGGCAGCCTAGCTAGCTAATATATATACTCATGTATACCCCTGTACTGAGAACCAGAATCGTGAGTTGAAATAAAACACAAGGCTCGTTACGAGCCTTTGGCAATACGCCGGTATCTCGTGTGCGTGCGTTTGGTGCTTCCGGCCGGCTGGCCGTTGTGTGCGTACGTATACGTTGGCGTAGTTGCTGCAGTTTCACATAGAATCGATCAGGAGCAGCGCGCTATTTTGGGATAGCTTTGCACTGCATTGGTGGATCGAACAGGAGCCAGCTAGTGGTGTATCTCGACGTAAAGCAATTCGTTGAGTTCAACAAGTGGTTAGTCTTCGTCGTCGATCGTCACCGTCGTCGGAAAGTACTCGGCGTCGGGTCTGGGCTAACATCCCTTTCACCACGTCTGCTCTGCATTCATGCATTCAAAAGCTCCAACCACATCCAGCAGGGATGTAGCTCCCCTTTCACCTGATCAAGCCAATGTTTTGATTATATCAGATATATACGACCACGCACCAGGGTTTAACATATCAAGAATTTTCATTTCCGTGCATAGCAGGATGCTAACCTTACTAACAAGATCACCCATGCTATTAAATGAACCGCCAGTTAAATAAAAATTGTCAATACAGAGTCTGAGCTAACACACTGCTAATAGTTGTATCGATTACCATTCTTTCTGAGTTATGTAATTTTTATATACTAGCAACCAAGAGGGTTAAGCAGTTAAAGATTCTCACTAGCATTAGTGCCAATCAAGACTCGGAGCACTAGGATTCTCACTAGTAGTTTCTATTGAGAATCTTTGTTTGCACTAAGATTCTCACGAAGGGAACTTGATGGCGGGATAGTAGGACTTTAACTTGAGGGAACAGGACTAGGATTCTCACTAGCAGTTTGTACCCATCCTCACTAACAGGACTCAAAGCACGTAGTTAATGGTCTGCACTTCTTGTTCATTATTTTCATCCCCTGGGCCTGATGAAGCTGCTTCATCATCCTGCTCTGCATCCACCAAGGCAAATTGAATATGACAAAAATTAGTGAGCAGAGCAACCCGACCATCAAATTAAGATGTAGGAGAAGCTATATGTTAATTTACCTCCCGATTTGGATGACCTGCTGGCCATGAAGTGCTGCGACAGCATATCCCTCGCCCTGACAGCGTCCTCCTTTGCTATCTCACGCACTTCCATGGAGTAATTCTTCCGCTTGGTGCTCAGCATGGCTGCATCATCCTCCAGTTCTATGACTATGTTATGCAATCTGCAGCAGGCATATATTATTTTACTTAGAGTTTCCAGATTGGCCGGCCACCACACCTCTCCCTGCAGGCACTTCCATGTGTCTTTGAGCCTTGCCATCGCCTTCAGAGCACAGGTTCTGGCCGCGGAGTGTCGCCTATTAAACTCTGCTTTGGTATCTGAGAGGTCTTCTTCCTGGTAAGGCGTGAGTAGCCACGGAAGAAGAGGATATCCTGTATCACCAATTATATATTCCCCGACTTCTGATCCATCCAATGCTACCTTTAGCTTGCTGCCATTCAGCCTACCGCCCTTCTCGCACCCATTAAAGAGATGAGAGTCGTACAATATGTTTATGTGGTTTATGCTACCTGCCGATCCCAACCAGATGTTTCTGAACCTCATCTCTGGATCAACGATCACTTGCATCTGAGTGGTCTTATTCTTCTCCCAGTTAGGTCCAAATGGGATTTGAGTTGCACATATAACACCACAACAGTTATTCATCTTGTGGATCTTCTCAAACTTGGATTTGATTTCATCCTTCTCATTGCAGTCTGGCCAGCTTGAGTGGTGGTCTGCCTGCTCCCACATAGCATCAACGAACCTCTCAGTTACTGACAAGGCGGTTGACTCGTTCACACCAACAGAGGATCCTACGATCCCTGTTGGCTCACTGGAATGCAGCCTTCTAAGAGCAACGGCTACCCGGTCTTGTAAAGACAGCACCCTTCCGTTAACAAAGGTGTAGCTGTTCATATCTTGCATTGACGGCTCCATCACCAAGCTGCAGATGTAGCTAAAGGTTTCTCTCGTCATTTTGAAGACAAACTGAAATCTTTGTGCATCCTCAAAATAAGACAAGGTTCCTATATTAGAAGAAAACGTAAAAGATATTACACAACTCATAACTTGCAAGGCAAGATGCCTAGGAGAACAAATAGAGAACAAATATTTAGCAACATATGGAAGCGCAGTCAGATCCGACAGTAGCATTGGTCGATAAATAAGCATTACAAAACGATAAGAAGTTAGTTGTCTAAGGTAATACATCTATGTACTATATATTTTTTCGTCCTACTCTAGAAGGGTGTATTCAAAAGAATGAGAATGTAGGGAATATATTTAAACTGCAACATGCTGATGAAAGGTAGAAAATAAAGAGAATAGTTTAGATAACCAGAATAAATAGACAAATTAAGATGAACCAGCATTGCAAAATTACCTCTGGACATGAAAGAGAAGCTGACATTTGTCTCCAAGTTGTAGGGCTTAGCTGTGTACAAGACATACCATTTCCTGGAATTACCTCCTTCGCCTGCATAAGCCTTGACATGCCCAACATGCCTGAACTTGTCCCACTCAAGGCCAGATTGTCCCGCGGCTATGGAAGCAAGCAGTGCTAGGCGGCAGCATAACTCCAAATGTCTTGGGTTTATACCTCCCATGTATATTGGGAGTGTCTCCATGTCTTTATCTGTGAGCATGAGCCTCTGGAGTGCAGGAACACCCTCCAACACCTTCAGCTTTGGGCAGTCTTCGATGGTAAGCTTCTGCAGCCTGGGAAGATTAGTGATCCTCTCCAAGTCAAGGTTTTCATCCAGATCCAGCTCAACCAGAGATGGAAAGTTCTCTATAGAGATGAGGCCCTGGACATAGGATATGATTAATTTATTCAAAGCCCTTGCCTGGGATGCAAGGCCAGGAGGAAGACACTTCAATTTGCATCTATCTAGCGTAAGCACCTGCAAGACAGGAAAGGCTTGCACTTGCTCCTCCCAGTCCCACTCCTCCCATTCCACCAATCTTATTAATTCCATCTTATGCAATCTCGGAAATGCAGCCACCATTTGGGCAGGACGAGCGTTGTAGTGATTGTTGGACTGCATGAATTCAGGTCCAACACACTTGATGGCTGGAGCACAATTGATCTGAATGAACTCCAGATAGGGGAGCCGACACAAGCCATCAGGAAGCTGTGTGCAGCAAGCTAGGTCGACAATGAACAGAATCCTTAAGCTCTGGAGGGGCACATCTGATGATGACATCATCCACCTTGGGGGCCATCGGCCAAAATATCCTCTCATATCAAGAGATTCTAACCTGGGCGGAGGGCAGAGCTCATGAAACACCTTCTCCATTTGTTGTTGCTCTTCCTCAGAGACACAATCTTCCTCTTTAATCAGTCCATCATCTCCTAATATACTACCACAATTTAAGACTAGAGTAGTAAGATGCACCTTGTCAGCAAGCTTTGCCTTTGCTGCCAATGAGGAAGTAGTTATATTCTCCAATCCGTCCAAATCAAGAATCTTGAGCTGAGAAAGAGGACCCAACTCTTCCAAACTACAACAATCACCATCCACCTGGGCTGGAAACCCAAGTAATACCCTTAAGTTCGTCAGAGCACAAAAACCCCTGGGTATGCCTTTTATACTTGTTGCATTGAAGTTAAGGTACCTTAGCTGCCCTAACTTCACAATGCTACCTGGAAGTTTCACAAATTGTTTGCATCCAAAAAGGCTAATGTACTGCAAGAATTTCATATTTCCAATGCTATCAGGCAGACTAGATATATCAGTTTCTCGTAAGGACAAGTACCTCAGGTGCTTGAGTTCATGCAAAGATTCAAGCAATTCTACAACATGTGCAGAATCTATATGCAAAGTTTGTAGACATGGAAAATTAACTAACGAATCACCAGGCTTGATATTTATATAGCCAGTTGATATTAATGCCCTTAATGTCTTTTGTGCTTGCAAAGAACTCCACTCTAACCCATATGATTCTGATGCTTTGCTTTCCAGAGATAACCGAAGAAACTCATGTGCACTAAGTTTACTAACAATATTAGTTTCTCCACTATGAACTGCTAGTGCCTCATCTCTAGCCACAAATTGAGCAAATGAGCGTACAACATCATGCATGTTGCAGACATATTGATCAACATAAACTGTATTTGGCTCTATAAGATTCCTCAGTATCAGCTCCTTGTAGTACTTGCTTCCTAATTCTTCTATGTCATCTAAGGTCCCGTGAAGAAATCCTTCACTAATCCACATGCCAATGATTTCGTTCCTAGAAAACACTGCAGTTTTAGGGAGAAGGGAGTAGTGCAGAAAACATTGTTTGGCACAAGAAGATAAATCTTCATAGCTTAAATATACTGCATTGTTTAGCTCTTCGGGTATTCCTGATATTGACCATATAGAATCATCCAAAACTATCTTCCACTCATGCTGTTTTTTGTCCTTCTGACACAAGATCCCACCCATTACTTTGAGAGCAAGAGGCAAACCATCACATTTTCCAACAATCTGCACTCCAATATCCTTGAGCATATCAATTTCACATTCATCTGTCTCACTTGAGATTATCTGCAAGCAGTTGAACTGATAGAGTCAATAGCGGAGTGTGTTGGGCATAAGCTACGCATGGTGTGCCGGGCGCGAGCGTGCGTGCGCGAGCGGGGGGCACAGCGGGAGTGTGGCGGGTGTGCGTGCGTGTGTGTGCGCGCGTGAGCACAGGCGTGTCAGTGCGTCGCGGTGTGCGTGCGTTAGACTAGGGTTAGCTAGGCGTGCTGGTCCGGGTCTCCCAGGAGCGATCACTCGCGGGCTTTGTGTTAGCAGGGCGCGTTCGTGCGCGCGGTGGCCGCGACTAGAGCGGGCGAGATCGTGTGCAGCGGGAGGTGGGTGCCCAGGGTATAAAACCTGTGTGGGGTGCGTCTGTAACCAGTGTGGGTGTCGAGTTAGAGCTCGGAATAGAAGCCGTGGTTGCGGCGGCGGCGTACGTGCGCCGGGAAAATCCCCACCGTTTCCCTGTGCTCTCCTCTCCTTCCTCCCTCCTTCTCTGTTTGCGACAGTGTAGCAAGGCGAGAGGCAGTGCGTGAGAGAGCGAGAGGTGCCGGGGCAACAACAGAGTGGTTTTCCTTTAGAGAAAAAACATAGAAATTTGGTAACTGCTAGTGGAGAAAGAAACTCATGAATGATCAGTTAACGTACTGCCTAAATTGAACTATCAAGTGGATGAGCTGGTAAGTGAGGATGTTGCTGTCAACTCGGATGCCTATAGCATGTGCGAGGCTACAATCATTACATGTTCACCCAAACGATGTTAGGTTTTTTACTCTTTTAACCACAGGATGCTTAATTTAATCTATGATCTCAGAAACTAAACAGATTATGTGCTTAATTATGTGGATACATACTACAATACATATACTCATCCTCCAGAAAACAGAGTCATATTTTTTACCCAGAAAACCAGAGTCATACTTAATCTACAGTTACACAAGGGGGGTTGGTTGTTACATGTTTAAATCATCTATAATTCTATACAGGAAATTTTATAATTCTACCAATCACAAATAAGTTTTTTTTAGAAAAGGACCAATTACAAATAAGTAGAAGAATGAAGTACCATCTTTTGTTTTTTATCATTCTACCAATTGCAAATGATTGACTGTGTAGTTGTGAACATGATGGAAATGGAAGAACAATGACACTGTTTCTCACTTTTTATAAATGTAAGAACATTCATATGATCCTAATTACCAATTTTGTTTGGACTTGCATTTTAGGTGATGACTACGTATATTACTATGTATATTTCAATAAAATTAGCTTGCTAAAAGGGAAAAACAGTGCCAAATAAAGGAATATGGTTTACGGAGACACTATTAATTACTAAGGGATAAAACTATATATTCGAAAAAAGATGCATGTGGGAATATCTGTAGGAGCACAGATGACCAACTTTCATCAACCTAAATTTGATACCTAGGTTGAACTATTGCACTTTCTGTGCACACAATACAGAGTGTCCGAACTAGTTGCGGCAGGTGCATGTGTGGTGGCATAAAAATATAGTGTCCCTGTTGTATGGGTCCATGTTGTAATCTCAAAGAATTGTACATAAAAGAAGTATGCCCAATTATTATATCCCTACCCCAAATTAAGCATGAACGTAGTAATATTAAAGATGTATGGAATTTAGTTATGCACCTGTTTCTTGAGCAATGACCAGGCATCCTCCTCCTCTAATTTGTCCACATGGTGGTAGGGAAGCACAGCTTTCATCCTTCGAGCTACTCTTTCATCTCTAGTAGTGACGAGGACTCGGCTACCTTGAGCCACAACATTAGACAAGGATGTTTTAAGCACATCATCCCATGCTTCATGGTCCCAAACATCATCTAGCACCAGGAATAGCTTCTTCCCTTTCAAGCTGGTGGCAAGGATTGGCTGAAGCACAGCCAATGCCTTTTCGCGACCATGTTGTCCCCCAGCTTGCGTGATGATTGTCCTGAGCAAGTCAACCTTGTCGAAGTCCTTGTTGATGCTCAACCATATCGACTTCTCGAACTCGGCATTCAGGGCTTCATCGTTGAAGACCTTCTGGGCAAGAGTGGTCTTGCCGATTCCACCAACCCCAACAACGGCGACTACCATGATGTTGGTATTGACCTCCTTTTCACTCAGCATGATCTCGACTAGCTTTCTCGTGTCTTGTTCGATCTTCTCTCCGACTACACCGGACCGATCAAACTCCCCTGATGTCTCACGTCTTTTATTGCCAGAATGAGAGCCATGGACCTTGCTGTTGCGATCCTCATAGGAACCAAGAGGGATGAAGCTGAAAGCAGCGCTTCGCTCCATGATGATGTCGAGCCTCTTGTTGAGCGCCTTGATGCGGGTACCGATGTCGTGGGCATGGGAGGGATTCCGCATGCAGAAAAGCAAGGGGTTGCAGCACCCCACATTTGCACTGGACATACCGTGCTCCATGGCCTTGAGCTGGCAGAGGTCGAGGATGTCGGCAGCTTCATACATGGCACGCTTGAGCTGGGACACCCATTCTTGCACCCTCTTGTCAGTGATGTTTCTCCTGTCAGCATCAGCGAGGAAGTTCTTGAGATCCCTAAGCTTAATGTGCATCTTGTCGATCTCACGTTTGAATCCAAGCAACATGTGCACCTCTTCACTCGCCATCTCCGTCAGCATGTGTAGCACGTATGACGCAAAGGCATCCAGGACCATCGTTATATATGTTTGGTACGTTTTTTCTGTTACAAATTTTAACCACATATATCAAGATCATCCCCGCCACTTGTTGCAGCTGAAGATTGCCAGCCAAAACTAGTGAAAAAGGCAGCACTAGAATGCTAACATGGGTACATGAGGAACAAGTTATAATTTATGAGCATGTGCAAGCTACCTAGATTAACAGAGGCAAGCAAAGCCAACTAATCATACAGAGAGGTACAAAATTACCTTCAAGACGGATGTATGTTGGGTCTTGCTCTAGGCCTTCTGGAGCAACTCGTATTACAAGCTAGTACATGTGAAGGGCCTAATAAGGACGGGGCATTATATGTATATATAAGCTAAAGGGGATTACAAGCACCTTGTATGCGAATATATATACTAATCCGCACATTGTGATCAACGGATCAGGCTATCTGTCCACAAATTAAAATATGTGCTGAGTCTTGGATTGTTCATCAGACTGATCTGTTAGCTGGCAATTAAAATATGTAGCTGGTGAGGGGTATGATACAATTGATGCAACCTGTAATGTTAAGAAGCTGTAATACCTAGATATATCCGTCTCTTATTAAACGCTTTGCAGGGAAGGAAACACGTAAGCCAGGACCCAGCAGCATCCCGGTATTTCCCGGAAGGAAGTGATGTAGTTTACTTTGAAACGGTCTGTTTGTTCGGAAGGCCATAGCCAAAAGACTCCTTGTGATTTGGTTTGATTTCACACTAGCCTAACTTGCTGCACAATGCTTACCTTATACTAGTATAATATAAAGGCTCTTTATTGGTGGGCACCTAGCATTGGTTAACTAGCACTAATTGTCACCATCTTGTACCTCCCACGGTCCCGATTGGAGGAGCAGAAGAAGGTTGCAGAGAAATTGCACAGGAGATTTGGAGTTAGGCCTATCGTAATGCATTGTCTCTTAGCGCGGTATCCTAGGTAGTATACGATCGTTAGATACAACCATCCTAATGTATTGTATGTTAAGTGTCGTATCTTAGTAAGCATGTATTTAATGATTTTGGCCTCATACTAATATGTGATTGGTCTAACAAGTTATTTTGCCTATGATACCGTGCAGAGAAATTGCACAGGAGATTTGGAGTTAGAGAATGCAGCCTGATGAATTGTAGTAGATGAGGCACCGCACTATTATTTATCGGGACCGTAGAAATCAAATACTGAAAATCCCCGAGTCAATTTTGTGCAAGATGATCATCAAGAAGCAGGGTTGGTCATAATTGGTGGAATCAAAATGAGTTGTGCATGCATGACTATGGTTGTTTGTGCATACTTTTAAACAGTGGTGATGCTAACAGCGGTTGATGTTGCTTAAGTATATTCAGAGATGTCAGTGTTGCATTCTACCAACAGCGAATCTTGGTAATGCAATGCAGAGTGCTCTCAATGAATTTGGAATTGATGATTCAAACACAAATCAGATGGGCAATTTCAGCCATACACCGAACGAATTAGCAAAAATTAAGCGTCAAATGGGTGAATAGAACGAATGGAATGCTAAAGAGCAAAGGGTGAGTACAGATTGGTGCCGTATTCACCGGACCTTCGGCTGCGGCATGGCGGCGGCCGCGCACAAGCATCTATCTGACCCGAGTCGCTCTGACGGCGCCGCCGATCGCGACTTCTCGCCGGCAAAGGGCAACGGGCCGGGTGTGTGCTCCGAGAAAAGCCCCAGCCTGAGAGGCCGCTGGTGAAGAGCAGCTCCGTGCGGGAAATACAATTGACTTCCCTGAAAAAAAAAACATTTCTGGCAAATGGGACCATGTGCTCCTGGGAGTCTAATTGGATTTAGGAAATTACAACGCTTAAATTTCTAACAACGTTCACTCTGTAATAAATAATGTTCATGAAATTTTAAAAATTTGCTCACTCAAATTATTCACACAATTCAAAAAAGTGTTCTTGCAATTTCAAAAATGTTGACAAGTTTCAAAATACGTCCATAACATGTTTTAAGTATTCCTAAAAATGTAAAACATCGTTCACATAATTCATAAAAAAAATCATCATTCAAAAAATATTTACTTGTTTGCTAATATGTTCTTGAAATGTAAACAATTGTTTGCGCAACTTCTGGAAAATACAAGGGACATAGACAAATTTTATCTACCACCGGTGGTAAACCACTTGTGTTTTGTATGTTGTATGTAGTATCTATCAAATCGGATAGTATGTATGCGTAGTATGTAGTATATAATCATGTTTAGGTAGTATATATAATATTTGTTTGGTAGTATGTATCATATTTTGTTTATGCTCTTTTTACATACAAATATATGCATATTTCATAAATATAATAAAAACTATGGATTAATTTGTAATTTTTTCATGTAACTCATTTTGGAAAATCTTATATATAGTATATGAACATAATAAGAATGATAAATTAGTATATATACTCCCGCGTGGTAGTATATGGAACACGTGGGGTAATATATATATACTCCCTGGGTGGTAGGATGTATTTTTCCTAATATATATATATATATATATGTATGTATGTATGTATGTATGCGTGTGTTGGACCGAATAAAAAAAGAACACAAAAACGAATAAACAATGTTGGACCGAAGTTTCTAAAACCAGTATGTAGTCTGCTAGAAAAACAGTCTGTAGTGGTCCATAAAAGCTCTCCGAAATTGTCTCAGAAAGATTCCGAAAAAATACATGACAAACGTTATTGGGCCAGACCACTAGTGGGAGCGCTAGAGGCGAGAGGATCATACGTCTCGCAAAAGTGAGGCATAACTCTCTCACGCTTTTTGACCTAAGACCATTATCCTTTGTGTCGATTTTTTAGATTAGAGAGAAACTATAGGAAGAGGACAAAGCGGTTTCTTCCTTCCTCATGAGTGGCTCCAAGTGACTAGGGTTTGCTTGCCTCCTGTCAGCACCATCACCAATCTGCTTCGTCTTCAGTGTGGCCTTAGAGCATCTCTAGCCGCGCCCTCAAATGCCCCCCCCCCCCTCCCTCTCCGGGTCATTTTTTTCGTCGGCGGGGAAAATGGTCCAGTCGTGCCCGAGGAGCCCATTTTTCGTCGACTAGGACCGAAATTGGCCCCGGCGGTCCCAGGCAGAACCCAGCACGCTGGGGTCGCCCGGGGGCGCCGGCAGAAATTTTTTTGTCGCGAAAAAACACTGGGCCCGCCAAGTCAGCGACTGTCGCGCGCGGTTGTCGTCTTCTTCGCCTCGTTTCCTGCAGGAATAAATGTGAAGGCTGCGCCGCCGGTCAGCCTTCCATTGATTCACGGGCGGCACTGTGAAGACGCGGCGACGCATGTGCCATTGGTTCCTGCCACGCGTTCAAATGGCGCCACTCCGCAGGCCCACCCGCCCGCGGCTATATAAGGTGAAGGTGCCCTCTCCCCACCGGTGGCCACAAACACCTCGCTCGCTTATGCCCTCTCCTCTCCCTTTTCCTCCCCAGAAAAATGGTCGAACGCTACCCTGGCGATGGAGCAGCAACCAATGCATGGCTTCGGCCGTCATCACCTCTACAAGGCAGACTACCCGGCGCCACCGGACATGGGGGTGCCGGGGTCATGGAGGCTTAGCGCCGGTGGAGTTTTGGTGCCACCGTCGCCCTCTAGAGCTGATCGGCGGGCGGAGATCACGCGCATCTGGCCATCGCTGTCAGAGAGATCGCGTAACCTGCCGAGGTACGCCCCCGACAACAACATGTTGTGGACGGCGTACTTCGTACGTCGACACGACGACCAACTTGCCGCCACCAATGGGGTCGAACCACGCGGACCCCACAACTCCGAGGGCCGCCCCCAATTGGTGGGGCCTCCCCGGCCGCACCAGACGTCTCTATGGCGCAGGGCACGCGCAGCGGTGGCATCGTCATCAACGAGCCCAACGCCTCCTCCCGCCTCGTCAAGCCGAAGACGGACCCGGGACTCCTCCCCCTCAAGCCGGAGCACCTACCATGACCGCCGATGACGAGACCGCCCTCAAATGGGTGCAGGATGACTATGTTCGGGAGGAGATGGAGAGCGAGCGTCGCGCTCTCGAGGAGGGCGGTGTCGACATCCTCGATGACAGCGACGAGGAGGCGCCGAGGCCTTCCAACCCCATTGGCCACGACGACCCAGTGCACGGGTGCACCAAGGACGGCGGCGGAGTGCAGGACGACGATGGCGATGACGACGGCGGTAACTACACCAATTTCTACAAGCTTCTCGGCATGTACAAGGCGGCAGCGTCGGGTGACAGCGGCGACTTAGTTTAATTACGTTTTTATTTCACTTTTGTACAAAATTCAATGAAAAACTACGAATTTCTTTCGAATTTGAGTCGGTTTCAGCCGAATTTGGGCCGAGTTTTTTTTAAACTGCTCAGGCGACCTTTGGGGGGCGACTGGGAACCCCCCATGCCGTATTTTAGCCGGCGTGCCCCCAGGTGGTGCTATTTCACGCCCCTCGTGGGGGGGCGAACGGCTGGAGATGCTCTTAAGGCCATGCAGGCTTGGTGGATCCCACACTTGCTGACAAGCAGGGCCGTCTTCAAAAATTTTGGGGCCCGGGAAAAAATCAAAATAGGACTCCTAATTTTATGTAAACCATATAGCTTAAGAACTAATGTAAGTAAAGCAAAAAAACATATATACTCTCACTTAATTATTTAACTTCAAATATGTCTAATTTGGTATAACATTTAGGAAAAATATCAAATACTAATAGTAAAATAGTAAACATGGTAATAAGTAATAAACTTCTAAAATGACCTCATTTTCTCTCAAAAAACAACATTTTTCTATACTATTAGGAAAATGGCCATTAGTCCCAGTTCGAGAGAGCCTTTAGTCCTGGTTCTTCAACCGGGACAAAACCAACGGGACTAAAGGCCCAAACCTTTAGTCTCGGTTGGCTTACGAACCAGGCCCAAATGAGCTCCACGTGGCCGTTGCGGGACGCCCTGGGAGGAGGACCTTTAGTCCCGGTTGGTAAGACCAACCGGGACCCAAAGACAGCCACGCGTCAGCAGCTCTAGGCGCTGCGGTTTTTTTGAAAGGGTGTTAGGGGTTTTGGAGGGTTTTATTAGGGCTTTCATATTGTGTTTCCCCTTTTCTTTTTGTGTCCATCATCTTTGATTCCTTATGCTTGTTGGTGTTTTCGGTCGGTGCCAACTAGATGCTAGCTAGTACGTACATAAAGCATTACACGACATCGTATATTACTACTCATCATTGTACATACTAGTTAAAAACTCTTCATCATTGTAGGTAAACTAGCATAAAAAGATAAACTTATCATCATTCTGGTTGTTATCATAGTAGCAAATTACCAAGTTATCACAAGGTTAAAGCACTAACTACTACTCAGTCCTAGGTAAAAAAGCAAAATAAAGACGGACTCTGACATCTCTGTATTAAAGAACACAACTCAACCTATCTCCAACTTGTGAGATGCGTAAGTTTTCCTCTTCAAATGGTATCATGATGCTTGGATTGCATTTCTCCATCCTTTGATTTTCAGAGTGTCTTCACTTTGACATATCATGTATTTACCACGGTAATTAATCGGGGTTGCCCCTAATCTATCTATTTCCAAATCACCAATGATAAACATCCATTTACACTAGTGGGGACGGGGCCTTTAGCCCCGGCCCGTAAGGGGCTTTAGTCCCGGTTCACCAACCGGGACTAAAGGGGCGGGACTAAAGGCCTAACCTTTAGTCTCGGCCCTGTTACAATCAGGGACTAAAGGTGCTCCACATGGGCGCTTCGTAGCTCCCCAGGGGCAGGCCCTTTAGTCCCGGTTCGTTACACGGACCGGGACTAAAGATTTTCAGATTTTGCTTATTTTTGGGTTTTTTGAATGAAATTATTTTTGGGTTTTAGGGTTTTAGGGTTTAGGTGTTCGGGAGATTAACGTGATGCCTCGTTTGGTGTTCGGGAATTAGTTTTCGTATAATTTAAATAGAAATAATTATGCATATATATATAAGATTAACTTATCTTACAAGCGAGCATATATATACAATTATATGGAGATTTGAATTATCGGGACTAGAGCCCGTCTATTCGATTACATGGACGAACATCAGTAATGGCCCATAGCTACACTAAATCGTCATTTGTCATCTATAGCTTCCGTCCTCAGAAATCCCGCAAGCTCCTCTGCAACAGCAATCGCGCGTTGCTCTGGTAGGACCTTCGTCCTCATGGCCGTGTGCTATATAAGAAGAGGAGATGAATATGAATATCAGTCATGATAACAAAGAATGACGGGTAAAAATAGAGGTGTGAATGTTCATTGCTTACGTCGAATCTGTGATCCTTGAACTCAGAGGTAAACGTGCGAATGGTTTCGCAAACATAGTATCCGCATAGATGCGTTCCCCGTGGCTGCTGGCCGCACTTTACGAGAATAGAATATATATAATCAAAATAATAATCTAGCATCATAAATGTATTGAAAATTAATAGAAGTATATCATACTACTACTTACCTGAGCCGCTCTAAAGGTCAGCTTCTCAGGAAAGTTACCGGGAGTCACGCACTTGAACCGCTTCCAAACCCTGCCCGACAAGGATAATGATTTGCTAAGTTTTTCATTAATTGATATATCAAAAAATCATCGAAAGAGACCGATAGAGCGCAAGAATGATTAAAATTACCCTTGGAGCATGTCCTGCAGGCTTTGGAACTGTTCCAAGGGTCTCGATAATGGGTCGAAGGCATCAACTCTTCCCTTATCAATTTGAATGTCCAACAGAATCCAATGAAAGCTGCACACACACACACACACACATATATATATATGTGTGTGTGTGTGTGTGAGTAACTTATCAATTACACTTATAAGTGAATGGACACAATAGAGTAAAGACCCTCACCTGAAGTTGTATGGAAACAGTATGTGGTCATAGAAATTTTGATCTATTAGAAACCTTAGAAGGTTTTCCTCCGTCTCCTTGGGTTTATCAGTTAGCGTGGCTATATGTATTTTATCTGGGTCAATAATCCCAATATTTAGGATGGTCTTACTTTTACAATCCAGAATCTTCATTCTGCATAATAGAGTACAAGTTATATATAGACAATGAATTGAAATAACTAAACAAGTTATATGTAGACAACGAATTGAAAAACTTACAGACAATAGCAACTCATAAGCGATTTGTCGAGGGCGTCGCCATTGTACATCTGGAAGAGTTCATCAAAGTCGATATGGATTTCTTCGGAGCGGCCGTAGTACTCCCGTGGGACACTCAGCACGATCATCGTTCTCCCATTCTTTGATTCACTTAAGTACCATTGATGCAAGTAACGCATATTTGTTGGAAGATCATCTTTGCTGACCAAAGGCTCTCCCATGACAAACTGTGTCTTAGGGGCTACCAGAGCCTTGGGTATCCTGTTGTCTTGGGAAGCCAGCAAATCTTCAACCGAGATACCACATTCAGCCGCTAACTCCTTTGCTCTTTCAAAAGCTTGCCCCTGCACCGGAGGGAGAACATTCTCGGTTAACACCTTGAGGGGTGGGATCGACTGTTTGGCCTGTTGTCCAAGCTGAGGAACGTCTGATTTTTTCTTGCTTGTAGTTGAACTTGATTTGCTCCCACTTGCACTTGCACGTGAGCTGCTCTTTTTCACTTCCTTCTGCAATGTGCGTGTATAGTCATCAGGCTTATAGTGTAAGTCATACTGTGATGGAAGGGTTATGAAGTCTTTTGCCCATGCTATTTGCTTCTCGGTGTATTCCGTGCGGGGCTCGGGTGCCTTCTTTTTATCTGCGCATCATGATGTTCCTTTGCTATCCTGGCGTTTTCCTCGGGGGTACGATCATAAGGTCTGATAGGAAGATTAGCATGAGGTACCTTTGGGAGGGGCGACCGTTTGGGGGCTCTGTCGCTTAGGAATCGTCGACGGAGCTTTCTTGGTGGCACGCTTCCGCTTAGTATTCTATACGGGCGGCGACGGAGACGGACGACCCAAGTCCGGCGGCGGTGATCGAGATGGACTCGTGTTGTGCTGGCCGACGTCATGTGGAGGGCTTGGAGGTAATGGAGGTGTAGGTGACCTGCGACGACTCGGAGGCGGTGTTGTCCTTGGGGCCGAGCCTGGAAGCTTGATGTAGTTCTTGTCCCATAGGATGACTCCACCCAGTACTTCTCCGAGTGTCCTCTCATCTTTGGGTCCAGCTATGTCGAGCTCCATATCACGAAACCCCGTCATGATTTCATCCACCCCGACTTTAGCAAAGCCAGCTGGAATCTCACGGCCATGCTAGCGTGCATCAGGGCCAGAAGGTAAAGCTTGTCCGACGGCCACCTTCATGGATATGTTCTTGAATTTCTGATGGAGTTCACATGATGTTGACTCCTTGATTCCATCCAAGGTGTAGCTGGGACCGCCCTCTATCATTCTTCGTGCATAGTCGGGCGGGGCCTCAGATTCAGCCACGCTGCTTTTCCGCTTAGATGGGGCGCCGGTAATATCAAGTGCAGGATCTTCCTGGCGCGGTACTCCTCTAAGCTCATCAATCTGCTTCTATTGCTCGTTAATCCTGGCAAGCAACTGGTTGAACTTGTCATTCTCCTCATCCTGCTGCCGCTTCTTTGCTCTCTCTCGGCTTCTGTAAGTGTCTTGGTCTCTGGCAAACCCAAGCCACCACGGGTAAGAAGGACCGAAGCCTCGCGTTCGTCCTCCATGTTCGTCATTGTCGAGGACTAGTGTGAGCAAATCTTTATCTCTGTCTACAATGAACTTTCTTTTTCCCTCCTTAATTTCTTTCACTATCCTTTTCCAATTCTCCCTGGGTATCCTAAGACCGTCATTGCAGATGAGGTCCCCTGTTTTTCGTCGTACGACCCACCATGCGCAAGGAACCAATTTCTTGCTCTCAATTCCCACTCATCACGGAGTGGTTCAGGTACGATGCCTTTATCTAGCAGATCTTGCTCTTTCTTATCCCACTTTGGGATGGCAGTCTCATAGCCCCCTGACCCCAGCTTGTGGTGATATTTCTTCTTGTCGGCATTTATCTTGTTCTTTTCTGATAATGCCTGGGCATCTTCTGACTCCTTGTACTCTTGAAATGCTTTCCAGTGATTCGCCTGCTTGGCTAGATACCCCTCGAATACTGGCACTTTCTTTGTCTTCACATAGTTTTTCCATAGCTTCTTCTTCCAGCTACGGAACAGTTCGGCCATCTTCTTTAGAGTCCACTGCTTGACTTTGGCCCTCAGTTTGTCTGCGGCGTCTTCATTCTCACATTCTGGCAGGTTGAAATGTGACATGATATCATTCCAAAGATTATCTTTGTACCTTTCGGCGACATAGTCACTATCGGCTGCCCCTTTGCGCTTGTTCCACTCCCGAACGCTGATCGGGACGTGATCCCTAACGAGAACTCCGCATTGCTTCTTGAATGTGTCAGCAACATTCTTAGGAAGCTTGGGTTCGCCCGTAGGCAATATCACCTCAAAGGTGTAATGCGTCCGTGCATCCAACTTTCTAGTCGGGCCTCGTTTCGTAGTTTTTCTCGATGTGGAGGCCTAAGAGGGAGAAACATTCGTCAAATGAATGTATATGTATACAATATAGAGCTATCTCCAATATTTTTCACATATTACAAGTGATTGTCGAACTTCATATGTATACCTCGCCGGACTTTATTATTTCTTCACCGGCTTCTCCATCAGTGGAGCTATCACCTTCTCCGTCATTGGACCTATCTCCTGCCCCATCGGCTTCATCTTCGTGTCGCTCGACCTCCATTCCAACGTCGTGGTTTAGATATGACGACGGAGATTCAGCTGGTTCAACGTCGGGGTCGTCTTTGATTATATCTTCGAGAAGTTCTTCCTCTTCAAGGTTCCTGATATGTGGATCCATAGTTCTGCAAAAAACGGATTCTCTTAACCTTTGTACCAAAAAAGAATTATTCTATCAGGAACTCCATTCTAAAACAACTTTAGTCCCGGGTCGTGACTCCACCCGGGACTCCTAGATTTCTGCATAGTATTCAAAGTAGGAGTACTTTTCCAATTTGAGCATTCAATAAGCAAAACCAAATCGTAAAATAAAGTAGTATTCAAATTAGCATGCATTCAATTATAATCAAATACATCATCTCTTTTGTCCGTACATCATCGAATATTATCACTAATACTCCTCGAATACTATCATACATATTGTTGGGGAACGTCGCATGGGAAACAAAAATTTTCCTACGCGCACGAAAACCTATCATGGTGATGTCCATCTACGAGAGGGGATGTGTGATCTACGTACCCTTGTAGACCGTACAGCAGAAGCGTTAGTGAACGCGGTTGATGTAGTGGAACGTCCTCACGTCCCTCGATCCGCCCCACGAACTGTCCCGCGATCAGTCCCACGATCTAGTGCCGAACGGACGGCACCTCCGCGTTCAGCACACGTACAACTCGACGATGATCTCGGCCTTCTTGATCCAGCAAGAGAGACGGAGAGGTAGAAGAGTTCTCCGGCAGCGTGACGGCGCTCCGGAGGTTGGTGATGATCTCGTCTCAGCAGGGCTCCGCCCGAGCTCCGCAGAAACGCGATCTAGAGGTAAAACGATGGAGATATGTGGTCGGGCTGCCGTGGCAAAGTTGTTTCAAATCAGCCCTAAAACCCCACTATATATAGGAGGGAGGGAGGGGAGGAGGCAGCCCCAAACCCTCAAGGTTTGGCCGAAATTTGAGGTGGAGGAGTCCTACTCCAATCCTACTTGGAGTAGGATTCCACCTTCCCACTTGGAAACTCTTTCCACCTTGTGTTTTTTCCTTCTCAAACCTTATGGGCCTTAGTGGGAACTTATTCCAGCCCACTAGGGGCTGGTTTATCTCTTCCCATAGCCCATGAGACCCCTTGGGGCGTGAAAACCCTCCCGATGGTCCCCGACACCCCTCCCGGCACTCCCGGTACACTACCGATGAGCCCGAAACTTTTCCGGTAATGCCCGAAAACTTTCCGGTAACCAAATGAGGTCATCCTATATATCAATCTTCATCTCGGGACCATTCCGGAAACCCTCGTGACGTCCGTGATCCCATCCGGGGCTCCGAACAACATTCGGTAGCCAACCATATAACTCAAATACGCATAAAACATCGTCGAACCTTAAGTGTGCAGACCCCGCGGGTTCGAGAACTATGTAGACATGACCCGAGGGACTCCTCTGTCAATATCCAATAGCGGGACCTGGATGCCCATATTGGATCCTACATATTCCGAAGATCTTTATCGGTTGAACCTCAGTGCCAAGGATTCATATAATCCCGTATGTCATTCCCTTTGTCCTTCGGTATGTTACTTGCCCGAGATTCGATCGTCAGTATCCGCATACCTATTTCAATCTCGTTTACCAGCAAGTCTCTTTACTCGTTCCGTAATACAAGATCCCGTAACTTACACTAAGTCACATTGCTTGCAAGGCTTGTGTGTGATGTTGTATTACCGAGTGGGCCCCGAGATACCTCTCCGTCACACGGAGTGACAAATCCCAGTCTCGATCCATACTAACTCAACGAACACCTTCGGATATACCTGTAGAGCATCTTTATAGTCACCCAGTTACGTTGCGACGTTTGATATACACAAAGCATTCCTCCGGTGTCCGTGAGTTATATGATCTCATGGTCATAGGAACAAATACTTGACACGCAGAAAACAGTATCAATAAAATGACACGATCAACATGCTACGTCTATTAGTTTGGGTCTAGTCCATCACATGATTCTCCTAATGATGTGATCCCGTTATCAAGTGACAACACTTGCCTATGGCCAGGAAACCTTGACCATCTTTGATCAACGAGCTAGTCAACTAGAGGCTTACTAGGGACAGTGTTTTGTCTATGTATCCACACAAGTATTGTGTTTCCATTCAATACAATTATAGCATGGATAATAAACGATTATCATGAACTAAGAAATATAATAATAACTAATTTATTATTGCCTCTAGGGCATATTTCCAACAGTCTCCCACTTGCACTAGAGTCAATAATCTAGTTCACATCACCATGTGATTCCAACGAATCCAACACCCATATAGTTATGGGGTCTGATCACGTCTTGCTCGTGAGAGAGGTTTTAGTCAACGGTTCTGAAACTTTCAGATCCGTGCGTTCTTTACAAATCTTTATGTCATCTTATAGATGCTGCTACTACGTGCTCTTCAGAAATGCTCCAAATATCTACTCTACTATACGAATCTGTTTCACTACTCATAGTTATTAGGATTAGTGTCAAAGCTTGCATCGACGTAACCTTTTACGACGAACTCTTTAACCACCTCCATAATCGAGAAAAAATTCCTTAGTCCATTAGTTACTAAGGATAAATTTTGACCGCTGCTAGTGATTCAATCATGGATCACTCTCTGTACCTCGCAACAGACTTTGAGTCAAGGCACACATCAGGTGCGGTACACAGCATGGCAGACTTTAGATTCTACGGCTAAGGCATAGAAGACAACCTTCGTCTATTCTCTTTATTCTGCCGTGGTCGGGTTTTGAGTCTTACTCAAATTTACACCTTACAACGCAACCAAGAACTCCTTCTTTGCTGATCTATTTTGAACTCCTTCAAAAACTTGTCAAGGCATGCATCTTATTGAAACTTTCATTAAGCGCTTTTGATCTATCTCTATAGATCTTTGATGCTCAACGTTCAAGTAGCGCAATCCAGGTATTCCTTTGAAAACTCCTTTCAATCAACCTTATATGCTTTACAGAAATTCTACATTACTTCTGATCAACAATATGTCTACCACATACACTTATCAGAAATTCTATAGTGCTCCCACTCACTTCTTTGGAAATACAAGTTTCTCATAAACCTTGTACAAACCCAAAATCTTTGATCATCTCATCAAAGTGTATATTCCAACTCCGAGATGCTTGCACCAGTCCATTGAAGGATCACTGGAGCTTGCATACTTGCTAGTATCTTTAGGATCGACAAAACCTCCTTGTTGTATCACATACAATGTTTGCTCAAGGAAACCGTCGAGGAAACAATGTTTTGACATCCTACGTGCAATATTTCATAAATAATGCAGCGACTACTAACATAATTCTAACAGACTTTTAGCATCGCTGCGAGTGAGAAAGTCTCATCATAGTCAACTGTTTGATCTTGTCGGAAACATCTTTGCGACAAGTCGAGCTTTTCTTAATAGTGACTTATCACCATCATCGTCTGTCTTCCTTTTAAAGACCCATTTTTACTCAATAGTCCTCTGACCATCAAGTGGTTCTTCCAAAGTCTACACTTTGTTTTCATACATGGATCCTCTCTCGGATTTCATGGCTTCCAGCCATTTGTCGGAATCTGGGCCCACCATTGCTTTCTTCATAACTCGTAGGTTCACTGTTGCTCAACAACATGACCTCCAAGACAGGGTTACCGTACCACTCTGTAGTAGTACGCAACCTTGTCAACCTACGAGGCTTGTAGTAACTTGATCGGATGCTTGATGATCACCATTATCAGCTTCCACTTCAATTGGTGTAGGCGCCACAGGAACAACTTCCTGCGCCCTGCTACACACTGGTTGAAGGGATGGTTCAATAATCTCATCAAGTTCTACTACCCTCCCACTCAATCCTTTCGAGAGAAACCTTTCCTCGAGAAAGGATCCGTTTCTAGAAACAAACACTTTGCTTTTGGATCTGAGATAGGAGATGTACCCAACTATTTTGGATATCCTATGAAGATGCATTTATCCGCTTTGGGTTCGAGCTTATCATACCGAAACTTTTTCACATAAGTGTCGAAGCCCCAAACTTTCAAGAAACGACAGTTTAGATTTCTCTAAGCCTCAGTCTATACCGCGTCATCTCAACGGAAATACGTGGTGCCCTATTTAAAGTGAATGCGGTTGTCTCTAATGTATAACCCATAAACGATAGTGGTAATTCGATAAGAGACATCATAGCATGCACCATACCAAATAGTGCGTGGCTATGACGTTCAGACACATCATCACACTATGATGTTCCAGGTGGCATGAACTGCGAAACAATTTCCACATTGTCTTAACTGCGTACCAAAACTCGTAACTCAGATATTCATTTCTATGATCATATCGTAGACAGTTTATCCTCTTGTTACGACGAACTTCACTCTGAAACGGAATTGAACTTTTCAATATTTCAGACTTGTGATTCATTAAGTAAATACTCCTGTATCTACTCAAGTTGTCAGTGAAGTAAGAACATAATGATATCCACTGCGTGCCTCAGCACCCATTGGACTGCATACATCAAAATGTATCACTTCCAACAAGTTACTATCTTATTTCATCTCAATGAAAACAAGGCCTTGCTCATGTGGTATGATTTGCATGTCACTAGTGATTCGAAATCAGGTGAGTACAAAGATCCATCAGCATGGAGCCTCTTCATGCAATTTATACTAACATGACTCAAGCGGCAGTGCCACAAGTAAGTGGTACTATCATCATTAACTCGTATCTTTTGGCACCAATATTATGAACATGTGTAACACTACGATCGAGATTCAGTAAACCATTGAAGGTGATTATTCAAGAAAATAGAGTAACCATTATTCTCTTTAAATGAATAATCGTATTGCAATAAACACGATCCAATCATGTTCATGCTTAACGCAAGCACCAAATAACAATTATTTAGGTTTAACACCAATCCCGATGGTAGAGGGAGCGTGCGACGTTTGATCATATCAACCTTGGAAACACTTCCAACACGTATCGTCACCTCGCCTTTAGCTAGTCTCCATTTATGACGTAGCTTTCATTTCGTGTTACTAATCACTTAGCAACCGAACCGGTATCCAATACCCTCATGCTACTAGGAGTACTAGTAAAGTACACATCAACATCATGTATATCAAATATACTTCTCTTGACTTTTGCCAGCCTTCTTATCTACCAAGTATCTAGAGTTGCTCCGCCTCACTGATTGTTCCCCTCATTACAGAAGCACTTAGTCTCGGGTTTGGGTTTAATCTTGGGTTTCTTCATTAGTGCAGCAATTGTTTTGCCGTTTCACGAAGTATCCCTTCTAGCCCTTGCCTTTCTTGAAACTTAGTGGTTTTACAAACCATCAACTATTGATGCTCCTTTTTGATTTCTACTTTCGAAGTTTCAAAACATCGTGAATCGCTCAAGGATCATTGTATCTATCCTTGATATGTTATAGTTCATCACGAAGCTCTCATAGCTTGGTGGCAGTGACTTTGGAGAACCATCACTATCTCATCTGGAAGATTAACTCCCACTTGATTCAAGCGATTGTCGTACTCAGACAATCTGAGCACACGCTCAACGATTGAGCTTTTCTCCTTTACTTTGTGGACAAAGAATCTTGTCGGAGGTCTTGTACCTCTTAACAAGGGCACAAGCATGAAATCACAATTTCATCTCTTTAGAACATCACTTATGTTCCGCGACGTTTCAAAACGTCTTCGGCGCCTTGCTTCTAAGCCATTAAGTATTTTGCAGTGAACTATCGTGTAGTCATAAGAAACGTGTATGTCGGATGTTCACAGCATCCACAGACGACGCTCGAGGTGCAGCACACCGAGTGGTGCATTAAGGACATAAGCCTTCTGTACAGCAACGAGGACAATCCTCGGTTTTACAGACCTAGTCAGGAAACTTTGCTACTATCAACTTTCAACTAAATTTTCTCTAGGAACATATAAAAATAGTAGAGCTATAGCGCAAGCTACATCGTAATTCGCAAAGACCATTAGACTATGTTCATGACAATTAGTTCAATTAATCATATTACTTAAGAACTCCCACTCAAAAAGTACATCTCTCTAGTCATTTGAGTGGTACATGATCCAAATCCACTATCTCAAGTCCGATCATCACGTGAGTCGAGAATAGTTTCACTGGTAAGCATCTCTATGCTAATCATATCAACTATACGATTCATGCTCGACCTTTCAGTCTCATGTGTTCCGAGGCCATGTCTGCACATGCTAGGCTCGTCAAGCTTAACCCGAGTGTTCCGCGTGCGCAACTGTTTTGCACCCGTTGTATGTGAACGTTGAGTCTATCACACCCGATCATCACGTGGTGTCTTGAAACGTCGAACTGTAGCAACGGTGCACAGTCGGGGAGAACACAATTTCGTCTTGAAATTTTAGTGAGAGATCACCTCATAATGCTACCGTCGTTCTAAGCAAAATAAGGTGCATAAAAGGATTAACATCACATGCAATTCATAAGTGACATGATATGGCCATCATCATGTGCTTCTTGATCTCTATCACCAAAGCACCGGCACGATCTTCTTGTCACCGGCGTCACACCATGATCTCCATCATCATGATCTCCATCAACGTGTCGCCATCGGGGTTGTCGTGCTACTCATGCTATTACTACTAAAGCTACATCCTAGCAAAATAGTAAACGCATCTGCAAGCACAAACGTTAGTTACAAAGACAACCCTATGGCTCCTGCCGGTTGCCGTACCATTGACGTGCAAGTCGATATTATCTATTACAACATGATCATCTCATACATCCAATATATCACATCACATCGTTGGCCATATCACATCACAAGCATACCCTGCAAAAACAAGTTAGACGTCCTCTAATTTTGTTGTTGCATGTTTTATGTGGTGACCAAGGGTATCTAGTAGGATCGCATCTTACTTACGCAAACACCACAACGGAGATATATGAGTTGCTATTTAACCTCATCCAAGGACCTCCTCGGTCAAATCCGATTCAACTAAAGTTGAAGAAACTGACACCCGCCAGTCATCCTTGAGCAACGGAGTTACTCGTAGCGATGAAACCAATCTCTCGTAAGCGTACGAGTAATGTCGGTCCGAGCCGCTTCGATCCAACAATACCGCGGAATCAAGAAAAGACTAAGGAGGGCAGCAAAACGCACATCACCGCCCACAAAAACTTTTGTGTTCTACTCGAGAAGACATCTACGCATGAACCTAGCTCATGATGCCACTGTTGGGGAATGTCGCATGGGAAACAAAAAATTTCCTACGCGCACGAAAACCTATCATGGTGATGTCCATCTACGAGAGGGGATGTGTGATCTACGTACCCTTGTAGACCGTACAGCAGAAGCGTTAGTGAACGCGGTTGATGTAGTGGAACGTCCTCACGTCCCTCGATCCGCCCCACGAACCGTCCCGCGATCTAGTGCCGAACGGACGGCACCTCCGCGTTCAGCACACGTACAACTCGACGATGATCTCGGCCTTCTTGATCCAACAAGAGAGACGGAGAGGTAGAAGAGTTCTCCGGCAGCGTGACGGCGCTCCGGAGGTTGGTGATGATCTCGTCTCAGCAGGTCTCCGCCCGAGCTCCGCAGAAACGCGATCTAGAGGTAAAACGGTGGAGATATGTGGTCGGGCTGCCGTGGCAAAGTTGTTTCAAATCAGCCCTAAAACCCCACTATATATAGGAGGGAGGGAGGGGAGGAGGCAGCCCCAAACCCTCAAGGTTTGGCCGAAATTTGAGGTGGAGGAGTCCTACTCCAATCCTACTTGGAGTAGGATTCCACCTTCCCACTTGGAAACTCTTTCCACCTTGTGTTTTTTCCTTCTCAAACCTTATGGGCCTTAGTGGGAACTTATTCCAGCCCACTAGGGGCTGGTTTATCTCTTCCCATAGCCCATGAGACCCCTTGGGGCGTGACAACCCTCCCGATGGTCCCCGACACCCCTCCCGGCACTCCCGGTACACTATCGATGAGCCCGAAACTTTTCCGGTAATGCCCGAAAACTTTCCGGTAACCAAATGAGGTCATCCTATATATCAATCTTCATCTCGGGACCATTCCGGAAACCCTCGTGACGTCCGTGATCCCATCCGGGGCTCCGAACAACATTCGGTAGCCAACCATATAACTCAAATACGCATAAAACATCGTCGAACCTTAAGTGTGCAGACCCCGCGGGTTCGAGAACTATGTAGACATGACCCGAGGGACTCCTCTGTCAATATCCAATAGCGGGACCTGGATGCCCATATTGGATCCTACATATTCCGAAGATCTTTATCGGTTGAACCTCAGTGCCAAGGATTCATATAATCCCGTATGTCATTCCCTTTGTCCTTCGGTATGTTACTTGCCCGAGATTCGATCGTCAGTATCCGCTTACCTATTTCAATCTCGTTTACCAGCAAGTCTCTTTACTCGTTCTGTAATACAAGATCCCGTAACTTACACTAAGTCACATTGCTTGCAAGGCTTGTGTGTGATGTTGTATTACCGAGTGGGCCCCGAGATACCTCTCCGTCACACGGAGTGACAAATCCCAGTCTCGATCCATACTAACTCAACGAACACCTTCGGATATACCTGTAGAGCATCTTTATAGTCACCCAGTTACGTTGCGACGTTTGATACACACAAAGCATTCCTCCGGTGTCCGTGAGTTATATGATCTCATGGTCATAGGAACAAATACTTGACACGCAGAAAACAGTATGAATAAAATGACACGATCAACATGCTACGTCTATTAGTTTGGGTCTAGTCCATCACATGATTCTCCTAATGATGTGATCCCGTTATCAAGTGACAACACTTGCCTATGGCCAGGAAACCTTGACCATCTTTGATCAACGAGCTAGTCAACTAGAGGCTTACTAGGGACAGTGTTTTGTCTATGTATCCACACAAGTATTGTGTTTCCATTCAATACAATTATAGCATGGATAATAAACGATTATCATGAACTAAGAAATATAATAATAACTAATTTATTATTGCCTCTAGGGCATATTTCCAACAGATATAGCATCACAGATACATCTAGAACCGTAGCGCCCGACGGGTATCGACGCGGGCGGTGGACACCCAAAGAGAAGGAACCATCACAGGATCATAGCTCCACTGAGATCCCCGAAGAACCTGCCAGGTATGCTCGAACCTGCCCTCCAACGCAACCATGTAGCGACGGACGTGCTCATCCTCCTCGCTGACACGGTGACGTACCACCTCCGTGGTGTCCGGAAGCCTCGGCACCCTCACTGGCCCACGCGACCGCCACCAAACAAGGACCGGGTCAACGACGGGCTGGCTCCTCACCAACCTACGCCCCCCGGAAGGTAGCACCTCCCAATACCAGCCGGGCGGAGCCCAGTCCCGGACAGGGCCCCTCTGATCAAGCAGGTGTCCTCCGCCGAGTCGACGACGAGGATGCGGGATAGGCATCGTAAAATGAACTAGAAAAATAAACTAGTTCTATTAATTTTCTTGCTTAAAATAAACTATTAACACTTAAGCATATACAATAGCAAAATTAAACTATTAACACTTAAACATATACAATAGCAAAATTAAGCAATAATCTACGAAACACTATTAACACTTAAGCATATACACTATACAATATTTCTTCTTCTTATAACCCTAAACTAATTTTTCCTCTTCTTCTATTTCTTCTCTTCTTCTACTTCTTCTTCTACTTCTACTTCTCCTCTTCTTCTACTACTTCTCCTCTTCTCTTCTTCTACTTCTCCTCTCCTCCTCTTCTAATTTTTTCTCTTCTTCTACTTCTCCTCTTCTTCTATTTTTCCTCTTCTTCTCCTCTCCTCCTCTTCTTATTCTCCTTTTTCTTCTTTTCTTCTCCTCCTCTTCTTATTTTCCTTTTTCCTAATTTTAAATATTACTAACCCTAATAATCTAGCACAAACCTAATAACAATAGGAATTAAATGACAAAAAAAATCTTTTTCTTCTTTTCTTCCATTTTCTTCCTTTCTTCTCCTTTTTCTTCTTTTCTTCTCCTTTTTCTTCTTTTCTTCTACTGGCCGGAGTGTTGGGGAGGAGGGGGCAGGGGGCTTACCGGCCGGAGGTGTCGACGGCGCGCGGCGAGGAGGACGGCGCGACGGCGAGGAGGACGGCAGGCGGCGAGGAGGACGGCGAGGAGGACGGCGCGACGGCGAGGTGGAAGGCGAGGAGGACGGCGCGACGGCGAGGAGGACGGCAGGCGGCGGCGAGCAGGACGGCGGGCAGCCTGACGGCGTCGTCGAGTTCGTCGCTGTGCCGCGTCGGGCAGGAGAACGAGAGGTAGTGCAGCGGGGGACAGCGGCAGGCTCCTATGGATCCCCAACCAGGCTTGCGACACCTCTTCTTCCTGGCAGTCGACCACCTCTCCCCCCGGATCTGTCTGTAGCTCGGGTTTTTTTTTTCATCGTGTGAACCTGTTCTTGTTCGTCTTGAACGTTAGGAGTATATTTTCTAAAATTAATCCATTAAAAGTGATAAACGCAAACAGTGAAATAAAAATTGCCCTCTTTCCATTGGGCGACAGTCCACATTTTTGGACTCTACTAAGTGGAGGTAAACATGATAAACTTAAGACCCTTTGCGCTTATGAAAAGAATATAGTGATGAATTTGTGTCCGAATTACAACAATGAACTGAAGAAGTGAAATTTTAACCGAGTGATGCTTGCATACAAGAGGCACACACACACGCCTGGATGACACATGAGCAAGTGTCGATCGGCGCAGCTAGCTGAGGTTGATTAACTAAAAGAGCGAGCACGAGGTGGCATAAGTGTCTGCTTGTCAGAGCTAATAGTGGCATATGCACCCTGCTCCTGCTCGTGGCCCTCTCTTTGTGTTATAGCAGGCAACTCTTTGTCATCCTCGAGGTATTTCATTGCATCCTCCATTAAGGGACGTTGTTTCGCATCTGGATGAGAGCACCTAAGGCCCAGGAGAACCACGCGCTCCATCTGTGTCATGTTGAAGTCACCAGTTAATTTGGCATCCGCGATATTCTTCACAAACTGCGCCCCTGTTCTGCTGCTCCTCAGGATTTCCTCCCTGGGCTTCTTTCCACATGCAATATCTAGTAGGACAATTCCGAAGCTGTAGACGTCGGTCCTACGGTTGAACTCAACTTTATCATTTTTCATTAACTTCGGATCCATGTACCCCACGGTCCCAATAGCAGTTGTCATCACTGTGGGGATGAACTCATTGTCGACCAAGAGTATGTTATCGGCGGCCCTCGATAGCCCGAAGTCAGCAAGCTTGGGGTTGAACTCGTCGTCCAAGAGTATGTTGCTTGGTTTGATATCTCTGTGCAAGATGCACTGCTTGCATCCGTGGTGGAGATAATTTATAGCGGACCCTATTCCCCTCACTATTTTGTATCTGTTAAATAAATATAGGAAGTAAATGTATTAATGTAAAGTGTCATTTTAACCAAATGTGCTCCTTATTACGTGTTAAACATTAAAGTACAAGAAGCAGAAATATTGTTACATCATGTCGGTAAAGCCATAGACAACAGTGTGCCACTCTATACCAGGTGTAAAATAGTTAATCCTGGTGGCAATTGATTATACGTACTCCAAATTAAGATGCAATAGGAAAAAAAAGAATCGCTACGTGCAATACATACCTCTTCTCCCATGGTAGAAAGTGATTCAGGTGGTATTCCAGGTCGCCATTAGGTACCAATTCATATACAAGGAAGAGTTCAACCTTGTGCTGAAAGCAACAACACCAATAACCGATGAAGTCTCGGCTGCAGCACCAACCTATCAGCTCCACTAGATTTTTGTGCCTTGTTTCACTAATTGTCGTGAGTTCATCCCTGAAATCCCTTCCTGTTGTGTTCTTCATTTTCTTGACAGCCAGATCTTCCCATTCCATGCTGCTATCATTCCAGTAGCTCCCCTGATATACTTCGCCAAAGGCACCGCCTCCAAGCTTGGTGGAGAAATCGCCTGTCATAGTGGCCAATTCTCCGTACTCGAATCGCCTGAGGCCTGTTGTTCTTAACGCAAAGAAATCAAGTGTATTTTCCCACCTGAACCGTGCGACATCCTTCCAACAGCTTGCTACCATTACTCCCAGAAATATTACAAAAAGCTGTCCATAATACTTTTTGCGACCTGTTCAAGCATTAGCGGTGTAGATTAAATATTACTTGAAGTTACTCTGCTCAAGATGCACAGCTTCAAAGCAATAAACCAAATTTGCATTGGGATTTTCTGCAGCATTGGAACTGTGTTGTATGATGATTTAACATTATAATGTGATCATAGAACTGAATCAAATTGTGATATCATGGACCTACTTTCAGGCAAAAATATACACATTCAAATAGAAGTACTTCAATAATATATTGATAGTCAAAAAAATTCAAAGTTGTTTCACACATTGAGTTGATAGTCAAGTTTTAAAAGTTTGATTAGATCTGTTTCAAATGCACCAACGTTTTTGGACTGGAGGGAGTAATAACTAAATAACTCGAGCAAGATCCACTTATGCCATCCCTATATCCACCAGCATTACTCTCACGCCCATCCCTTAATTACCTGTTCCCAACCATAATAAGTCATACCCATCCAACCTCCACTGCCAGGCCATTGCCATCAACCACAACTAGAATTTACATATGATTTTTAAGAATTTTAGTGTGCCAAGATAAGAGCAACTCTAGCAAACCCCGTATAACGCCGCGACCCGTAAAATAATCGTCAAAATACGGGTCGGCGCGGAAAATTCTGCCCGAGCAGACTCCGCAAACGTGTCCGATCCGTAAAAGTTTTTGCGGGACGTGACAAAAGTTCGCCCTCAACCTTTAGATTCACAAGGTGGGAGGCCGACCCGAGCTCGCTCCCTATCAGCAGCGAGATTTGGCGCGAGGGAAATTTCCACGCGGCCGTTCCTGCTCCCCCCTCCTTGGCAAGGAGATTTGGCGCGATGGAAATTACCGCGCGCTCGGGTCTATCTTCCCTGCCATGGAAGCCTCACAGTCGTCCCCCATGAACGTGGAGTTTACGCACGTGTTATCCCCTCCGGCGGATCTCGTCTGGGGACATGTCGCTCCCGTTGTTGCCCAAGGCACCAACACGCCTGCCGGCAAGCGGCAGGGCAACATTGTCGTGCAGTGCGGCAATCCGGCTGGCCCAGCCGGAAAGGCACGTGCGCCGGGCGCCGCCGCCGCTACTTGATCTGCCCGGCCGCCGACGAAGAAGGTGAGCAAGGTTTCAGGCGTGAAGCAGAAGAAGGTTCCTACGAAAAGGGTGACACCTTCATCCACTCCATCTGCCCCGGCGAGATGTTCCCCGACCATGCCTTTCAGTTGCGCTGCTTCCACCGCATGCGAGGTGTTCGATGAAATGGTCGGAAGGTATGCATCTTCGATCCCTTGTTCTTGCTTCTCTTTTCGCCATTGTGGTAGCTCGTGACTTGATGTCACTCAATGTAGCGGTGGTTCAAAGATCAAATCTTGATCAAGGCTTGGAGCGCGTTGTCTATGGATGCTTGCAGGGGTATGTCTCAAAGCTCCAAGAGATATTGGCAAAGAATCGAAGATCAATACTTCCACGTGATGGTCAAGTATCCCAACAGGACACCACAGACCTTTCAGTCACTCCAAGGTCGTTGGGACGTGATGCTAGCAAAGACATTGGAGAAAAGAAAGGGTTGGCCAAGAAGAAGGCACGAGAGAGCAAGGGCCATCAGCCAAGAATGAGGGGTTGCGCAAGGCGGCCATTAAGGACAGAAGAGCACGTGCCGCCATGTCCAAGCTTCTTGTCGAAGAGAATAGGATCATGACATTGAACCGCAATGACATGGACGACATCAGCCAAGAATGGCATGATATGGCAAGGAGAAACATCTTGAAGAGGAGGATGCTTGCGTCGGCCGGTGCGTGTTACTGTGCCGGTGATGTTTTATCATCAGGATTTGGAACCAATGTCGCTGATGATTTCGGTGCCGAAGTTGGAACAAGTGCCGGTGATGGATTGGGGGCGGCGATGACCTCGATTGATGTGGTGGGGAGTGAAGAGTGACCAAGATGATGACGGATGTGATTGTCGTTTTTGCATGAAGTCCTTTTGGATTTGTCCTTCAAAACTATGCATTTATTTGGGCGTGAACTATGTTTTATTGTTTGAATTTGAACTCATTTGTCGGAATCGCTGTCAAATTTTTTATTAGTGGTTTTCGGTTTGCGGGTCAACGCGGCGGCGTCCGAGCAGACCCCGCGTAGCCGACCGGTAAAAGCGCATCTTCTATGAATATCCTTTTTACGAGTCCGTTTTGCAGGGTCTAACTCTGCCCTCGCTCGCGCCGGCCTGCAAAGCCGTTTTTCCGCGAAATGTAAACGTGTTTTACGGATCGGCGTTATATGAGGTCTACTAGAGATGCTCTAAAGGTGAGCAAATCTTTAACAACAACTCGCCATAGCAAGACCTTCCGAATGAAAGAATCCCTCAACACCTGGATGGAACACAATGACATAACCTAAAAAGA
The DNA here is from genome assembly GCF_904849725.1 of Hordeum vulgare subsp. vulgare. Lineage (NCBI taxonomy): Eukaryota > Viridiplantae > Streptophyta > Magnoliopsida > Poales > Poaceae > Hordeum > Hordeum vulgare. The sequence continues at coordinate 18,954,935 of NC_058523.1, forward strand.
TTCATGTCCTCCATGCAAAACAACAGCACAAACCTCCAGGTCTTCATCAAGCAAGTCTGATTTTCTTCTTCTGAAGTTTCATATATTCTCTAGAATTTCTTATCATTTATTATGATTATTCTATGCAGCATTGCATGGTCTACCCGGCATTTTGTCACAGTATTTTTATTTGGTGAAACTAAATGTTGTTGGTATTTGCTGACTTAAGCATTGCAGTCCTACTAAAATATACAAGAGCAATGGGCACTTTAAGTGCTAACGACAATAGTAGAGCCATGACTAATGGATATTCATCAAAACATCAGAATCATTTTCTATATATCTTGGCCCATATCTTGTACAGAAATATAGCGATTGTCATTTAAATCAAACATGTATCATTGTTGTAAATGAAAATAATATTCATACGTCAAAACATTTGTAGGATCACAAGCATATGGGCGTTTTCTACCTGATTTGCTAGTGAAGACCGATCCAGTGGTCATTCGTCTGCGCTTTATTTGTGTGTCTTGTGCGTCAGAACCTATATATTCAATGAAAGGTCAAATAAAGGGATACATTATGAATGTCAAATTCATACAAAGAGCACAAAAATTTAAACACTGGATGGAATGTCTTGATTTTGATAAGTTAAGAATTATCACTCATAGTGGAGTCTGGCCGTGAGGCTCGTTGGAAAAAAATAATAGGCAAGTTCAGAAACGTAAATGACTTTGATGTGCAATCTATACGAGACAAGATAGGCCATTGAGCGTTTTTCCTGGAGGAGAAATACATGTTATTTGGTAGGAAATGGAGGTATTTTAGCAAACTTTATCAGTGATGTAAGATGTACATAATAGAGGTCTAGAGTTTCCTCTTCAATTTTAAAAAAGATATTTTTTAATGCCAAGTGTAGTGTTCAGAATTTAGTGCAGATAACCCTCCACTACACTATTTTTGTCTTTTACAAGAGTTACACTATGACAACTTGGACAACCTGTTTCAATTTTTTGATAATTTGAACACAATTGATCCCAATATTCCACTTCGAACCACATTTGAGATTTTGGATGAACCTCACATGATACAAATAGTGGATATTCCGCAACAACTGAATATTGAGAAATAATCCTACTCCGTTTTTAAAACATTGAACTGAATATTTGAGTTAAATCTGGTTCAAACTAGAATATTCAGTTTAAAATGTGGTTCAATCTGTCAAATATTTAGAAATAGGGATCCATTTTATCAGTTTAACAAATAGCTGGTCCACAGTAGAATTTACCTAGCCAAACTAATAAAACCTTTTTTGCTCCTTTTCATCAATAATAATAAAACCATTTAATTCCTTTTCAAAAATAGGTTTTGACATGACCTACAAGGGTGCCACTTTGTCGATTGCTATTGTTCCTAAATATGCTAATGAAAAACGGTGAGACAGTGACCATGAAACTAGTTCACAACGAATCTAAATAGACTTATGTATGTTAATGATCAGAGTAAAAAAAACAAACGCTTGTGGCACTTAATATGTCAATCCATTTTGGGATGCAAGATAATACTTTTCAGAATTTCAAGTTTGAGAATTAGGATGTTGCATACATACATACCTGCGTGAGTCGAAAGGGTTGAGTTGAAGGACCAAGACAATATCTGATGGAGCTGGAAAGATGTACCAGTGGCCGCAGAAAACCCCACCGCCACCTCCGGCGGTAGCAAGGACGTGACGGGATCAGGCAATATGGTGCTTACCTCAATGGGGCCGACAGAAGGATGATCATCAAACTGTAGGGAGGCGACAAGCATCTTGGTACTGTTGTCGTAGGTGATGGACGCTGTCATAGAGCCGTTCAAGCTGAAGGTGGGTAAGCTTGTCGTGTTAACCGACTGCCTAACAGAGTTTATGTCGACGCCGATATGATCCTGGGTGCCACTTGGGTCCCAGGTGTTGCTGAACACGTCGAACTCTACGGCGATGAACTGGTCTGTGCCGTGGACTTGGCTCCGGCCGTCATCGACAGGGAGACCGAGGTTACCCCCGCTTGAGCTTGGCGGTAATCTGGAAGGGTAGCTGGAGAGGAAGAAAGCCATGCCACCCTCTTTGTTGCTGCCACCGACGTTGAGCCCGATCGCGAACTTGAACCGTGTGGTGAAGCTCGATACCTCACCGGTGATACTGTCATAGAAGGGCACAGGGTGAGCGTACGCCATCCGCCCCATGCAGTTGTTGTTGGCGATTCTCTGCGTGATGGAGTTGTAGGTGAGGTCGACCAGCTTCCCGTGCAAGGCCGCATCGCCCTCCAATCGGAGGTCTTGTAAGCGAGAGATGGATATGGTGGAGAAGTCGAAGCTGAAGGAGAAGGGTGAGTTGGCGGCTGCTACGAGATGCTGAGGAGCATTACGAGACATGGAAAGGAGGACGCAGCCAGCGTAAAGTAGTAGGAGAAGCTGCGGCGTGCTGCTTCTTGCACCTGAGGCCATTAGCATATGTGCTGCTACTTGGAGTTGGAAGTGATAATCCCGCTTATGATTGGCCAGCGTGTTCTAAGACCTTAAATAGCCGAGCAGACTTGTATCTCGTGTTGTACCTACCTCGTACTCCCTCCTGTTCCAAAATATAAGTGTTTTTATAAAAATTATAATACAAACTACATACGAATGTATGTAGATATATTTTAGATTGTAGATCCATTCATTTTGTTTCATATGTAGTCCGTATTTGAATCTTTAAAAAGACTTATATTTAGAGACACAGAGACTAGTACGATAAGAACATTTTTTTTCATAAGTATAAAGACACTTGGTCTGATTTTAAAATTCTCCATAGTTTTATATGTTGTTTTCATAAGTATAAAGACACTTGGTCTGTTTTCATTTTAAAATTCTCCATAGTTTTATACTTGGACACGTCTGACTTTCGCGGGAAAGACCTAAATTACAGGTCGCCTTTTTTCCTTTACAAAAAGTGGACAAATGGAGACTTGCACTCTAACGCTAGCATGTCACTATAGATTACATGCAACTTGTATGCACATCTCTGTAATTATACGTACTAACTAGCTAGCCATCGTGGACTGGTCCATCCATATGCATGCTATATGCATGATCGGGTAGTCTTGCTTTAGTCTCTACAAATACTATATATACTACTACTAACTCACACATCGCGAACTGGTCCATCAACACGGTATTTCCAGTTTTCCACACATGACGCTACATCTAATATTTAACATATTATACTGTGGCACCAGATCAAGAAAGTCTGACGTGTCCAGGATGCGTGCATTCAAATGATGCTGAATTATTGAGGATCTCGAGTCAAGTCTATACTTTCTCGTATGCCTTCTTCCGTATGAGAAGTCTGCCCCATCAGCAACCCAAGGGTTTATTGTCAGAAGCCTTCTTGGGATTCCTTTATTTTGTTCCCAAATATGATAGTTGTTGATAGCTAGAAAACATGTTGAAATACATATTGTGATATACTATATTCATTAGTACTTTCTCTGTTTTTATTTACTCTGCATATTAGCTTCGTTCTGAATCAAAGTTAACATAGTTTGACCAAATTCATACAAAATGGTATGAACATTTACAATAAAAGAATAGATGAACATGATGTGAAAATATATTCAATGATGAATCTAATGGTATTGATTTAGTATTCCATATGATAATAAAATTTATATAAATTTGGTCAACTTTTATTTTAAGGCAAAGCTAATATGCATAATAAAGAAAAATGGAGACCGATCGATCCAGGATGCATGCACACGCACGATGCCCAATTGTCCTCTTAACTCGCACATGATCGATAGTTTGTCATGACAATGGAAGATGAGCTGCACTAGCTTTAATCAAGAGAGCTTGAATTTTCATCAGATTGATATGTTAGCAGGCAGCTAATTACCTGCTCAATGGTACAATAAACCCTCATTTGAAATTGGTGAAGTGTAGTTAATTTGGAGTGTGGCGATTTGGCTCCCGGGCTCAGATGAGCCTGGGCATTAACAGTAAAATTGTAAAAAATAGAAAAATAGTTCAAAAAATTACGAGTTTTTTGTGGTGAAAGATGCATGAATGTGTGATGTTCATGTCAGTTTTCAGATAATTCAGACATCTTGGAAGCTCTCAGCAAAAAAGATAAAATTAGGGGCTGCGGAAAAGTGTATTATTTAGATCTATTTTGTCTTTTTTACTGAGAACTGCTCAAATGCCCAAATGGTCTAAAAATTGGCACGGAGGTCCTGCGCTCATGCATTTTTCGCCACAAAACTTTTTGGAAGTTTTTGAACATTTTTTCTATTCTTTTTAATTTTACTGTTCACCGAATACGTGTGAGCTCGCGCTTAGAGATGGATTATCGGTTAATTTGCCACCACTCTTAGCTGTACAATATACATTCTTTAGGATCCAGTCGAGTCTAGTCTAGTATGCTTTTTTTTGTATTAGCCACCTGCCCATCAGTCATTCAAAAGTTCATGGTTTCAAGTTCTCTTTAAATATCTTATTTTCATTTTCTAAATATGAAAGTTTATTACAGAAACTTAATTTGTTAAAATACATTCAGTTTTTAATTTACTATGAGGTTTAGCATAATTGTGAGTATCCCACAAACGCAAAGTCGCCTTAACAACTTCATGAAACTTGCTGTATGTATTCATGGTATCGGTAAATAAGCTATTCTCTACTCAGGTGTGCTGATTTTTCTTCGTTTTCTTTCTGAAAAATAACGAACTAATGGCATGCAAATGAAAACTTGTTCCACAAAAAGAAATGGGAAGAGTTTGTTCAAATATAGACATTGAAGACTCTATATTCAGAAGCTTAGCCATCACCAGAAGAGTTGTGATTCGGTTTCATGGTTTGGCACTAGCCTAACTTGCGGCACAACATCTTACTATGTAGTATAATATGAAGGCATTTCTTGTGGGCACCCATTGCTTTCTCATAGAATGCAGTACCGCACGCACGTGCGAAGCAATTAAGCAATGAAATGAAGGCATTCACGGAGTCTACTTATTCAAATTGGCAAGATTTAAGAAAATTGTGGTCAAGGAGGGGCTGCACAACGGAAGGTGGATGCAAGCGTTACAAAAAATATAGCTGTTATTTTCCCTTGTCGTAAACAGTGAATGCAATTTACTACAGCCATCCTCATATAGCCCACGCACTCAAGATATCTTTGTTACCTGATCAAACCAGAGTTTTAATTATATCAAGAATTTTCCATTTCTATGGACAGAATAGCTGCTAACATTTTATTTTTCTGATTGACCAATGCTATTAAATGAACCATCAATTAAAGCAATTGCCAGTATCAAGATATTCCAAAGTCAGTTGAGGAAGAGCGAAACAGAGACACTCTCTCTGTTGCGCACATAACACGGTCCTGATGTGGTGTGTGTCTCAAGAGGAAGGAAGCAAGCAATTTCTGTGCACCCGTATTTGAGGATGCAACGTCTTACCATTGGAAGTACAAAAGCGGAAAGCCTGGGAAACTCTGTTTAAAGACTATTACTGGAGTTTCAGTGGACGATCTCTGAAATAATAATCGTCTTAAAATAGGAGCACCAGTCTTAGTTCTTTACCTTTTCTCGCATCATTTAACTTTGTTTAACAGCATCAGTTAACTGGTAGTAGTACTAAGTACCTTGAAATGTCCCTCGTTATGTTGAACAAGTTGATTACTACTACATGGGATTGGAATTGCCATCACACCTCGAACAGACTCTGTTTTGCTTCTGCTACTGGAGTTCTGCTAAGATCAAGGTGTTTCTCTTATCATTCTTACCATTTACTGTAATTCATAGTACGTATTAAATACTGTCAAACTGTGGTACTAGTCAAGTTGATCTATTCATTATTGTTGCATTAGGGAATTCATCTAAAGTTCCCACGTTGGATAATTACTGGAACAAACAGACATACAGATAGTCTCCAAGAGTCTACTGTACACTACATCGTCTTTTTTCTGACACACAAAAGCTTACTGTTCATCCAAAAAATACGAATACATAGCAACGCTTGTCTTTGCCAAATAAAATAGATAGATCAAAATCTAATGTTCAACTACAGTTCAAGCTGCAGTGCCAAAGTAGGCTTGCCTTTCACCATGTCTGCTCTGCATTCATGCACTCAAAAGCTCCAATCACATCCAGCAGGGATGTAGCTCCCCTTCACCTGATCAAACCAAGGTTTTGATTATATCAAGATATATACGACCACGCACCACGGCACCAGGGTTTAACACACCAAGAATTTTCATTTACATGCATAGAAGGATGCTAACTTTATTAACAAGATCACACATGCTATTAAATGAACCATCAGTTAAAGAAGTTGCCAATACAGAGTATCAAGGGAACAAACCAAGAAAAGAACTCTTGTATTTCCGGGGTTTAACTTAAGCTTGACAAAGTTACTTAGGCTGACTGACAGTACATTTCAGTTACTTAGGCTGACTGACAGTACATTTCAAAACCCTCTCACTCAAGTGGCTTCTGAATCACGCACCGATTCAGTTACTTAGGCTGACTGTCAGTACATTTCAAAACCCTCTGACTCAAGTGGCTTCTGAATCACGCACCGATTCAGTTACTTAGGCTGACTGACAGTACATTTCAAAACCCTCTGACTCAAGTGGCTGGGGCCTGGGATATTAAAGTCAAACTTTACCCAAAAAAAGTAGTAGAGCTCTAAACGAGATGCACTCGACACGGTTTGATTATTGTCTGCAAAGAGTACCATATGCATAGTTTCTGCCTGTTGTACTTGGAAAATGTGACTGCCAATTTTGTCAATCATGGGCCCTGTTTGGATACTCTAACTTAGCTAGAGGTTAGTGTTATAGTTCCTAGCTCATGACTAACCCTAAACTAACTCTAACCAAAAAGGTGTTTGGATGATACGGTTAGATTGACAATAGTTGTACTTGATGGAGAGAGGAAAGTGATTTTTTAGTGGGTCCCTTGAGAACTAGCTCCAGTTAACACCTATTACCTAGTGGATATAGAGAGAAAAGTGACTTTTTAGTAGGCCCCATGAAAACTAGCTCCAATTAGCACCTCTTGGGTGAGCTAGTTTTTTTGAGTGGGTTAGATGCAACTAGGTCTAATCTAACCCTCATGTTTGGATACTTTAAAGCTATTTGAGCCCCAACTAACTCAAACTAACTCTAGCCTATGGATCCAAATAGGACCATGGTCTCATGGATGTTTCCAGGATGACCCTGTGTTACTTCAACTGGAGTTTCATGGCTGACCTTTCGAATAATTTACTTAAGATGCCAGTCTTAGTTCTGTTATGATCATGATAATTTCTTTAGCACTTCTCATATCAAATTGATTCTGTCATAAAGCTCTTAAATAGCCCTCGTTACGCCTGAAAATGTGGCTGCTGCTATTGCGTAAAGACCGCAACTACATGATGCATGTATATGCAATAGAAGGAAATACATAATAGTCTCCGCTAATACTAAGTAGATACACTAATGTTCTGCTTGGCACCCTGCTAGAAGTTGTATCAGTTATCTATCTTTCAGAGTTAAACCACTTAAAAGTTGCTTGATACATTGAGCTGATAAGAAGCGGGTGGTTAAATTTCTGAAATGAAGGGAACAACAAGACTTTCCCACAAAAAAACAAGACTTTCCCACAAAAAAACAAGACTTTCCATACTTTGTAGCATGAACATCACCCTTGCTATATTTTACACAGGCTCGATAACGAAATGTTCTGGAGTTGTTGTCACTTGTCAGTTGACGAAGAGCCAAACAGAGACACTCTCTGTTCTGCACTTAACATTGTTCTGAGGTGGTGTTTCAAGAGGAAGCAAGCAATTTCTGAGCGCCCGTATTTTAGGATACAAAGTCTTACCCTTTACTGTAATTCCAAGTACGTAGTAAATACTGTCAAATGACCCCCACTGAGATTGGAGCTACCATGGTAGTTAATCTATTCATTATTGTTGCATTAGGGAATTCATCTCAAGTTCCTCTTTATCGGAAAAAAATCTCAAGTTCCCACATTGGATAATTACTGGAACAAACATCATAAATACAGATAGTCTCTAAGAGGCTATACTACATCATCGTTTCTCCTGACACGTAAAATCTTACTGCCCATCCACAAAGTACAGACGGCATAACACTTGTCTTTGCCAAATAGATAGATGACCAAAAATTTAAAAATAATGTTCAACTACAGTCCAAACTGCAGCGTCAAAGTAGGCTTCCCTTGTTGGAGTTAAACACGAAAGAATCGTGGCCATGTCGGATTCAGTACATGCATGTAGGTGTCCGACTAGGTTTCTAGTTCAATCACGAATAGAATTAGGATTAGTTGGCAGCCTAGCTAGCTAATATATATACTCATGTATACCCCTGTACTGAGAACCAGAATCGTGAGTTGAAATAAAACACAAGGCTCGTTACGAGCCTTTGGCAATACGCCGGTATCTCGTGTGCGTGCGTTTGGTGCTTCCGGCCGGCTGGCCGTTGTGTGCGTACGTATACGTTGGCGTAGTTGCTGCAGTTTCACATAGAATCGATCAGGAGCAGCGCGCTATTTTGGGATAGCTTTGCACTGCATTGGTGGATCGAACAGGAGCCAGCTAGTGGTGTATCTCGACGTAAAGCAATTCGTTGAGTTCAACAAGTGGTTAGTCTTCGTCGTCGATCGTCACCGTCGTCGGAAAGTACTCGGCGTCGGGTCTGGGCTAACATCCCTTTCACCACGTCTGCTCTGCATTCATGCATTCAAAAGCTCCAACCACATCCAGCAGGGATGTAGCTCCCCTTTCACCTGATCAAGCCAATGTTTTGATTATATCAGATATATACGACCACGCACCAGGGTTTAACATATCAAGAATTTTCATTTCCGTGCATAGCAGGATGCTAACCTTACTAACAAGATCACCCATGCTATTAAATGAACCGCCAGTTAAATAAAAATTGTCAATACAGAGTCTGAGCTAACACACTGCTAATAGTTGTATCGATTACCATTCTTTCTGAGTTATGTAATTTTTATATACTAGCAACCAAGAGGGTTAAGCAGTTAAAGATTCTCACTAGCATTAGTGCCAATCAAGACTCGGAGCACTAGGATTCTCACTAGTAGTTTCTATTGAGAATCTTTGTTTGCACTAAGATTCTCACGAAGGGAACTTGATGGCGGGATAGTAGGACTTTAACTTGAGGGAACAGGACTAGGATTCTCACTAGCAGTTTGTACCCATCCTCACTAACAGGACTCAAAGCACGTAGTTAATGGTCTGCACTTCTTGTTCATTATTTTCATCCCCTGGGCCTGATGAAGCTGCTTCATCATCCTGCTCTGCATCCACCAAGGCAAATTGAATATGACAAAAATTAGTGAGCAGAGCAACCCGACCATCAAATTAAGATGTAGGAGAAGCTATATGTTAATTTACCTCCCGATTTGGATGACCTGCTGGCCATGAAGTGTTGCGACAGCATATCTCTCGCCCTGATAGCGTCCTCCTTTGCTATCTGGCGCACTTCCTTGGAGTAATTCTTCCGCTTGGTGCTCAGCATGGCTGCATCATCAACCATTTCTATGACTATGTTATGCAACCTGCAGCAGGCATATATTATTTTCGTTTGAATTTTCAGATCAGCGGGCCACCACGCCTCTCCCAGCAGGTACTTCCATGTATCTTTGAGCCTTGTGAGCGCCTTCAGAGTACGGGTTGTGGCCGCGGAGTGTCTCCTGTTGAACTCTGCCTTGAAATCTGAGAGATCTTCCTTGTATGGTGTGAGTAGCCAGGGGAGAAGAGGATATCCTGCATCACCAATTATGTACTCCCCGGCTTCTGATCCATCTAATCCCACCTTCAGCTTGCTGCCATTCAGCAAACCGCCCTTCTCGCACTCCTTGAAGAGTGTAGAGTCCTGCAAAAGGCTCAACTGGTTCATGCTACTTGGCAGTCCCAACCAAATGCTCTTGAACCTCATGTCTGGATCAATGACGAGCTGCATCTGAATGCAATCATTCTTCTCATGGTTGCAGTTTGGACCAAATGGGATGTGAGTTGTACATATAACACCGCAGCAGTTATGCATATTGTGGATCTTGTCAAATTTGGATTTGATTTTATCCTTTTCATTGCAGTCTGGCCAGCTTGAGTGGTGGACTGCTTTCTCCCACATAGTATCAACGAACCTCTCAGTTACCGACAGGATGTTTGGCTCGTTCACACCAACAGAGGATGCTATGCTCTTAGTTGGCTCACTGGACTGCAACCTTCTAAGAGCAACGGCCACCCGATCTTCTAAAGACATCACCCTCCCGTCAACAAAGGTATAGTTGTTCATATCTTCCATTGATGGCCCCATCACCAAACTGCAGATGTAGCTAAAGGTTTTCCTCCTCATTTTGAAGAGAGACTCAAATCTTTGTGCATCCTCAAAAGCGGTCAAGGTTCCTGCATAAGAAGCCGTTAAAGTGGTCACACAATACATAGGCAGGAGCTCAGATGTTGACAGAGTTGCAGTAGTGAGAGCTAGAAACATGATATGAGCAGGGGAATTACAATAGTGAGAGCTAGAAACATCATATGAGCAGGGGAATTACAATAGTGAGAACAACAGAAACCTAGCAGATGAGGGACTCCAGCCAAATCAGAAAGTAGCGTTGGTCAAGAAATAGCCATTTCAAAATGAAAAAAAAGCCAGTATCTATTTCTTTGGAGAAAAAGCTAGTAATATATTCAGGAAACCATGTTCACATTACAACCATGTAACTGTTGTGGTACTCAAAAGGAAAAGTTGGGAACATATTCAAGATGAAAGAGCAATGCTAAATTACCTCTGGACATGAAAGAGAGGCTGACATTTGTCTCCAGGTTGTAGGGCTTAGCTGTGTACAAGACATACCATTTCCTCCCATTATCTCCTTCACGTGCGTATGCCTTGACATGCTGAACATGGCCGAATTTGTCCCAACCAGGGCCAGATTGTCCGATGGCAATGGAAGCTAGCAGTGCTAGGCTACAGTATAGCTCAAAATGCATTGGGTTTGTACCTCCCATGTATTCTGGGAGTGTTTCCATGTTGTTATCCGAGAGAACGAGCCTCTGGAGTGCAGGAACACCCTCCAAGACCTTCAGCTTTGGACAGTCTCCGATGGTAAGCTTCTGCAGTCTGGGAAGATTAGTGATCCTCTCCAAGTCATGGTTTTCATCCAGATGCAGCTCAACCAGAGATGGAAAGTTCTCTACAGAGATGACACCTTGGACATAGGATACTCTTAATTTATTCAAAGACCTTGCCTGGGATGCAAGGCCAGGAGGAAGACACTTCAATTTGCATCTATCTAGCGTAAGCTCCTGCAAGACAGGAAAGGCTTGCACTTGCTGCTCCCACTCCCACTCCTCCCATTCCACCATTCTTGTTAAATTCATTTCATGCAATCTCGGAAACGCAGCCACCATCTGGGAAGGACGAGCATTGTGGTGTTGGTACGACTGCATGAATTCAGGTCCAACGCGCTTGACGGCTGGAGCACGGAGAATCTGAATGAACTCCAAATAAGGGAGCTGACACAACCCATCAGGAAGTGTTGTGCAGCAAGCTAGGTCATCAATTAATAGATTCCTCAAGCTCTTGAAGGGCATAGCTGATGATGACATCATCCACCTTGGGAGCGATCGGCCAAAATATCCGTTGATGTCAAGATTTTCTAACCTGGGCGGAGGGCAGAGCTCATCAAACACCTTCTCGATTTGTTGTTTTTCTTCCTCAGAGATACTACCTTCCTCCTTAATCATCCCATCATCTCCTAATCTACTAGCACAATATAAGGATAGTTCAGCAAGATGCACCTTTTCATCAAGCTTTGCCTTTGTTGCAGATGAGGAATCAGTAATATTCTTCAATCTGTCCAATCTAAGAACCTTGAGCCGAGAAAGAGGACCCAACTCTTCCAAACTGCACCAATCACCATCCACATGGGCAGGAAACCCAATTAATTTCCTCAAATTTGTGAGAACACGAAATCCTCTAGTTATGCCATTTATACTCGTTCCACTTAAGTTGAGATACCTTAGCTGCCCTAACTTCAAAATGCTATGCGGAAGTTTCACAAATTGTTTGCAATCTCTAAGACTAATGTATTGCAAGAATTTCAGCTTTCCAACGCTATCCGGCAGACTAGATATATCTGCATTTACTATGGACAAGTACCTTAGGTGCTTGAGTTCTTGCAAAGATTCAAGCAGTACTACAACATGTGCAGAAAATATATGTAAAGTTCGTAGACATGGAAAATGAATCAACGAATCACCAGGCTTGATATTTATATAGCCAACTGATATCAGTACTCTTAATGTCTTTTGTGCTTGCAAAGAGCTCCAGTCTAACCCATTTAATTCAGATGCTTTGCTTTCTAGAGATAACCGATGAAACTCATGTGCACCAAGTTCAGTAACAATATTAGTTTCTCCACTGTGAGCTGCTAGTGTCTCATCTCTAGCCACAAATTGAGCAAATGAGCGTACAACATCATGCATGTTGCAGACACATTGGTCAACAAACTGTGTATTTGGCTCTATAAGATTCCTCAATATCAGCTCCTGATAGTACTTGATTCCTAATTCTTCTAAGTCATCTAAGGTCCCGTGAAGAAATCCTTCACTAATCCACATGCCAATGATTTCGTTCCTAGAAAACACTGCAGTTTTAGGGAGAAGGGAGTAGTGCAGAAAGCATTGTTTGGCACAAGAAGATAAATCTTCATAGCTTAAATATACTGCATGGTTTAGCTCTTCAGGCAGTCCAGAGTTCGACCATATAGAATCATCCAAAACCATCTTCCACTCATGCTGTTTTTTGTCCTTCTGACACAAGATCCCACCCATTACTTTGAGAGCAAGAGGCAAACCATCACATTTTGCTACAATCTGAACTCCAATATCCTTGAGCATATCAATTTCACATTCATCTGTCTCACTTGAGATTATCTGCAAGCAGTTGAACTGATAGTCAATAATGAGTGGTTTTACTTGAGAGAGAAAAGAGTAGTAGTTTGTTAACTGCTAGTGTCAATTCAATACTAATCAATAGTAGGCTAGTGGACAAAAGAGACTCGTGCAGGATTGGATCATGTACTACCAATTGAACTATGAACTATCAAGTGAATGAGCAAGATGTTGCTGTGCTGTCAACTGGGATACCAATAGCATGTGACTGTGGCTGGGACTTCCAGGTTGGTTCCCTCCCCGCTGAGGGAGCCACGCGGACGATCCCCCACACGTCTCAACCCCACCGAGCACCGCCTAGAGATGCGTGGATCTAGCTCCCGGTCCACCTCCCTCAGACCGGGGGTCACGGCTGCCCTTGCTGCGCGGGGGCGTCGTGGTCGCCCGTCTAAGGGTATCCCCGGTCCCGCGATTGACGGGCGGGCTAGCTCGGCCCCGCTTGCGGGGCCTAGGAATCCAGATGAGGTTATTAAATGAAGCTCCTATGTTGGAACATCAGGGGCTTCGGTCTCACTGGCCGGCGGCGGCAGCTCATGGAGTATTTACGTCAGCAGGAGATTGACATAGTGGGATTGCAGGAGACGATTCGCCAGGATTTTAGCATGCACGAGCTCCAGAGGCTTTCCCGTCAACAGTTTGCCTGGCAGTGGCTGCCTGTTGTGGGCCACTCTGGGGGAATCCTGCTCGGTGTTAGGGAGGATGCGTTCTCGGTTGAGGACATGGACCGTGGGGAGTTCTTCGTGAGCATGTCCGTCACTGACCGACGAGTTCACCTCAGTTGGGAGGTGATTATCGTCTATGGTCCGGCAGACCATAGCCGCTCGGCCGATTTCCTTGCCGAGTTGAAAAACAAGGTGGAGAGGTGCACCACCCCGGTGGTGGTGGCCGGCGACTTTAACCTCATTAGGTGGGCTTCTGATAAAAGTTCTCCAAATGTGGATCGGCCCCGAATGCGTCTCTTCAATGATTGCATTGCAGACCTAGCGCTCTGGGAGATAGCCCGCGTTGGGGCTAGGTTCACGTGGTCGAATAAACAGGCGGACCCCATCCGGAGTGTCTTGGATCGGGTCTTTGTGTCGACCCAATGGGAAGTGATGTTCCCTCTTTGTTGCCTTAAGGCGGTCACGCGGATTGGCTCTGACCATACGCCCCTGATTTTCTTGTCGGGGGAAGGTTCCCCCCCTAGATACCGTCGCTTCCGCTTTGAGACGTTCTGGCTGGAGCAGCCTGGTTTCTGCGAGCTGGTTCGCGAACGCTGGCGCCTTGCGACCTCGTCCCCGCCGTGTGTCTTCTGTGCGGTGGATATATGGCACCACTGTGCTAAGTTGGCTCGACAGACCATGAAGGGCTGGGGTGCGAACTTGGGCGCTGACCTCCGGGCCCGTAAAGGGGTCCTGCTGGGTCGGATTAAGGCTCTGGATGACTTGGCAGACGGGCCGGGTCTGTCCCCGGACGACTGGATCCAGAGATACTCCCTCGAGACCTCGCTCATGGACATCTTCAAGAGCAAGGAACTGTTCTGGCAGCGTCGAGGGGGCCAGAACTGGCTCCTGAAGGGTGATGCGAACACCGCCTACTTTCAGGCCATTGCTAATGGCCGTAGGCGGAAATGCGCCATTCCTTTCCTCTGGGATGGGGATGTTCTCCTGGAAAGCCCAGAGGACATCTCATCCCATATTTACTCCTTCTATAAGGAATTGTTCTCGGCTGAGCCGCGTGGAGGCACCTCCCTTTGTGAGGACTTCTGGCCGCTAGCTGATCAGGTGTCCAACGCGGAGAATGCGGAGCTTACTCTCCCGTTCTCCCCGAAGGAGGTGGGCAGGCGATTGCCTCTATGAAGGCGTGCTCGGCCTCGGGGCCGGATGGTCTCCCGGTTGTCTTCTTCCAAAGATTCTGGGAGACCCTGCGCCCGGTCACCATGCTCATCTTCCATGAATTCTATATCGGCACCCTGGAGATGGGCAGGATTAACTTTGGAGTCATTGCTCTCATCCCCAAAGTAATTGGGGCTTCGGGTATCCGGCAATTCCGTCCCATCACGGTGATTAACGTGTTGGCGCGAATCTTCGCTAAGGTTTGTGCCACTCGTCTGTCCCCTGTGGCCGAACGGATTGCTCACCCCTCCAGTCCGCATTCCTGAAGGGCAGGCGGATTCATGATGGGATTCTTGCCCTCCACGAGATTGTCCACGAGGTGGCGTCCAAGGGGCTCAAGGGGGTCTTCCTCAAATTGGACTTCCAGAAGGCGTATGACCGTCTTGATTGGTCTTTTTTGAGGTTGGTGATGCAGTGACGTGGATTTGACGAGAGATGGTGTTCCTGGATCATGCAACTGGTCAGATCTGGTAACACGACGATCAACATCAACGGTGAAGTGGGCCCCTTTTTCCAGGCCTCCAGGGGGTAAAGCAAGGGGACCCTATATCCCCCCTGCTTTTTAACATCGCTGCCGACGCCCTTGTAGGCATCCTGGATAAGGCCAAGCTAGCCGGTCATATTCAGGGGGTGGTTGGCCACCTCATCTCGGGCGGTGGTGTTTCCCACCTCCAATATGCGGACGACACCATGATCATGGTCGCAGGCTCCGACTCGGACATTGCTAATCTTAAGTTCCTTTTGCTATGCTTCGAGGAAATGTCTGGACTTAAGATTAACTTTGATAAGAGTGAGGTTGTGGTCCTTGGCTACTTCGAGGCTGAGCAACACAGGATTGCGGACAACCTTAACTGCAAGTTGGCTGCCTTCCCCATCTCATATTTGGGGATGCCCTTGGCTGAGTCCAGGATCTTGGTCAGCGGGTTTGATCCGCTAGTGGGACGAGTAGCGTCCCGTGCGGAGCCCTGGTGTGGCAGGTTCACGTCTAAGGGCAGCAAGACCGTCCTCATTAGCTCTAATCTTGCGAGCCTCCCCATGTACATGATGGGGATGTATATCTTGCCCGAAGGTGTGCATAGCGCCTTTGACAAGGAGCTGGCTAGGTTCTTCAGGCAGGCAGGGGATGGTCAACCCAAATATCACATGGTGAAGTGGGCCGATATCTGCCTGCCGAAAGACCGAGGGGGCTTGGCCATCCCTGCGTCCCGCCGCATGAACGTTGCCCTGATGCTTCGTTGGGTGTGGCGGATCCTGCAGGGAGATGGGGGTTTGTGGCTACAACTGATTGAGGCCAAGTACCTCCGGGGTAGACCCCTCTTGGCATGCTCGCTCTCGACTGGGTCGCAGTTCTGGAAATCTATCCAGGCCATCAAGCACGATATTAGGTTGGGTCTACAGTTCTCGGTGGGCAATGGGTCTGGGACTCAGTTTTGGTTGGACCCCTGGCTTGATGGTGAACCTCTACGCTTGCGATTTCCGAGGCTCTTTGCTATTTGCGACGACCCAGCTGTCCTTGTCTCTGCGTCTTCTTTGGAGGACGGATGGCATTTGGCGTTCCGCCGCCCCCTCGGTCCAGCCAAGGCCTAGGATTGGGAGATCTTGCAGGCAGTGGTTCCCCTCCCAGACTCGTCGGTCGGGGATAGTGTTTCTTGGAGTCTTTCTCCTTCGGGAGAATTCTCCGTTAGTTCGGCTTATCTGGCACTTTGCCAGACGCCGGTCCTTCCGTGGTTATCCCCACTTTGGAAGGCACCGTTGCCCCCGAAGATCAAGATTTTCGTTTGGCAGCTTCTTCGCGACCGTTTGCCTTCGGGGACCGAGCTGCTAAAACGCCATGGTCCGGGTAACAACACATGTCCCCTGTGCCACGTCCCGGAGACTGGAACTCACATTCTATTCTCCTGCGTTGCGGCACAAGCCCTTTGTTGCTTTGTGCGTGAGGCTCTGGGACCGGAGTGGGAGGCTCATGACGTTGCAGAATTTCTGCAGGTAAGGGCCACTCAGGTTGGCCGTAAGCGCCGACTGTTCTGGCTGGTCTTCGCTGCGATGATGTGGACTGTTTCGACTACTCGCAACAAAATGGTGATTGAGCGAGTATTTCAACGGCATGCATCTGACTCGTTCTTCAAATTCCTTGCCTTCTTGCAGCACTGGCATCCGCTCGCTAGGACCCGAGACCGCACCCGGCTTCAGCGCTATCTGGACGCGCTGATGACGTCCGCCCGACGGCTCTCCGCTCGCTCGCATGCTACTTAGCTTGCCCCTATGATGGCATTTTCTGTTTCTTTTTCTTTTTCTTGGGCGTGACTGTGTTGTTGCCCGAGCGTTTTTATGTTTTATCACTCTGTTGGGCTGTAGTTGTCTGGATGCTGCAATATTTGCTTTATATATAAAGCGGGGCGAAAGCCTGTTTCGAGAAATAGCATGTGAGCGACTATAATCCTTACATGCTCACCCAAACAAGATGTTAAGCTTCATCTCAGAAACTAAACAGATGCTTTTTTTTGAACCAGCAGATGCTTAGTTTAATCTATCGCCTTAGAAACTAAACAGATAATGTGCTTAATTATGCGGATAGATACTACAATACATATACTCATCCTCAGGAAAACAGAGTCATGTTTTTTACGGGGAAAACCAGAATCATATTTGATCTACAACTACACAAGGTGAAGGCTTCTTACATGTTTAAATTATCGCCGAAAAAGGGTCTCCCCCCGCTTTGTATTACAAAGCAACCAACCGATACAGCCAACAATAGGTGCTGGGGCGGAAGCAGCACAATCACACCGAAAGAAACGAAAGAGAAACAACAAGAGAAAAATGCCGACAACGGCGGATCGACGGAAACGAAGAAGCTTCACGACCACTGAGCCCACCGAAGATCTCCCACCAAGCTCCAAGGCTCCGAAGCACCGGTACCAATCAACACCTCCAAGAAGGACAGCGACGATGACAACGCTGCTGCCAAGGGTTTCCCCCGGTACGTGACGAGGCAAGAGGAAGGGTCGCCCCCGACGCCCTCCAGGAAGGTCCGGCGGCACCCACCGGCGTCGCCGCGTCGGTGTCGGCCAGGCCGACAGGGGTTTCCCCCGATCCCAACCTTCACCTCGGATGCTCCAAAGCCTACCACCAAACCAACCACCATCTTGCGCCCCCGCGATCATGAAGCCTCCACGCCGTCTCACCACGGCACCATGAAGTGAGGCCTACACAACGGGGAATAGGAGCCGGGACTGGGGGCCACAGCATCGTCGGCACGTGGGAGGGTACAACCTAGCCGACCGGACACAATAGCAGGAGCATACCAGGCCCGGTCGGGCCCTTCATGCCCGTAAGGCTACCGCCATCGCGCTGCAGTAGGCACGCCGTCGACGTCGCCGCCTCCCGTCCGAGCTGCTCCTCCTCCTCATCACACAGACGACGACGAAGCCACACCGGGGCACAGCCCACTAGGACCCAGATGGGTCCCGCAGGGCCCAGATCTGAGCCGGCGGCGCGCCTTCGGCCAACCTGCGTCACCACGCCGTTTCATCGCCAAGGGGCCACACCACCACCTCGCGCGCCGCCGGCCACTGCCGTCAGGTCGTCGGGCCGTCGCCGAGCCGAGGAGCACCGCCGCCGCCCCCATGCCCCAGGCAGAGAGCCGCGCGCGGGGTGATAGGCAGTCCCGCCGCCGCCAACACCACCCGGCCAAACGCCGGGGGCGACCGTAGGCGGCGGCAAGGAGGGAAGGGGAAAGGAGGGAGGTCGAAGAGGGGAGGGGCTCGCGCCGCCCTGACCCCCTCCCGGGGAGACGGGGAGACGACACGGGGGCGGATCCGGGAGGGGGAGAGGGGGAGGGGGGCGGGGACGACCGGCGGCGGCGAGGGGGGGGTGGGAGGAACCCTAGAGAGCGGGGTCACTGCCAAAAGAAAGATTTATCTCGTCTAGTTCTTCTCAACCATGTTTAAATTTTCTATAATTTAAAATTCTACGTAGGACTTTTTATAATCTATACATCCAAATAAGTAAAAGAATGAGGTACCAGTTTTTATTTTTATCCATGTTGGCAGATCATGGGACGGGTTGGCTACACCTATTGTTGGGCCTCGGCACACTTTAGTATCATTCTGCCGATTACAACCTTTTCATGTTGCAGTATAGTATTGTACCACTTAATGTGAATATATTGGTACATCCAGCCAAACATGATGGAAATGAAATAAAGATACCACTGCTTCTCACCTTTCATAAATAGAAGAACAATTCTATGATCCTAATTATCGATTTTGTTTGGACTTGTATTTTATATGACGACTGCCTATATTTAAAAAAATGCTTGCCAAAAAAAGGAAAAAACATTTGTTTACAGAGACCCTATTAATTACTCCCAGGTACAATTATATATTAGGAAAAATATACATGTAAGACTATACGAAAATGAGGTCTAGTATTGTTGTGGAAGCATGGTGTCCAAATTTCAAGAACCAAAATTTGATAGCCAGGTCAAAAGATTGTGCCTTCTGTACACACAGTACACATGCGGTGGGTGCATGTGTTGTGGCATAAGTATATGTAGTACTCCCTTCGTTCCTAAATATAAGTCTTTTTAGAGGTTCCATTAGAGAACTATATACAGATGTATATAGATATACTTTAGAATGTAGATTAACTCAATTTGCTTCGTATGTAGTCACTTAGTGAAATCTCTTAAAAGACTTATATTTAGGAACGAAGGGAGTATATGTGTTGTATGGTTCCATGTTCTAATTAAAAAATATATGTGGTATCCATGTTGCAATCTCAAAGAGCAGTGCATAAAAAGTGTGTGCCCAATTATTATATATCTACCGCAAATTAAGTACGCAACTACTAATATTAAAGATGCATGGAGTTTAGTTGCACACCTGTTTCTTGAGCAATGACCATGCATCATCCTCCTCTAATTTGTCCACATGGTGGTAGGGAAATACAACTTTCATCCTCCGAGCTATTGTTTCATCTCTAGTGGTGACGAGGACTCGGCTACCTCGAGCCACAACATTAACCAATGGTGTTTTAAGCACATCATCCCATGCTCCATGTTCCCAAACATCATCTAGCACCAGGAATAGCTTCTTCCCTTTCAAGGTAGTGGCAAGGATTGGCTGAAGCACAGCCAACGCCTTTTCACCACCATGTACTCCCCCGGCTTGTGTGATGATTGTCCTGAGCAACTCAACCTTGTCGACGTCCTTGTTAATGCTCAACCATATCGTCCTCTCGAACTCGGCATTCAAGGCTTCGTCATTGAAGATCTTCTGGGCAAGAGTAGTCTTGCCGATTCCGCCGACACCAACAATGGCGACCACCATGATGTTGGTGTTGCCCTTCTTTTCAGTCAGCATCATCTCAACCAGTTTTCTTGTGTCTTGTTCGATCTTCTCTCCGACTACACCGGACCGATCAAACTCCCCTGATGTCTCACGCCTGGTATTACGAGAATGAGAACCATGGGCCTTTCTGCCATGATCCTCATAGGAACCAAGAGGGATGAAGCTGAAAGCAGCGCTTCGCTCCTTGATGGTGTCGAGCCTCTTGTTGAGCGCCTTGATGCGTGTGCCGATGTTATGGGCATGGGAGGGATTCCGCATGCAGAATAGCAAGGGGTTGAAGCACCCCGCATCTTTAGTGGACGGACTGCGCTCCATGGCCTTGAGCTGGCAGAGGTCGAGGATGTCAGCAGCTTCATACATGGCACGCTTGAGCTGAGCCACCCACTCTTGCACTCTCTTGTCAGTGATGTTTCTCCTGTCAGCGTCGGCGAGGAAGTTCTTGAGTTCCCCAAGCTTGACATCCATCTTCTCGATCTCGTCCCCAACTCCAAGCAGCATGTACACCTCTTCCTTCACCATCTCAGTGAGCATGTTTTGCACATAGGATGCAAAAGCATCCAGGATCATCGTCATGTTTGCTGCTTTTTTCTATAACAAAAATGAACCAACACATCATTTCCAGCACTCGCTGTAGCTAATTAAGATTACCAGTAAAAGAGTAGAAAGGGAAGGGATGCATTAGAATGCTAACATGAGTACATGATGAACGATTCATAAGCATGAGAAACAACAGAAATAGGAAAAGTTAAGGCGCCTAGTTCGATAGATGCAAGCATAGGCAGCTAAACAGAGGAAATCTGATATTACCTTTAGGATGGATGGATGTTGGGTCCCTGCTGCTCGTACCAGTACAGGTAAATGTCTAAACGGACAGGTAAATGTCTAAACGGACAGAGCACTGTATATATAAGCCAAAGATAAGTGAGCTCTCCAAAGGCAAAAATATTTATGGATGATTTCCCTGCAGATGCAGAATGGCTTGTTAGTAGAGATGGGCCTGTGTACCCCTCAAAAGAAGAGATGGACCTGTATTAGTATTATGATGAGGGGGTAGTATGCAGAGGTCATTGAGACAAGATGGACAGGTCATAGCTCGATATTTAACATGCATCGAGGGCTGATTAACCTTAATTCACCTCTAGATCCAAGCTAAAGCCGACATGGACCGGCCATGACACGAGATTCAACATTCATCAAGAGTTAATTAACTTCAACCCACCTCTAGATCCACGCTGAGTGACGTTAACGATGCTTGGCTGCAGCACATGTGGTTACTGTTCTTTTTGCTAATGAAGTTAGAAGTAATCATCTAGATCCACGCCTGCAGCGGCCAGGAATCTTTACTCGTCCCATCGCATGCGTGCAAGTACGCATTTTGAATGGATTAATCGATTTGATTAATGGAGGAATCGATTTCACCCGTCGATGCGAACCAACAATAAATAAATAAAAACAGTGCAGAAGCCCAGATGCGAGTCCGGTGCTGCTCAGTGCTCACCTTGCCCTTGCCGCCGTCGCCGCAGTCTCTTGTTTCTCCCGCCGGCGGCTGCAGCTGCAACAGCCTCCTTGTGCTGCGCATGAGATCCGCCCCAGGAATACGGAGGAAGCGGCGAGCGGAAGGAGGGAAGGGGTTGGGGTTTGGGCGAGGGAGCTGGAGTTGGAGTTGGAGAGGAGGCGGGGAGAAGCCATCGGAGGTGGAGCACGCCGGCGACCGCAGAGCAGATGGGGATGGGGATATGGCGGCGATTTCGTTTCGTTTCAGTCCAAAAGAGTTCTTGATTTTTTTTATTTTTTTATTTTGCCATTCATCTATTGAAGATCAAAAGTTGGGGACCCCAAACCAGAGCTTCCGCGACGCGTGTCATGGGTGAAACCCTAGCACCACCGCCACTTCTCCCCTCCCCCGTCGTCGGGCAAAGCCCGATCGACGCCGGTAGGGAGGAGGGTTGTTTTCACTCTTCGCATGGTGGCGTGAGTCGACGCAGCTAGGCGGACGCACGACCGAGCAGGGGCGCAGTGCTAAGGCATCTTGTCAATGAGCAGCGTCTCCTGGCCATCTGCTCGCACGGGAGGCTCTGTGGCGGCGGTGGCATCGCCTATGGGCGTCGTTTTCTTTTTGAAGACGTTGTCGGCTTGTCGCGGCTCCTCTACATGCTCTGGTTGCTCCGGGTGAAACCTTGATCTTTGAATCGGCGGTGGCTATAGTCTAGTGTTATGCACTTCATAAAGGCACCGCCTTGATGTATCCGACTCGTCATGCACGGCTTCCTGTCTTAGCATTGACTCTTTCACAATTGAGGTCTTCGAAAACTTCAAGTGGTGCTCTTCGTAGTTTGCTCAGAGTGGACAGGGTGGTTTAGTTGTTTTTATACACACTTGTATCTTGACTTGAGTGTATCTTGTGGGGTTGAGTTATGTGTGTTGGGGTTTGTATGATGATCGTTGCTTTATATAAAAAATGGGATGCAAGTCTTTTTCAATAAATACATTTTTTGTATTTCATGGCTCAACTTTTAGTTAAGTACTTGAACTATTGAACTCGTTAAATTAGAGCATCTTCAGCCGCGCCTCCAACAGGCCCTCCCAAGGTCATTTTTCTATCACTGGCGGGGGGAAACGGCCCAGTCGCACCCCTAGGAGTCTGTTTTCGTCGGTTAGGCCGAAATTGGCCCTCGGGGTCCCAGGCCGAACCAAGGGCGCCGACGAAAAGAAAAAGGGCGGATCGCCCCCTGCCAGGCGAAAAAAGGTTTTTTCTTCTCCCGATCCGCCCCTCGAGCACCACACCTTTCGTCGTCGTGCCGATCCCGGCGCCGCCCACCTATCTACCGCCGCTACAAAGGCCATCTCCCTGTCAACGAAGGGAGGGTTCGCCGCGGCTTCGCCCCCTGCTTCTTGGCGAGTTTTTTCGGTGCTCCGGGCACGCACATGGCTGCGCGTCCACCACGCCCACCAGGTGTTCGGCGATTTGCGTGGGCGATGGACTCTGACGACGAGGAGGCGTTCGTGACGCTAATGGAGGAGGAAGCCGATGTCGTTACCAAGGATGAAGAGCACCTCATGGTCCTCGCCGCTGTGGTCGGCCTGTTCGCGGGCAATGCAAAGTCGAGGAGCGGTGGCTCGGCGCCTGGCCGGTTGAAGGCAAAGCAGAGGCATCGATTGGAAGGCTATTGCTTGCTCTACGCCGACTACTTCGACGACGCTCCTCTCCACAGCGACAAAGTATTTCGGCGTCGTTATCGTATGAGCCGGGAGCTCTTTCTCATGATTGTGAATTCCATCAGGGAGTTCAACAACTACTTCAAGTGCAAAAAGGATTGCACCGACACACTTAGATTCACCTCGCTCCAGAAGTGCACGATAGTTATGAGGTACTTGCATACGAAGCTCCCGGTGATATTCTGGAAGACTATGGACGCATGGCTGAGTCCACCACCATTGAGTGTTTGTACAAGTTCTGCAGGGCAGTGGTGACAGTTTTTGGACCTCAATACTTGCGATCACCAAATGATGAAGACACTGCTGGGATCCTAGCATGTAATGCAAAAAGAGGATTTTCTGGAATGCTTGGAGGTATCGACTGCATGCATTGGAAATGGAAAAATTGTCCATTTGCTTGGCAGGGGATGTACAAAGGCGTCAAAGGAGGTTTGCAGTGTGGTACCTGAGGCAGTGGCCACACATGACCTCTATATTTGGCACTCCTTCTTTGGTATGACAGGAACTCACAATGACATCAACGTACTATAGTGCTCGAATGTATTTGCCAAGCTTGTTGAAGATCATGCTCCTCCGGTTAACTATGACGTCAGTAGACACCACTACAACAAGGGATACTACCTAACAGATGGCATCTATCCGAGATGGTCCACATTTGTGAAGACTATCTCAAATCTTGCACCACGAGGCAAGAACTCCTACTTTGCCAAGCGTCAAGAATCTTGCAGGAAGGATGTCAAGCGGGCATTTGGTGTGCTTCAATCTCGCTTTGCCATTGTCCGGTACCCCGCTCAGACCTGGTCGAAAGATCAAATGTAGGAAATCGTTACTTGTTGTGTCGTCTTGCACAACATGATCACTGAGAGCGAGCATGAGGAGCCAGTGTTTGACGTTGAACCATATTACAGACAAGGTCCTCTTGTCCAAGTTGATCACCAGCTACCGGCAACCTGGGCTGCCTTTCTCAACATGTGTCACGAGATCCGAGACCCAGAGGTGCATCAACAACTACAGGGCGATTTGGTGGAGCACCTATGGAGGCTCAAGGGCAACGCCTAGCTCGATGTGTGATGAATTATGATTTTTTATTTGTTAAACTATTTTGATTTGTATTGACTTGTTGAACTATTTTTGATTTGTATTGACTTGTTAAACTATTCTTAATTTGTATTGATTTTCTGTGATGAACTATGTGATAAAAAAACTAGTGTTGTTCAATTTGTGCGGAAGCATGCCGAATATGGGTCAAAAGTGGGCCAATTTGCGCCGAAAATGGGCCAAAATTGACGGCTGGGGGCGACCTTGGGGGGGGGGGGCTGGGAACTCGAGCCCCCACGCCGATTTTTCCGCCACCGCATCCCCAGGCGACGCTAGTTCAGGCCACTGAGCGACCGAACGACTGGAGATGCTCTTAGCCCGTTTATGTTTGATTTGCAACCCAAAAGTTGTCCTGCTGAGAGGGCATTTTTGCTCCGGCCAGTTTCTGCAAGATCATAACAAAGCACTGTCATCATTGATGGCAATGAAAATGAGTTATTGTGACTCTAGGTTGCTATACTCTTAATTAAACAATAGTGATAGGGAAACAAGACCTAATGATTCTTGTGTTTTAAGTACTAGTTAGCATGCACGTGCAACGCACGTCTCAAAAAAATGGATTCATATGATATCGTAGTAAAATAATTTTTGGTTTTTTTTAGATGGGTCCAAAATATTATTATGTCACTCAAATTGTATTTTCAAAATTGTGACATATTTGTGATCTAACACAATATCATAATCTATAGTAAAACATATTTGAGTTTTTTTATCGAGTCATTTATCTGTGTCTTATATAAAACAATATGAGAACGTGCGAAACATACGATCCAGAAACATGTCTCAGCACAAAATTCACGATCACATAATAATTGTATTATAATTGTTACTGAAATATATTTTAAAAACCAGGACTAAGCACGTCTTGATGGTCCATGTTTTGAAGCAATGAAAGTCCATTTATAGATGCGATCTATGATGCTTCCTTCAATGTATGGGATATTGTTTTGGAATTCATTTTCTTCATACTTTAAAATATGCATCAAAAATCGCTTCCTCAGTTCAAAACAATCCTACATATGAATTAGACAACATTGTTATAACAAGTTTGGATGTGCAATGTGTATACAAATAAGCATGATGTAAATACTCACCTAGGGTATAGGAAGATATAACTTTCCATCGCACAATGAGTGCATGTAGTTAAAAAACAAATACCCCGACAAGGCACTGGATGTATGAATTAAACGCATAATGTGCGTTGAATGAATGAATTATTTAATATTATAATGCATTAAAAAGATTCATACCAATGTGAGTTTGTTGGAACAACCGGAACTATACATTCCCATTTAGAGATATCGTCCTTGAATGCAGGGTTTGCAACTTGGAGTGCGAGGTTTAGGTTTTTTACCACAGTTTTAAGTATATTCTTCTCCAAAGTAGGTATTGGTATCGGATCAAAAATTGAGATAACTTTTTTATCTTGATCCAAGACAAACAATAAAAACAACCCAAAAATATCCCAAGGCAACAAAATCTGCAATGATGCATACGTTTATAAATACATGAAATATTAATTAAAACTAAATAAACCACTGTTATAAACGAAAAATTAAAATCTTACCATATCACACTGTGAGATATGATACTCATTGCTGTCAGGCCAGCTATGAAACAATCGTTTGAACATAGCACTGCCCATATTTTTATGATGACTTAGGTCTCGTGCATAGTGAAACATGGACTAAAAAAAGAAAGAAAACAATAGTGCTATGAGAAAAAAAATATGTAATACGCAATTATAGTAACTTACACAAAAGTTTAGATCCATGTAGTGAGATGGAATGTCTGTGAGAAGCTGGACTTCGTGGCGCGCTAGTATCCGCACAGCCATGTTAAAGCAATCAATATCCATATATTCATCATTGTTTAATATATATTTTTATTTGTCTCAATTTTAAGCTGATAGGGTAAGGATCAGAGCTTTTCACCCATTCGTTCCTGTAAAATCAAAATATTGTCAGTTATAATGACATCAGAGTAATTTATTAGAATACAAAATGAACTAAAAGAACATGTCTTACTCTACTAAAGCGTCATCATCAACCATACTGATGAACAAGCACAGTTCGTCTATTAAGTCATCGTTTGTTGGGTTGACAGACGGTGAAAGGATATATGACTGTGAGATGAGCTCAACATCTAATGATGTATTTGATGTTTTGAGATTCTCAGGGGTTCCATCCAAAATCATACAATCCGTGGGATCTATATTGTTTTCGTCATGTTCCATGTCTCGATTTCTTATATTATCATCATTCAATTCCGAGTCCACTAAAATGACAACTAGTTTTGTTCTAAAATCTGCCATATGATCCTATTAAAGTAGAAATAAGAGTTAAATAATGATATAACATAGAATAAGTATTACATAAAATTTACGTGCGTAGGAGTGTGCGTAGGAGTGGAGTGTGCGTAGGAGTGTCAGACAAATCATTTCCAGTGAAGTACTCCATAAAATTTATCATCCACAAATCACAAGATGACCTATATATGATTATAGAAATTAAATATATCCAATATATTTTTATCAGTTTTATAAATGTTTTATATAAAAATGATTTTATAGAAATTAAATTAAATTAAATTAGATTATAGATATTTGATAGCCTCGGTGATAACAAAAACCTCACCCATGCAAGTGAATCGAACATGCCCTACACAAAATAACCAAATTGCTAAAAAAATGTTTTTCTAGAAGATAAACACTACTCTATAACATTCGCACTTCCCCTAAAAAAAAGCAGCCGCACTCACTCACAACCTCATCCACCCCCCAACTCTGTTATAGAAAAAAAACTCACAATCTCACACACTCCCCCCTCTCCCCACCCGATCCCAATCCACTCAGTCCACTACGACCCAACGTCGACGCTCTCTGGTGGCCTCCCCTCCCCTTCATCTCCATCGCCAGCAGCTAACCCCCCCTTCGTCATCAGCGCCAGCGAGCGCCCCGCCCTGTGTTCTACTCCGCCCCGCCCCTTCTTCGTATACGCCGACGCTGGGGCCCTCCCTCCTCCTTGCGACGCGGATCGGTCGAGCTCGGCATGGTCGTCGGTGACACCGAGCCTTCCGCGAGCTCTTCCCCGCCGGCATGGTCGCTGGCGACGCGGATCGGACGCGGGGGTTCGCAAGCTGGCCCTGTGCTCTTCCCCGCCCCGGGCCCTCCTTCTTCCTTGCGACGCGGGGCGATCGAGCTCCGCATGGTCGTTGCGGAGGCTGGCGACAGCCACAAGGAGGTGGCGGCGGCCCGGCGAAGCGCGCCAAGGCGGCGCCCAAGCCCAAGCCGAGTCTTGATCCGTTCCAGCTAGATACGTGGTGGATTGCGATGAAGTGATTGGGGATTTTGCAATGTTTCCGCAGAGGAGTGCAAGGAGTTCTACGCCAACTCGTTATTTGTCGTCAGCGAGTTCGGTGGCAACGACTACAACGCGCCCCTTTTTGCAGGGAAGGGCCTCACGGAGGCCTACAAGTTCATGTCCGATGTCATCCAGGGCATCTCCGACGGTGTCGAGGTAGCGATTGCTTCTTCTTTTGAGTCGTACATTTGCTCGCTGTCACATCGAATGTAATTCCAACTACAATATGGTGCAGGAATTGATCGCCGAGGGGGCAGTGGATCTCATTGTGCCAGGGGTGATGCCCATCGGGTGCTTCCCCGTCTACCTGAACATGCTCGACATGCCAGCCCACGAGTATGGAGCACGGAGCGGGTGCATCCGTCAGTACAACACCTTCTCATGGGTGCACAACGCACAGCTCAAGAAAGCGCTCGAGAAGCTCCGGCCCAAGTACCCCAATGTGCGGATCATCTACGGCGACTACTACACACCGGTTGTCCAGTTCATGCTCCAGCCTGAGAAGTTTGGTTAGTTCTCAAGACACCTCAACTTTTAGTGATTTGCAAATTGGTTCCGTTGTATGCATATGTTCATACCCTTGGTTAAAAACTTAAAATAGATACTGAAATTGGCTTTCCTTAGCTGAGAATTCTGCTGTTTAGTTCTTACAGATACAGATGTAGTGCTAATTATTGTAGATGGATCTTAATTAGTGTGCATGTGTCTATTGTTCTCTGATGTGATGTGAAGTCAACTGTCAGGCAGTCAACGATTTCCTTCTGTTCGCCTTGAAAGGCACACAATACTATATGATAATTAGATGGTTCAGATCTGAACAGAGAGCAAGAGATGCCTTCGCCTGGATTGGAGCACATAGCATATATAATACGAAAAACGGCGAATACAACTTGCGGCCACAATTATCAATTAAAGCACCTTCACCCATGTTGAGAGTATATCTGAAAGAAGTCAGAAAGATGGAGAATACTCATCTTTATTTATGAGCACCAAACAAGAGGAATTGCATTCTTCGGTTCTAAACAGTTCAATAATTTATTTAGACTTAACAATGTTCAATTCAGTTAAGTTCATGATATTCTATAGTTCAGAAATCAGGATTGGTCAATTTGATTTTAAGTTAGGCAAACTGTACTAATGCTATTGTTCAGTGAAATCTAGTTTCCTGTGTAAGTCCTGATTCCCAAGGATGAGAAATTAGCACTATTGGTTCTGAACAATTTGCAAGTGATTCAGACTTGACAGTGTTCTGCTTAGTTCGGTTTAGTTCTGCCTTTTTGCAGCTCAGAAAATTCTTCAGCTGCATTGCACCCCCCCCCCCTTGTGCTTATATATGAACATAAATCTGCTGCTGTTCAGAATTCAAACTTGGTTCAGTTCAGACTTTGCAGGTCATCAGAATTAGGATTCTTGTGCTAATATTTGGTGTATCTGAAGCACCGTTTTTCTTATATAATTCTTACATTGCTAAATGCAATTTAGGTGACTATTGTTGTCGTTGCTGTACCTGAGGGACTACCGCTGGCTGTAACACTAACGTGAGTCAATATAAGTGAAAATTTTCCTCATCATTTTGACTTTATTTTGTATATAGTTTTCTGACCTATATTTGTTTCAGCCTGGCTTATTCAATGCGGAAAATGATGGCAGATAAAGCTCTGGTACATATTTTTGCTATCTGTTTATTTTGTATTTCTGTCTGTCATCACATGAATCTACATGTCAATTTCAGGTGAGAGGCTCTCACCCTGTGAAGCGATGGGTTCTGCTACAACAATTTGTAGTGACAAGACAGGTACATTAACACTCAACCAGGTTAGTTATTTTTGCATCGTAACGGATCTTCACTTTTATTCTATACTATCCTTTATATGACCATTTAACTATGTGTGACTTTTTGTTGCTTAAGATGACTGTGGTGCGATCAAAGGGCATGCTTGTATTGTGTGTGTGTTTACATCTAAGGGCTCACAGATAGGGATTTAGAGGATTTGACTTATAAATAGGGACATGTCGGTTAATGTTTTTCTTCGTACTTACTTTTCTTGCATTTTCATTTTATTTGCGTGGATGCCAGGGCTTGGTAACTTTTCTTTGTTAATTTACTTACTTCTCTTGCATTTTTCTCAGACCCAATGCAAGAATGTAGCAATTAGGAGAAGGAGGTGCCTAAAGGGGATGGGAGCAACAAGTTTGGTTCGAAAGAGGTATACCCATCTGTCTGCAGACTGCTCTTAATATATTCTTCCCTTGGCCATGCTGTAATGTTTACATCTTTCCACTTGTCAAATTTTAGTTTCATTTGAAGTGATGCATATTGGAATACATTTTCCAGTCCTTCGAGCTATTGCATGAATAAATAACAACGCATTAGCATCACAACCGAAGAATAACATAAATCGTCTTATCAAAAGATGGCGCAGTGGAAGTAATAACTAACCATAGCTTGTGCATACAGGTTACGCTCTAGTATTCTCAGAATCTTTCGTATGAGGTCTATATTAAGATCTGGAGACCTATTAGCCATGTGAACCAAGTTTTGATCTGTATCATAAATATAGAGTTGCAAATGCCGAGGGCCATTATCAGCCGGCACCAGATCGTCAAGAGCGTGGTACAATCCACCACACGCGGAATGTATATACGCCAGTTCCTGCCGCAGTGCTTACTCGACGATCAAGGGTGACTCCTAGACTTGTGAATGAGAAGTGCGAGTTGAAATACCATATATGCTCTCTGAAATATTTATCGTCCTCATCATCTTGACTTGTGAACAACCGTTTCAATTCTTCTGGAACATCTGGAGTAAATAATCCGACTTTTCCTTTTCTGCAACAAAATGTTGCCCCCTCGAATGGAAACCGCAATGCCCCATAGTGGCGACAGTCCGCAGCCTTTCTTAGGACATGGTGCTCTATAGGTAGGTTTCGGTATATGAATTCATCAGTACTTGCTATGGGTACTGCTCGTGTAGTATGACGTCCATCTTGGAACGATTCAAAAGCAGCATCTAGAACAGAAGACACAAGTATTACATAATCAGTAAACATTTATAAAATTTGCATTTGAGGGTGCTAAATTAGGAAATACACAATGGACACACCCCGATCCATATAAATTCTAGCTTCTTCATCAAGCTCATGGTATGCACGTTCTCCAGTATGCAATGGATCCAAGCAGTCTAGCAGGGAATATATTGGTCAGCAGTCAAGCATATACGACCTTTATATGTGAACGAAAGTATGTGTTTTACCTTGTAAATGTTGGGGAACGTCGCACGGGAAACAAAAATTTTCCTACGCGCACGAAGACCTATCATGGTGATGTCCATCTACGAGAGGGGATGAGTGATCTACGTACCCTTGTAGATCGTACAGCAGAAGCGTTAGAGAACGCGGTTGATGTAGTGGAACGTCCTCACGTCCCTCGATCCGCCCCGCGAACAATCCCGCGATCAGTCCCACGATCTAGTACCGAACGGACGGCACCTCCGCGTTCAGCACACGTACAGCTCGACGATGATCTCGGCCTTCTTGATCCAGCAAGAGAGACGGAGAGGTAGAAGAGTTCTCCGGCAGCGTGACGGCGCTCCGGAGGTTGGTGACGATCTTGTCTCAGCAGGGCTCCGTCCGAGCTCCGCAGAAACGCGATCTAGAGGAAAAACTATGGAGGTATGTGGTCGGGCAGCCGTGAGAAAGTCGTCTCAAATCTACCCTAAAAGCCCCATATATATAGGAGGAGGGAGGGGGACCTTGCCTTGGGGTCCAAGGGACCCTCAAGGGGTCGGCCGAGCCAAGGGGGGAGGACCCCCCCCCCCCAAACCGAGTTGGACTTGGTTTGGTGGGAGGAGTCCCCCTCCCTTCCCACTTCCTCCCTCTTTTTTTTTCTTTTTCCTTTGATTTCCTTCTCTTGGCGCATAGGCCTCCTTGGGGCTGTCCCACCAGCCCACTAAGGGCTGGTGTGTCTCCCCAAAGCCTATGGGCTTCCCCGGGGTGGGTTGCCCCCCCCGGTGAACTCCCGGAACCCATTCGTCATTCCCGGTACATTCCCGGTAACTCCGAAAACCTTCCGGTAATCAAATGAGGTCATCCTATATATCAATCTTCGTTTCTGGACCATTCCGGAAACCCTTGTGACGTCCGTGATCTCATCCGGGACTCCGAACAACATTCGGTAACCAACCATATAACTCAAATACGCATAAAACAACGTCGAACCTTAAGTGTGCAGACCCTGCGGGTTCGAGAACTATGTAGACATGACCCGAGAGACTCCTCGGTCAATATCCAATAGCGGGACCTGGATGCCCATATTGGATCCTACATATTCTACGAAGATCTTATCGTTTGAACCTCAGTGCCAAGGATTCGTATAATCCCGTATGTCATTCCCTTTGTCCTTCGGTATGTTACTTGCCCGAGATTCGATCGTCAGTATCCGCATACCTATTTCAATCTCGTTTACCGGCAAGTCTCTTTACTCGTTCCGTAATACAAGATCCCGCAACTTACACTAAGTTACATTGCTTGCAAGGCTTGTGTGTGATGTTGTATTACCGAGTGGGCCCCGAGATACCTTTCCGTCATACGGAGTGACAAATCCCAGTCTTGATCCATACTAACTCAACTAACACCTTCGGAGATACCTGTAGAGCATCTTTATAGTCACCCAGTTACGTTGCGACGTTTGATACACACAAAGTATTCCTCCGGTGTCAGTGAGTTATATGATCTCATGGTCATAGGAATAAATACTTGACACGCAGAAAACAGTAGCAACAAAATGACACGATCAACATACTACGTCTATTAGTTTGGGTCTAGTCCATCACGTGATTCTCCCAATGACGTGATCCAGTTATCAAGCAACAACACCTTGTTCATAATCAGAAGACACTGACTATCATCGATCAACCGGCTAGCCAACTAGAGGCATGCTAGGGACGGTGTTTTGTCTATGTATCCACACATGTAAAAGAGTCTTCATTCAATACAATTATAGCATGGATAATAAACTATTATCTTGATACAGGAATTATAATAATAACTATACATTTATTATTGCCTCTAGGGCATAATTCCAACAGTCACCCACTTGCACTAGAGTCAATAATCTAGCCCTCACATCACCATGTGAATTACATTGTAATAAATCTAACACCCATACAGTTCTGGTGTCGATCATGTTTTGGCCGTGGAAGAGGTTTAGTCAGCGGGTCTGCCACATTCAGATCCGTGTGCACCTTGCATATATTTACGTCCTCTTCCTCGACGTAGTCGCGGATGAGGTTGAAGCGTCGTTTGATGTGTCTGGTCTTCTTGTGAAACCGTGGTTCCTTTGCTAAGGCAATGGCACCAGTGTTGTCACAGAACAAGGTTATTGGATCCAGTGCACTTGGCACCACTCCAAG
Source organism: Hordeum vulgare subsp. vulgare (assembly GCF_904849725.1). NCBI lineage: Eukaryota > Viridiplantae > Streptophyta > Magnoliopsida > Poales > Poaceae > Hordeum > Hordeum vulgare. Next base: position 18,988,233 of record NC_058523.1, read on the forward strand.
ATCCGTCATGAACTGCTTCATCCAGACACCCTCCTTAGCCGCCTCCGAGGCAGCCATGTACTCTGCTTCACATGTAGAATCTGCTACGACGCTTTGCTTGGAACTGCACCAGCTTACTGCACCCCCATTAAGAATAAATACGTATCCGGTTTGCGACTTAGAGTCGTCCGGATTTGAGATAGAAGGTGTACCCAACTGTCTCTTTTGGGTAACCTATGAAGACGCACTTTTCCGCTTTGGGTTCCAGCTTTTCAGGCTGAAGCTTTTTGACATAAGCATCACATCCCCAAACTTTAAGAAATGACAACTTTGGCCTTTTGCCATACCACATTTCGTATGGTGTCGTCTCAACGGATTTCGAGGGTGCCCTATTTAAAGTGAATGCAGCTGTTTCTAATGCATAACCCCAAAATGATAACGGCAAATCAGTAAGAGACATCATAGATCGCACCATCTCAAACAAAGTACGATTACGACGTTCGGACACACCATTACGCTGTGGTGTTCCAGGCGGTGTTAACTGCGAAACAATTCCACATTGTCTTAAGTGAGTACCAAACTCGAAACTCAGATATTCACCCCCACGATCAGACCGTAGGAACTTGATCTTCTTGTTACGATGATTTTCCACTTCACTCTGAAATTGCTTGAACTTTTCAAATGTTTCAGACTTGTGCTTCATCAAGTAGACATAACCATATCTACTTAAATCGTCAGTGAAGGTGAGAAAATAACGATATCCGCCGCATGCCTCCACGCTCATTGGACCACACACATCGGTATGTATGATTTCCAACAAGTCACTTGCACGCTCCATTGTTCCGGAGAATGGAGTCTTAGTCATCTTGCCCATGAGGCATGGTTCGCACGTGTCAAGTGAATCAAAGTCAAGTGACTCCAAAAGTCCATCAGCATGGAGTTTCTTCATGCGCTTTACACCAATATGACCCAAGCGGCAGTGCCACAAAAATATGGCGCTATCATTGTTTACTCTAACTCTTTTGGTCTCAATGTTATGTATATGCTTATCGCTATCAAGATTCAATATGAACAATCCTCTCACATTCGGTGCATGACCATAAAAGATGTTACTCATAGAAATAGAACAACCATTATTCTCAGACTTAAAAGAGTAACCGTCTCGCAATAAACAAGATCCAGATATAATGTTCATGCTCAACGCAGGCACTAAATAACAATGATTTAAGTTCATCACTATCCCGATGGTAGTTGAAGTGACACTGTGCCGACGGCGATTGCATCAACCTTGGAACCGTTTCCTACGCGCATCGTCACTTCGTCTTTCGCCAGCCTTCGTCTATTCCGCAGTTCCTGCTTCGAGTTGCAAATGTGAGCAACAGAACCGGTATCAAATACCCAGGCACTACTACGAGAGCCGGTTAAGTACACATCAATAACATGTATATCAAATATACCTGATTTTTCTTTGCCCGCCTTCTTATCTGCCAGATACTTGGGGCAATTGCGCTTCCAGTGACCCATACCCTTGCAATAGAAGCACTCTGTTTCAGGCTTAGGTCCAGCCTTGGGTTTCTTCGGCGGATTGGCAACAGGCTTGCCGCTCTTCTTCGAATTGCTCTTCTTGCCTTTGCCGTTTCTCTTGAAACTAGTGGTCTTGCTCACCATCAACACTTGATGCTCTTTACGGAGTTCAAACTCTGCGACTTTCAGCATCGCAAACAACTCGCCGGGAGACTTGTTCATCCCTTGCATGTTGTAGTTCAACACAAAGCCTTTATAGCTTGGCGGCAGTGAGTGAAGGATTCTGTCAGTGATAGCTTCTTGCGGGAGTTCAATCCCCAGTTCAGCTAGACGGTTTGAGTATCCAGACATTTTGAGCACATGTTCACTGACAGACGAGTTTTCCTCCATCTTGTAAGCATAGAATTTATCGGAGGTCTCATACCTCTCGATCCGGGCGTTCTTCTGAAAGATAAACTTCAACTCCTGGAACATCTCAAATGCTCCATGACGCTCAAAGCGACGTTGAAGTCCCGGTTCTAAGCCATACAAGACTGCACATTGAACTATTGAGTAGTCCTCCTTACGCGCTAACCAAGCGTTCTTAACATCCTGATCAGCCGTAGCGGGTGGTTCATCTCCTAGCGCAGCATTAAGGACATAATCCTTCTTTCCAGCTTGTAAGATTAGCTTAAGATTACGAGCCCAGTCTACAAAGTTGCTTCCATCATCTTTCAACTTAGCTTTCTCTAGGAACGTATTAAAATTCAGGATGACACTTGCGTGAGCCATGATCTACAACACAAATATATTCAAAGTGGACTTAGACTATGTTCAAGATAATTAGAGTTCAACTTAATCAAATTATATGCTAAACTCCCACTCAAAAAGTACATCTCTCTAGTCATTTGAGTGGTTCATGATCCACTTACACTATCCCAAGTCCGATCATCACGTGAGTTGAGTATAGTTTCAGTGGTAAGCATCTCTATGCTAATCATATCAACTATATGATTCATGATCGACCTTTCGGTCTCATGTGTTCCGAGGCCATGTCTGCACATGCTAGGCTCGTCAAGCTTAACCCGAGTGTTCCGCTGTGCGCAACTGTTTTGCACCCGTTGTATGTGAACGTTGAGTCTATCACACCCGATCATCACGTGGTGTCTCGAAACGACGAACTGTAGCAACGTTGCACAGTCGGGAAGAACACAATTTCGTCTTGAAATTTTAGTGAGAGATCACCTCATAATGCTACCGTCGTTCTAAGCAAAATAAGGTGCATAAAAGGATTAACATCACATGCAATTCATAAGTGACATGATATGGCCATCATCACGTGCTTCTTGATCTCCATCACCAAAGCACCGGCACGATCTTCTTGTCACCGGCGCCACACCATGATCTCCATCAACGTGTTGCCATCGGGGTTGCCGTGCTACTCATGCTATTACTACTAAAGCTACATCCTAGCAAAATAGTAAACGCATCTGCAAGCACAAACGTTAGTATAAAGACAACCCTATGGCTCCTGCCGGTTGTCGTACCATCGACATGCAAGTCGATATTTCTATTACAACATGATCATCTCATACATCCAATATATCACATCACATCGTTGGCCATATCACATCACAATCATACCCTGCAAAAACAAGTTAGACGTCCTCTAATTTTGTTGCCGCATGTTTTACGTGGTGACCAAGGGTATCTAGTAGGATCGCATCTTACTTACGCAAACACCACAACGGAGATATATGAGTTGCTATTTAACCTCATCCAAGGACCTCCTCGGTCAAATCCGATTCAACTAAAGTTGGAGAAACCGTCACTTGCCAGTCATCTTTGAGCAAAGGGGTTACTCGGAACGATGAAACCAGTCTCTCGTAAGCGTACGAGTAATGTCGGTCCAAGCCGCTTCAATCCAACAATACCGCGGAATCAAGAAAAGACTAAGGAGGACAGCAAAACGCACATCACCGCCCACAAAACCTTTTGTGTTCTACTCGAGAAGACATCTACGCATGAACCTAGCTCATGATGCCACTGTTGGGGAACGTCGCACGGGAAACAAAAATTTTCCTACGCGCACGAAGACCTATCATGGTGATGTCCATCTACGAGAGGGGATGAGTGATCTACGTACCCTTGTAGATCGTACAGCAGAAGCGTTAGAGAACGCGGTTGATGTAGTGGAACGTCCTCACGTCCCTCGATCCGCCCCGCGAACAATCCCGCGATCAGTCCAACGATCTAGTACCGAACGGACGACACCTCCGCGTTCAGCACACGTACAGCTCGACGATGATCTCGGCCTTCTTGATCCAGCAAGAGAGACGGAGAGGTAGAAGAGTTCTCTGGAAGCGTGACGGTGCTCCGTAGGTTGGTGATGATCTTGTCTCAGCAGGGCTCCGCCCGAGCTCCGCAGAAACGCGATCTAGAGGAAAAACTATGGAGGTATGTGGTCGGGCAGCCGTGAGAAAGTCGTCTCAAATCTGCCCTAAAAGCCCCATATATATAGGAGGAGGGAGGGGGACCTTGCCTTGGGGTCCAAGGGACCCTCAAGGGGTCGGCCGAGCCAAGGGGGGAGGACTCCCCCCCCCCCCCAAACCGAGTTGGACTTGGTTTGGTGGGAGGAGTCCCCCTCCCTTCCCACTTCCTCCCTCTTTTTTTTTTCTTTTTCCTTTGATTTCCTTCTCTTGGCGCATAGGCCCCCTTGGGGCTGTCCCACCAGCCCACTAAGGGCTGGTGTGTCTCCCCAAAGCCTATGGGCTTCCCCGGGGTGGGTTGCCCCCCCGGTGAACTCCCGGAACCCATTCGTCATTCCCGGTACATTCCCGGTAACTCTGAAAACCTTCCGGTAATCAAATGAGGTCATCCTATATATCAATCTTCGTTTCCGGACCATTCCGGAAACCCTCGTGACGTCCGTGATCTCATCCGGGACTCCGAACAACATTCGGTAACCAACCATATAACTCAAATACGCATAAAACAACGTCGAACCTTAAGTGTGCAGACCCTGTGGGTTCGAGAACTATGTAGACATGACCCGAGAGACTCCTCGGTCAATATCCAATAGCGGGACCTGGATGCCCATATTGGATCCTACATATTATACGAAGATCTTATCGTTTGAACCTCAGTGCCAAGGATTCGTATAATCCCGTATGTCATTCCCTTTGTCCTTCGGTATGTTACTTGCCCGAGATTCGATCGTCAGTATCCGCATACCTATTTCAATCTCGTTTACCGGCAAGTCTCTTTACTCGTTCCGTAATACAAGATCCCGCAACTTACACTAAGTTACATTGCTTGCAAGGCTTGTGTGTGATGTTGTATTACCGAGTGGGCCCCGAGATACCTTTCCGTCATACGGAGTGACAAATCCCAGTCTTGATCCATACTAACTCAACTAACACCTTCGGAGATACCTGTAGAGCATCTTTATAGTCACCCAGTTACGTTGCGACGTTTGATACACACAAAGTATTCCTCCGGTGTCAGTGAGTTATATGATCTCATGGTCATAGGAATAAATACTTGACATGCAGAAAACAGTAGCAACAAAATGACACGATCAACATACTACGTCTATTAGTTTGGGTCTAGTCCATCACGTGATTCTCCCAATGACGTGATCCAGTTATCAAGCAACAACACCTTGTTCATAATCAGAAGACACTGACTATCATCGATCAACCGGCTAGCCAACTAGAGGCATGCTAGGGACGGTGTTTTGTCTATGTATCCACACATGTAAAAGAGTCTTCATTCAATACAATTATAGCATGGATAATAAACTATTATCTTGATACAGGAATTATAATAATAAATATACATTTATTATTGCCTCTAGGGCATAATTCCAACAGTAAACTGGTATGTTCAACAACGAGCTCAAAAATTTCATATGGATCATTATTCCGGTCCTCGCCTGTTGGAAAATCACAAGATCATTAGAGCATAAGAATGTCGCAAATCCCATTACAGGTTATTAGTGTTTTGAGTACCATGCGAAGCCGGTTCAGCATGTCTTCTCGTATCATTAGCCGGCCTAGTTACAGGTTGATTGGATCCGTTTGAAGGTTGTATACCTGAACATACGATAGAGAACCCAGATTTACAACAAAATAAATCATGTTGGCCCACATGCAAAATGATTATATCTCTGAACTAACCCGCATCTTCGATTGTGGAATCTTTACCATGTAGTATGCTCAGTTGGGGTACATGAACCCCTGAATTTTGGGTGACAGGCCCTGCATGCACAATAAATTTTCATCCAGAAAATGATTACATCCATGATTTAATCGAAAGCCAAAATTTCATGAACAATATAACAAAGCCAGTTAAATATACCTTGTGCAATATCTCTGATGATGCTCCTAGTTGGTTGAATTTTCTGTCCAAGAGGCACACCAATAGCTATTTTTGAGCTTCCATGTCGTTGCTGCCTCTGATACACAAAATTTCAGCACCACATCAGTAAACATTGGTTTGAACATGTTGGATGAGCTAAGAACACACAATCATATTACATGGTAACCCACAACCTGTAACATCAAATGCCAGCCTTTGTAGTTGGGTGACACCGGTTTGGCCTGTAGCTGGTGTGTGTGACACAGGAGTCGACTTGCAGTCTTTCTCTTTTCACGGGATAGACGTTGTCGTTTTAATATCTCATCTCTGTTTTGTGCATATCGCTCCCTGTCCCTTTGCCTCCTCAACTCCTTAGGGTCTGCATATATGTGTCAGAAAGGTAGTAACCATGAATACATAGTTCTGTAGCTGTAGCTAATTTGTTGATCATCATTACCAATGGACATGGACACCGGTGTTTGTGTTTCATTTTCTTGGTCATTGAGATTGGTAATCACCATGGACAATCTTCCATCACCATAGGCTTCATGTTGTCTATTGAATACAAAATCCATGTTTTGTGAATACTGTTCCCCAGCCATTTGCCTCTGCAATTCATTAGGATCCACATCTATGGCATTTTGTCGTTAGTTTGGAGCATGGCATATCATCAGTTACGAACACGCATGCAGTATCAGGGCAATTTTACCCAGCGTCATGGCCAGGGGTGTATGTGCTACATTTTGCTTGTCATTAACCACTGTTGTTGAAGCATGTTTCTTCTCACGGGCCTCGCGACGTCTTTTAAGAATATCCTCTTTATTGTGTGCATAATACTCTCTGTTCCTTTGCCTCTTTAATTCCTTAGGGTCTGTATAAGTAAATTTAGTAAGTTAGGATATAATCATCAGCAACAATAGTAACCGAATTTAGGAAGAGGTTGATGATAGTTACCCAATAATTGGTTGTTACTTATATCCTGAAATGGGGTGCGCGGCCCGGTGCTATTGGAAGATGACATACCTTCGCCTTGATGTGAATATTAATTGCATTAATTCTGGAGAAGCACATAACAGTAATTCTAGATCAATATTGTAGTATCTCAAATTTCTCTCAACAGATTACCATGTGATTTTTTTGCATGGTGTATAGTGCCATACAACGTGATTGGTCTGGTACAAGAAGACTCAGACAGGTATCATGATATGATAGTAAGGTGCCCAGACTGTACACTTTGGATTTTTGTTCTTGGGCAGGTGGTTGTATTTTTGCCAAAAGAATGTCGAACTGACATGGACATACACTAAAAAGGAAAACAACAAAATGGTGTGGCCAACTGGCCACATCCAATCAGACTTTTTATGTCCATAGCTTTCTTTTATATGTGTGCATTCCTTCACAACGTTTGTTGCTTATTTGTTGCAATTATTGGGCATAGAAGGGAAATTGGCATACTATGCATGCACATATGTGATAGAAGTTACTATGATCAACATTACAGAGATAGATCAACCTGACAAAAAAAAGAGCATGCTTCTCAGCTTCTGACATCTGTAATTTCAAGAAATAGCGACTAAACTTACCATCTTCTTCGGCAGCTTCCACATCCTGCTGGCCACTTAAATTATCCTTTCCATTATGTGAGCAGAAATTGAAGGTGCTAGTCATCTGCGGAGCTCCTCTACAACAGAAATAACATCTTCATCTCAAGGATCCCTGAGCAAAACCTGAGCCCAACCAAAACCAATACCTGTAAGTATATCACCAGAATTGCTTCAAAGCAATGAAAAAATATATAAACTAAGATGCACACAGTATAAAATAAGTCATAGCTCCCAGAATATTTTATAGCAAACTGATTTGAAACTTCTATATAGTGCTTTCTTTACCAAAAGGGGTTTCCCCACGCCCATTTTTTTTTATTAAAATGAAGCAAGCAAAACACACCGATACTGTTCACAGCACTCAGGCTAGGCCAAAGTTGCATTAATTTTGGAGAAGCACAAGTTGAGAAAACACTACATTGCACACCATCAATGTTGACGGTGTGGACATCGGGATCCAGTATTTCGTATGCATGTTGTTCGTGGTCGTTGCCTGAAACCATTTTTTGTCCCAATATTCGTGGTCAAAGCTTTATAAAAGATGAGACTCACGCCCTTAAACCACGATAGTGATAGTCTGACCCATGGTAGAAGCCTAGAAGAAATAATGCTATGAATGTATTTCAATAATTTCATTACTGCTGCCAAAAAATAAAAGATGTTGCTAGAACATGCATACCACCAAAAAATAGTTGGCGGCTTATTTGGTTTGATTTGTTAGATAATGGCATTAAGTATATATGTAAAACAATCGACTTCTAGGCAACTGTTTATAGTTTACAAATCTATATTGGCAAAATCTAATTCCGAGTAATACTGAAACAGGTGAAAGAAAAAAGTGCAACACGGCAGAAGTTCAGAGAAGAATCACAGCTGCGTGTATCCGTCTGGCTGAAGGTATGCATGGCAGGCTCCTGGCACCGGGGGATCCGTCTGGACGAAGGTGCGCAGGGCGGGCTCCTAGCACCAAGGGATCTCGCGAACGGATGCCACGCTGCTCGCAGCAACAATCCGCAATGGCGAGGGCTCCCGGCATCGGGGGACCTCGCAGATGGATGGCACCGGGGGATCTCACGGACGGACTGCACGCTGCTCGTGGCAACAATCGACAATGGCGACAGCGATGGTGCGATGGTCGGCGTGCAGGCATGTCACACCCAAGATGCAACCCTATCCTCAATTTGGCATGAAGGCCTCGTCAGGGATAGAAGCGCATCTCGTCGTGTCGCAAGAATGGTATCGTTACAAGTACATGTACTGAAAAGGAGAGATACATATAGAATTGGCTTACACTCGCCACAAGCTACATCACAGTCACATTAGTACATTACATAATCATCAAGAGTAAGAGCAGGGTCCGACTACGGACAAAAAAACGAGAAAATAAGAACGACGTCCATCCTTGCTATCCCAGGCTGCCGGCCTGGAACCCATCCTAGATCGATGAAGAAGAAGAAGAAGCAACTCCAAATGAACAATCAACGCGCTAGTGTCAAGTAACCTTTACCTGTACCTGCAACTGGTGTAGTAGTAATCCGTGAGCCACAAGGGACTCAGCAATCTCATTTCCAAAGGTATCAAGACTAGCACAGCTTAATGGGTGAGGTATGGTTAAGTGGTGAGGTTGCAGCAGCGGCTAAGCATATATTTGGTGGCTAATCTTATGAGTACAAGAAATAAGAGGGGAAGATCTACGCATTGCGGACGTGAACTACTGATGATCAAATGAATGATCCTGAACACCTACCTACGTCAGACATAACCCCACCGTGTCCTCGATCGGAGAAAGAACTCACGAAAGAGACAATCACGGTTACGCACACAGTTGGCATATTTTAATTAAGTTAACTTCAAGTTATCTAGAACCAGCGTTAAACAAAGTTTCCACGTTGCCACATAACCGCGGGCAGGGCTTTCCGAAAGATTTAACCCTGTAGGGGTGCTCCAACTAGTCCATCACAAATTACCACAAGCCGCATAGAAATCCTCGATCACGACACTCCCGATCTCGTCGGATTCCTTAGTGGAAAGCCTCAACTCTGAGATTACCCAAAGCATCACCGGAATCCCGATGCACAAGATATTCCGTCAAAGGTAAAACTAATCCAGCAAGGCCGCCCGACGTGTCGACGATCCCGATAGGTGTTGGAATTATGCCCTAGAGGCAATAATAAATATAGTTATTATTATAATTCCTGTATCAAGATAATCGTTTATTATCCATGCTATAATTGTATTGAATGAAGACTTATATACATGTGTGGATACATAGACAAAACACTGTCCCTAGCAAGCCTCTAGTTGGCTAGCCAGTTGATCAAAGATAGTCAGGGTCTTCTGATTATGTACAAGGTGTTGTTGCTTGATAACTGGATCACGTCATTAGGAGAATCACGTGATGGACTAGACCCAAACTAATAGACATAGCATGTTGATCCTGTCATTTTGTTGCTACTGTTTTCTGCGTGTCAAGTATTTGTTCCTATGACCATGAGATCATATAACTCACTGACACCGGAGGAATGCTTTGTGTGTATCAAACGTCGCAACGTAACTGAGTGACTATAAAGATGCTCTACAGGTATATCCGAAGGTGTTCGTTGAGTTAGTATGGATCGAGACTGGGATTTGTCACTCCGTGTGACGGAGAGGTATCTCGGGGCCCACTCGGTAATACAACATCACACACAAGCCTTGCAAGCAATGTGACTTAGTGTAAGTTGCGGGATCTTGTATTACGGAACGAGTAAAGAGACTTGCCGGTAAACGAGATTGAAATAGGTATGCACATACTGACAATCGAATCTCGGGCAAGTAACATACCGAAGGACAAAGGGAATGACATACGGGATTATATGAATCCTTGGCACTGAGGTTCAAACGATAAGATCTTCATAGAATATGTGGGATCCAAGATGGGCATCCAGGTCCCGCTATTGGATATTGACCGAGGAGTCACTCGGGTCATGTCTGCATGGTTCTCGAACCCGCAGTGTCTGCACACTTAAGGTTCGACATTGTTTTATGCGTATTTGAGTTATATGGTTGATTACCGAATGTTGTTGGGAGTCCCGGATGAGATCGCGGACGTCACGAGGGTTTTCGGAATGGTCCGGAAACGAAGATTGATATATAGGATGACCTCATTTGATTACCGGAAGGTTTTCGGAGTTACCGGGAATGTACCGGGAATGACGAATGGGTTCCGGGTGTTCACCGGGGGGGGGGGGGGGGCAACCCACCCCGGGGAAGCCCATAGGCCTTGGGGGTGGCGCACCAGCCCTTGGTGGGCTGGTGGGACAACCCAAGAAGGGCCTATGCGCCAAAGGATAAGAAATCAAAGAGAAAGAGAAAAAAAGGGGAGGTGGGAAAGGAGAGAAGGACTCCACCTTCCAAACCTAGTTGGATTCGGTTTGGAAGGGGAGGACTTCCCCCCTTTGACTCGGCCGACCCCCTTGGGGCTCCTTGAGCCTCAAGGCAAGGCCCCTCCCCTCCCACCTATATATACGGAGGTATTAGGGTTGATTTGAGACAACTTTTCCACGGCAGCCCGACCACATACCTCCACGGTTTTTCCTCTAGATCGCGTTTCTGCGGAGCTGGGGCGGAGCCCTGCCGAGATCAGATCACCACCAACCTCCGGAGCGCCGTCACGCTGCTGGAGAACTCATCTACCTCTCCGCCTCTCTTGCTGGATCAAGAAGGCCGAGATCATCTTCGAGCTGTACGTGTGCTGAACGCGGAGGTGCCGTCCGTTTGGCACTAGATCGTGGGACTGATCGCGGGACGGTTCGCGGGGCGGATCGAGGGACGTGAGGACGTTCCACTATATCAACCGCGTTCACTAACGCTTCTGCTGTGCGATCTACAAGGGTACGTAGATCGGAAATCCCCTCTCGTAGATGGACATCACCATGATAGGTCTTCGTGCGCGTAGGAAATTTTTTGTTTCCCATGCGACGTTCCCCAATAGTGGCATCATGAGCTAGGTTCATGCGTAGATGTCTTCTCGAGTAGAACACAAAAATTTTAGTGGGCGGTGATGTGCGTTTTGCTGCCCTCCTTAGTCTTTTCTTGATTCCGCGGTATTGTTGGATTGAAGCGGCTTGGACCGACATTACTCGTACGCTTACGAGAGACTGGTTTCATCGCTACGAGTAACTCCGTTGCTCAAAGATGACTGGCAAGTGTCGGTTTCTCCAACTTTAGTTGAATCGGATTTGACCGAGGAGGTCCTTGTACAAGGTTAAATAGCAATTCATATATCTCCGTTATGGTGTTTGCGTAAGTAAGATGGGATCCTACTAGATACCCATGGTCACCACGTAAAACATGCAACAACAAAATTAGAGGACGTCTAACTTGTTTTTGCAGGGTATGCTTGTGATGTGATATGGCCAACGATGTGATGTGATATATTGGATGTATGAGATGATCATGTTGTAATAGATAATATCGACTTGCACGTCGATGGTACGGCAACCGGCAGGAGCCATATGGTTGTCTTTAAACTAACGTTTGTGCTTGCAGATGCGTTTACTATTTTGCTAGGATGTAGCTTTAGTAGTTATAGCATGAGTAGCACGACAACCCCGATGGCGACACGTTGATGGAGATCATGGTGTGGCGCCGGTGACAAGAAGATCGTGCCGGTACTTTGGCGATGGAGATCAAGGAGCACGTGATGATGGCCATATCATGTCACTTATGAATTGCATGTGATGTTAATCCTTTTATGCACCTTATTTTGCTTAGAACGACGGTAGCATTATGAGGTGATCTCTCACTAAAATTTCAAGACGAAATTGTGTTCTCCCCGACTGTGCACCGTTGCTACAGTTCGTCGTTTCGAGACACCACGTGATGATCGGGTGTGATAGACTCAACGTTCACATACAACGGGTGCAAAACCGTTGCACACGCGGAACACTCGGGTTAAGCTTGACGAGCCTAGCATGTGCAAACATGGCCTCGGAACACATGAGACCGAAAGGTCGATCATGAATCATATAGATGATATGATTAGCATAGGGATGCTTACCACTGAAACTATACTCAACTCACGTGATGATCGGACTTGAGCTAGTGTAAGTGGGTCATGAACCACTCAAATGACTAGAGAGATGTACTTTTTGAGTGGGAGTTTAGAAAGTAATTTGATTAGGTTAAACTCTAATTATCTTGAACATAGTCTAAGTCCACTTTGAATATATTTGTGTTGTAGATCATGGCTCACGCGACAGTCACCCTGAATTTTAATACGTTCCTAGAGAAAGCTAAGTTGAAAGATGATGGAAGCAACTTTGTAGACTGGGCTCGTAATCTTAAGTTGATCCTACAAGCTGGGAAAAAGGATTATGTCCTTAATGCTGCGCTAGGAGATGAACCACCCGCTACGGCTGACCAGGATGTTAAGAACGCTTGGTTAACACGTAAGGAGGACTACTCAGTAGTTCAATGTGCAGTCTTGTATGGCTTATAACCGGGACTTCAACGTTGCTTTGAGCGTCATGGAGCATATGACATGTTCCAGGAGTTGAAGTTCATCTTTCAGAAGAACGCCCGAATCGAGAGGTATGAGACCTCCGATAAATTCTATGCTTGCAAGATGGAGGAGAATTTGTCTGTCAGTGAACATGTGCTCAAAATGTCTGGGTACTCAAACCATCTAGCTGAGCTGGGGATTGAACTCCCGCAAGAGGCTATCACTGACAGAATCCTTCAATCACTGCCGCCAAGCTATAAGGGCTTTGCGTTGAACTACAACATGCAAGGGATGAATAAGTCACCCGGCGAGTTGTTTGCGATGCTGAAAGTCGCAGAGTCTAAACTCCGTAAAGAGCATCAAGTATTGATGGTGAATAAGACCACTAGTTTCAAGGGAAACGGCAAAGGCAAGAAGGGTAATTCAAAGAAGAGCGGCAAGCCTGTTGCCAATCCGACGAAGAAACCCAAAGCTGGACCTAAGCCTGAAACAGAGTACTACTATTGCAAGGGTATGGGTCACTGGAAGCGCAACTGCCCCAAGTATGTGGCTGATTAGAAGGCGGCCAAAGAAAAATGAGGTATATTTGATATACATGTTATTGATGTGTACTTAACCAGCTCTCGTAGTAGTGCCTGGGTATTCGATACCGGTTCTGTTGCTCATATTTGCAACTCGAAACAGGAACTGCGGAATAAGCGAAGGCTGGCGAAAGATGAAGTGACGATGCGCGTAGGAAATGGTTCCAAGGTTGATGCAATCACCGTCGGCACAGTTTCACTTCAGTTACCATCAGGATTAGTTATGAACTTGAATAATTGTTATTTAGTGCCTGCGTTGAGCATGAACATTATATCTGGATCTTGTTTATTACGAGACGGTTACTCTTTTAAGTCAGAGAATAATGGTTGTTCTATTTCTATGAGTAACATCTTTTATGGTCATGCACCCAATGTGAGAGGATTGTTCATATTGAATCTTGATAGTCATAATACACATATACATAACATTGAGACCAAAAGAGTTAGAGTTAACAATGATAGTGCCATATTTTTGTGGCACTGCCGCTTAGGTCATATTGGTGTAAAGCGCATGAAGAAACTCCATGCCGATGGGCTTTTGGAGTCACTTGACTTTGATTCACTTGACACGTGCGAACCATGCCTCATGGGCAAGATGACTAAAACTCCGTTCTCCGGAACAATGGAACGTGCCAGTGACTTGTTGGAAATCATACATACCGATGTGTGTGGTCCGATGAGCGTAGAGGCACGCGGCGGATATCATTATTTTCTCACCTTCACTGATGATTTAAGTAGATATGGTTATGTCTACTTAATGAAGCACAAGTCTGAAACATTTGAAAAGTTCAAGTAATTTCAGAGTGAAGTTGAAAATCATCGTAACAAGAAGATCAAGTTCCTATGGTCTGACCGTGGGGGTGAATATCTGAGTTTCGAGTTTGGTGCTCACTTAAGACAATGTGGAACTGTTTCACAGTTGACACCGCCTGGAACACCACAGCGTAATGGTGTGTCCGAACGTCGTAACCGTACTTTATTAGAGATGGTGCGATCTATGATGTCTCTTACCGATTTGCCGTTATCGTTTTGGGGTTATGCATTAGACACAGCTGCATTCACTTTAAATAGGGCACCATCAAAATCCGTTGAGACGACACCATACGAACTGTGGTATGGCAAAAGGCCAAAGTTGTCGTTTCTTAAAGTTTGGGGATGTGATGCTTATGTCAAAAAGCTTCAGCCTGAAAAGCTGGAACCCAAAGCGGAAAAGTGCATCTTCATAGGTTATCCAAAAGAGACAGTTGGTTACACCTTCTATCTCAAATCCGAGGGCAAAGTGTTTGTTGCTAAAAACGGAGCTTTTCTCGAGAAGGAGTTTCTCTCGAGAGAATTGAGTGGGAGGAAGATAGAACTTGAGGAGGTTCTCGAACCTTTCATCCCTCTGGATGGTGGCGCAGGGCAAGGGGAAACACCTGTCATTGCGACGCCGGTTGAGGAGGAAGTTAATGATGATGATCATGAAACTCCGGTTCAAGTTCCTATCGAACCACGCAGGTCGACGAGACCACGTGCTGCTCGAGAGTGGTACGGTAATCCCGTTTTGTCAATCATGTTGTTAGACAACAATGAACCTGCAAATTATGAAGAAGCAATGGTGGGCCCAGATTCCAACAAATGGCTAGAGGCCATGAAGTCCGAGATAGGATCCATGTATGAAAACAAAGTGTGGACTTTGGAAGTACTACCTGAGGGCCGCAAGGCTATTCAGAACAAATGGATCTTTAAGAAGAAGACGGACGCTGACGGCAATGTGACCGTTTATAAAGCTCGACTTGTGGCAAAGGGTTTTTCACAAGTTCAAGGAGTTGACTACGATGAGACATTCTCACCCGTAGCGATGCTTAAGTCCGTCAGAATCATGTTAGCAATAGCTGCATTTTTCGATTATGAAATCTGGCAGATGGATGTCAAAACGGCGTTCCTTAACGGTTTCCTTAAGGAAGAGTTGTATATGATGCAACCCGAAGGTTTTGTCGATCCTAAGAATGCTAACAAGGTATGCAAGCTCCAGCGATCCATTTATGGACTGGTGCAAGCATCTCGGAGTTGGAACAAACGTTTTGATGAGGTGATCAAAGCATTTGGGTTTATACAAGTGGTTGGAGAATCTTGTATTTACAAGAAATTGAGTGGGAGCTCTGTGGCGTTTCTAATATTATATGTGGATGACATGTTGCTAATTGGAAACAACGTAGAGTTTTTGGAGAGCATAAAGGATTACTTGAATAAAAGTTTCTCTATGAAGGACCTAGGAGAAGCTGCTTACATTCTAGGCATTAAGATCTACAGGGATAGATCGAAACGCCTGATAGGACTTTCACAAAGCACATACCTTGATAAAGTTTTGAAGAGGTTCAAAATGGAACAGTCCAAGAAAGGGTTCTTGCCGGTTTTACAAGGTACGAGATTGAGTAAGACTCAGTGCCCAGCAACTGATAAGGATAGAGAGCATATGAGCACCGTCCCCTATGCTTCAGCCATAGGTTCTATCATGTATGCAATGTTGTGCACCAGATTGGACGTTAGCCTGGCCATAAGTATGGCAGGCAGGTTCCAGAGTAATCCAGGAGTGGATCACTGGACGGCGGTCAAGAATATCCTGAAGTACCTGAAAAGGACTAAGGAGATGTTTCTCGTGTATGGAGGTGACAAAGAGCTCGCCGTAAAGGGTTACGTCGATACAAGCTTTGACACAGATCCGGACGACTCTAAGTCGCAAACCGGATACGTATTTATTCTTAATGGGGGTGCGGTAAGCTGGTGCAGTTCCAAGCAAAGCGTTGTAGCAGATTCTACATGTGAAGCGGAGTACATGGCTGCCTCAGAGGCGGCTAAGGAGGGTGTCTGGATGAAGCAGTTCATGACGGATCTTGGAGTGGTGCCAAGCGCACTGAATCCAATAACCTTGTTCTGTGACAACACGGGTGCCATTGCCTTAGCAAAGGAACCACGGTTTCACAAGAAGACCAGACACATCAAACGACACTTCAACCTCATCCGCGACTACGTCGAAGGGGAGGACGTAAATATATGCAAAGTGCACACGGATCTGAATGTAGCAGACCCACTGACTAAACCTCTTCCACGGGCAAAGCATGATCAACACCAGAACTGTATGGGTGTTAGATTTATTACAATGTAATTCGCATGATGATGTGAGGGCTAGATTATTGACTCTAGTGCAAGTGGGAGACTGTTGGAATTATGCCCTAGAGGCAATAATAAATATAGTTATTATTATAATTCCTGTATCAAGATAATCGTTTATTATCCATGCTATAATTGTATTGAATGAAGACTCATTTACATGTGTGGATACATAGACAAAACACCGTCCCTAGCAAGCCTCTAGTTGGCTAGCCAGTTGATCAAAGATAGTCAGTGTCTTCTGATTATGAACAAGGTGTTGTTGCTTGATAACTGGATCACGTCATTAGGAGAATCACGTGATGGACTAGACCCAAACTAATAGACATAGCATGTTGATCGTGTCATTTTGTTGCTACTGTTTTCTGCGTGTCAAGTATTTATTCCTATGACCATGAGATCATATAACTCACTGACACCGAAGGAATGCTTTGTGTGTATCAAACGTCGCAACGTAACTGGGTGACTATAAAGATGCTCTACAGGTATCTCCGAAGGTGTTAGTTGAGTTAGTATGGATCAAGACTGGGATTTGTCACTCCGTGTGACGGAGAGGTATCTCGGGGCCCACTCGGTAATACAACATCACACACAAGCCTTGCAAGCAATGTGACTTAGTGTAAGTTGTGGGATCTTGTATTACGGAACGAGTAAAGAGACTTGCCGGTAAACGAGATTGAAATAGGTATGCAGATACTGACGATCGAATCTCGGGCAAGTGACATACCGAAGGACAAAGGGAATGACATACGGGATTATATGAATCCTTGGCACTGAGGTTCAAACGATAAGATCTTCGTAGAATATGTGGGATCCAATATGGGCATCCAGGTCCCGCTATTAGATATTGACCGAGGAGTCACTCGGGTCATGTCTGCATAGTTCTCGAACCTGCAGGGTCTGCACACTTAAGGTTCGACGTTGTTTTATGCGTATTTGAGTTATATGGTTAGTTACCGAATGTTGTTCGGAGTCCCGGATGAGATGACGGACGTCACGAGGGTTTCCGGAATGGTCCGGAAACGAAGATTGATATATAGGATGACCTCATTTGATTACCGGAAGGTTTTCGGAGTTACCGGGAATGTACCGGGAATGACGAATGGGTTCCGGGTGTTCACCGGGGGGGGGGGGGGGGGCAACCCACCCCGGGGAAGCCCATAGGCCTTGGGGGTGGCGCACCAGCCCTTGGTGGGCTGGTGGGACAGCCCAAGAAGGCCCTATGCGCCAAAGGATAAGAAATCAAAGAGAAAGAGAAAAAAAGGGGAGGTGGAAAAGGAGAGAAGGACTCCACCTTCCAAACCTAGTTGGATTCGGTTTGGAAGGGGAGGACTTCCCCCCTTGGGGCTCCTTGAGCCTCAAGGCAAGGCCCCTCCCCTCCCACCTATATATACGGAGGTATTAGGGCTGATTTGAGACAACTTTTCCACGGCAGCCCTACCACATACCTCCACAATTTTTCCTCTAGATCGCGTTTCTGCGGAGCTCGGGCGGAGCACTGCCGAGATCAGATCACCACCAACCTCCGGAGCGCCGCCACGCTGCCGGAGAACTCATCTACCTCTCCGTCTCTCTTGCTGGATCAAGAAAGCCGAGATCATCGTCGAGCTGTATGTGTGCTGAACGCGGAGGTGCCGTCCGTTCGGCACTAGATCGTGGGACTGATCGCGGGACGGTTCGTGGGACGGTCCGCGGGGCGGATCGAGGGACGTGAGGACGTTCCACTACATCAACCGCGTTCACTAACGCTTCTGCTGTGCGATCTAACAAGGGTACGTAGATCGGAAATCCCCTCTCGTGCGCGTAGGAAACTTTTTGTTTCCCATGCGACGTTCCCCAACAATAGGAGCCGCGTATCTCGTTCTCAGGACACGGCGGATGGGTCACACTAGGAGAACCAAACCTCAGGTTGCCCCACGGTGGCCCCGCAGTCTGCCAATTTGGACCAACAATTCATGAGGAGCACTGGCCCGGGGGTTGATTAAATTATCCTCGGGGTCCGGAAAGTCCCTATGCAATTGTATTAGGTGTTTAGGCAAATGTAGTACCAAAGTTGGGCCTTGCCACACCAGTCTTAATCTAAAACGAATTATCAAGGGGGTCCCCATAACAACCCCGATCGTGTTAGGAGCGCTCAGTTATGGAACATAGCACCGGTAGCCGAAACTAAGGGGGCAAAGGTGGAACAAAACACCAGGCTAGAAAGGCCGAGCCTTCCACGTTTTACCAAGTATATAGGTGCATTAAATTAAATAGAATTTAAATATGGTGATATAACAAGGAACCCATGTTTTCACATGGAAGCATCTGCACCTGCAACTAGCAATGCTAACACAGGGTTAAGCAAGCGGTAACATAGCCAATCAGTGGTTTGCTAGGTTGAACAGGTTGAAGGTTTCATGGCATTGTTGAGAGGCTGATGTTTAACATGTGGTAGGCAACGAGACATAATCAGTAGAAATGGTAAACTAGCATGGCAATGATAGTAATGGTATCTGGGAAATGATCATCTTGCCTGAGATCCCGCTTGGAAGAAGAATGCCTCCGTGAAGCAGACGAACCGACATAGTCGAACGGGTCCTCACAATCCGGCACGCTGCGGAACTCTATCGAGATGAAGCAAACCAGAAACACAAATCAACACACGGAATTCACCACACGATGCACAAATCATATGATGCAAGAGCAGCGGAATACATGCAAGTCACGGCATGACAATTCACAAAATCAAACACTACACATTAAGTGAAGTTCAATATGCAACGAGTTGCATATTGACGAAACTCCACGTTAATTATTTAGTTCTATCCCGATTAGGTACACAGCAATATTAAATGTGGTTAAACCTGGCAAGAGGTGAAGCGTAATTAAACTACCTATCTAGGCATTTTAAATGAGGTCGGAAATGACATATAGCATCTCCGAAACGACCTCACATGTTAATTTACAATTCTGTCCAGATCTGAACTAACACATTGAATTAGTTGTTAAACAGAAAAACAAATAGGTTCACGTGATTCTACGCGTCATTTCAAGCAATTTACACATAGAGATCATCTCCAACGGAGCTACGGATCAAAAGTTACAAGCACCGCAAGATATGATGGCATGAATGCAATATGTGTGTAACGACGGTCACGAACACTTCAAAACACACAACCAACAAGAGAAAATGAAACTACACGAGATTCTAAGCAAGTTTCATGTAGGACACGAACAAAACGGAGCTACGGTTCAAAAACTACGAGCAAAACAAGAAATGACTACAATCTGCCAAAATCAACCACATAGCACTTTCTACGCCCCACAACTACGGACTACACAACTCCGATAAACTCAAGCAAGGCATGACACGAAAGAGGGCTAAAAGCACTACTACAAACAACTAACAACAACTAGCATGGCATCATGGATCACTAGGGAAATAAGACACAAAATGGCAACTCACACACTATTTCAGACTTGGTGAAAATTACACCCCATGAAAGTGCAGTTTTCGATCTGAAGCAATATTGACAGCAGCAAAACCATAAGCTACAGAACTCCAAATGGCATGAAAATTTACAGCATGCAAGAGAAACACAAGGGGTACAACTAACTCCATTGGACCAACCTCAAAAGAGCTACAAATCACAAGATACGAGCAAGACTAGACAGCAACAAAATATAACAGATTCCAGACTTAGAAATATTTCAGCTCCTCCAAATCAGCACTATGTCTAGCAACTTGAGAGCAATCCAACCATACCTAAACATGCATTTCTATTGCAACCAAAAATACCAGGGGCTAGTCTAAACACCCAAGAACAACTCCCTAGTTGACAACTCCGTCAAACGAAGCACGGACTAAATCCTACGAAATAAACAAAAGGGCATCACGGCAAAATATCGCGCGAACTAACTTACTCAAAAGCTAAAACTAATTGCACAGAAAAATCCAATGGATTTTTCTACCCCGAAAACATATAAAACAAGTGGGGTTGCACAACAAAAATAATACCACACGTAAATGCGAGATAATAACCTAAACACGGAAAATAATCTAGCGACAAATACCTACATGCAAAAATACCATCGGCTACTCTAAAATACATGGCAAATGGGTCCCTAGAGCATGAACATTTTATCTAAGGCATTCGGGCAAACCGGACACGCGCGAAAAATAAACTACGGGCAAAACATATTAGGACAACACATGTTTCTAGGCATACGGTGCGCTAAATGATGTCAAACAATTATGCAAGTTTTGTAAACGGATTCTACGCGCAAAACTACATGAAAAACATATGCTACACGCCTCGTTACGACACACGGTTAAGAAACTACGCCATTTTGAAAATCAATGTTTCTTCCTGAAATTAAATAAATCCGAAAATTAAACAAAATCTACCGGGCCTAATTCTACTACAGATGGGCCTACAGTACATGGGCGTGGGATAGTTAAATCATGCTCGGGGCACAACATAGGCAGGCCAGGGGAATCTAACCTTCGGGCCTTGGACCGGCTGGAGGTGGGCCGTGGGTGGCCTGGCGGTTGGGCCGACGCGGGGAGGCCGAGGGCGAGGCGCTGGCCACGGAAGTCGGCGCTGGGCCGGTGGCGCGGGGGATGGCCGATGGGCCTTGGGGCGCTAGCCCACTGAAGCGGCGCTCGCGCGGGCGCCTCATCGTTCCTCCCGTCGCCCTGCTCCCGAGCGCGTTAGGGGCGGCGACGGCAGGGATCTGGCGCGAGGGTTGTGCAGGAGGCGGTTGCGGCCGGACCTGAAGGCGCGGCGAGATGCGGGCGGTGGGGCGGCGCAGCACAGGAGGGGTCCCGACGGCGAAGGCACCCGGTGGCGGCACAACGGACGTTGGATCCGGCGAGGCCGACCTTGGATCCGGCGGGGCTTGGTCCCCGCGACCCTCCGGTGGACTGCCGGTAGCGGAGGAGGAGGAGGCCCTGCCCAGGGCACACGGCGCTGGTGACGAGGCGGGGTGGAGCATGGGAATGGGGCTGCTAGCTCCGATGGGGAAGGCAGGAGGCGCAGCTCGGGCATACGGCGACGGATCCGGGCCCGACGGGTTCCAGATGGGCCTGGGCGGGTGTGACAACCCGATGCCGACGTTCTAGAAGCTTCCCCTCTCTTTCCGTTTTCGTCGTGTGGCTTATTTTAATTGTCGTGTCATCATCGCATCATGCGCATCATCAGCATTGCATCGGCATCTCCGTTGCCGCCAGTTTTCAAAACTTGCATTCGTTGTTAGTTGCCGCTTCTCTTCGCGTTCGTCGTTGTTCGTTCCGAGTCCGACCGCACACGCACGCGCCCGCGGCACCGTCGAAACCCTGTTTTTAAAACGCGTTTAAAACTCTTTCTGATCGAGGTGAAACTTGGCACGCGGTCGCGATTAGATATAGCTAGGCCGCCTGTCGAATTTCGTCGCGATCGGAGACCGTCTGGTACCTGAACGGTCGCCCGTAGCGGCACCGTATTCGGTCTACCGTCGGACGTCTGTCGGTGTTTATAAACTCGTGCCGTGCCGCCCGCTCTCCCTCTCGTCTCCGGATGTCTGCACAACACGGCCACGTAGCACGCCCCGCGTTCGGAATCGTCCGAATCCGACCCCGCGGTTGGATCCGGATCGCGATTCCGGTTAACCGAGCCCCCCATTTGTCTATAAATAGACCCTTCTATTATTTTGGGACAACCCCTCTTCCCTGCCTCGTTTTCCGCGCCCCACCTACCAAACCCTAGCCGCCCCATAGCCTCTCTCTCCCCTGCCGGCGTCGTCGGGCCCGCGAGCCCGAGGCAGGCCCGCCCGAGCCCATCTGGGCCCGAGCCGCCGCCGCCCCGATCTGCCGCGGATCTCTCCGCGTCTCCAGCGCCGCCGGCCGCCGGCCTGCCCGCGCCGCCTAAGGCTTCCCAAAGCCCGTGCCTTCCCCGCCGGTCGCGGTCTGCTCCGCCTGCCCTGCCTCCCTGCTCCTCCCCGCCGTTCAAGTGCCAGGAGCCATGCCGCCGCGAGGAGCTTCGCCGGCCACTCCACCTTCCCCGCTCCTTGTCGAATGCGTCGCCGGGAATGGGGCCCAGGGGGCCGGATCCACACGCCGCCGCCAGATCCGGCCGGCCCCCTCGCCGAAGCCTTGTCGCCGGCCGCCGTTGACTGCCCGGCGCCGCTGGAACCCCGTCCTGCTCGTGCTCCAGGAGGGAGACGACGGGAGACGCTCCAGGCAGGCCTGTCCCGCTCGCCGCTGTGGGCCGCGCCCATCCAGCCGGCCCATCACCGCGTGGCCTCTCCCGTGCCGCACACCGACCGGGCCAGGTCCGAGCGCCTCGAGCCGGCCAGGCCCAAGTGGCCAGGGTGAGCGCCCCCTGCACCTGTGTTTTTTTTCTTTTATTCTTTCATTTTTTTTCTGTTGTGTGCTGGTGGTGTTGGGCCTAGTAGTAGATCCGGCCCATTAAGTATTAGTTGTTCTTCGGAATTAGTAAATTCCAGAAATTAGGTATATCTTAGAACGTCCGTAGTTTCTAAACCGTAAGCCGGAACGACGCGTGTTATATATCGTTTTGGGGTAGCTTCGCGAGTAGAACACGATTATCCAACATGCATATTTGTTTAACGCTGTTTAGAGTGCCTAATGCCTCGTTTTACGTGCTGATTAGCTAGGATCCATTCCGTAGTTAATTTTCGTGCGTATCCGGATTGCCCGTATGCCATAGAATTAATGTCCATGTTTTAGGGACCATATTTCTACGTATTTTAGAGCGGTCACTCGTATTTTTCCGTATAGAGTTTTGCCGGTAGTTTATTTTCCCGTATAGAGGTATTTTCTCGCTTTAATGTGTGGCTTTATTTTGTGTTACAAACCCCACATATTTTATATGTTTCCGGGGTAGAAAAATCCCATGGATTTTTCTGTGCAATTAGATTTAGCTTTCGAGTAAGTGAGTTCGCGAGATATTTTGTCGTGTTGTCCTTTTGTTTAATTCGTAGGATTTGTTCCGTGCGTCGTTTGACGGAGTTGTCAACTAGGAAGTTGATCTCGGATGTTTTGTTTAGCCCCTGGTATTTTTAGTTGCAATAGAAATGCATGTTTAGGTGTTGTTTGACTGTCCTCAAGTTGCTTGAATAGTGCTGTTCAGAGGAGCTGAAATATTTCTAAGTCTGGAATCTGCTATTATTTTGTTGCTGTCTTGTCTTGCTTGCAACTTGTGATCTGTAGCTCTTTTGGGGTTGGTCCAATGGAGTTAGTTGTACCCCTTATGTTTCTCTAGCATGCTGTTAAGTTTCATGCCATTTGGAGTCCTGTAGCTATAGGTTTTGCTGCTGTCATTATGCCTTCAGGCTGAAAACTGCACTTTGACGAGGTGTTATTTTCACTAAGTCTGAATAGTGTGTGGGATGCCATTTTGTGTCTTCTTTTCCTAGTGCTCCTTGCTGCCATGCTAGTTGTTGTTAGATGTTTGTAGTAGTGCTTCTTGCCCTCCTTCATGCCATGCCTTGCTTGAGTTTATCGGAGTTCTGTAGCCGAAGTTGTGAGGCGTAGAAAGTGCTATGTGGCTGATTTTCGCAGATTGTAGTGACTTCTTGCTTTGCTCGTAGTTTTCGAACCGTAGCTCCGTTTTGATCGTGCCCTACATGAAACTCGCTTAGAATCTTGCTGGTTGTTTGTTTTGATGTGCTCGTAGACGTCGTTGCACACATATTGCATTCATGCCATCATATCTTGCGGTGCTTGTATCTTTTGTTCCGTAGCTCCGTCGGAGATGTTCTTTACGTGTAGATTGCTTGCCTTGACGCGTAGAAACACGTGAACCTATTTGTTTTGCTGTTTAACAACTAATTAAATGCATTAGATCAGATCTGGCCAGAATTGTAAATTAACTTGTGAGGTCGTCTCGGAGGTGCTATATGTCATTTCCGACCTCACTTAAAATGTCTAGGTAGGTAGTTTAATTCCCGCTTCACCTCTTGCATGTTTAACAACATTAACATTGCCGTGTAAATAACCGGGAGTGAACTAATTAATTAACGTGGAGTTTCGTCAATATGCAACTCGTGCATATTGAACTTCACTCAATGTGTAGTGTTCGATTGTGTGATTTGTCATGCCGTGACTTGCATGTATTCAGTAGCTCATGCATCATATGTGTTGTGCGTCGTGTGGTGAATATCGTGTGTTGATGCTTGTTTTCGGTTTCCCCGTCTCGATAGAGTTCCGCAAGCGTGTCGGATGTGAGGACCCGTTCGACTACGTCGGTTCGTCTGCTTCACGGAGGCATTCTTCTTCCAAGCGGGATCTCAGGCAAGATGATCATTTCCCCAGATACCATTACTATCATTGCCATGCTAGTTTTACCGTTGCTATCGTTTACGTCTCGTTGCCTACCACCTGTTAAATATCAGTCTCTCTACAATGCCATGAAACCATCAACCTGTTCACCCTAGCAAACCACTGATTGGCTATGTTACTGCTTGCTTAACCCTGTTGATAGCGTTGCTAGTTGCAGGGCAGTTGCTTCCATGCAAAGCATGGGTTCCTTGTTATATCACCATATTTAATGCTATTTAATTTAATGCACCTATATACTTGGTAAAAGGTGGAAGGCTCGGCCTTTCTAGCCTGGTGTTTTGTTCCACCTTTGCCCCCTTAGTTTCGGCTACCGGTGTTATGTTCCATAAATGAGGGCTCCTAACACGATCGGGGTTGTTATGGGGACCCCCTTGATAATTCGTTTTAGATTAAAGCTGGTCTGGCAAGGCCCAACATTGGTACTACATTTGCCTAATCACCTAATAATTTGCATAGGGACTTTCCGGACCCCGAGGATAATTTAATCAACCCCCGGGCCAGTGCTCCTCATGAGTGTTGTCCCCACCTGAGCGATGTCCGGCGCCCCTCCGGTCACCCGGAGGTTTAGCGATCCCGACGTCTAGCTCATCCGCCGTGTCCTGAGAACGAGGTACGCGACTCCTATCGGGATCGTCGACACGTCGGGCGGCCTTGCTGGATTAGTTTTACCTTTGACGAGATATCTTGTGCATCGGGATTCCGGTGATGCTTTGGGTAATCTCAGAGTTGAGGTTTTCCACTAGGGAATCCGACGAGATCGCGAGCTTCGTGATTGAGGATTTCTATGCGGCTTGTGGTAATTTGTGATGGACTAGTTGGAGCACCCCTGCAGGGTTAAATCTTTCGGAAAGCCGTGCCCGCGGTTATGTGGCAACGTGGAAGCTTTGTGTAACCCTGGTTCTAGATAACTTGAAGTTAATTTAATTAAAACTTGCCAACTGTGTGCGTAACCGTGACTGTCTCTTTCGTGAGTTCCTTCTCTGATCGAGGACACGGTGGGGTTATGTCTGACGTAGGTAGGTGTTCAGGATCATTCATTTGATCATCTGTAGTTCACGTCCGCTATGCGTAGATCTTCCCCCTCTTACTTCTTGTACTCGTAAGTTTAGCCACCAAATATATGCTTAGCCGCTGCTGCAACCTCACCACTTAACCATACCTCACCCATTAAGCTTTGCTAGTCTTGATACCTTTGGAAATGAGATTGCTGAGTCCCCTGTGGCTCACCGATTACTACAACACCAGTTGCAGGTTCAGGTAAAGGTTACATGACGCGAGCGCGTTGGTTGTTCATTTGGAGTTGCTTCGTCCTCTTCTTCTTCTTCATCGATCTAGGATGGGTTCCAGGCCGGCAGCCTGGGATAGCAAGGATGGACGTCGTTCTTCTTTTGTCGTTTGTTTTCGTCCGTAGTCGAACCCTGCTCTTACTCTTGATGATTATGTAATGTACTGATGTGACTTTGATGTAGCTTGTGGCGAGTGTAAGCCAACTCTTTATATATCTCTTCTTTTCAGTACATGTACTTGTAACGATATCCATTCTTGCGACACGATGAGATGCGCTTCTATCCCTGACGAGGCCTCGTGCCAAATTGAGGATAGGGTCGCATCTTGGGCGTGACAGCGGGCCCCGTGCGGGAGGAGAGAGGAGAGAGGATGGAGGTGGCGGCTGCTGGGGTAGATGGGGCGCGGATCCCGAGGTAGGGCTAGGGTTTGCCTAAAATGGAGGGGGGAGGATCTATTTATAGGAAGGGGCTAGGTTAGAGGGTATATGGGGGGTTTTCGACCCTCCGATCGCGATCGTACGATCCGATCGGAGAGGCGGATTAGCGTTTGCTGTGTAGAGTGGCGTTGTCTAAGATGAGAGGGAAGACGAGCAACCCGGCAACGTATTTTTTTAAAACACCGACGAACGTCCCACGAATAACCGGATACGGTGCCGCTACGGTCGACCGTTCGGGTACCAGACGGACTACGATCGCGACGAAACTTGACAGGCGGCCTACCTATATTAAAATAACACCGCACGTCATTTCTCAACCCAATCAGAGAAAGTTTTACGCACATTTTTAAAACAGGGTTTCGAACGATGCCGTGGGCGCGTGCATGTGCGGTCGGGCTCAGAACGGACAATGACGAGAACCGGCAACTAACCACGGATGCAAGTTTTGAAAAATGGCGGCAACGGAGATGCCGATGCAATGCCGATGATGCGCATGATGCGATAAAACAAAATAGACACACGACGAAAACGGAAAGAAGGGGGAATCTTCTGGAACGCCGGCATCGGGCTGTCACAACTCTCCTACACTACAAGAGGATCAAGCCGCGCGATCCAAGAATGGAAGGGGGAGAGGATGAGAAAGCAAGAGGTAAAACTTAGTCGCTTCTTTGACAAACGAGTGAAATCAACAATCCTTGAAGGTTGCAAAGAGATGAGAATGATATGAGAAACAAGCAAGAATTCACGGAAAATTTCGGCAGCACTTCGGTAGGAAAATGGGACAAAAAATTCGACAAGGAGAGATAAATAGACAATATTCACAACCAACAACTAGATAGAACAAGGGAACGCCATGAACTTGATAGAACAACATAATAGACCCAAAAGAGCAACATCACAAGGCCTCCGGAACAAGAGAATAGGAACTAGCTCATACGGAAGAAGAGAATGAAGAGAGAATGGCAACTACTATCACGATAGAATTGAAGAGCCTCCCGATAGAAGAATAGACGGAGTAGTTGGAAAACCAACAACGAAAAGAACAAGATAGTAGTCGGCTTATGAAAATCATCTCAACAAATATGAGGTGACAACCACCCACTAAAATAAACAAGGATAGTTGAAAGCAAAGATAAGAAAACCTCTTACACCAAGAGGGTACATTGAGAACTAGGATTAGTGGGAAGCACCATGATAGCAACAATCCATAGGAAAAGCTTTAGGTGAATCCAAACCAAGATAGCTCAATGAATAAATCATGGGTTGAAATATGTCCTGATCAAAGACTTGGTGGGTTTAATTATCTCATACTTGAGAGGAAAAACTCTTCGAGGCTCCTACACTAACAAGAATGCTATAATACCACCTCAAAAGATAAGGAAGAACAATTGCACATATAAATGCAAGAGAAAGGATACTTGAGGTACTCCAACAGAATCTTGAAGAAGACTTGAAAATGGATTAAAACCTTGATGACCACCATGAAGGACCTCCGTATACAAATGAATGAAGCAACGATATGAAGGTGGAAAGGAATAAGATGTTGGGGAACGTCGCACGGGAAACAAAAATTTTCCTACGCGCACGAAGACCTATCATGGTGATGTCCATCTACGAGAGGGGATGAGTGATCTACGTACCCTTGTAGACCGTACAGCAGAAGCGTTAGTGAACGTGGTTGATGTAGTGGAACGTCCTCACGTCCCTCGATCCGCCCGACGAACAATCCCGCGATCAGTCCCACGATCTAGTACCGAACGGACGGCACCTCCGCGTTCAGCACACGTACAGCTCGACGATGATCTCGGCCTTCTTGATCCAGCAAGAGAGACGGAGAGGTAGAAGAGTTCTCCGGCAGCGTGACGGCGCTCCGGAGGTTGGTGATGACCTTGTCTCAGCAGGGCTCCGCCCGAGCTCCGCAGAAACGCGATCTAGAGGAAAAACCGTGGAGGTATGTGGTCGGGCTGCCGTGGAAAAGTCGTCTCAAATCAGCCCTAAAACCTCCGTATATATAGGTGGGAGGGAGGGGACCTTGCCTTGGGGCTCAAGGAGCCCCAAGGGGGTCGGACGAGTCCAAGGGGGAAGGCTCCCCCCCAAACCGAGTTGGACTTGGTTTGGTGGGTGGGAGTCCTTCCTTCCCTTCCCACCTCCTTTTTTTTTCTTTTCTCTTTCATTTTCTTTCCTAGGCGCATAGGGCCCTTTTGGGCTGTCCCACCAGCCCACTAAGGGCTGGTGTGCCACCCTCAAGGCCTATGGGCTTCCCCGGGGTGGGTTGCCCCCCCCGGTGAACTCCTGGAACCCATTCGTCATTCCCGGTACATTCCCGATAACTCCGAAAACCTTCCGGTAATCAAATGAGGTCATCCTATATATCAATCTTCGTTTCCGGACCATTCCGGAAACCCTCGTGACGTCCGTGATCTCATCCGGGACCATACCTATTTCAATCTCGTTTACCGACAAGTCTCTTTACTCATTCCGTAATACAAGATCCCGCAACTTACACTAAGTCACATTGCTTGCAAGGCTTGTGTGTGATGTTGTATTATCGAGTGGGCCCCGAGATACCTCTCCGTCACACGGAGTGACAAATCCCAGTCTTGATCCATACTAACTCAACTAACACCTTCGGAGATACCTGTAGAGCATCTTTATAGTCACCCAGTTACGTTGCGACGTTTGATACACACAAAGCATTCCTCCGGTGTCAGTGAGTTATATGATCTCATGGTCATAGGAATAAATACTTGACACGCAGAAAACAGTAGCAACAAAATGACACGATCAACATGCTACGTCTATTAGTTTGGGTCTAGTCCATCACGTGATTCTCCTAATGACGTGATCCAGTTATCAAGCAACAACACTTTGTCCATAATCAGAAGACACTGACTATCTATGATCAACTGGCTAGCCAACCAGAGGCTTGCTAGGAACGGTGTTTTGTCTATGTATCCACACATGTAAATGAGTCTTCATTCAATATAATTATAGCATGGATAATAAACTATTATCTTGATACAGGAATTATAATAATAACTATATTTATTATTGCCTCTAGGGCATAATTCCAACAGTCTCCCACTTGCACTAGAGTCAATAATCTAGCCCTCACATCATCATGTGAATTACATTGTAATAAATCTAACACCCATACAGTTCTGGTGTTGATCATGCTTTGGCCGTGGAAGAGGTTTAGTCAGCGGGTCTGCTACATTCAGATCCGTGTGCACTTTGCATATATTTACGTCCTCTCCCTCGACGTAGTCGCGGATGAGGTTGAAGCGTCGTTTGATGTGTCTGGTCTTCTTGTGAAACCGTGGTTCCTTTGCTAAGGCAATGGCACCCGTGTTGTCATAGAACAAGGTTATTGGATTCAGTGCGCTTGGCACCACTCCAAGATCCGTCATGAACTGCTTCATCCAGACACCCTCCTTAGCTGCCTCCGAGGCAGCCATGTACTCCGCTTCACATGTAGAATCTGCTACGACGCTTTGCTTGGAACTGCACGAGCTTACCGCACCACCATTAAGAATAAATACGTATCCGGTTTGCGACTTAGAGTCGTCCGGATCTGTGTCAAAGCTTGCATCGACGTAACCTTTTACGGCGAGCTCTTCGTCACCTCCATACACGAGAAACATCTCCTTAGTCCTTTTCAGGTACTTTAGGATATTCTTGACCGCTGTCCAGTGATCCACTCCTGGATTACTCTAGAACCTACCTGCCATACTTCCGGCCAGGCTAACATCCGGTCTAGTGCACAACATTGCATACATGATAGAGCCTATGGCTGAAGCATAGGGGACGGAGCGCATATGCTCTCTATCTTCATCATTTGCTGGGCACTGAGTCTTACTCAATCTCGTACCTTGTCAAACTGGCAAGAACCCTTTCTTGGACTGTTCCATTTTGAACCTTTTCAAAAACTTTATCAAGGTATGTGCTTTGTGAAATTCCTATCAGGCGTTTTGATCTATCCCTATAGATCTTAATGCCTAGAATGTAAGCAGCTTCTCCTAGGTCCTTCATAGAGAAGCTCTTATTCAAGTAATCCTTTATGCTCTCTAAAAACTCCACGTTGTTTCCAATCAGCAATATGTCATCCACATATAATATTAGAAACGCCACAGAGCTCCCACTCACTTTCTTGTAAATACAAGATTCTCCAACCACTTGTATAAACCCAAATGCTTTGATCACCTCATCAAAACGTTTGTTCCAACTCCGAGATGCTTGCACCAGTCCACAAATGGATCGCTGGAGCTTGCACATCTTGTTAGCATTCTTAGGATCGACAAAACCTTCGGGTTGTATCATATACAATTCTTCCTTAAGGAAACCGTTAAGGAACGCCGTTTTGACATCCATCTGCCAGATTTCATAATCGAAAAATGCAACTATTGCTAACATGATTCTGACGGACTTAAGCATCGCTACAGGTGAGAATGTCTCATCGTAGTCAACTCCTTGAACTTGTGAAAAACCCTTTGCCACAAGTCGAGCTTTATAAACGGTCACATTGCCGTCAGCGTCCGTCTTCCTCTTAAAGATCCATTTGTTCTAAATAGCCTTGCGGCCCTCAGGTAGTACCTCCAAAGTCCACACTTTGTTCTCATACATGGATCCTATCTCGGACTTCATGGCTTCCAGCCATTTGTTGGAATCTGGGCCCACCATTGCTTCTTCATAATTTGCAGGTTCATTGTTGTCTAACAACATGATTGATAAGACGGGATTACCGTACCACTCTGGAGCAGCACGTGGTCTCGTCGACCTGCGTGGTTCGACAGAAACTTGAACCGGAGTTTCATGATCATCATCATTAACTTCCTCCTCAACCGGCGTCGCAACGATAGAGGTTCCCCCTTTCCCTGCGCCACCATCCAGAGGGATGAGAGGTTCGACAACCTCGTCAAGTTCTATCTTCCTCCCACTCAATTCTCTCGAGAGAAACTCCTTCTCGAGAAAAGCTCCGTTTTTAGCAACAAACACTTTGCCCTCGGATTTGAGATAGAAGGTGTACCCAACTGTCTCTTTTGGGTAACCTATGAAGACGCACTTTTCCGCTTTGGGTTCCCGCTTTTGAGGCTGAAGCTTTTTGACATAAGCATCACATCCCCAAACTTTAAGAAACGACAACTTTGGCCTTTTGCCATACCACAGTTCGTATGGTGTCGTCTCAACAGATTTTGATGGTGCCCTATTTAAAGTGAATGCAGCTGTTTCTAATGCATAACCCCAAAATGATAACGGCAAATCGGTAAGAGACATCATAGATCGCACCATCTCTAATAAAGTACGATTACGACGTTCGGACACACCATTACGCTGTGGTGTTCCAGGCAGTGTCAACTGCGAAACAATTCCACATTGTCTTAAGTGAGCACCAAACTCGAAACTCAGATATTCACCCCCACGATCAGACCATAGGAACTTGATCTTCTTGTTACGATGATTTTCCACTTCACTCTGAAATTGCTTGAACATTTCAAATGTTTCAGACTTGTGCTTCATCAAGTAGACATAACCATATCTACTCAAATCGTCAGTGAAGGTGAGAAAATAACGATATCCGCCGCGCGCCTCTACGCTCATCGGACCACACACATCGGTATGTATGATTTCCAACAAGTCACTTGCACGCTCCATAGTTCCGGAGAATGGAGTCTTAGTCATCTTGCCCATGAGGCATGGTTCGCACGTGTCAAGTGAATCAAAGTCAAGTGACTCCAAAAGTCCATCAGCATGGAGTTTCTTCATGCGTTTTACACCAATATGACCTAAGCGGCAGTGCCACAAAAATATGGCGCTATCATTGTTAACTCTAACTCTTTTGGTCTCAATGTTATGTATATGTGTATCGCTATCAAGATTCAATATGAACAATACTCTCACATTAGGTGCATGACCATAAAAGATGTTACTCATAGAAATAGAACAACCATTATTCTCTGGCTTAAAAGAGTAACCGTCTCGCAATAAACAAGATCCAGATATAATGTTCATGCTCAACGCAGGCACTAAATAACAATGATTTAAGTTCATCACTAATCCTGATGGTAACTGAAGTGAAACTGTGCCGACGGCGATTGCATCAACCTTCGAACCATTTCCTACGCGCATCGTCACTTCATCGTTCGCGAGCCTTCGTCTATTCCGCAGTTCCTGTTTCGAGTTGCAAATATGAGCAACAGAACCTGTATCGAATACCCAGGCACTACTACGAGAGCCGGTTAAGTACACATCAATAACATGTATATCAAATATACTTGATTTTTCTTTGGCCGCCTTCTTATCTCCCAGATACTTGGGGCAATTACGCTTCCAGTGAGCCATACCCTTGCAATAGTAACACTCCGTTTCAGGCTTAGGTCCAGCTTTGGGTTTCTTCGTCGGATTGGCAACAGGCTTGCCGCTCTTCTTCGAATTACCCTTCTTGCCTTTGCTGTTTCTCTTGAAACTAGTGGTCTTATTCACCATCAACACATGATGCTCTTTACGGAGTTCAGACTCTGCAACTTTCAGCATCGCAAACAACTCGCCGGGAGACTTGTTCATCCCTTGCATGTTGTAGTTCAACACAAAGCCTTTATAGCTTGGCAGCAGTGATTGAAGGATTCTGTCAGTGATAGCCTCTTGCAGGAGTTCAATCCCTAGCTCAGCTAGACGGTTTGAGTACCCAGACATTTTGAGCACATGTTCACTGACAGACGAGTTTTCCTCCATCTTGCAAGCATAGAATTTATCGGAGGTCTCATACCTCTCGATCCGGGCGTTCTTCTGAAAGATAAACTTCAACTATTGAACATCTCAAATGCTCCATGACGCTCAAAGCGACGTTGAAGTCCCGGTTCTAAGCCATACAAGACTGCACATTGAACTATTGAGTAGTCCTCCTTACATGCTAACCAAGCGTTCTTAACATCCTGATCAGCCGTAGCGGGTGGTTCATCTCCTAGCG
Source organism: Hordeum vulgare subsp. vulgare (assembly GCF_904849725.1). NCBI lineage: Eukaryota > Viridiplantae > Streptophyta > Magnoliopsida > Poales > Poaceae > Hordeum > Hordeum vulgare. Next base: position 19,021,910 of record NC_058523.1, read on the forward strand.
CAGCATTAAGGACATAATCCTTCTTCCCAGCTTGTAAGATTAGCTTAAGATTACGAGCCCAGTCTACAAAGTTGCTTCCATCATCTTTCAACTTAGCTTTCTCTAGGAACGTATTAAAATTGAGGGTGACTGTCGCGTGAGCCATGATCTACAACACAAATATATACAAAGTGGACTTAGACTATGTTCAAGATAATGATAGTTTAACTTAATCAAATTATTTGCTAAACTCCCACTCAAAAAGTACATCTCTCTAGTCATTTGAGTGGTTCATGATCTACTTACACTAGCTCAAGTCCGATCATCACGTGAGTTGAGTATAGTTTCAGTGGTAAGCATCCCTATGCTAATCATATCATCTATATGATTCATGATCGACCTTTCGGTCTCATGTGTTCCGAGGCCATGTCTGCACATGCTAGGCTCGTCAAGCTTAACCCGAGTGTTCCGCGTGCGCAACTGTTTTGCACCCGTTGTATGTGAACGTTGAGTCTATCACACCCGATCATCACGTGGTGTCTCGAAACGACGAACTGTAGCAATGGTGCACAGTCGGGGAGAACACAATTTCGTCTTGAAATTTTAGTGAGAGATCACCTCATAATGCTACCGTCGTTCTAAGCAAAATAAGGTGCATAAAAGGATTAACATCACATGCAATTCATAAGTGACATGATATGGCCATCATCACGTGCTTCTTGATCTCCATCACCAAAGCACCGGCACGATCTTCTTGTCACCGGCGCCACACCATGATCTCCATCAACGTGTTGCCATCGGGGTTGCCGTGCTACTCATGCTATTACTACTAAAGCTACATCCTAACAAAATAGTAAACGCATCTGCAAGCACAAACGTTAGTATAAAGACAACCCCAGGGCTCCTGCCGGTTGCCGTACCATCGACGTGCAAGTCGATATTTTCTATTACAACATGATCATCTCATACATCCAATATATCACATCACATCGTTGGCCATATCACATCACAAGCATAACCTGCAAAAACAAGTTAGACGTCCTCTAATTTTGTTGTTGCATGTTTTACGTGGTGACCATGGGTATCTAGTAGGATCGCGTCTTACTTACGCAAACACCACAACGGAGATATATGAGTTGCTATTTAACCTCATCCAAGGACCTCCTCGGTCAAATCCGATTCAACTAAAGTTGGAGAAACCAACACTTGCTAGTCATCTTTGAGCAACGGGGTTACTCGTAGCGATGAAACCAGTCTCTCGTAAGCGTACGAGTAATGTCGGTCCAAGCCGCTTCAATCCAACAATACCGCGGAATCAAGAAAAGACTAAGGAGGGCAGCAAAACGCACATCACCGCCCACAAATACTTTTGTGTTCTACTCGAGAAGACATCTACGCATGTGTTGGAAATATGCCCTAGAGGCAATAATAAATTAGTTATTATTATATTTCTTAGTTCATGATAATCGTTTATTATCCATGCTATAATTGTATTGATTGGAAACACAATACTTGTGTGGATACATAGACAAAACACTGTCCCTAGTAAGCCTCTAGTTGACTAGCTCGTTGATCAAAGATGGTCAAGGTTTCCTGGCCATAGGCAAGTGTTGTCACTTGATAACGGGATCACATCATTAGGAGAATCATGTGATGGACTAGACCCAAACTAATAGACGTAGCATGTTGATCGTGTCATTTTGTTGCTACTGTTTTCTGCGTGTCAAGTATTTATTCCTATGACCATGAGATCATATAACTCACTGACACCGGAGGAATGCTTTGTGTGTATCAAACGTCGCAACGTAACTGGGTGACTATAAAGATGCTCTACAGGTATCTCCGAAGGTGTTAGTTGAGTTAGTATGGATCAAGACTGGGATTTGTCACTCCGTGTGAACGGAGAGGTATCTCGGGGCCCACTCGGTAATACAACATCACACACAAGCCTTGCAAGCAATGTAACTTAGTGTAAGTTGCGGGATCTTGTATTACGGAAGGAGTAAAGAGACTTGCCAGTAAACGAGATTGAAATAGGTATACGGATACTGACGATCGAATCTCGGGCAAGTAACATACCGAAGGACAAAGGGAATGACATACGGGATTATATGAATCCTTGGCACTGAGGTTCAAACGATAAGATCTTCGTAGAATATGTAGGATCCAATATGGGCATCCAGGTCCCGCTATTGGATATTGACCGAGGAGTCTCTCGGGTCATGTCTACATAGTTCTCGAACCCGCAGGGTCTGCACACTTAAGGTTCGACGATGTTTTATGCGTATTTGAGTTATATGGTTGGTTACCGAATGTTGTTCGGAGTCCCGGATGGGATCACGGACGTCACGAGGGTTTCCGGAATGGTCCGGAGACGAAGATTGATATATAGGATGACCTCATTTGGTTACCGGAAAGTTTCCGGGCATTACCGGAAAAGTTTCGGGCTCATCGGTAGTGTACCGGGAGTGCCGGGAGGGGTGCCGGGGACCATCGGGAGGGGTGTCATGCCCCAAGGGGTCTCATGGGCTATGGGAAGAGATAAACCAGCCCCTAGTGGGCTGGAATAAGTTCCCACTAAGGCCCATAAGGTTTGAGAAGGAAAAAACACAAGGTGGAAAGAGTTTCCAAGTGGGAAGGTGGAATCCTACTCCAAGTAGGATTGGAGTAGGACTCCTCCACCTCCAATTTCGGCCAAACCTTTGGGTTTTGAGGCTGCCTCCTCCCCTCCCTCCCACCTATATATACGGAGGTTTTAGGGCTGATTTGAGACGACTTTCTCACGGCAGCCCGACCACATACCTCCACGGTTTTTCCTCTAGATCGCGTTTCTGCGGAGCTCGGGCGGAGCCCTGCTGAGACAAGGTCATCACCAACCTCCGGAGCGCCGTCACGCTGCCGGAGAACTCTTCTACCTCTCCGTCTCTCTTGCTGGATCAAGAAGGCCGAGATCATCGTCGAGCTGTACGTGTGCTGAACGCGGAGGTGCCGTCCGTTCGGTACTAGATCGTGGGACTGATCGCGGGATTGTTCGCGGGGCGGATCGAGGGACGTGAGGACGTTCCACTACATCAACCGCGTTCACTAACGCTTCTGCTGCACGATCTACAAGGGTACGTAGATCACTCATCCCCTCTCGTAGATGGACATCACCATGATAGGTCTTCGTGCGCGTAGGAAAATTTTTGTTTCCCATGCGACGTTCCCCAACAGCATGAACCTAGCTCATGATGCCACTGTTGGGGAACGTCGCATGGGAAACAAAAATTTTCCTATGCGCACGAAGACCTATCATGGTGATGTCCATCTACGAGAGGGGATGAGTGATCTACGTACCCTTGTAGACCGTACAGCAGAAGCGTTAGTGAACGCGGTTGATGTAGTGGAACGTCCTCACGTCCCTCGATCAGCCCCGCGAACAATCCCGCGATCAGTCCCACGATCTAGTACCGAACGGACGGCACCATCGTGTTCAGCACACGTACAGCTCGACGATGATCTCGGCCTTCTTGATCCAGCAAGAGAGACGGAGAGGTAGAAGAGTTCTCCGCCAGCGTGACGACGCTCCGGAGGTTGGTGATGACCTTGTCTCAGTAGGGCTCCGCCCGAGCTCCACAGAAACGCGATCTACAGGAAAAACCGTGGAGGTATGTGGTCGGGCTGCCGTGGAAAAGTCGTCTCAAATCAGCCCTAAAACCTCCGTATATATAGGTGGGAGAGAGGGGACCTTGCCTTGGGGCTCAAGGAGCCCCAAGGGGGTCAGCCGAGTCCAAGGGGGAAGGCTCCCCCCCAAACCGAGTTGGACTTGGTTTGATGGGTGGGAGTCCTTCCTTCCCTTCCCACATGATAATGAAGAGATCATGATCCACCTATCAGAACATTTGAATAAGGCACCGGAATAATCGAGAGACGAACGAAGAGGCAACAATTGAGAAGAATTAGAGAACGAAAACTGCAAGCTGAGAACGAAGAATCTTCTGAAATGATGGCCTTCGGAGGAACGAGAATGAGAACAACTCAGAAAAGCACCGGATAGCAAGAAATGGATTCTCATGATTGGAACAAATAAGATGACGACACCAAGCTGAAATGAAATCTTCAAGAGAACGGACCAAGATTCGAGAAAACACTCCTTCGGTCTTGAAGCTGAAAATGACGAGGAGAACACCATCAAGAATAACTGAGACACTCCGGAATAAAGAAGAATGCCAGATTGAGCCAAATATGAGAATTAACTCAAATAGGCCTTGGATAAGGAATATGACTGATGAAATTCATACTTACGTCATAGTTGAAAATAATTATTGATCTCCGGGAAAAGATTAAAAGAGCCAGGAAAGATCCTGGGAAAGAACCTGTGGGTTATGGGCCCACTCAAAGAAACCACTGTTAGAAAAGATTGCTTAGAAGAGAGATAATGCACCAGTATGAAGAGAACTAGATGAGGTTGAGAACTTCGAAATAAAGAAAGATCTGAAATAAGAAACTCTGAGATATCTTCAACACACAGGATAGAAAAGAGATGAGTGAATAACATGATATGTTGAAAAGAATCTCCAACATGAAAAGGAATTACAAGGATAATTTGGATATGATGGACACGGATAGCTGAATTAAATTCACCGGAAAAGATAATAATATTGAATAAAGATGAACACGAAGCTCGTGAGAATCTTCACAACGAATCACCGGATAGGACACGGAAGAAAAGATAGCGGAAGCACAAGAAAGAAAACTCTTGGATGAAAAATTGAATCACTAAAGAAAAAGGGTGGGAGGGCGGGAAAAACAAAGACTACTTGAGACAGATGAGACGAACTCCGGAAAGAATTGAGAGAATGATCTGCAAAATCAGGAGAAGATTGAATTCAGTTGCGGAGAAGCACACCGGTTGGAAAAGAATTGATAAGACAACTCCGGTAGACAAGAATTGATATGCCAATTTGAACGAACAAAAGAATTAGTACTCTCATAAAAATATGAGAGCACCTCTTGAAAAGATCTAAAATCACCAGTTGACATCGAAGCAACACGAATTACCACATTCAACAAAACAAAGGGTGCGGCTTGCAATTAGCCAGAACAAACTCATGAGAAAGATTTCATCCGATATTTTCATGGACAGGATCGCACGGGCTCGATTTTATAGTAGCCATCAAGTGCAACACACAACCAGAGGTTCAAACGATAAGATCTTCGTAGAATATGTAGGATCCAATATGGGCATCCAGGTCCCGCTATTGGATATTGACCGAGGAGTCTCTCGGGTCATGTCTACATAGTTCTCGAACCCGCAGGGTCTGCACACTTAAGGTTCGACGTTGTTTTATACGTATTTGAGTTATATGGTTGGTTACCGAATGTTGTTCGGAGTCCCGGATGAGATCTCGGACGTCACGAGGGTTTCCGGAATGGTCCGGAAACGAAGATTGATATATAGGATGACCTCATCTGATTACCGGAAGGTTTTCGGAGTTACCGGGAATGTACCGGGAATGACGAATGGGTTCCAGGAGTTCACCGGGGGGGGGGCAACCCACCCCGGGGAAGCCCATAGGCCTTTGGGGAGACCCACCAGCACTTAGTGGGATGGTGGGACAGCCACAAGTGCCCTATGCGCCAAGGAGAAGAAAATCAAGAGAGAAAGAAAAAAAAAGGAGGAGGTGGGAAGGAAGGGGGACTCCCTCCCACCAAACCTAGTCCAACTCGGTTTGGGGGGGGAGAGTCCTCCCCCTTGGCTCGGCCGACCCCCTTGAGGGTCCTTGGACCCCAAGGTAAGGCCCCTCCCTCCCACCTATATATACGGAGGTTTTAGGGCTGATTTGAGACGACTTTTCCACGGCAGCCCGACCACATACCTCCACGGTTTTTCCTCTAGATCACGTTTCTGCGGAGCTCGGGCGGAGCCCTGCTGAGACAAGGTCATCACCAACCTCCGGAGCGCCGTCACGCTGCCGGAGAACTCTTCTACCTCTCCGTCTCTCTTGCTGGATCAAGAAGGCCGAGATCATCGTCGAGCTGTACGTGTGCTGAACGCGGAGGTGCCGTCCGTTCGGTACTAGATCGTGGGACTGATCGCGGGATTGTTCGTCGGGCGGATCGAGGGACGTGAGGACGTTCCACTACATCAACCGCGTTCTCTAACGCTTCTGCTGTACGGTCTACAAGGGTACGTAGATCACTCATCCCCTCTCGTAGATGGACATCACCATGATAGGTCTTCGTGCGCGTAGGAAAATTTTTGTTTCCCATGCGACGTTCCCCAACAGTGGCATCATGAGCGAGGTTCATGCGTAGATGTCTTCTCGAGTAGAACACAAAAGTTTTTGTGGGCGGTGATGTGCGTTTTGCTGCCCTCCTTAGTCTTTTCTTGATTCCGCGGTATTGTTGGATTGAAGCGGCTTGGACCGACATTACTCGTACGCTTACGAGAGACTGGTTTCATCGTTACGAGTAACCCCCTTTGCTCAAAGATGACTGGCAAGTGTCGGTTTCTCCAACTTTAGTTGAATCGGATTTGACCAAGGAGGTCCTTGGATGAGGTTAAATAGCAACTCATATATCTCCATTGTGGTGTTTGCGTAAGTAAGATGCGATCCTACTAGATACCCTTGGTGACCACGTAAAACATGCAACAACAAAATTAGAGGACGTCTAACATGTTTTTGCAGGGTATGATTGTGATGTGATATGGCCAACGATGTGATGTGATATATTGGATGTATGAGATGATCATGTTGTAATAGAAATATCGACTTGCACGTCGATGGTACGGCAACCGGCAGGAGCCATAGGGTTGTCCTTATACTAACGTTTGTGCTTGCAGATGCGTTTACTATTTTGCTAGGATGTAGCTTTAGTAGTAATAGCATGAGTAGCATGACAACCCCGGTGGCAACACGTTGATGGATGATCATGGTGTGGCGCCGGTGACAAGAAGATCGTGCCGGTGCTTTGGTGATGGAGATCAAGAAGCACGTGATGATGGCCATATCATGTCACTTATGAATTGCATGTGATGTTAATCCTTTTATGCACCTTATTTTGCTTAGAACGACGGTAGCATTATGAGGTGATCTCTCACTAAAATTTCAAGACGAAATTGTGTTCTCCCCGACTGTGCACCGTTGCTACAGTTCGTCGTTTCGAGACACCACGTGATGATCGGGTGTGATAGACTCAACGTTCACATACAACGGGTGCAAAACAGTTGCGCACGCGGAACACTCGGGTTAAGCTTGACGAGCCTAGCATGTGCAGACATGGCCTCGGAACACATGAGACCAAAAGGTCGAGCATGAATCGTATAGTTGATATGATTAGCATAGAGATGCTTACCACTGAAACTATTCTCGACTCACGTGATGATCGGACTTGAGATAGTGGATTTGGATCATGTACCACTCAAATGACTAGAGAGATGTACTTTTTGAGTGGGAGTTATTAAGTAATATGATTAATTGAACTAATTGTCATGAACACAGTCTAATGGTCTTTGCGAATTACGATGTAGCTTGCGCTATAGCTCTACTGTTTTTTTATATGTTCCTAGAGAAAATTTAGTTGAAAATTGATAGTAGCAAACTTTGCAGACTGAGTCTGTAAAACCGAGGATTGTCCTCGTTGCTACGCAGAAGGCTTATGTCCTTAATGCACCACTCGGTGTGCTGCACCACGAGCGTCGTCTGTGGATGCTATGAACATCCGACATACATGTTTCTAATGACTACACGATAGTTCAGTGCAAAATACTTAATGGCTTAGAAGCAAGGCGCCGAAAACGTTGTAAAACGTCACGGAACATAAGTGATGTTCTAAAGAGATGAAATTATGATTTCATGCTTGTGCCCTTGTTAAGAGGTACGAGACCTCCAACAAGATTCTTTGTCCACAACGTAAAGGAGAAAAGCTCAATCATTGAGCGTGTGCTCAGATTGTGTGAGTACGACAATCACTTGAATCAAGTGGGAGTTAATCTTCGATGAGATAGTGATGGTTCTCCAAAAGTCACTGCCACCAAGCATTAAGAGCTTCGTGATGAACTATAACATATCAAGGATAGATACAATGATCCTTGAATGATTCGCGATGTTTGACACTGCGAAAGTAGAAATCAAGAAGGAGCATCAATAGTTGATGGTTTGTAAAACCACTAAGTTTCAAGAAAGGCAAGGGCTAGAAGGGATACTTCGTGAAACGGCAAAACAGTTGCTGCACTAATGAAGAGACCCAAGATTAAACCCAAACCCGAGACTAAGTGCTTCTGTAATGAGGGGAACAGTCACTGAAGCGGAGCAACTCTAGATACTTGGTAGATAAGAAGGCTGGCAAAAGTCGAAAGAAGTGTATTTGATATACATGATGTTGATGTGTACTTTACTAGTACTCCTAATAGCATGAGGGTATTGGATACCGGTTCGGTTGCTAAGTGATTAGTAACACGAAATGAAAGCTACGGCATAAACGGAGACTAGCTAAAGGCGAGGTGACGATACGTGTTGGAAGTGTTTCCAAGGTTGATATGATCAAACGCCGCACGCTCCCTCTACCCTCGGGATTGGTGTTAAACCTAAATAATTGTTATTTGGTGCTTGCGTTAAGCATGAACATGATTGGATCGTGTTTATTGCAATACGATTATTCATTTAAAGAGAATAATGGTTACTCTATTTTCTTGAATATTCACCTTCAATGGTTTATTGAATCTCGATCGTAGTGTTACACATGTTCATGATATTGGTGCCAAAAGATACGAGTTGATGATGATAGTACCACTTGCTTGTGGCACTGCCGCTTGAGTCATGTTAGTATAAATTGCATGAAGAGGCTCCATGCTGATGGATCTTTGTACTCACCTGATTTCAAATCACTAGTGACATGCAAATCATACCACATGAGCAAGGCCTTGTTTTCATTGAGATGAAATAAGATAGTAACTTGTTGGAAGTGATACATTTTGATGTATGCAGTCCAATGGGTGCTGAGGCACGCAGTGGATATCATTATGTTCTTACTTCACTGACGATTTGAGTAGATACATGAGTATTTACTTAATGAATCACAAGTCTGAAATGTTGAAAAGTTCAATTCCGTTTCAGAGTGAAGTTCGTCGTAACAAGAGGATAAACTGTCTACGATATGATCATGGAAATGTATATCTGAGTTACGAGTTTTGGTACACAGTTAAGACAATGTGGAAATTGTTTCGCAGTTCATGCCACCTGGAACATCATAGTGTGATGATGTGTCTGAACGTCATAGCCACGCACTATTTGGTATGGTGCATACTATGATGTCTCTTATCGAATTACCACTATCATTTATGGGTTATGCATTAGAGACAACCGCACTCACTTTAAATAGGGCACCGCGTATTTCCGTTGAGATGACACAGTATAGACCGAGGTTTAGAGAAATCTAAACTGTCGTTTCTTGAAAGTTTGGGGCTTCGACACTTATGTGAAAAAGTTTCAGTCTGATAAGCTCGAACCCAAAGCGGATAAATGCATCTTCATAGGATATCCAAAACAGTTGGGTACATCTCCTATCTCAGATCCGAAAGCAAAGTGTTTGTTTCTAGAAACGGATCCTTTCTTGAGGAAAGGTTTCTCTCGAAAGAATTGAGTGGGAGGGTAGTAGAACTTGATGAGGTTATTGAACCATCACTTCAACCAGTGTATAGAAGGGCGCAGGAAGTTGTTCCTGTGGCGCCTACACCAATTGAAGTGGAAGCTGATGATGGTGATCATCAAGCATCGGATCAAGTTACTACAAGCCTCGTAGGTCGACAAGGTCGCGTACTACTGCAGAGTGGTACGGTAACCCTGTCTTGGAGGTCATGTTGCTGAGCAACAGTGAACCTACGAGTTATGAAGAAAGCGATGGTAGGCCCGGATTCCGACAAATGGCTGGAAGCCATAAAATCCGAGAGAGGATCCATGTATGAAAAACAAAGTGTAGACTTTGGAAAAACTACTTGATGGTCATAAGACTATTGAGTAAAGATGGATCTTTGAAAGGAAGACAGACAATGATGGTGACAAGTCACTATTAAGAAAAGCTCGACTTGTCGCAAAGATGTTTTCGACAAGATCAAACAGTTGACTATGATGAGACTTTCTCACTCGTAGCGATGCTAAAAGTCTGTTAGAATTATGTTAGTTGTTGATGCATTATTTATGAAATATTGCACGTAGGATGTCAAAACATTGTTTCCTCGACGGTTTCCTTGAGCAAACATTGTATGTGATACAACCAGGAGGTTTTGTCGATCCTAAAGATACTAGCAAGTATGCAAGCTCCAGCGATCCTTCAATGGACTGGTGCAAGCATCTCGGGGTTGGAATATATATACTTTGATGAGATGATCAAAGATTTTGGGTTTGTACAAAGTTTATGAGAAACTTGTATTTCCAAAGAAGTGAGTGGGAGCACTATAGAATTTCTGATAGGTATATGTGGTTGACATATTGTGGATCAGAAGTAATGTAGAATTTCTGTAAAGCATACAAGGTTGTTTGAAAGAAGTTTTCAAAGGAGTACCTGGATTACGCTACTTGAACGTTGAGCATCAAAGATCTATGGAGATAGATCAAAAGCGCTTAATAGAAGTTTCAACAAGATGCATGCCTTGACAAGTTTTTGAAAGAGTTCAAAATAGATCAGCAAAGAAGGAGTTCTTGGTTGTTTTGTGAGGTGTGAATTTGAGTAAGACTCAAAACCCGACCACGGCAGAATAAAGAGAATAGACGAAGGTCGTCTTCTATGCCTTAGCCGTAGAATCTAAAGTATGCCATGCTGTGTACCGCACCTGAAGTGTGCCTTGACTCAAAGTCTGTTGAGAGGTACAAAGAGTGATCCATCATTGAATCACTAGCAGCGGTCAAAATTTATCCTTAGTAACTAATGGACTAAGGAATTTTTCTCGATTATGGAGGTGGTTAAAGAGTTCGTCGTAAAGGGTTACGTCGATGCAAGCTTTGACACTAATCTGAATAACTATGAGTAGTGAAACGGATTCATATAGTAGAGTGGATATTTGGAGCATTTCCGAATAGCACGTAGTAGCAGCATTTATAAGATGACATAAAGATTTGTAAAGAACACGCGGATCTGAAAGTTTCAGAACCGTTGACTAAAACCTCTCTCACAAGCAAGACGTGATCAGACCCCAGAACTATATGGGTGTTGGATTCGTTGGAATCACATGGTGATGTGAACTAGATTATTGACTCTAGTGCAAGTGGGAGACTGTTGGAAATATGCCCTAGAGGCAATAATAAATTAGTTATTATTATATTTCTTAGCCTCTAGTTGACTAGCTCGTTGATCAAAGATGGTCAAGGTTTCCTGGCCATAGGCAAGTGTTGTCACTTGATAACGGGATCACATCATTAGGAGAATCATGTGATGGACTAGACCCAAACTAATAGACGTAGCATGTTGATCGTGTCATTTTGTTGCTACTGTTTTCTGCGTGTCAAGTATTTATTCCTATGACCATGAGATCATATAACTCACTGACACCGGAGGAATGCTTTGTGTGTATCAAACGTCGCAACGTAACTGGGTGACTATAAAGATGCTCTACAGGTATCTCCGAAGGTGTTAGTTGAGTTAGTATGGATCAAGACTGGGATTTGTCACTCCGTGTGAACGGAGAGGTATCTCGGGGCCCACTCGGTAATACAACATCACACACAAGCCTTGCAAGCAATGTAACTTAGTGTAAGTTGCGGGATCTTGTATTACGGAAGGAGTAAAGAGACTTGCCAGTAAACGAGATTGAAATAGGTATACGGATACTGACGATCGAATCTCGGGCAAGTAACATACCGAAGGACAAAGGGAATGACATACGGGATTATATGAATCCTTGGCACTGAGGTTCAAACGATAAGATCTTCGTAGAATATGTAGGATCCAATATGGGCATCCAGGTCCCGCTATTGGATATTGACCGAGGAGTCTCTCGGGTCATGTCTACATAGTTCTCGAACCCGCAGGGTCTGCACACTTAAGGTTCGACGTTGTTTTATGCGTATTTGAGTTATATGGTTGGTTACCGAATGTTGTTCGGAGTCCCGGATGAGATCACGGATGTCACGAGGGTTTCCGGAATGGTCCGGAAACGAAGATTGATATATAGGATGACCTCATTTGGTTACCGGAAGGTTTTCGTGCATTACCGGAAAAGTTTCGGGCTCATCGGTAGTGTACCGGGAGTGCCGGGAGGGGTGCCGAGGACCATCGGGAGGGGTGTCACGCCCCAAGGGGTCTCATGGGCTATGGGAAGAGATAAACCAGCCCCTAGTGGGCTGGAATAAGTTCCCACTAAGGCCCATAAGGTTTGAGAAGGAAAAAACACAAGGTGGAAAGAGTTTCCAAGTGGGAAGGTGGAATCCTACTCCAAGTAGGATTGGAGTAGGACTCCTCCACCTCCAATTTCGGCCAAACCTTTAGGTTTTGAGGCTGCCTCCTCCCCTCCCTCCCACCTATATATACGGAGGTTTTAGGGCTGATTTGAGACGACTTTCTCACGGCTGCCCGACCACATACCTCCATAGTTTTTCCTCTAGATCGCGTTTCTGCGGAGCTCGGGCGGAGCCCTGCTGAGACAAGATCATCACCAACCTTCGGAGCGCCGTCACGCTGCCGGAGAACTCTTCTACCTCTCCGTCTCTCTTGCTGGATCAAGAAGGCCGAGATCATCGTCGAGTTGTACGTGTGCTGAACGCGGAGGTGCCGTCCGTTCGGTACTAGATCGTGGGACTGATCGCGGGATTGTTCGCGGGGCGGATCGAGGGACGTGAGGACGTTCCACTACATCAACCGCGTTCACTAACGCTTCTGCTGTACGATCTACAAGGGTACGTAGATCACTCATCCCCTCTCGTAGATGGACATCACCATGATAGGTCTTCGTGCGCGTAGGAAAATTTTTGTTTCCCTTGCGACGTTCCCCAACAGTGTCCTCTCATCTTCGGGTCCAGCTATGTCGAGCTCCATATCATGAAACCCCGCCATGATTTCATCCACCCCGACTTTAGCAAAGCCAGCTGGAATCTCACGGCCATGCCAGCGTGCATCAGGGCCAGAAGGTAAAGCTTGTCCGACGGCCACCTTCATGGATATGTTCTTGAATTTCTGATGGAGTTCACATGATGTTGAGTCCTTGATTCCATCCACTTGGTAGCCGGGACCGCCCTCTATCATTCTTCGTGCATCGTCGGGCGGGGCCTCAGATTCAGCCACGCTGTTTTTCCACTTAGATGGGGCGCCGGTAATATCAAATGCAGGATCTTCCTGGCGCGCTACTCTTCTAAGCTCATCAATCTGCTTCTGTTGCTCGTTAATCCTGGCAAGCAACTGGTTGAACTTGTCATTCTCCTCATCCTGCTGCAGCTTCTTTGCTCTCGCTCGGCTTCTGTAAGTGTCTTGGTCTCTGGCAAACCCAAGCCACCACGGGTAAGAAGGACCGAAGCCTCGCGTTCGTCCTCCATGTTCGACATTGCCGAGGACCAGTGTGAGCAAATCTTTCTCTCTATCTGCAGTGAACTTTCTTTCTCCCTCCTTAATTTCTTTCACTATCTTTTTCCAATTCTCCCTGGGTATCCTAAGACCATCACTGCAGATGAGGTCCCCTGTTTCTTCGTCGTATAAACCACCATGCGCAAGGAACCAATTTCTTGCTCTTAATTCCCACTCATCACGGAGTGGTTCAGGTACGATGCCTTTAGCTAGCATATCTTGCTCTTTCTTATCCCACTTTGGGATGGCAGTCTCATAGCCCCTGGCCCCAGCTTGTGGTGATATTTCTTCTTGTCGGCATTTATCTTGTTCTTTTCTGATAATGCCTGGGCATCTTCTGACTCCTTGTACTCTTGAAATGCCTTCCAGTGATTCGCCTGCTTGACTAGATACCCCTCGAATACTAGCACTTTCTTTGTCTTCAGATAGTTTTTCCATAGCTTCTTCTTCCAGCTACGGAACAGTTCGACCATCTTCTTTAGAGTCCACTGCTTGACTTTGGCCCTCAGTTTGTCTGCGGCGTCTTCATTCTCATATTCTGGCAGGTTGAAATGTGACATGAGATCATTCCAAAGATTATCTTTCTACCTTTCGGCGACATAGTCACTATCGGCTGCCCCTTTGCGCTTGTTTCACTCCCGAACGCTAATCGGGACGTGATCCCTAACGAGAACTCCGCATTGCTTCTTGAATGTGTCAGCAACATTCTTAGGAAGCTTGGGTTCGCCCGTAGGCAATATCACCTCAAAGGTGTAATGCGTCCATGCATCCAACTTTCTAGTCGGGCCTCGTTTCGTAGCTTTGCTCCATATGGAGGCCTAAGAGGGAGAAACATTCGTCAAATGAATGTATATGTATACAATATAGAGCTACCTCCAATATTTTTCACATATTACAAGTGATTGTCGAATTTCATATGTATACCTCGCCAGACTTTATTATTTCTCCATCGGCTTCTCCACCGGCTTCTCCATCAGTGGAGCTATCACCTTCTCCGTCATTGGACCTATCTCCTGTCCCATCGGCTTCATCTTCATGTCGGTCGACCTCCATTCCATATCCGGAGGGGTTTAGATATGACGACGGAGATTCAGCTGGTTCAACGTCGGGGCTGTCTTTAATTATATCTTCGAGAAGTTCTTCCTCTTCGAGGTTCCTGATATGTGGATCCATAGTTCTGCAAAAAACGGACATTTGATTAACTAATAAACTAAAAAACTATATAAGAGGGGTTGGAAACTTCGAAGTGTCGTTTCATATAGGAGGACCTTTAGTCCCGGGTCTTGGCTAGAACCTAAACTCTAAAATATGTCTAACGGATTCTCTTAACCTTTAAGGATTTAACAAAATGGCGACATTCTAGATGTGTAGAAAATGATCCTATTTTTCCTGATCTCATCTACCCTTCTATATGTCACATTGTCTAGTGTCAAAGGACTTTGTTGAACTTTGTACCAAAAAAGAATTATTCTATCAGGAACTCCGTTCCAAAACAACTTTAGTCCCGGGTCGTGGCTCCACCCGGGACTCCTAGATTTCTGCATAGTATTCAAAGTAGGAGTACTTTTCCAATTTGAGCATTCAATAAGCAAAACCAAATCGTAAAATAAAGTAGTATTCAAATTAGCATGCATTCAATTATAAGCAAAACTACATCATCTCTTTTGTCCGTGCATCGTCGAATATTATCACTAATACTCCTCGAATACTATCATACATATAGCATCACTGATACAACTAGAACCGTAGCGCCCGACGGGTATCGTCGCGGACGGTGGACACCCAAAGAGAAGGAACCATCACAGGATCATAGCTCCAGTGAGATCCCCGAAGAACCTGTCAAGTATGCTCGAACCTGCCCTCCAAAGCAACCATGTAGCGACGGACGTGCTCATCCTCCTCGCTGACACGGTGACGTACCACCTCCGCGGTGTCCGGAAGCCTCGGCACCGTCACTGGCCCACGCGACCGACACCAAACAAGGAGCGGGTCAACAACGGGTTGGCTCCTCACCAACCTACGCCCCCCGGAAGGTAGCACCTCCCAATACCAGCCGGGCGGAGCCTAGTCCCGGACAGGGCCCCTCTGATCAAGCAGGTGTCCTCCGCCGAGTCGACGACGAGGATGCGGGATAGGCATCGTAAAATGAACTAAAAAAATAAACTAGTTCTATTAATTTTCTTGCTAAAAATAAACTATTAACACTTAAGCATATACAATAGCAAAATTAAACTATTAACACTTAAGCATATACAATAGCAAAATTAAGCAATAATCTAAGAAACACTAATTAAGCATCTATATACGTAGAAATGTCTTCTTCTTCTTCTTCTTCTTCTTCTTCTTGCTTATTTTCTTCTCCGCTTCTTCTTCAACTTCTCTTCTTCTACTTCTCCTCTTCTTCTATTTTTCCTCTTCTTCTCCTCTCCTCCTCTTCTTATTCTCCTTTTTCTTCTTTTCTTCTCCTGCTCTTCTTATTTTCCTTTTTCCTAATCTTATTTTCTTATTTTTGTTCATATTTCTTCTTCTTGTAACCCTAACCTAATTCTAAATATTACTAACCCTAATAATCTAGCACAAACCTAATAACAATAGGAATTAAATGACAAAAAAAAATCTTTTTCTTTTTCTTCTTTTCTTCCCTTTTTCTTCCTTTCTTCTCCTTTTTCTTCCTTTCTTCTCCTTTTTCTTTCTTTCTTCTCCTTTTTCTTCCTTTCTTCTCCTTTTTCTTCCTTTCTTCTCTTTTTCTTCTTTTCTTCCCTTTTTCTTCTTTTCTTCTCCTTTTTCTTCTTTTCTTCCCTTTTTCTTCTTTTCTTCTCCTTTTTCTTCTTTTCTTCTCCTTTTTCTTCTTTCCTTCTACCGGCCGAAGTGTTGGGAGGAGGGGGCGGGGGGCTTACCGGCCGGAAGGCGTCGACGACGGCGAGGAGGACGGCGGCGGCGAGGAGGACGGAGGTGGCGAGGAGGACGACAGCGACGGCGAGGAGGAGGGCAGGCGGCGGCGAGCAGGACGGCGGGCAGCCTGACGGCGTCGTCGAGTTCGTCGTTGTGCCGCGCCGGGCAGGAGAACGAGGAAGAAGGAGATAAGGAAATGCGATTTGGGTTGGAAATTTTCTAACTCCCGCTTATATAGGTCGATCTTTAGTCCCGGTTCGAGGCTCGATCCGGGACTAAAGACCCCCTTTAGTCCCGGGTGGAGCCACGACCCGGGACTAAAGGCCCTTTTTCGGCAGACCAGAAGGCGGGAAGCAGGGGCCTTTAGTCCCGGTGCAGGGCTCCAACCGGGACTAAAGGGGGTCTTTAGTCCCGGTTCGAGCCCCGAACCGGGACTAAAGTGCTCGGCAGGCGGCAGGCGAGGGGATTTAGTCCCGGGTCGTGGCTCCACCCGGGACTAAAGCCCCTCCTCGGCTGCACGATAAGTTTAGTCCCACCTCGCCCAGCGAGGGGGACTAACACTTGTTTATAAGCCCCATCGCAGCATCTCCATCGAGTTCCTCTCTAAAGCAGGCTTACGGGCCTAAACTCATTGTAAATTGAAACTATATTCGAAATTATGGAGAAAATTCAACCTGAATTCAAAGTGAGGTCACTTTGAATTTAGGTTGAATTTTCTCTATAAATTCTCATATAGTTTCATTTTTTTCTATTTTCAAAATTAATTATTTTGTATCCAAACTATTATCTATTTTGTTATTTTCAATTAAAAACTATGTTTATTAAAAATTCTTTTTGCATATTTGAGAATTTGACAAAACTATGATAATGAAAAGTGTTTGAAATTGAATAAATAATTCAAAACTATTTTCTATTTTCAAAAGTAATTATTTTGACTATCCAAACTATTAACTATTTTGTTATTTTCAATTAAAAACTAAGTTTATTAAAATTGTTTTTGCATATTTGAGAATTTGACAAAACTATGATGATGAAAAGTGTTTGAAATGAATAAAATAATTCAAAACTATTTTCTATTTTCAAAAGTAATTATTTTGACTATCCAAACTATTAACTATTTTGTTATTTTCAATTAAAAACTATGTTTATTAAAATTCTTTTTGCATATTTGAGAATTTGACAAAACTATGATAATGAAAAGTGTTTGAAATTGAATAAATAATTCAAAACTATTTTCTATTTTCAAAAGTAATTATTTTGACTATCCAAACTATTAACTATTTTGTTATTTTCAATTAAAAATTATGTTTATTAAAATTCTTTTCGCATATTTGAGAATTTGACAAAACTATGATAATGAAAAGTGTTTGAAATTGAATAAATAATTCAAAACTATTTTCTATTTTCAAAAGTAATTATTTTGACTATTCAAACTATTAACTATTTTGTTATTTTCAATTAAAAACTATGTTTATTAAAATTCTTTTTGCATATTTGAGAATTTGACAAAACTATGATAATGAAAAGTGTTTGAAATTGAATAAATAATTCAAAACTATTTTCTATTTTCAAAAGTAATTATTTTGACTATCCAAACTATTAACTATTTTGTTATTTTGAATTAAAAACTATGTTTATTAAAATTCTTTTTGCATATTTGAGAATTTGACAAAACTATGATAATGAAAAGTGTTTGAAATTGAATAAATAATTCAAAACTATTTTCTATTTTCAAAAGTAATTATTTTGAATATTCAAACTATTAACTATTTTGTTATTTTCAATTAAAAACTATGTTTATTAAAATTCTTTTTGCATATTTGAGAATTTGACAAAACTATGATAATGAAAGGTGTTTGAAATTGAATAAATAATTCAAAACTATTTTCTATTTTCAAAAGTAATTATTTTGACTATCCAAACTATTAACTATTTTGTTATTTTCAATTAAAAACTATGTTTATTAAAATTCTTTTTGCATATTTGAGAATTTGACAAAACTATGATAATGAAAAGTGTTTGAAATTGAATAAATAAGGGATTTCGAACGAGAACTCATCTCTTACAAAGGGATTTCATTTTTCTGAACTTATTTGAACTCCATACTTTTTGTGTGTTCAAAATGCACCATTCAAAGGCACATCACAAAATTTCAACAATTTCTCACTTAATTTGGTAGTTGACCCTGAAATTGAAAAGCACTACAAATGAACTCTAAATTTTTTGAAAGGTGGCATGCTATCATCATTTCACCCACATAGCATGTGTTAAAAAGTTGAGAGGGCTACGACAAAAACTGGATGCACTTCGTGTACAAAACGGACAATCTCTCTCGAAGTATCAGGGTTTCGAACGAGAACTCATCTCTTACAAAGGGATTTCATTTTTTGAACTTATTTGAACTCCATACTTTTTGTGTGTTCAAAATGCACCATTCAAAGGCGCATCACAAAATTTCAACAATTTCTGACTTCATTTAGTATTCTTCGTGCATTTACTTATTTTTTTGAGCTAGTTGACCCTGAAATTGAAAAGCACTACAAATGAACTCTGAAAATGTTGAAAGTTGGCATGCTATCATCATTTCACCCACATAGCATGTGTTAAAAAGTTGAGAGGGCTACGACAAAAACTGGATGCACTTCGTGTACAAAACGGACAATCTCTCTCGAAGTATCAGGGTTTCGAACGAGAACTCATCTCTTACAAAGGGATTTCATTTTTTTGAACTTATTTGAACTCCATACTTTTTGTGTGTTCAAAATGCACCATTCAGAGGCACACCACAAAATTTCAACAATTTCTGACTTCATTTGGTATTCTTCGTGCATTTACTTATTTTTTTGAGCTAGTTGACCCTGAAATTGAAAAGCACTACAAATGAACTCTAAAAATGTTGAAAGTTGGCATGCTATCATCATTTCACCCACATAGCATGTGTTAAAAAGTTGAGAGGGCTACGACAAAAACTGGATGCACTTCGTGTACAAAACGGACAATCTCTCTCGAAGTATCAGCGTTTCGAACGAGAACTCGTCTCTTACAAAGGTTTAATAAAATTCTTTTTGCATATTTGAGAATTTGACAAAACTATGAAAATGAAAAGTGTTTGAAATTTAGTACATTCCATACATGCATTACATAAAAGGTTTAATACATTATTACATTATTGCACCAATATTCCTATCTATTATTTCTGTTTATTCTGGGTCGTAGCCATGGAGAATCTTCATCATTCAGTAGGATGCTTGGGTCAGTTTTCACTTTGAAGGACGGAATTTCATGAAACTTATTATAATCTTCTGACATGTCTGTCTTGTCATCTACTCCCACGATGTTTCTTTTCCCTGAAAGAACTATGTGGCGTTTTGGCTCATCGGACGATATCTTCTTTTGCTGATTTCTTTTTCTCATTTTTGTAGACATGTCCTTCACATAGAAAACCTGAGCGACATCATTGGCTAGGACAAATGGTTCATCCATGTACTCAATATTGTTGAGATCCACTGTTGTCATGTCGTACTTTTGGTCTACAACTACCCCGCCTCCTGTCAGCTTCACCCATTTGCATCGAAACAAAGGGATCTTAAAAGTAGGTCCATAGTCAAGTTCCCATATCTCCTCTATGTACCCGTAATATGTTTCCAAACAGTGCCCATTCTCGTCTGTTGCATCAAAGCGGACACCACTATTTTGGTTGGTGCTCTTTTTATCTTGGGCAACCGTGTAAAATGTATTCCCATTTATCTCATACCCTTGGAAAGTACATATAGTCGAAGTGGTGGCCTGGCCAAACAGTACAACTGATCTCCAACGGTGTCGTCATTCATGAGATGTGTCTGCAACCAACTGCCGAAAGTCTTCTCGTGTTCCCATTTAATCCAAGAGTCAACCTTCCCCGGGTTTTCGGAGCGTAGAATATTCTTGTGTCTCACGATATACGGAGCCACCACGGTGGAATTGTGTAGAACTGTGTAGTGTGCTTGAGAGAAAGAATGCCCGTCCATACATACTTTTTCTTTCCTTCCTAGTATGCCTTTTCCTGTCAGCCTACCCTCATACCGAGATTCAGGAACACCAGTCGGCTTAAGGTCAGGAAGAAAGTCCACACAAAACTCAATGACCTCCTCTGTTCCATAGCCCTTGGAGATGCTTCCTTCTGGCCTAGCACGGTTACGAACATATTTCTTTAAGACTCCCATGAACCTCTCGAAGGGTAACATATTGTGTAGAAACACAGGAACGAGAATTATAATCTCTTCGACTAGGTGAACTAGGAGGTGTGTCATTATATTGAAGAAGGATGGCGGGAACAACAACTCAAAGCTGACCAGACATTGGACCACATCAATCTGTAACCCTGATAGACTTTCTCGATCGATTACCTTCTGAGAAATTGCATTGAGGAATGCACATACCTTCACAATTGCCAGGCGAACATTTCCCGGTAGAATTCCCCTCAATGCAACCGGAAGCAATTGCGTCATAAGCACGCGGCAGTCATGAGACTTTAGGTTTTGGATTTTTTTGTCTTTCATATTTACGATTCCCTTTATATTCGACGAGAAGCCAGTCGGGACCTTGATACTGAAAATGACTTCAAAGAAGATTTCCTTCTCTTCCTTAGTAAGAGCGTAGCTGGCACGCCCTTGAAACTGCCGTGGATGCATGCCATCTCTTCCTTTATGACGTTCCTGGTCCTCCCGTGCTTCCGGTGTATCTTTTGACTTCCCATACAAGCCCAGGAAGCCTGGAATATTCACGCAGAGATTCTTCGTCAGGTGCATCACGTCGATTGCCGAGCGGACCCCATGGACTTCCCAGTAGGGTAGCTCCCAAAATATAGATTTCTTCTTCCACATGGGTACGCGCTTATCAGGGCCGTTAGGAACAGGTTGGCTGCCAGGACCCTTTCCAAAGATTACTTTTAAATCTTTGACCATATCAAATACTTCAGCACCAGTACGGATGACAGGCTTCCACCGGGGTTCTGCCTTGCCATTGAAATGCTTGCCTTTTTTCTTTAAGGGATGCTTGGGCGGAAGAAAACGACGATTGTACGGGTACACATTCTTCCTACATTTGTCCAGATATATACTTTCTGTCTGATCCAAACAGTGTGTGCATGCATTGTATCCCTTGTTTGACTGTCCTGAAATGTTACTAAGAGCAGGCCAATCATTGATGGTTACGGAAAGCAACGCTCGAAGGTCAAATTCCTCTTGTTTGTGCTCGTCCCACACACGTACACCTGGTTCGGCCCACAGCTGTAAAAGTTCATCAACTAATGGCCTTAGGTAGACATCAATATCGTTGCCGGGTTGCTTTGGACCTTGGATAAGCACTGGCATCATAATGAACTTCCGCTTCATGCACAACCAAGGAGGAAGGTTGTAGATACATAGAGTAACGGGCCAGGTGCTGTGAGTGTAACTCTGCTCCCCAAAAGGATTCATGCCATCTGTACTCAGACCTAACCATAAGTTCCTTGCGTCAGCTGCAAATCTCGGGAACTCTGTCTCGATTTTTCTCCATTGTCGACCATCAGCGGTGTGCCTCAACTTATCGTCTTTCATACGATCTTCCATGTGCCATCACAACAACTTCGCATGATCTTTATTTCTGAACAAACGTTTCAACCGTGGTATTATAGGAGCATACCACATCACCTTGGCAGGAACCCTCTTCCTGGGTGGCTCGCCCTCAATATCACCAGGGTCATCTTTTCTGATCTTATACCGCAATGCAGTGCATACCGGGCATTTATCCATATTCTCGTACTTCTCACCGCGGTAGAGGATGCAGTCATTAGGGCATGCATGTATCTTCTGCACGTCTAATCCTAGAGGGCAGACAAGCTTCTTTGCTTCGTACGTGCTGGCGGGCAATTCGTTCTTTCTTGGAAGCATCTTCTTCATCAGTACCAGCAACTTTTCGAATGACGAGTCAGTCACACTGGTCTCTGCCTTCCACTTTAGCAATTCCAGTGTGCTACCCAGCTTCTTCTGGCCATCTTCACAAGTTGGGTACAACAATTTGTTGTGGTCCTGTAACATCTGCTCGAACTGCAACCTCTCCTTTTCTGTGTCGCAACCTCGCCGTGCATCAGAAATGACCCGGCCAAGATCATCAGCGGGCTCATCTGGTTCCCGTTCTTCATCCTGGTCTTCTTCTTCATTGTCTTCCATTGCGGTATCAGCATACTCAGGGAACATAGATCGGTAGTTGTCATCATCGTTCTCTTCTTCTTCATCGTCGTCTTCCATCATAACCCCTCTTTCTCTGTGCTTGGTCCAAACATTATAGCCCGACATAAAACCGGACCAAAGCAGGTGGCTCTGAATGACTCTTGAGGAAGTGTGATCCTTCTCATTCCGACATTCAACACATGGACAAAACATATAGCCACCACCATGCTTGTTCGCATCGGCTGCATCTCGAAAAGAATGCACGTCTTCTCTGTAAGCGGCTGTGCGTCGATCACCGTACATCCATGGATGGCTCATCTGCGTTATACGACAGTATATCAAATACAATCACGATCCTAAAAATTAGTACCGCACGGTCTAAACAAGGAAATATAGTTGCTAACCTTTTAGAATAAGTAGAAATAAAGAGGAAGAGGTTTAGGCGTGGCTCAAGCATCTCATATCGTAGTTGTGTTCGGTGAACTGAAGCGGCATCGCTCTAACATACATTTAAACAAACACCTCTAGTGCATAAAAAATGGAGAGCTAGCACACACCCACACTCTTCCATCCAAGAAAAATGCAAGGAAGAGGGGAGAGGGGGGTTGTGCTATATATAGGCAGAGGACTTTAGTCCCGGTTTGAGACACAAACCGAGACTAAAGGTGGCACACATGCGGGCTGCACACCGCATAGCCCTTTAGTCCCGGTTTGGGACACAAACCGGGACTAAAGGCTCCTTACGGGCCGGGACTAAAGCCTCGAGGAAGGCATTGCGATTTGGGGCGACGTGACCGGGCCTTTAGTCCCGGCCCAGAGGCAGGCCGGGACTAAAGGGTCCAGGCCAAAGGCCCGTTTTCCACTAGTGAGATATGTGCGCTTGTGCGCAAGGACCCCAGGAATCCCGTGTATGCGGCCAAGGTGACCACGCCTCTTGCAGCTCCGTCCGTGCCATCCCCACTGTCGTCATTGTGTTTTTGTTCCACATCGGTCAGCCTATTTCTTTTCTTTCTGAACGTTGTAGATTGATGAAGGTGTTTGTCACTTCTAAATATTTGTATGAATATTCCAAATCTGCTGCTATGTATGAAGTAAAATCTGTTGTTCTGAAGGTGCCAGCGCTCGTGAAGGAATTTGTCAATGCTAGACTCAGTAGTAAGCCAAATTTGTTGCTATGTAGTTCTCAACCAGACAAGATTGATGTTCCTGCCATTTGCTTAACTCTGTCACCCGTTTTCAGCTAGCGTACAGACAAACAAATTCTAGGCATGCATGAGTAGTGCAGTTATTTGTGTGAGAGTGCATCTTACCAGAGATGGACCAAGTCTTGGTTTGTTTAAGTAAACTGGTAAGAATAAAATCATAATCTATTACAGTGAAAGCAAGTCAATACTCCCATCACCGAGAACAAGCTTGTTCTAGTTGGTATTATTCTATATGAGTCCGAGTTAGTTTTCCTGTGTTTTACTTTTCATAAATCCTCCCTTCCGAAAGCCCTATATTACATGGGGTAATATAAGAGACAACAGTCGATAAAAACATGAAAACACAAAAGGTTTTCACCTCTCAACCATTTATGTTATTTGTCAAGTATATGTTAATTATTTTGGCCCACATTACAAATTTGGATGTGTAAACATGATGCCTTAGCTTATAGGTTACTGCATGTGGATATATTTTATCTTGTTGAATTCTAGCAGACATGCCTTTTTAAGATGATCTTTTTATGTTTAAGCATTCCAGCCCCTTGATCGATGAGAGTACATTCTGTAGTAGAAAGTACGGTAATAAACATGAGAAAACAAGTATATATGCAACACTTATGGTTAAAGTTACTATTAACTGTCTCAATGGTTCTTTACGCACTGTGTTGAATCGGTGTGCTGTGTGCATAAGTATATATTCGGTATTACTATTTGTGAATAAATATATTGTATATAGTCTGTATTGCTGGGTGTGCATAAGTATATATTCTGTATTGCTAGTTGTGAATAAATATATTGTATATATATAGTCTGTATTGCTGGGTGTGCATAAGTATATATTTTGTATTGCTAGTTGTGAATAAATATATTGTATATATATAGTCTGTATTGCTGTGTGCATATAATTTCTAGAACTGGTTATGAGCTAAACTTACAATCGTTAATTCTTTTATCTGAATGTTGCCTGATCTGTTGCTCATGGGCAGATTCTTGTTATACCAAGATTGTCCTGATTATCCTAAGATTGTAGATGTATTTTTCTCTTGAAGCTAGGTTTCTTTTCAAGCATGTCTAACATCTACATGGAATTCTTGAGATAAATAATATAAGGAGATTTTTTGTGTTACATGTGCACGAACCTATAATCGGTTATTATCTGCTGACCTTTTTTTAATTATATGTGGCTCGTTGTCTATATGCTTATCTATGCATTATTATTTGATGCTCTATCATCTTAGTTTCCTTGGTCTGCTTTCTGAGCCTTACCATTATTTTATTCTTGCAGGCGGCAATGGCAGGAGTGGCATATTGTGCAAAGGAAGAGGATGAGAAGAAACTCGTGCTTCTCATCCAATCTTTGTATAACTGTCTTGATGTGCGTTTGTGCACTTGTTGTGTCTTTTATTTGTGCACTTGCACATGTAGAAGTATTCTGTTGTGCACATGTAAAATTATTTTGATGTGCACTTGTTAGGCTTTGAACCTTGATGTGTAGACGAGTCGGTGGATGATGTATTGTATTTCATTTGATGTGCTATTGAAATAAAATATACAGTTTATTTGTAATACAGTTTATTTATAACTTTTTATTTTGTTGTACTTGTTTTGTAATGGGCCTATCGTGAGATATGTGTGGTTTTGCAAAATAATGCATCAACCCAAACTAATCAGACATTTTCAACAGTAAAATAGGTATTGGGCCAGGCCCATGTAGGCTAGATTGGTGGACTTCGCTTTGAAATTTATGATGATTCCATTTGGTCACTAGCAATTCCACGTCAGCTTCGCCACGTCAAATCCTACATGGCTCACACAAATGGGTAATGACCGAACCTAAATTTTGGTAAATAGAGATCTACGATCAAACTTTAGGAAAGGTCATGCTTGTTCATTCTTGACGGCCAACTGTTGACCTTGTCAATTTTATCAAAAAAAGGTCAATAAACGACAACAATGACGAATCAACGACCAATATAGGTAGTCATAATTAACCATATTTCTTGTAGTGGAATAATAAATATGGCAGAGAAAAAGTTCCAAAACTTAAAGTCTCATCACCGACCTTGGAGTGGTCGCAAGCGTGTCGGGTCTGATGACACTCTTTTGTGATAACACTTGGACCATTGGGTTTCACCGGAAGACCAAGCACATCAAACGCCGCTACAACTCCATCTAGGACCATGTCCAGAGTGGAGTAATAGATATTTGTAAAGTGCACACGGATCTGAATATTGCAGATCCGTTGACTAAACCTCTTCCTCGAGCAAAACATGATCAACACCACAATGCTATGGGTGTTCGATACATCCCAATGTAACTAGATTATTGACTCTAGTGCAAGTGGGAGACTGTTGGAAATATGCCCTAGAGGCAATAATAAAATGGTTATTATCATATTTCCTTGTTCATGATAATCGTCTATTGTTCATGCTATAATTGTATTAACAGGAAACGGTAATACATGTGTGAATAAATAGATCACAATGTGTCCCTAGCAAGCCTCTAGTTGGCTAGCTCGTTGATCAACATATGATCATGGTTTCCTGATCATGGACATTGGATGTCATTGATAACAGGATCACATCATTGGGAGAATGATGTGATGGACAAGACCCATTCCTAAGCATAGCACTAGATCGTATTGTTCGTATGCTAAAGCTTTTCTAATGTCAAGTGTCTTTTCCTTCGATCGTGAGATTGTGCAACTCCCGGATACCGTAGGAGTGCTTTAGGTGTATCAAACGTCACAACGTAACTGGGTGATTATAAAGGTGCACTACGGGTATCTCCGAAAGTGTCTGTTGGGTTGGTACGAGTCGAGATCGCGATTTGTCACTCCGTGTGACGGAGAGGTATCTCTGGGCCCACTCGGTAGAACATCATCATAATGAGCTCAGTGTGACTAAGGAGTTAGTCACGGGATGATGTGTTACGGAGCGAGTAAAGAGACTTACCAGTAACGAGATTGAACAAGGTATAGGTATACCGATGATCGAATCTCGAGCAGGTTCTATACCGACAGACAAAGGGAATTGTATACGAGATTAATTGAATCCTTGACATCGTGGTTCATCCGATGAGATCATCGTGGAACATGTAGGAGCCACCATGGGTATCCAGATCCCGCTGATGGTTATTGGCCGGAGAGTGCCTCGGTCATGTCTGCATGATTCCCGAACCCTTAGGGTCTACACACTTAAGGTTCGATGACGCTAGGGTTATAGGGAATTGTTATCAAAGGTTGTTCGGAGTCCCGGATGAGATGCCGGACGTCACGAGGAGCTCCGGAATGGTCCGGAGGTAAATATTGATATATAGGATGGATGGGTTTGGACGCCGGAAATGTTTCTGGCACCACCGACAAAGTGTCGGGACCACCGGGAGGGGCCACAAGCCCCGGGAGGCTACATGGGCCAAGTGCAGGAGGGAACCAGCCCCTAGGTGGGCTGGTGCGCCCCCCCCCCCCCCCACACACTCAGCCCAGGCGCACCAGAGAGGGAGGGAGGGGAAACCCTAGGCGCTGGTGGGCCCACCTAGGGGTGCGCCACCCCCTCTCCTCCCTGGCCGCCGCCCTCCTCTCCCATGCAGGGCTGCCCCCGCCCCCCCCCCCCCCCCCTCAAGGGAAAACCCTAAAGGGGGCGCCACCCCTCCCTTCCCCCTATATATAGTGGGGGTTTTGGCCTTTGGAGATACGGTTTTCCATCTCTCTCTCGGCGCAACCATGTTCTTCTTCTTCCTCCTCTCCCACGGTGCTTGGCGAAGCCCTGCCGGGAGACCTCATCTCTCCATCGACACCACGCCGTCGTGCTGCCGGAGATGTTCCCCAACCTCTCCCTCCTCCTTGCTGGACCAAGGTGCGGGAGACGTCACCGGGCTGCGTGTGTGTTGAACGCGGAGGTGCCGTGGTTCGGCACTAGATCGAAATCACACCGCGATCTGAATCGCCGTGAGTACGACTCCATCAACCGCGTTCTAGCAACGCTTCCGCTTAGCGATCTTCAAAGGTATGAATATGCACTCACCCCTCTCTCGTTGCTGGTCTCTCCATAGGAAGATCTGAATATGACGTAGGAAATTTTTGAATTTATGCTACGTTCCCCAACAACCACTTCCCTCACCACCCTCGGAGACGGATTAGACCTTGAGACAGGCCGGGACGATGACCATGGCAGTGGCCATGGTGGTTGCTCTATTGTTGTTTTCCTTTTCAGGGCTTGTTGAGTTGTGCCCTGAGTAAAACACTTTTGTACTCTATGTGTGCTTGTTGGGTGTGGCGTGAAACTTTTGTATGTGTTGTATTTGTATCTATACTCTCATGGTTTTGATGGTTCACTTTATATATAAGGTGGGGGCAAAAGCCTTTTCCGATATACTTATTTTCGAAGTGGACTTTATTAATGATTATTTTTGTTAGTAATTCAAAGTTGTTGTTCTACAAAAGAAGTGCCAGTTTCCCGACACATGAACTAAATTAGTGGGCACTTTTCAATGATGATTAGGCACAGACAAATGAATTAGAAAATTAAGGCCTCCTTTGGTTTAGAGGAATCTTGTAGGAATTTCATAGGATATTATTTTTATAGGAAAAATTCCATTAAAGCCTTTCGATTGATAGGAATATAACCCTATTACTGCGAGGAATTATTCCTATCCTCCATATTTCAAAAGAAAATAAACATTAGTCGAGACTCGATGAAAAAAAATCCTATGATATAAACCAGAGAGCATCTTCTTTCCTGATCGAATTAAGAGGATTTGGATACATGCATCTCATTTCCTATGAATTTTTTATTTCTATTATTTTCTTACCTTATCAACCAAAGGAGGCCTAAGGATCAACTGGAGAATGGAGCCCGAGTCCGGATGCGTTGTTACCCGGCAGCGTAGGTCGACAGATGACTGTGGAAACAGCTCACGGGCAGATGGCAGCGGCTTTGCAAACGCCTACTCCTTTGTCCGGGTTTATTAGACCTCTCTCGTTTTGGGCTAAAACTTAGCCACCAAATTAAACTAATAAGATGTAGAATATATGTCAAAAATATTATACCTATGGAAGCTCTTGTAAATACAAATGTGACTGTCTACTTTTTAGCATATGTTCTATATATCAATGGTCAAAGTTTGACTCAAAGTATTAGGAGGCCTAATAAACCAAGATGGAGATAATACCACAGTGCCACGCCCATCTTCTAGCATCGGCCAGTGACAGGACGGACAAAATTACTGTTCTGACCCATGAGATGAAAATAATGTATAGAATAAACTTGATATGAAAGTATTTCAGGATCTGACCTTTTTAAAAACGTCACAGTCCGTGGCGTTGCTGCTGCATATAGAAACGCCAGTATAGATTGACGTTTCTACTCCATACTCATACCCCAACTAACTCGCGTCTCTGGCAGAGCAAGAAACATCATATGTAATGGCGTTTTCGCTTCATACTATAACGCCAACCTGCATGGCGTTGGTAATATAGCACCGTATTGTCAGTCATCTTTATGCCATGCATGCGTCTCTCTTTTCCTGACCACATGCATGCATGACAATACCTATGCTCTCTTCCTCTCAAAATCCATCATACACTATACACTGTTATCTCTCTTCCTGTGATTAGACAGTGCATGCTCTCTAGCCACTTTGACACAAAGGTAGCTACAACCTACGCTATATAGGTGCTATTGTGCACTGTACTGTTGGGAGTATCTCAGACTACTCACAATGGGGAGTAACATAGGGGTAGTAACATATATATGTTACTGGTTTAAGTTACTATCTTTATAGTGGATAGTAACATAGAGGTCGTAACATATATAGACTCATCTGACCTTGGTATCCGTTATGTTACTCCTACTATGAGTAACATGCTAAGTTACTTAATTTCTCTCTCTTCTCATTAATTATTTGTTACATTATATTTTTTGCTTAGACGGCAACTATGTTACTACCTGTATTACTCCCATTATGGATAGTCTCAGGGATAGAAAGAACATGCAGGGACTGCAAATCTATAGGCCATGCATGAGGAGCATCAACGAGGCCATATAAACACATGTGCATGTCTACTTATCTCTTGGTGGATCAAATGCTGGGATGTGATGCGCTACAAAGTCCACCCATTCCCTGACATGTGACAACATCTGGCATCGGAGAGAGATGAGAGGGAGGGGCCAAGGTGTGGTGCTCTTGATTGAGTGGTGTTCAAGGAAGTTTCTTAAAGAAGTATTTCATTTGTTGGATTAGAAACCTTAGGGATGTATTCTATATGACACTTCCACTGCAACTCCAAAAGGGAATTTAAGATCAATGACAGTAGTTTAAGATCAATATTGAATATACATTTTAAATGAGTTTAAATTTCATGACCATATTTCACTTATTTTTAAAAACTGGGATGCCTCGTAAAGAAAATATATTTCACTCATAAAATAATAGCTTATTTAAAAAATATGGTTTTAGTCATTGCAACCATTGTTTTTACTCATTTAAAAAAAACTATTTTTGCTTAATTCAGAAAAAACAATCACTAATTTCAAGAAAATAATTTCACTTACTATTTTTATTTCACCCTTTACAAAGTCATTTCAAAAACTGATTTAATCATTCAAAAAGTCTAATTAGTGAAATTGATTTAGTTAACAGTGTATCAAAATATTGAAATTTTAACCTGTTTAGGATCTATCTAAGATTGATCTTGTTCTAAAGGTCTTGATGCGATGAGCTTAAATATATATAAACTTTCAGACAGAGGGATTTAGTTTTAGAGATACTGCATCATCTTAATTACTAAAAGGAAATTAAAAATGATGGATTTTGAAAGGAAGAGAGCATAGGTATTGTAGGCATGCATGCATGCATGTGGTCAGGAAGAGAGAGAACGCATGCATGGCTAACAATACGGTGCTATATTAATGCATACACAGCAAGCAAGAAACAACATGAGTGGATCTGTCTACCTCAGCTGTTGTTATTGCACTGCTCATTACCAACGCCATGCAGGTTGGTGTTGCAGGAGCGGAAACGCCATTACTTGTGGCATTTCTTGTTCTGCTAGAGACGCGAGCTAGTTAGGCGTATGAGTGTGGAGCAAAAATGTCAAGCTAGACTGACGTTTCTACATGCAGCAACAATGCCACGAACTGTGACGTTTCTAAAAGGTTCAGATCATAAAATACTTTCAGGTCGAGTTTATTCTATATACTCTTTTCATCTCGTGGGTCAGAACGGTGATTTTGTCGTGCCAGGACTCGTTGAAGCGGTGTCTGTCAGTGTTGTAGGCGCCTGTCAGGAAGTGCAGCGGGCAGCGCCGGTCCACCGACGAAGAAGACGACCATGCCGGCGTTGCCTAGTACTGTTCGCGTGACTGCATGACTGATGCCCTACGCCACCGCCTCCGTCCCACTCCAGCGTGCGCCCCTCGTTTGCTTGTGGCATGGCGGCGCCCGCACACAAGTTTCCATCTAAACTGAGTCACTCCGACGGAGCCACCTCTCGCAAGTTCCCCACCGTCGTCGGGCTGGCAAAGGGCAAATCCTAGCCGCAGTCGCAATCCAATCCAGACCCAACACAAGTTCCCCGAGAAATGTGTGACAACTCTTTTCGTTTTGTTTTTGTTTCTCTTTGCTTTTTATTCAGTCTTTCTTTTTTATTGTTTTTCAAATTCGTATTTGTTTTCTCAAATGCATGTCAACTTTTTTCAATACATGTTTGAATAATTTTGTATACATGTGTAATATTTTTCCATACACGTTATTTTTTTTAATACATAACAAACAATTTTCCAAATACATGACTGATTTTTCTAAATGAGAAAATTTTCAAATACATGTACAATTTTGCTTTGAATGACAAGTTATTTTCTATATTACGGGAATATTTATTTTATATTACATTACAACCTTGTTTTACAAGATCTCGAGAATATATTTTTGAAATGTGTGGCCATTTTTTAAAATGCCACGTACAATATTTTGTATGTTAGCAAACATATTTCAAAACTTATAAGAACATTTTTGTAGGATTTTCTATTAAAACTCATGTAGATTTTTTTGAAACAAGTGAACACTTTATTTAAACATCAAACCTGTCTTGAATGGTAATGATTTTTTTCAAAATTATATTATTTTAAATATCATGAACATATATTTGACATAAGCGAGCATTATTCAAATACTATGAACATATGTTTTGAATGTTATCAACATTTCAAGAAGTTAAGTAAACACGTTTTCTATATCCCACGAATATTTTGATATGTGGGAAGAACGATTTGCTAAAATTGAAGTAAATTAAATTCCAGGATATATGCATTTAGAATATTTGAAAAATATCTATATCACACTCTGTCTCCTGTGTGGGCGGCCGATGGCACGAGCGTCACTCCGGTGGAACAACCCATGTAGGGACGGAGTGTTGGGACCCAACGTCGCTTGGGTGGGCCAACCCATGTAGTGACGGAGGATAGACACCGAGTGCTAGTTTTCTTTTCTTTAAGTGTTCTCCCTTTTTATTTTAAATTTCTACAAAACATGATAATCATTTTCTTCAATATTAAAATTCACAAAAAATATATTTTTGTGTAATATTTAGGGATATTTTTCTAATTTGAAAAATATTTTTTGAAAAAACAAACACTGCAAAACAAATAAGGAACATTTTCTGAGAACATGAACATTTCAAAATTTTGGAAATATTTTTGAAAATGATTTTTAACGCGAGCACTTAAAAAATTATGGAAATATTTTCGAAAACATGAATATTTTTTAAAAGTTGAAGGATATTTTTTGAAAATAAAAACATTATTAGAATTTTGTTGAACAGTTTTGAAATTGTAAATAAGCGCTAAGAAGTTTATTTATTTCAGGAATGTTTTTAAAACTGTGAGTTTTGATCAACTTTATTTTTTTCAGAACAATGGGAATTATTTTAGAAAATATGAGTATTTTTTATCTTTTATTAAAAATTCTGATCCAACCGAAAAATTGGTAAATGGAAAATAGATAAATTAGAAACCAGGACTGGAATCTTTTAGAATGATCCCAAAATCGTAATTACCTTCAGTGTCCTTGCTAACTAATCGAAAATAGATAAATTATAAAAACCGAGCTCTTTTACCGTACCCTTAAATTAATAGAAGCTGTCTATTTCTCATAATCCAATGGTCAGTATGATCCGGTACTCCATCTTTTGTTGCACGAAGTACCGAGTCGATGAGTCACGGAGTACCTTGATCTAAGGGGCAAAACAGCAATCACGTTAATCATTTTATGGTTACTAGCAAAAGGGCCCGTGCGTTGCAACGGGAGAAAAAAAATACTACATGTTTTTAATCTTTTCATAATCATTTTGATTTATTAAAATAATAAGCTAACTAACTAATGTAGTCAGTCATATCCTATTTTGTTGAGAAATCAACCCGTTCATTGTTAATTCTATCATGATGAGAAATTGAGCGGGACAAGCAAAGCAAAACAAAGAGGTTACGTGAATTGATTCATGAACTGTTATCTTATTTCACTCATGGGGTAGAGAATGTGGGATCAGATGACAAACTGAAGGTGGTGTTTCATTCTCTGTCTCTACAACAATACAATCTTATATTCAATACATTCATTCATCAGCAAACAAATCCCCACAAAACAAAATTTCTTGCCGGTGCTTGGCACACGGTTGGAGGAATGGGGAGGGGATCTCACCAGATGATGAGTTCCTGCCGGAGGAGGGGATACGATGAGGGGAGCAAGGGTTAGGCGCCTCTATCTGGCCATAATTAAGGAGTCGCCGCTGCCGCGCCATAACCTTGGAGTTCCCCGTGTGAGCAATGGAGGCCCGCCTCCACCTGCAAATACTTCGCTCCGCCGCGCCGCCGCCGTTCTGCATCGAGCAGACACATCATCCCCACTCACTCTAGGTGTCGCGTTGATTTGATCCAGAAGTTGTGCTCAAGCATCGAAAAGGGGGCAGCAAACGGGCAGAGGTACGGCCGCGGAGGCGGGTGGGTTGAGATCGATAACAGTGGTGGTTAAGGTCGGCCGCGGCGGCGAGTGCTGTGGCACCGGTCTGGGCACAGGCGAGGGTGGACCAGGGTCGACGCGATGCGCTCGAGCGCCGCAACGGGGGCAGTGAGCGGGGAGAGGTGCGGCCGCGGAGGCGGGTGGGTTAAGATCGGCAGCGGTGACGGTTGAGGTCGGCCGCGGCGGCGAGTGGTGTGGCGGCGGCCTAGGCACAGGCCAGGGTGGCCCAGGTTGACGGGAGGAGGCGACGCGTACGGGTATAATTTTTGCAGCGAATCATTTTTTCTTTTTACGTTGCAGATAAATGATGGAGCGCGGGTTGAATAACAAAAACTACAAGATTTTTTTTTATAAAAATACCGCGGTGGTTTTTCCGACGGAAGCAATAGCCGCTTTATCATTAGGTATATATAGATATAGATTTCTGTTGATTGTACTGTATTTTGATAACCCCCCTGTAAACTTTTGTTCATATGAATGATGCGTTGCCCTCGTTTTCGTCTGTGAACGCCGCCACCACCACCGCTATCTGCTCTGCCTGCCGCAGGCGTCATGCTTGTGTCCTCCACAATCAGGTCGGACGCTGGCACGTTCTAATCTCTAAACATAATGGATGGATTTGTGAAGCCCAGCAGTGCATCGTGGACATGGAGGAATGCAACTGATAGATAGATAGTTCCAGGCTTTTTAGTAGACGATACACCAGCGAAGACTCAACGGACATGGAGGGAAAAAGATAGTTCACTGCAGATAGATAGAAAGATTTACTCACACTCGTCTTCGGCAATGACGAACATGGAGGACAAACGTGAGGCCTCGGTCCTTCTTACCCGTGGTGGCTTAGGTTTGCCAGAGACCAAGACACTTACAGAATCCGAGCGAGAGCAAAGAAGCGGCAGCAGGATGAGGAGAATGACAAATTCAACCAGTTGCTTACTAGGATTAACGCACCGAATCATGGAGCGCGTGCAGGAGGAGGAGCACTGCTGGTACGGCGTCAGAGAGCCGTGCCAGGTGCTCGTCGTCACCCCGACCGACTCGCGCGCCTTCCAGGCGCTCCACCTCACCGGCCTCCTCCACTCGCTCCGCAACATGCCGTACCCGCTCACCTGGATCGTCGTCGAGGCCGCCGGTGTCACCAACGCCACCGTGGCCCTCCTCGCGCGCTCCCCTGTGCGTTTGCGAGATGGGCCAAGCCGGCACACACGGCAAAGGGCGACCGAGGTTGCGGCTCTGACGCGGGAGCCGTGGAGCTGGAGGCGGAGCTGCGGCGGCTCGTAATGGACGGCCGCGTCAACAACGTCAGCCATGACGAGTTCCATCATATTCATTGCTACCTCAGATTTGTTGCTTGCTTGCCATTGGGTCTAATCGGCTCAGATTTGGTTGCTTGGTTCGAGGGTTCCACTCTGTCTGCACCGTCTGACATTTGTTTGGATTTTGGATCTGCAACATTTAGGAGGATGGTCTGGATTAGTTCCGTTTCTTGGAGTATGACAAGCTGATGGTGATCCTCATGCTGACAAAATAACGAAACATTTAATGAATGTGGTTTTCAAAGGTAAGTTCGCCTACTCTGTTTGTGTCTTAAAAAAAGACCACCCTGTTTCACAAATTGTTTTGTAACCTGTGAATGTGGTTTAGGATATCTGTTTACCTGGTATAAGTGTGAAAATTGGAGTGTAGCAGCCATTATACTCCAAGTTAGTCTACTGAAATCTGACCATGGCTAGACATGGCTTTTATCTTGAGCTGCTTCAGCATACTACTATGATCAAGGTGGAAAATCCCGTGCTTATTGATCAAACAAGACGACCTATAATAAGTGTGCACCTTGAGAGTTCCATAATGTAAGAACTGGGATTCAGTTTTGATGAACTGTTGTCTTGATGAACTTGAGCACAAGTATTATACATTACTACATTGTTGAGTTTTTCTACTGCAACTAGGTTTTTTCAAGAAATCCCTGCAAAAGAAAACGCTTCTGTGAGAGAAAATATATTACATGCTCCTGATGCACATCTATATAATATGCTTTCTTAGTTCCTAGATTCTTGTGGATGTTTTGTTGGGAAAACAGAGTGTATTGCTTTTACCATATATGCATGTCTAATGTTGGCACGGAAGGAGTAGATCTTGATAAGTAACTCAAATTTACAAGTACTTCTCGGCGGACTGAAGTTTGTATTTACCGTTAAAAAGATTTTCTTAGTTTATAACTACATTGACATATTTTACACGGATCTTCATCCAGTGATGAAGATGGACCCCGAACAGAAAATGATTTAGTCGAAGCATCTGAAACCGAGCTACAGAATTTTGACTTGTGACATCGAGGAAGGAGATTATTATGTGTATGTAAAAGATGAAGTATGCTATCTGAATGGCGATGAAGGGTCTGATTATGAATTTGATGAAAGTGACTTGAATCAGCAACTTGATTATAAATTTGACAATTTAGATTGGGGATACTCTGACAGCAAGGTGCGATGTTGCTTCCCCCTAATGGCAGGGCGGTAGTGGCAACCCTGCTATCTCCATTGGTTATGCTCCTCCATGTGGCAAGCGTGATGGCCTCGTGGTGATTCTTTTTATCTCATGACCGCTGCACCCATAATTTCTGCTTCTAGATTGTTCCGTCGTTTTCTCGGTTGACTGGATTTTCTATGTTGTCAAGCGTCATTCTTTGTGTGCATCCGTCTTTGATTCTTAGGTATGCTTGTAGTCCCACTGTGTCTTCCACTCGCTGTTTCAGTTACAACTGATTTTTGTCATTTCTTGGTCTTGGTAGTTGACACTAGGGTACTGGCCCTTAATTTTGAGAGGACTAAGGAATTGCCTTATTAATTGTGAACATGGAACTTTTTAGCAAAATAATCGATGGTTTGACTTCTTTGACAAAATTTTGGTTCAACAACAGATTTCAAAAGAACAAAATGATCCTTTGAAGTTCACTCTTTGACCAACGTTTGGAGATGGCAAAAGCAAGAAACCTTCGAGAAATTCGTTGTTGAAGTAAGTAGCAAATGTGCAATCTAATCTGTACTTTTAATTTCTTACCATTGTTGTGTGTAATAGGGCTTTAGACTGTAGCACTTGTTGCTCCTGTTATTCCACGGCAAAGACTCATCTATTTGATACACTTTGATTTTATTAGGTAAGCTAGGACTTGGAAGTAGTCGACTAAGAATGCATAAGCCATTATTCATAGAAATTTGGATATTTGGGTTTCTATGATTTATGCATTATATTCTGTGGGAACAAAAACTACAATTCTTCCCATGAATCCGTTAATATGGCTTTTCGTTTATTGCAACTAACATTTTCAACTATAGTAATAGAGGAGAACATGAGTGCATGTTTGTCTGGTAGATAATTAACCTCACTTCCTTACATCCTCCAAATTCAAAAACAAAACGTGGATGTCGTAATAGTGGTGGCAGAAACATTCTTAACTTATATATCCTATCTCATGAGCCATGCATATTTGAGATTTTATTTTCCTTTTAGTATCTTAGTAGTGTAGTCATTACGTACAAAGATTAACATATGTAGTTTACTATGATTGATCTGCACCCCTGTTTTAATTTGTCTTTGTTGAATGTGTTGGAATTATTCCCTAGAGGCAATAATAAATATAGTTATTATTATAATTCCTGTATCAAGATAATCGTTTATTATCCATGCTATAATTGTATTGAATGAAGACTCATTTACATGTGTGGATACATAGACAAAACACCATCCCTAGCAAGCCTCTAGTTGGCTAGCCAGTTGATCATAGATAGTCAGTGTCTTCTGATTATGGACAAAGTGTTGTTGCTTGATAACTGGATCACGTCATTAGGAGAATCACGTGATGGACTAGACCCAAACTAATAGACGTAGCATGTTGATCGTGTCATTTTGTTGCTACTGTTTTCTGCGTGTCAAGTATTTATTCCTATGACCATGAGATCATATAACTCACTGACACCGGAGGAATGCTTTGTGTGTATCAAACGTCGCAACGTAACTGGGTGACTATAAAGAAGCTCTACAGGTATCTCCGAAGGTGTTAGTTGAGTTAGTATGGATCAAGACTGGGATTTGTCACTCCGTGTGACGGAGAGGTATCTCGGGGCCCACTCGGTAATACAACATCACACACAAGCCTTGCAAGCCATGTAACTTAGTGTAAGTTGCGGGATCTTGTATTACGGAACGAGTAAAGAGACTTGCCGGTAAACGAGATTGAAATGGGTATGCGGATACTAACGATCGAATCTCGGGCAAGTAACATACCGAAGGACAAAGGGAATGACATACGGGATTATATGAATCCTTGGAACTGAGGTTCAAACGATAAGATCTTCGTAGAATATGTAGGATCCAATATGGGCATCCAGGTCCCGCTATTGGATATTGACCCAGGAGTCTCTCGGGTCATGTCTACATAGTTCTCGAACCCGCAGGGTCTGCACACTTAAGGTTCGACGTTGTTTTATGCGTATTTGAGTTAAATGGTTGGTTACCGAATATTGTTCGGAGTCCCGGATGAGATCATGGACGTCACGAGGGTTTCCGGAATGGTCCGGAAACAAAGATTGATATATAGGATGACCTCATTTGATTACCGGAAGGTTTTCGGAGTTACCGGGAATGTACCGGCAATGACGAATGGGTTCCGGGAGTTCACCGGGGGAGGGCAACCCACCCCGGGGAAGCCCATAGGCCATGAGGGTGGCGCATCAGCCCTTGGTGGGCTGGTGGGACAGCCCAAAAGGGCCCTATGCGCCATACAAAGAAAAATCAAAGAGAAAGAAAAAAAAGGGAGGTGGGAAGGGAAGGAAGGACTCCCACCCACCAAACCAAGTTCAACTCGGTTTGGGGGGGGAGCCTTCCCCCTTGGACTCGGCCGACCCCCTTGGGGCTCCTTGAGCTCCCAGGCAAGGTCCCCTCCCTCCCACCTATATATACGGAGGTTTTAGGGCTGATTTGAGACGACTTTTCCACGGCAGCCCGACCACATACCTCCACGGTTTTTCCTCTAGATCGCGTTTCTGCCGAGCTCGGGCGGAGCCTTGCTGAGACAAGAGCATCACCAACCTCCGGAGCGCCGTCACGCTGCCGGATAACTCTTCTACCTCTCCGTCTCTCTTGCTGGATCAAGAAGGCTGAGATCATCGTCGAGCTGTACGTGTGCTGAACGCAGAGGTGCTGTCCGTTCGGTACTAGATCGTGGGACTAATCGCGGGATTGTTCGCGGGGCGGATCGAGGGACGTGAGGACGTTCCACTACATCAACCGCGTTCACTAACGCTTCTGCTGTACGATCTACAAGGGTACGTAGATCACTCATCCCCTCTCGTAGATGGACATCACCATGATAGGTCTTCGTGCGCGTAGGAAATTTTTTGTTTCCCATGCGACGTTCTCCAGCAGTGGTATCAGAACTAGGTTCATGCGTAGAAGTCTTCTCGAGTAGAACACAAAAGTTTTAATGGGCGGTGATGTGCGTTTTGCTGTCCTCCTTAGTCTTTTCTTGATTCCGCGGTATTGTTGGATTGAAGCGGCTTGGACCGACATTACTCGTACGCTTACGAGAGACTGGTTTCATCGCTACGAGTAACCCCGTTGCTCAAAGATGACTGGCAAGTGTCGGTTTCTCCAACTTTAGTTGAATCGGATTTGACCGAGGAGGTCCTTGGATGAGGTTAAATAGCAACTCATATATCTCCATTGTGGTGTTTGCGTAAGTAAGATGCGATCCTAGTAGATACCCGTGGTCACCACGTAAAACATGCAACAACAAAATTAGAGGACGTCTAACTTGTTTTTGCAGGGTATGCTTGTGATGTGATATGGCCAACGATGTGATGTGATATATTGGATGTATGAGATGATCATGTTGTAATAGAAAATATCGACTTGCACGTCGATGGTACGGCAACCGGCAGGAGCCATAGGGTTGTCTTTATACTAACGTTTGTGCTTGCAGATGCGTTTACTATTTTGCTAGGACGTAGCTTTAGTAGTAATAGCATGAGTAGCACGACAACCCCGATGGCAACACGTTGATGGAGATCATGGTGTGGCGCCGGTGACAAGAAGATCGTGCCGGTGCTTTGGTGATGGAGATCAAGAAGCACGTGATGATGGCCATATCATGTCACTTATGAATTCCATGTGATGTTAATCCTTTTATGCACCTTATTTTGCTTAGAACGACGGTAGCATTATGAGGTGATCTCTCACTATAATTTCAAGACGAAATTGTGATCTCCCCGACTGTGCACCGTTGCTACAGTTCGTCGTTTCGAGACACCACGTGATGATCGGGTGTGATAGACTCAACGTTCACATACAACGGGTGCAAAATAGTTGCGCACGCGGAACACTCGGGTTAAGCTTGACAAGCCTAGCATGTGCACACATGGCCTCGGAACACATGAGACCGAAAGGTCGATCATGAATCATATAGATGATATGATTAGCATAGGGATGCTTACCATTGAAACTATACTCAACTCACGTGATGATCGGACTTGAGCTAGCATAAGTGGATCATGAACCACTCAAATGACTAGAGAGATGTACTTTTTGAGTGGGAGTTTAGCGAATAATTTGATTAAGTTAAACTCTAATTATCTTGAACATAGTCTAAAGTATTTGTGTTGTAGATCATGGCTCACGCTACAGTCATCCTGAATTTTAATACGTTCCTAGAGAAAGCTAAGTTGAAAGATGATGGAAGCAACTTTGTAGACTGGGCTCGTAATCTTAAGCTAATCTTACAAGCTGGGAAGAAGGATTATGTCCTTAATGCTGCGCTAGGAGATGAACCACCCGCTACGGCTGATCAGGATGTTAAGAACGCCTGGTTAGCACGTAAGGGGGACTACTCAATAGTTCAATGTGCAGTCTTGTATGGCTTAGAACCGGGACTTCAACGTCGCTTTGAGCGTCATGGAGCATTTGAGATGTTCCAGGAGTTGAAGTTTATCTTTCAGAAGAACGCCCGGATCGAGAGGTATGAGACCTCCGATAAATTCTATGCTTGCAAGATGGAGGAAAACTCGTCTGTCAGTGAACATGTGCTCAAAATGTTTGGGTACTCAAACCGTCTAGCTGAGCTGGGGATTGAACTCCCGCAAGAGGCTATCACTGATAGAATCCTTCAATCACTGCCGCCAAGCTATAAAGGCTTTGTGTTGAACTACAACATGCAAGGGATGAACAAGTCTCCCGGCGAGTTGTTTGTGATGCTGAAAGTCGCAGAGTCTGAACTCCGTAAAGAGCATCAAGTGTTGATGGTGAATAAGACCACTAGTTTCAAGAGAAACGGCAAAGGCAAGAAGGGTAATTCCAAGAAGAGCAGCAAGCCTGTTGCCAATCCGACGAAGAAACCCAAAGCTGGACCTAAGCCTGAAACAGAGTGTTACTATTGCAAGGATATGGGTCACTGGAAGCGCAATTGCCCCAAGTATGTGGCAGATAAGAAGGCGGCCAAAGAAAAATCAGGTATATTTGATATACATGTTATTGATGTGTACTTAACCGGCTCTCGTAGTAGTGCCTGGGTATTCGATACCGGTTCTGTTGCTCATATTTGCAACTCAAAACAGGAACTGCGGAATAGACGAAGGCTGGCGAAAGATGAAGTGACGATGCGCGTAGGAAATGGTTCCAAGGTTGATGCAATCGCCGTCGGCACAGTTTCACTTCAGTTACCATCAGGATTAGTGATGAACTTAAATCATTGTTATTTAGTGCCTGCGTTGAGCATGAACATTATATCTGGATCTTGTTTATTGCGAGACGGTTACTCTTTTAAGTCAGAGAATAATGGTTGTTCTATTTCTATGAGTAACATCTTTTATGGTCATGCACCTAATGTGAGAGGATTGTTCATATTGAATCTTGATAGCGACACGCATATACATAACATTGAGACCAAAAGAGTTAGAGTTAACAATGATAGCGTCATATTTTTGTGGCGCTGCCGCTTAGGTCATATTGGTGTAAAGCGCATGAAGAAACTCCATGTTGATGGACTTTTGGAGTCACTTGACTTTGATTCACTTGACACGTGCGAACCATGCCTCATGGGCAAGATGACTAAGACTCCGTTCTCCGGAACAATGGAGCGTGCAAGTGACTTGTTGGAAATCATACATACCGATGTGTGTGGTCCGATGACCGTGGAGGCACGCGGCGGATATCGTTATTTTCTCACCTTCACTGACGATTTGAGTAGATATGGTTATGTCTACTTGATGAAGCACAAGTCTGAAACATTTGAAAGGTTCAAGCAATTTCAGAGTGAAGTGGAAAATCATCGTAACAAGAAGATCAAGTTCCTACGGTCTGATCGTGGGGGTGAATATCTGAGTTTCGAGTTTGGTGCTCACTTAAGACAATGTGGAATTGTTTCACAGTTAACACCGCCTGGAACACCACATCGTAATGGTGTGTCCGAACGTCGTAATCGCACTCTATTAGAGATGGTGCGATCTATGATGTCTCTTACTGATTTGCCGTTATCGATTTGGGGTTATGCATTAGAAACACCTGCATTCACTTTAAATAGGGCACCATCAAAATCCGTTGAGACAACACCATACGAATTGTGGTATGGCAAAAGGCCAATGTTTTCGTTTCTTAAAGTTTGGGGATGTGATGCTTATGTCAAAAAGCTTCAGGCTGAAAAGCTGGAACCCAAAGCGGAAAAGTGCGTCTTCATAGGTTACCCAAAAGAGACAGTTGGGTACACCTTCTATCTCAAATCCGAGGGCAAAGTGTTTGTTGCTAAAAACGGAGCTTTTCTCGAGAAGGAGTTTCTCTCGACAGAATTGAGTGGGAGGAAGATAGAACTTGACGAGGTTGTCGAACCTCTCATCCCTCTGGATGGTGGCGCAGGGCAAGGGGAAACCTCTGTCGTTGCGACGCCGGTTGAGGAGGAAGTTAATGATGATGATCATGAAACTCCAGTTCAAGTTTCTGTCGAACCACGCAGGTCGACGAGACCACGTGCTGCTCCAGAGTGGTACGGTAATCCCGTCTTATCAATCATGTTGTTAGACAACAATGAACCTGCAAATTATGAAGAAGCAATGGTGGGCCCAGATTCCAACGAATGGCTAGAAGCCATGAAGTCCGAGATAGGATCCATGTATGAGAACAAAGTGTGAACTTTGGAGGTACTACCTGAGGGCCGCAAGGCTATTCAGAACAAATGGATCTTTAAGAGGAAGACGGACGCTGACGGCAATGTGACCGTTTATAAAGCTCGACTTGTGGCAAAGGGTTTTTCACAAGTTCAAGGAGTTGACTACGATGAGACATTCTCACCCGTAGCGATGCTTAAGTCCGTCAGAATCATGTTAGCAATAGCTGCATTTTTCGATTATGAAATCTGGCAGATGGATGTCAAAACGGCGTTCCTTAACGGTTTCCTTAAGGAAGAGTTGTATATGATACAACCCGAAGGTTTTGTCGATCCTAAGAATGCTAACAAGGTGCGCAAGCTCCAGCGATCCATTTATGGACTGGTGCAAGCATCTCGGAGTTGGAACAAACGTTTTGATGAGGTGATCAAAGCATTTGGGTTTATACAAGTGGTTGGAGAATCTTGTATTTACAAGAAAGTGAGTGGGAGCTCTGTGGCGTTTCTAATATTATATGTGGATGACATATTACTGATTGGAAACAACGTAGAGTTTTTGGAGAGCATAAAGGGTTACTTGAACAAAAGTTTCTCTATAAAGGACCTAGGAGAAGCTGCTTACATTCTAGGCATTAAGATCTATAGGGATAGATCAAAACGCCTGATAGGACTTTCACAAAGCACATACCTTGATAAAGTTTTGAAGGGGTTCAAAATGGAACAGTCCAAGAAAGGGTTCTTGCCAGTTTTACAAGGTACGAGATTGAGTAAGACTCAGTGCCCAGCAACTGATGAAGATAGAGAGCATATGCGCTCCGTCCCCTATGCTTCAGCCATAGGTTCTATCATGTATGCAATGTTGTGCACTAGACCGGATGTTAGCCTGGCCATAAGTATGGCAGGTAGGTTCCAGAGTAATCCAGGAGTGGATCACTGGACAGCGGTCAAGAATATCCTGAAGTACCTGAAAAGGACTAAGGAGATGTTTCTCGTGTATGGAGGTGACGAAGAGCTCGCCGTAAAAGGTTACGTCGATGCAAGCTTTGACACAGATCCGGACGACTCTAAGTCGCAAACCGGATACGTATTTATTCTTAATGGGGGTGCGGTAAGCTGGTGCAGTTCCAAGCAAAGCGTCGTAGCAGATTCTACATGTGAAGCGGAGTACATGGCTGCCTCGGAGGCGGCTAAGGAGGGTATCTGGATGAAGCAGTTCATGACGGATCTTGGAGTGGTGCCAAGCGCACTGAATCCAATAACCTTGTTCTGTGACAACACGGGTGCCATTGCCTTAGCAAA
Source organism: Hordeum vulgare subsp. vulgare (assembly GCF_904849725.1). Lineage (NCBI taxonomy): Eukaryota > Viridiplantae > Streptophyta > Magnoliopsida > Poales > Poaceae > Hordeum > Hordeum vulgare. The sequence goes on from NC_058523.1 coordinate 19,066,161, forward strand.
GGAACCACGGTTTCACAAAAAGACCACACACATAAAACGACACTTCAACCTCATCCGCGACTACGTCGAAGGGGAGGACGTAAATATATGCAAAGTGCACACGGATCTGAATGTAGCAGACCCACTGACTAAACCTCTTCCACGGGCAAAGCATGATCAACACCAGAACTGTATGGGTGTTAGATTTATTACAATGTAATTCGCATGATGATGTGAGGGCTAGATTATTGACTCTAGTGCAAGTGGGAGACTGTTGGAATTATGCCCTAGAGGCAATAATAAATATAGTTATTATTATAATTCCTGTATCAAGATAATCGTTTATTATCCATGCTATAATTGTATTGAATGAAGACTCATTTACATGTGTGGATACATAGACAAAACACCATCCTAGCAAGCCTCTAGTTGGCTAGCCAGTTGATCATAGATAGTCAGTGTCTTCTGATTATGGACAAAGTGTTGTTGCTTGATAACTGGATCACGTCATTAGGAGAATCACGTGATGGACTAGACCCAAACTAATAGACGTAGCATGTTGATCGTGTCATTTTGTTGCTACTGTTTTCTGCGTGTCAAGTATTTATTCCTATGACCATGAGATCATATAACTCACTGACACCGGAGGAATGCTTTGTGTGTATCAAACGTCGCAACGTAACTGGGTGACTATAAAGATGCTCTACAGGTATCTCCGAAGGTGTTAGTTGAGTTAGTATGGATCAAGACTGGGATTTGTCACTCCGTGTGACGGAGAGGTATCTCGGGGCCCACTCGGTAATACAACATCACACACAAGCCTTGCAAGCAATGAAACTTAGTGTATGTTCCGGGATCTTGTATTACGGAATGAGTAAAGAGACTTGCCGGTAAACGAGATTGAAATAGGTATGCGGATACTAACGATCGAATCTCGGGCAAGTAACATACCGAAGGACAAAGGGAATGACATATGGGATTATTTGAATCCTTGGCACTGAGGTTCAAACGATAAGATCTTCGTAGAATATGTAGGATCCAATATGGGCATCCAGGTCCCGCTATTGGATATTGACCGAGGAGTCTCTCGGGTCATGTCTACATAGTTCTCGAACCCGCAGGGTCTGCACACTTAAGGTTCGACGTTGTTTTATGCGTATTTGAGTTAAATGGTTGGTTACCGAATGTTGTTCGGAGTCCCGGATGAGATCACGGACGTCACGAGGGTTTCCGGAATGGTCCGGAAACGAAGATTGATATATAGGATGACCTCATTTGATTACCGGAAGGTTTTCGGAGTTACCGGGAATGTACCGGGAATGACGAATGGGTTCCGGGAGTTCACCGGGGGAGGGCAACCCACCCCGGGGAAGCCCATAGGCCATGAGGGTGGCGCATCAGCCCTTGGTGGGCTGGTGGGACAGCCCAAAAGGGCCCTATGCGCCATACAAAGAAAAATCAAAGAGAAAGAAAAAAAAGGGAGGTGGGAAGGGAAGGAAGGACTCCCACCCACCAAACCAAGTCCAACTCGGTTTGGGGGGGAAGCCTTCCCCCTTGGACTCGGCCGACCCCCTTGGGGCTCCTTGATCCCCAAGGCAAGGTCCCCTCCCTCCCACCTATATATACGGAGGTTTTAGGGCTGATTTGAGACGACTTTTCCACGACAGCCCGACCACATACCTCCACGGTTTTTCCTCTAGATCGCGTTTCTGCGGAGCTCGGGCGGAGCCCTGCTGAGACAAGATCATCACCAACCTCCGGAGCGCCGTCACGCTGCCGGAGAACTCTTCTACCTCTCCGTCTCTCTTGCTGGATCAAGAAGGCCGAGATCATCGTCGAGCTGTACGTGTGCTGAATCCGGAGGTGCCGTCCGTTCGGTACTAGATCGTGGGACTGATCGCGGGATTGTTCGCGGGGCGGATCGAGGGACGTGAGGACGTTCCACTACATCAACCGCGTTCACTAACGCTTCTGCTGTACGATCTACAAGGGTACATAGATCACTCATCCCCTCTCGTAGATGGACATCACCATGATAGGTCTTCGTGCGCGTCGGAAATTTTTTGTTTCCCATGCGACGTTCTCCAACATAATGTTACATATAGCTTGTCTTTGCTGGATGTTACATATGTAGTAACTCCTACTAAGCTAAATCAGACACGAGAGAACTTTGTGGTGACATAAGCACTATCTAAGGAAGGTACGGATGCAAGTTCACATGTCTTTTTTGATTTTATTTGTAGCTACCTCTTGGTTATTAACTTATGACGCAGATGCTTACTTTGCTACTAAGTTAGCGGTGTTGCTGAACATTCCATTAACATCGACACCGGCATGGTGGCGCTCGAGGAAGGCACGGGCGTGTCAGACCAGTTGCAGAAGCATTGGACCAAAGCTGACATGGGGCTTGCGGCGTCCAGTGGATTTGATGCACAAGCTGTTCCTGGATCCCAAGGCCATCATGGCCGGCCAGGGCAAAGATGCACAGAAGAAGGTATGACTCACATCTCTTTGTAGGTTGTATCATTTTGTTGTGTTGATGTGGTGATGTTATGGGGGCGTCCCATTTTCTGAATTTGGATCGCGGTGCAGGTCTTGGCAGCACCCAATATATGGCAGGCTAAACGGCGTGTTGGCATCTCCAAATCCTCAGGCGGTTGTCGCAGGGCAGTGGGCAACTATGTTCTTAATAAGTGGGCTGTGATAGCGATTTTTCTAAGTTGACATTGAGTTTCAGTTACAAGATAGGCACATCTATTACTTTGTAACCTATCGTGTTTTTATAGATATGTAATGCTACTGCAATTGCTAATATAATGGAGGCAACACTTATTTTGCCAGTTCTAACAAAATTGCCAGTTAATCGAGTATAATGTCCTACTAGAATGTTTAAAAAATGAACTATAGTTATTCTAGCAGAATCAATACGTTTTTTTGCACGCATGTGACCTATATACTTATGGTCTGAATATCGCATTTATCATAAGGATAATTTTGGTCTTGTACTACTATTGGAGTGATCAAAATACCTGCTCTTCATGCTTAAGTATTACTCATGCTTAATTTTCTTGTATTCCTGAAAGTCATTGTTCTTCATGCGTAACTATTATATTATTGTTGTTATAGGATATCCTAATCAGGAGCAAATCAAATTAGTGAATACTATGCCATTTCCATTTTGTTAGTTGCAATCTCCTCTCCTGTGAAGGAACTTGTAATGGATCTGTCAAAGAACGCTTTTGTCAAGAAGCAACAACATGCTCGTGTCAGTTTTTTTATTGTGCTCCATTGCCATGTTATGTCCATTTCCGTGCGGCAGGGGACGGATCCATATCCGGGGATGGCGTGCAGGTGATCTATGAGGCGCGGGAGGAGGTCCGGTGGCGGGGCTTGAACTCCAAGTTCATGGCCGCGGCGTTCCTCACTGGATCCAGGAGCGGTCGCGGGCGACGCTGTGGAGGAGGCGGTGGCGGCGGCAAACTCGCACCGGACGGCGGCCCGAACGACGCAGCGCGACCAGGCGGAGGAGCTTGCGCCGGTGGGGAGGCAGAGGCGGACGGCGGCCACGGACTCGGGAGTGGTCGCTGGCGCCGCGTAGGAGGCGGTGGTGATACAAAAGGACCAACCAACCTGCTTGACCTTAGCTACATGGCGATCTGCATGTCACGCACAGAAACCGTGCGTTCAAGCACTGCTGGGGGGTTACTTCAGGAAAACGTTGGTGAGCACGATCTTGGACTGCAGCGACGCCTTGTGGATCTCCAGACCCTGCAAATTTTAGAGGGAATGCAACGCGACGGTTGATTTTGATCGATGCTGATGGTTAACAAAGGCAGGTGGAATGAAAGAGAGAGCTGGTGATGGGATTCTTAATCACCTGGTCATAACCAAGCTGCAAGGTCTTCTCCTGGAGCGCGGCGAGGTCCCCGACGGCGAGTGTGTTGAGCAGGGTGATGCTGGAGATGGAGGACATGGGCGTCACGGTGAGGTCGTCCATCACCGTGTACGTCACGATGCCCTGCACGAACCCCGATGTAATGTATGTAGTTAAACATTAATGCTTCTAAGTTTATGTGACAATATACCTGTGTGAATTTTAAAGAATTAATTGTTGGATGCATCGTTTGTTATTGTATGTTTTCTAAAAAAAATCTTGAAACTCAGAATAAATCTTTGAGTTACCAAGATTTTTGAAAATGTAAAGATTGCTTCAACTTGTGAATAAATTTAAAAGAAGAAACATTTTCTTGCATTTGTGTACAAAATTTCTAAATCAAGCGATGATATGTGAACATAATGTGTTCATCATCATTAGAGATTATGTTTTTTTTCTTCCGTGACAACGCACGGGCCATTTTGCTAAAAGAAGTTATTTTGACTGCTTAAAAGATAAACCGTGTCCTCCTATTTTTTCATAAACAGTTATTTTGACAGCTTAAGAGATGGCGTGGTCATCTGGTTGTTACATGATGGACAGTGGGTGCCGCAACTGTCCGTCATGTAAGTCCGGCAGTTGCTGCTCCTACCGCCAGGGGCACCAAATGACCTACCGCCATTGTAGCAGTTGCACTGCATGCTGCATCTATAGAACGTCTTCGCCTGTGGGGATGGTGGTGCCGACAAGCCCAGGAGGGAGCTCTTGCTGCTGGCCGCCGGCGAGAGGACAGAGGGGGTGGAGCAGCGTGTCCTTGGAGGCGTCGGGCTGGACGTAGGTGCCGTCGAGCCTCTCCACGCTGCTGTAGAGGCTGCCGACGCAGCCGACCATGGCGTCGTTCCCGAGCAGCTTGACGGCGATGCCGACGGGCAGCGCAAGGAGGGAGAAGAGGAAGTCCACCACGTCCTTGCTCGCCTCCGCGAACAGCACGCGCCGGGCCTTGGTGTTGATGAGGAGCTTCATGCTCAGCGCCGTGGTGGTCGCGGCGGCCGCCATCCCGGAGCTCGGCGGGTGGCGGCACCGGCGGCGTCTCGCTCTTCCCTCAGTCACTTGTGTTGTGTGGTGGGCTGGCGGCGAGGACGGAGGAGAAATGAATGTGCTCGAGTGCTTGACACCGAGCGAGCTGTTGAGTATTTGAGGCGCCGGCTCGCGGATTGGATTGAGGTGACGGGACGGTACGGGCAGGGCGAGGGAGAGAGAGAAGGTGCAGGGGCATGGCGTGTGCGGAGAGCAAAACGATATGTGTTGGCAGGTGAGTGTGACCGCCGTGACAAAACAACGAGCGATTGACCGACCGGATATCTGAGCGCACGGCAGTCGAGTCCAGTAAAATACTTAATTTTAATAACATCTCCCCTCCTTTACCCTTGCAGGATATGGTTTGGAAGGTTTGCTTAACACCCTACCCCTCTTTACTTTTTTGTAGCCCGGTGCAACGCACGGGCATTTGTACTAGTAGATTATAAAAACTAAACAGACACATTATTAAAAACTCATAATCTATTCTATCCCAGCTAAAATCAGATTATGGATCGGTAATGACCGATCACACTTGTAAAGTTGGAGATAATACATTCGTGCCACCGCCATCCTTCTCCTTTGTAAAAAAACCAGAGGACAGACAGGTCATTATGCAATGTAAAAACTGGATTACAGTTTAAATAATCTGGTCTTCAAATATGTTCACCTAGATTATTTTTATAAACCAACTTATATAATGTATCTTCATAATCTAGATTATCTTAATCTATTATGGTTCGAAACAGGGCCTAAGATATTGTACACCGGTTATTTTAACGAGACAATTCTTCACATGCTGTACCGTGCTATTAGTGACCCTCTTTTTTTTCAATGGAGGCAGCATGACAGAGGCGATGACTTGGACGAAGTAGGGTGTCTACAGGTTAGATGCTTTTGATCTACTCTTCTCTTCCTCGGTGGTGGTCGGTGTTCTTGTGTGTTGGACCTATAAGGTCTTATCATGACGACTTTCCGACTTTCTACTATAACAAGGCTTGTTCGGCACTGATGACGGAGGGGCGATGACGGCGGCGTGGCTTTGGCTCATTTCAGTACTTGTAGTCGTCGCTAGGTGGTTCATAGACCTGAATGTATTTTTTTACCTCTTGTGTTATTTGTACTATCTTAACAGTTGAAGAATAGATTGAATGTCTTTCTCGCAAAAAGAAAAAAGAAATCATTAGTTGATCTGCATTTCCCAGTTGATCATGTATGCTCGGCCACGGCCATAGCGTGGGTGGGGCGCGGTCAGCTCGTGGTGGTTTCGGAGCGGGGCCGTGGGGGAGTCCGCCTCGGACTCGATCGATGACCTAAGCTACGTAGAGTACGTAAATAAGTTGCGAACCAACCAGCTGAGACCCATCCAAGATCCAACCCATCGCGTCAATTCGACAGGGCTACCGTTTTCATCCACGTACGGGGCGATCATCGTCGCACAAGCAAGAGAGCAGACGTATGGCGGCGACGGCGACCGCAACGGGGGCATTGCGTCGGGTGCTGCTGCCGGCGATCAGGCGGCGACTCACCACCGCTACCGGGCAGCCCCTCATCTCCTTCACCGACGCCCGCGCCGGCACCACCAAGGTTGGCGTCCGTCCGTCCGTCCACCGACATGGATTATTTCAGAGGGATGAACTATTTAGGAAACCTTTTGCTCGCGATCCATTGCAATCGTTTCTTACGTCCGTGGGAATTTCAAAATTTTGCAGGCTCATCAGGCGGAGGTTGCTGCGCGTCGGCTGCTCAGGAAGTACGCCTCTTGCTTCCCTGCCATCGGCCAGCACTTTACTGAGAAAGCACACATGTGATCTTTCATTTGATCCATCGCTGACAAATAATGGTGTTATTCTTCCTCGTGCAGGCAAAAGCTGCGGGAAGATGGACTGAGCGGTATGTTTAACCAGGTCGGGGTGTGGTCGATGCTCACGGGCGCGGCCCCCTTTGCGTTGGTGTACGGTTGGTACCTTCTCAGAAGGGACAGCAAACCTCAAGATTGCTCTCATCAGGGTGGTTACGGCCCGGCAATATCTTCGATATATGAGAGCTAGCTAGGTCAGCTCGAACTCGGGCTCGATATAGGGTCAGTACTCGGTATGGATTATTTAGTCGAGCACGGCCAGTGCCTAGCTATGTTGGACGCACTGAGATCACACAAGAGGAGTGGAGGCAGTGGTTAAAGGAAAAGAACCATGGTCGGTGTTATATAGATAGAACTAGATCATTGTTGGCGCGTGTTGCTGCGCCCGTCTATTTTAAAGTTTTCTTGACAAAGAGATTTATAATTTCTTTTTATATATAATGAAGACAAGATAACGCATGAAAATAATAAAATAGATTAAAATAACAATGGAGTTGACCATTTAACCAACATGTTTCATCATAGGTTTCTGTCTAGAGACAACACATGTATGACAATGTATCACAACTAATAAACAAAATTACCAGATTAGCAATTGTAAGACGAAAAATAAGATATGAACAACCGTGGGTACTGCAACACACTTACCTAATTAATTGGACGAACTCCACATTTAGTCTGGACCGCTATCTTTTTGTTGGAAGAGTACATAAAAGTTTTCATGTAGGAAGAGCCAAAGACCTCATAAACACATTTTTTTTCTTGTTGTAGAGTGAAGGAAAGCAATGAGGGATGCTATGAAACAAAGACTTCCTATAGTTCGGTAAAAGGAAGGCTTGCTATTGTCCTCCGGATAAACATGTACTCCCTTCGTCCGGAAAAAATTGTCCGGAAGACAGTGTAATGATGTTTTTGCAAAACAATCCTCCTGTTTTTATAACTCTTACAAACAGATCCCTGACTCCATCTTCTTCCTCCGCCCCTCGCCCGCGCGTCGCTAGGGTCCGGCGCCCCGCTTCCCAGGACCTGCTCCCCCGCCACCGTCCACGAACAGATCCACCGCCACCGTCCACGAACAGATCCACCGCCGCCGTCCAGGAACTCCGCCACCGAGATCCTGTCCTGCCGCGATCCCCTACATGTCGCCGCCGCCCTGGACGGAAGAGTCTTGGCTCTGATATGTCCTTCGCCGGCGTCATCTCGGTATGCCGCCAAGGTCCTCCCGGTGATTCTCTGCCACCTCCTCAAGCCCAACCATTCCCCGTGCGGAAGGTGTCCATGTTCACCCAACAGCCGCCGTCCTCCTTTTCCTAGCTTCGGTCTGCAGTCCTCGCATGCGCCGTCGCAGGATCAAACCTCGCTCTACCACCCGACTGGAAGGTAAGTGATGATATTTGGCTTTGTGCCGATTCGGCTGGGCATTCCTCTGTTTTGGATGGACTCGTGTATCTCTTTCGAGGTGTTCGAATGGCTGGTGGACATCTTGTTCATCTTAGCTTACCTGTTTATTCTTCATATGTTTTCAAGAGAAACGATCAAACAAGTTCTCTTCTTGAACATCATAGTCATAGTCATAGTGATCTGAAGCACCAAAATTATTATAGTGGTCATTCCTGCTCTCTTGATCAAAGCTACCTTGCCTGCTTCCTATATCCTTGGTGTGGTGCCTATCAAATCCAGCATCTGGCAACCTTTCCTCATGCAAATCAAACGGATGATCTTCAGGTCTTCTGATGTTGCTTTCTTTTTCCGACGGATCATGAAAATATGGAGCCTCAGATGAATCATCAAAATATGGAGGCCCAGATGAATGAGCACGATGTGGTTCAGTTGGCATGTGATACATATCAGTATGATTTTCAGGAGCATAAGAGTGGAACTGAGATGAGTACGGAGTTGACATATTCTGGCTATGTTCAACCAGTAAAACTGAATTAGGGATGGTATTTGTACCTGTTGGAACGAAGAAGGAGAAGCATGACAAACATCTGAAACTGAATTAGGGATTTCCATTTGCTTCTTCCTTTTCGAGACCAGATCGCATTGTTCCCGTGACCAGATATCTGGCACTTACCTCAGTAATAATATCAGGAACTGAAAAACAAAGGGAGAGATATCAGTACTAACTCAAACTGCACATAATTCATAATTCAGTTAAATAAAGGTGCAGCACACAAGGTTTTGTTCACTCACAATCACACAATTCGCACAGAATTCATACAAACAACTGACTGAATGGCACTCTCACTGAACGAGGCATTATCAAACACAATCATAACTAAGCACAGAACCAACTCACCTGCATCTATCTCTCTGAACCACCAAAGCCTTCCAAAATCCCACACCAATTCCACCATTTTGCCCGATGCCCCGCAGCAGCCACCGCCACTGCCATCCCCGTACAACCAGCAAAAAAAGTAATAACCCACGAATGAGACATCACAACTTCAAAATACTGGGGATGGATGGCAAACAAGCAGAAACGTTATTCTACCTCTGTAGTCTACGCAGGAGCTGGCTCACGAGACCGTGACACCTCACCCTTTGCCTCCGGTTCCTGCACCACAACAGCCGTGTCCGTATCCCTGACCACCACCTCCTCGGCCTTCGTCTTCGTCTTCGTCTCAGGTTGATTTAGACCGGATCAAGGGTGGAGCGGCGTCCTCCATGGCGTCGGCGTCCCGATGCACAAGCGAGCTGCAGAGACGCGTAGTGGATCTGAGATGGAGAGCGGATGGGTGAGGAAGAGAGGATGGAATTTGAAAGAGTGGAGGGACTTACCGGAGCCGGAGTATGCACGGGGCAGTGCCGCCACCGAAGCTGGCAAATCGCGAGCTTTAAAGAAAAGGGGACTCCTTCCATCTTGAGCTCCTGATGAGGAAGAAGAGAAGAGGCGGAACGAGCGGGAGAAGGCGGGCGGCGATCGGTGGGGCGATAGAGACAGCGGCGAGACGAGGCCCGGAATGCTGGCCGTCGTCACTGGTGGAAAGGGGGGGATTTTGTTGTGCGGGGAGTTGCGGGCGAGCGTGGAACGGTGGTGCGGTGGAGCTGTGCGGTGCCGCTGCGTCGTGAAGCTTGGAAGGCGGCGCGACACGGTGGTACGAGGAGCTGCGCGGTGGCGCTGCGTCGTGGAGCTTGGGAGGCGGCGCGGCGCGGTGGCACGGTGGATGGATGGAGGAAGATGGAGGGGGAGCGCGGGTTCGGTCGGGCAAACGTGAAGGTTTTTTTTGGAAAAATGCCTCGGTGACAAAAAATTTCGGAGGGAGTAGTAACCAAAGCAATGTCCTGAAAACAAAGGCTTGCTATATAGTCCCGCCAAAAAAGCACTTGCTCTAGTTCTCCGGATAAAGTATGTAGTAACCAAAGGCAATGTGAAACAAACACTTGTTGCTGTCATCTAGATAAGTATGGAGTAACCAAAGAGGTGTCCTAAATACATCCAGTTGTTCCACATAAACATTGGAGTTAAAAACGCAAGTTAATTTATTATGTATAGATAGGTAAATGACACACTATGAATTCTAATATTGGCATTTCTATATCTCGAATATTGGAAAGTATTTATATCATTATGCTTTATTTTTTCTAAAACCAAAGAGTAACATATAATCAATCAACGATTTACGAGTGGATTATAGAAAGCTGCAACTTCTTTGCGTTGTAAATGGGAGAAAGAGAAAAATAATTAAAAAATACATCTAAAAAACACTGGTTGTAGTAAGGATCAAATACCACAGTTGACGGAAATGCTGGCAACTTTAGTAAGTATTCCTTCTACTTGATTGTTGGAAGCATATTTCAGACTACGGACCACTAATAGATGTTATGCAACCATAAATAAATCACATTGTTCTTAATAACCTAACCTGTCCAGTTATATACGGCTAGAGCAATGGATAATACTGTGTGAGCAAATCCTTGTTGTTGTGTTAGCCGATGTAGCAAAGGTCCTTACCCCATTCAACTTCTCTCAATTCTGCCTATTAGGTGCAATATTTTGTACTGAAGAATACTGCACAAGACATAGAAAGCATCCTTAGTCATCTCCATAGTGAAAATTTAGACTACTCACCTATCTGAAATGTAGAAACTGAAGTCAACACATGCACGACAACCTTCGCAAGATCATGTGACAGGAGATCTGTTAGAGATACGGAAGATCAGACAGCGTAGTAGTACCTCAGCTTTCCGCGTTTGTCTCCAGAAACATAATTTAAGACTGGAAAGATATTCAAATATTTGAGGAGATCTACTGCGGGAGGGAGACGAGACGCTCGAGGAGATTCATCTGTGGCAAGGCACCCGAAGAAATCCAGCGCTTGATGGTATCCAGTCAATCAGGTCGAGAAAGGGGATGCACGTGAATCGGGGGCGGTCAATCCAGTCGACCATGGTAATCTGCCTGCAAGGTAGAGGGTCACCTCGAGAAGCGAACAGTTGCCGGAAATCGAGGAGGTATATAACCATCACAACACGACCTTGATGGCGGCTGATGTGCGCCACTCGCCGGTGACGGATAATTGCAAGGTAGTTATACACCAGGTATCATGGATAGGATATAACTCATCCACTTAAACTTACTTCACATCTCCTAATAATCTACATAAGAAAGAAAGTTATCAGCTCTTTTGCAACATTTATCCTCTTTCTTAAACTACACAATTGTGTGCCGGGAAGGACACATGTGTATATTTATATTATAGATTAACAAAAAGGAACTTTGCAAGATAAAAAGAATTGTTTGTAAGGCCAGCTACATATACATAGTAAAAAAAGGAGACACTAATTTATGTTCTTGGATTTTAATGGATTCATAAACCCATACCTCTTAATCCGTAAGTAGCATCATCTCTATCACAAATTTGTATTCTTGACAGCAGTCAGCTTAGATGTATTCTTCAGTTATTAACTGGTAGGAACAAACATTTTTATTTCACATCGTATAACTCCACCAAATGTATCCATCTAATTATTTGCTTCAAGAAACTGGGAGCAATGAATACGGATTGTCATATTATATAGAACTTCAAGTGATAAATATTTCAGTCCAAAAATCATTTTTGATGGATAAAATGATAGGAGAGCGGCTGAACTTTTGCCAATAACCTGCAGTGACAGAGTGGCATCAAGCTGACAAAAACACATGTCTTCACTGTTGCAAGCCTCGGCCTCCTCCAAATCTCCCTTGAGGCTAGTGGTGATGTGAAGGAAGTTAGACGGTCTCTCATATACAAAAGAGACTGAACTAAACCAGGCGGTGACCCGCACGAGTGGCTGCAGCAAGGAGCAATAGTGACGGGGAAGAGGAGACGTCGCACCTCTGCAACCACCGTGATCCTGTCGAGCACCGCATCCTCGCACGCATTGCCTCGGGTTGATCCTCTCTCCTGCGTCGGATCACTCGCAAGCCCCGCCTCGGACCCGCGCCGGAATCCCTCGCGAGGCTTGAGTTAGGTTGTCGCACCTCTGCAACCACCGGGATCCTGTCGAGCACCGCATCCTCGCACGCATCGCCTCGGGCTGATCCTCTCTCCTGCGCCGGATCACTCGCAAGCCCCGCCTCGGACCCGTGCCGGAATCCCTCGCGAGGCTCGACTTAGTTTGTCGCACCTCTTCAACCACCGGGATCCTGTTGAGCACCGCATCCTCGCACGCATCGCCTCGGGCTGATCCTCTCTCCTGCGCCGGATCACTCGCAAGCCCCGCCTCGGACCCGTGCCGGAATCCCTCACGAGGCTCGACTTAGGTTGTATGGAAGAAGAACGCCCGAATAATTTTGTTGAGGGAGGAGACGCCGCCGTGAGCGGCGGCGGGGAGAGGAGGGGGCATCATGATCAGCGAAGGGAGATGCTCGTTCGCTGTGTTTTATTTTCTTATCAAGGCTGAAGCGGGCTTTGCTGCCTTGGGCCGACTAGGAAAACTGGTCCGATTAACCCCACCGCTCCAAAATAGTTACGGGAGTAGCTGCCCTTACGACTTTCGGCCCAGTTCGCGGCTAACGAAGTGCTAACTCTAATCGGATGGTTAGAAACATTTAACAAACAAAATCAGACGGCCAAAAATACCTAATTCACGAGAGAGCAGGGATTAGGCTCAGTTTTACTGTCCTTAATTCAGTTTACATTACACTTGATCTATACTTTGAGTTGCAAACCTCGTGTATCTCAATCTCCTGTAGCCAAACGTATCCAAGCTATCGCTCCAATAACTTGTGTATGCCACGGCATGCTTGATACTCCCTCCCTTCCAGTTTACAGGGTTTATCTTGGGCCGGGCGGGTAAAATCTAGGGCCATGTGCGAAACTGAAAAGTGGGACCCTATCCAACGTTTTGGGTACCGCCCGAGAAAAATGGTTACCGGGCGGTAACCGCGTTTCCCGCCGCCCTACAAGAAAGATGTATTCCGAGCAAAAAAATCCGATTTTTTTGAACTTTTTGAATTTAAACGCTCGAGGTATAGTCAAATAGAGAGGCATCTCAATAATTTTCTCGCTAAGCACTTGAAGGCTAGAGTCGGTCATGGATCCATCTGACGAGGCGACGATTTTAAAATTTAGGAGAGGAAGGTACGAAGGCAATAACGACAGCAGTCTAAATCTGAGCGATCTGATGAGACGAAGGGGATGAGATGATATGTCTCGTATAGCAACGGTACCCTTTTTAGACCGATGTCAACATTTCCATATTATCGATCGAGTGTTTTTTTTTAAGAAATATCGATCAAGCACCTGTGCTCGATGGCCTCGACTCATCCCAACTCCAGCTCCAATGACTTGTGTATGCCAGGGCTTGTTTTATATTTCCTCCGCTTTTAAATATAAGACGTGTTATATTGCATTGTATGTAGTTCATGGTGAAATCTCTAGAAGGTCTTATATTTAGAAACGAAGAGAGTACTATATACTCCCTCCTTTCCGGTTTATAGGGCTCAAATCTGAAATCTCATCAACAAAGATGAATTATGAAAGAATGACATTAGTTTTAACTAGACAATGAAATATTTCTCACATATTCAATTTCCGAGAAAATAAATGTAGCATCCTCCTTCTTATTGGACTTGCATGATGAATGTAAAAAATAATGCATGCATAGCCACTCATTTCTTTTCTCTAAACTGTATGAATTAAATATGGCGTGGGACTCAAAGCATTTTAACTTAATTAGACTCAAATGGGCATAATACTCCCTCCGTCTCAAAATTCTTGTCTTAGATTTGTCTATAAACGGATGTATCTAAATACTAAAATATGACTAGATACATTCATATCTACACAAATGTAAGACAAGAATTTTAGGACGGAGGGAGTATAACTTAATTAGACTCAAAATCAGCATAATGCTTCAACAGGAGACGACGAGCACGAGGACGATGAGCGCAGAGGCTATCTAGCTTGGAGCAGCGTGGGCGGCGGGTTTGCTCCAACAGGAGGCGACCACAACCAGCCGAGGGCGAGCGCGACGGCAGAAGACATGAGCAACAGATGAACACAGGGACGACGATAGCCGCACACCTACGACGATGTCGACCTGATGTAGTGTGCCCCTGCGACCAGTCGAGGTCTCCCGTGGGTGGCAGGCAAGCACAATGGACCGAGGACGATCGGGGCGCTACTCTTTTCTTTTTTTCCTATCGTGGAGAAACTGCTTTGCTAAAAATCAATCGACTGAGACTTGACGAAGTCTTAAACGATACTATAATCCGTTGATTTTGCATTGAGATTCATGCGAAGTCTCAAGCGACCGAAACCTAGACACATCCGTGAAGAAACCCCATGGTCGGAGATAGATGAAGGCATATCTTAATCTGACGGTTAACAAAAGGTTGATCCGGTAGCTGGGACGCGACCGGCCCAGTGTTTCGGCCGGTCCACGGGCGCCTAACACTGGCCATTAAAATATGCTTTCGTCTCCGTTCCGTGGGCCGCTCGATTCATGACCATGATAATAAGTTGATTCAAGACTCGATTCCAGCTCAGGCCCATCGCATCGCATTGATTTGCCTCAAACAGAAAACAAAAAACTTAACCGGAGTTGAGCGTCGAAACAGCGAGCGAACATATGGCGACGACAACGGCGACGGGGGTGTTGCCTCGGGCGCTGCTGCTGCCGACCATCAGGCGCCGACTCGCCACCAGCACCGGGCAGCCCGTCGTGTCCTTCACCGGCGCCCGTCCCAGCACCACCCTGGTAGTGGTTGGCATGCCTCCCTCATCGCATACACTTCAGACATCAACTATATACACATAATTAATCTACGTTCCTTTCTTACTGAATCTGTGGGGATTTCAAAATTTTCGCAGGCTCATCAGGCGGAGGTTGCTGCGCGTCGACAACTCAGATGGTAGGCCTTCCTTCTTGCTTGCGCTGTCATCTGCCAATACGAGCTCCTAGGAACTCTTTTGATCCATGGCTAACAGTTGAAGGCTATTTTTCCTTCCCTTGTGCAGGCACAAGATGCAGCAAGACGAGGTCATTGCGTGGGCGATCATTGCGTTGCCCTTTACGCTATTTTACTGCCGGGATCTCTTCCGAAGGGTGCGTAAACCTCAAGCAGATTGCTGCCATCCAAGTGGCTCCACCAGCAGCCCGGCAAGCTAGCTAGCTAGGTGGGGATGACCTGGGGCTCCAACAGGTCAATGTATAGATAATGCATGTAATCAAGATTATGCAATTTGTCGAGCACGGCTGTAGTCTGCGTCCGGAGAAATACACTATTTTTCATATGTGTATGTACTGCCCTTTTTGTCTGGAATGTGTTAATGTGCTTTATAGCGTGTTAAATGACCAACTATAAGTACTTTGTGTGTTGCCATGGAATTTGCTAATATGTTTATGTTTAACTTTAAACCATAACTTCCTACTAATACAATTTATTTGATCCATGGTGCATAAATAATGTACTGTATTTCTGTTATGTGTGCTTTAATCCTTTCTGATGGCCATCGCGATTGTGCCTCTGCATCAAATTTCTTCACCCTCCTCTTCCCCTACGATCACATCATCCAGCTCCTCGTTCTTCAGATCGAGGTGCTGCAACAACTCCTCCAGATTCTTCCTGGTCCAGCCGGCCGACGACGAGGACCCTTCTGGAGCCGCCATCTAGGGTTAGGGCGGGATGTACGTTGAGTGGATGGGCCAGCCACCCGATCACAGCACCTACTGCAGCAGACCAGGATGATCTGAGCTTGCAGGAGAAGGATCGGCGTCGAGGTAAACTCACGACGGCGAAGGGATCGCCGCGTGAGGATGAAAAACCCTAAGCGAGAGAGTTGGTTTCGAATATGCACAGACGGGCTGAAACGAATGGCCATGCTTCAGTGCTTCACGTACTAAATTGGCTGATGTGGTACTAAACGCACGGTTAGGTTTTGCATCAGCACATCCACGCTTGCTGCATTGGGGCTGCTTTATCTCGGTCCATGCACCCCGTGCAAGTTCCACCCCCTCGCTTAGGCTGGTTGTAATGGAAGTATCATATACTAGTATCATGCACATGATACTAGTGTATGATACTACATCCGTAATGCATAGTATCATGTGCTAGTATTATAGAACAGTTCATTTATTATCATGCATGACACATAGTAGTACAACATTTAATATGATACGGTATCATAATATGATACTCAACCCTCTCTTTTTCTCATTTAATTTCATGCCACCTCACCAAATATGCCTAGTTGACATGCATGATACTACTTATGGTACTCCCATTACGACCAGCCTTATGCCGCAATCTAGTGTGGATTAGAATAAAGTTCTTTCTACAGTTAAAATATTCCGACCTTGCTCCTCAATGACTAATCCGGTCAGCGGCGGCGAGGGGGGGGGGGGCTCTCTTCCCCCGCTCGATGGTGGCCGACGCGGGTCGGTGTGGTCGGGCGGGGACGCGGCGCTGGCAGAGGGCGTGGTGGCAGGCGGTGGTATCAGGACCGTTGCCTGGTGGCGGCGTGATGGGCCATATGGTGCCCGACACACGATGCGCCTGGTGTTGTGACGGCGGCCACAGTCGTGAAGCTCGTCGGCTCACATTTGGCGGGTGGCCGGAAGGACGTTTGGGCCTAGCCGTGTGGGCGGTGGGCTGACGGCGAGTGTGGGCTGGCTCCCGGTGCGTCACCGTTCGTCCTTTGAGCGGATCTAAAGACGACAGCCTTCCCCGAAGCTTCTTCCTGCCACGCTGCTACCGACGTCCTCTGATGCCCAGATCTGGCGGTGGTGGGGCTGAGCGTCTGGTAGGGATGGACTGAGGACCATGGTTTAGATTAGCATAAAGTTGTTCGTGCAAATCTGAATTACTTAGTCAGGGTAAGTCCATAATCGCAGTGATGAAACAAATTTTCCTAATTGTGGGGCTGATATCAAGTGTTTTAAGTCAGGATGCCTGTGCTGTTTAGATCATACATGAAGATGAATTTGATCGATGTAGGCTTTGTATTATAAACATTTAATTAGCCTTTTTTTTGTAAGAAGGGTATAATAGTAAAATAGTAACCTAATCCCTCCCGTCATTTTTGCTCTCCACGCCTTCCTCCTCTAAGTCTCAACTGCCACGGTCTGCTTCCCTCGCCCGGCGCGGCCGACGATTCTTCGATTCCGGTGGTAGTTCCGATCGACATGATTTCCCCCCTCCATGGAAGACTAGCGTCTCGTACTCGTCGTGACCAGCGTTTGTACTAGTCGTTCCTGTGACAGCTCATCTCATGTGGTCGTTCGATGGAGCAACGTACCTCACCCTCCTTCCCCTAATCCGCTGTTGCTGCATGCTATTGATGTTGTGCCGCTACTATTGATTTTCCTATTGCTGATGTCCTAAATTAGTTTATTCACTTGTTGCTGATTAGGGAAGGGACCATGACATGGCATATGATTAGGGGAGATGAGATCAATAGATATCAATTAATTAGGTTGTAACAATACAATAGAACAGAAGGGGTTGTAGTACCCTAGCACCGGTCTAGTAACTAGAGTGTCAGCTTCTGACATAGCATCTCCACCTTGACTGCGATCTTTAGTATTTTTTGCTAGCTTGGTTTCATGGTAGTTAATTTCAGAGATTCAGATATAGACTGACTTACGGTACTGGAAATATTTTTACGGAAACTTGCTCAGCTATTGATGCCAAACAAAATCCATGTAAGCGAGCCCCTTTTGCTGATATTGCAAATTTTGTGCCACAGGCCAAAAAGAACACAAGTTTTGTTTCACTACACACATTACACTGTATATTGCCCATCCAAGAGTTCATCAACATCAAATTGTGTCGGTACTTTAACCAAAGGGAAACAAGGTTAGTCGTCTTTGATCCCGTCCAAAAACAAACATGGGGATCACAATATTGTCCTTTATGGAAACTTTTAATTCTTGATGCTGATATTAGGTTACTTTCCCAATAGCTACGAACAATCCGCCTTCTGTTTTTCCAACACGTGATTTTTCATTGTTGCTATTGACTAAAAGGTATGCACGTTGGTTGAGAACTTTAAGCATGTTTACTAACTTTGGATGGAGTTGTATTGAAGAAAACCACGCGTTCCAAATTTCATATGATTGTAAAATTTGGTTTTGTTTACATTAGCCTTGTTGTGCATTATAATTTACAAGTGAGGTTATGTAAATTTTTCCTTTAACTTTAAGATTGAAGGTTGCATGAAGAGCAGAACATGAGAGTCTCTCAACAATGCCAATGCATGTGGTATTCTTTGGCATCACATTGAGTGAAATGGGCACTCTGCTCATCGGTTGGTGGTAATTTCTGCTGTCTGGTTACTTTATTTGGCATTGTTACACAAGCTCCAGCATGTCTGTGCCTCACGCAATCGATCTTCAGGAGTAGTCCAGCTGTGTATCGGCATTGTAAACGAATGCGGTACTGGGTTGACGTGTGATAGGAATGAGAAGGTTTGGTTGTGTTACCTTGTTGTATTTTGGCTAGTTGCAGACTTCTTAGGACTTGTAATATTCGTGCATATGGAAAGCTATGCACAAGGACATATTAGACTTATTATGTGGGTATTTAACCTGATGTAGGCGTTTTTGGAGGCTTTTTTTTGAATGCTCCTTCGGTTCTGGATCCCATGCCGAGTATAAGTTGAACATGTGTATATGTGTGTTCCTTGTCGGCCACATACGCCACAGGTGTCCTGAGAATAATTTCATCACAATCTCTAACTGATTGTAATTGTTTCCCAATTCCATAGCTTTGTTCTGCTGGAATTTTGTCTACTTATGGGCCAGCCCAATATATATTTTCAGAAAATTCCTAATAAATTCTAGAGGCCCACGCAACCCATTTGTGCAAGGCAAGAGGTGGAAATGTTTAGTCCCACATTGCTAGTTTAGTGGGAGTTGGACCTTCTTATAAGTGAGGATGTTTTCACACATGTATGAGCTTGAGAACAAGAGAGACATACACGCGCGCTCTTCCTCCGCCGCCCGCCTCGTCACGACGCGGGAATAAGCCGAGCCGAACTAAATTTTTGCCACGCACGACTGGTATACGAAAGGTCACTCGGAAAAGTTGAATGTACTTTTGTTCTAGTGGATATTGAAAGTGAGTCTGTTCGTTTCGTATCCCTCGCTCTCTTCGGCTCCCGTCGTTCTCTTCAGCTCCCGTCGATGGCCTCTCGCCTACTTCTCCTGCGCCTATAAAAGGGAAATCGCTCCTCTCCAGAGACGACGCATCAGAATCTCTCTATCGCCACCGGTTCCTTACTCTGTGCTGCTACAACGTTCTTCCCCATCCCGGCTTGCGGCGTGCATCGTTCGTCGGGACAGTAGGCCTACGGGAGAAGGGCGATAAGGTTTTTGGGGAGCGCTCAGCGCGACTACTGGCTTCCATCATGTTCGTCGGGACAGTAGGCTTCCGAAACTCCGTCTCTTCGAGATCCTGTACGGGAGAAGGGTGATAAGGTTTTTGGGGAGCGCTCAGCGCGATTACTGGCTTCCATCACGGACTCCGACGATCTCTTCCCGGACGACGACTACTTCCCCGACGTCGACCACCTCTTCGGTACCATGGCCAACGACAACACCAACGCCAACACCAATCTTACTGCTGCTGCAACTCAGTACTTACTCATGTTCTTCTTCTTTGAGTTCCTACCGCAACTTTTTGCTATAGTATCACTTCTAGATATGTTATGTTTCTGCTCATCACTCCATATGGTACCTTGTCTATATAGAACGATTACACATATGTTCTTTTCTAGATCCTACGTGCACATGTCTTCTGTCGTTTCATCTCTATATTGCATGCCTTGTTTCATCTTTATTATGATGGTTATGTTTATCCTAGCTTTTCTTTTAATAAAATCCTATGATAAATTGCTCTTATTTCCAACATGTTCTTGGCGACGGCCCATATATTCGCCGGAGTCCCTCTCGCACATATCTATGTACTTGCTTGAATTGTCTCAAAAAAATGTACTTGCATGAATCTTAGATTTCTTTGTGCATACCCTGTCCAAAAGCGTAGAAAGGTATTCAGATCAATGTATAAATGATGAAGCATTGATGATGACAATGGCTTCAATTACCCCCACCCGAAGGAAAGTTTCCCCGGTGGAATTGCTCTGCGAGAGAGAAAAAGTGTTCCTTCCCAGGTGCTGCCATGAGAAGGCGGCGCTTCATCCTGAAAGTCTTTTTTTGATATATTTTTTTAGGGCAAATAGCATCTTATAGGAGAATATGGACCCCAGAGGCTGGGTGGGGGAGCCACGAGCCTACATGGGACGCCCAGGGTGGTAGGACGCGCCAAGTGAGCTGATTCATATCACCAGCACTATCATCCGAGAATGGGTAGTTCTTCCCAATGTAGAAGTCAAATTTCTTGATAATGGCATTGTGCATGCTCATCCTGCTGCGGTTATAAAATAATTTTGGTTTGTGTGTCGATGACATAATGATAAAATAAGTAAATAAAAAGAGCGTACCTTCATGCATGTACTAGTAAATTATTCAGTACCATGCATGCTTCTAATGCATGCTTTCTTTAATTTTGAAATAGGAACAAAAGAGTATGGAGGAAGCATAGAAACTGATCAATAAGAGTTAAACCTGACGACTCACGTGATTTATGGAGGGGTAGTTGCCAAAGAAACAAATTGCATGCAAACTGCGTAGCAGGCTCACGTTGTATTATCCCATCATATGCATTGAATTAGCAAACAGAAGGAGCTAATCTCACGTGAGCCTTAAACGTCACACAGATTTACCCTTTCACAAATTAATTGATCCCACTTAATTTTTATAATGGTTCCATCATTACATGTAATTTTCCGTAATTTCAATTTCGTAACTCCTCGTAACTCCTACTTTTCCACCGTTAGATTAGGGTGGTGGATGGACGGCTCCTAAAGTAGCTCTCTAGATATATCCATTTATATTCATTTCTGAGACAAGTAATTCCGGACGGAGGAAGTATTATAAATAGTAATTGTCGCATTATTTTGCAGCAATTGTCATTTAAATTATACCTAGTGACTATTTTTTCATATGTACAATACACAATATATGAATAAAATTGGGTTTCTGGTCGTCTGTCGTGGCCATTTTATAAAAAAGCCCCTGCAGTTCTAGGTAATCAATCCGCACTCCCTCTTTAAGTAACTGTCCAGGAAAACGTTTCGTTCTTACAAAATAAACCTCGCGTTTTCCAGTATTCCATCCGAGATCCTTCTCTTAAGATAAGGTTTCGTTTTTGTGTAGGTGTAGGCTTGGAGAGGGCGGCAGCCATGGCGGGGAACCGGTGTACTTCTCCCTCCCGCCTCCCCACCACCAACTGGGCGCGAACCCCACGGGCCTCTACGCGACGAGCGCGTTCGGCGCCGTGGTTGCCGCCGTCGTGCGCTGCGCGAGGCGCACGGGCAAGCGGCGGTACCCGTCGGAGAAGCGGCGCGCCACAAGGAGCAGCTCCGCCAGACCACCACCGAGGAAGGCGGCGTGGCCCGGGAGGGTGGCTTCTGGCGGCTCTCCAAGCTCGCCGTCCCCGCCAGCGACGACCCCGGCAAGGACTTCCTCCCCCCTGCTCGTCCTGATGCTGGGCCTCCTCCTACCTCAAGAAGCCAGCGGGAGGCCGCCGCTCGTCGGCGGTGAGGGCGGCAGCGGGAAGCCGTCGCTCCTCTCCCCCACCAAGTCGGTCGTCTTCAAGTCTACGCACCGCCTGCCCCAAAATGCAGAGGAAGGCGACCGCCCCGCGGAGGTGAGCGAGGTAGCGGGGGCCTCCCCGGGGGCGACGGAGGAGCGAGCCGAGAGCTCGATGGCGTGAGCGAGCGCGGCAGTGGCAACGGAGGAGGGAGACGAGGGCCCCGCGAGCTCGATGGCGGGCGCAGCTGTTCCTGGATTACTGTGGCACAGGCATCAGCGACCAGGTGAGAAATCGAGAAATCTGAACTACTGGGCCTGCTCTTGTAACTTTTACCCAGATGTTTTTCTTACTGTCTCCCTTGTAACTGCATCCACAGTAATCATATGAAAAGAGTTATGCTGTAATGGTTTCTTTTGGGAATAATAGGAGATGCTCCATTTTGGTTGTAATCCGTACACATTAAGTTTTTCCCTACACTTTCCTAAACCCAGGCTGGAGTAGATGAATCCTAGAGCTTCAACGAGCTTTGTGGGTAAATCCTAAATTGGGACATGGTGGCAATTAATATGAACATATTAATTTGTTATATGTGGTTGCAGAAGTATTGGTCAGTCATTTTAGACATAGAATCATGTCATTGTTACACCAAAATACAAGTGCAGGGCTTTAAGAAAATGCAAGTGCAATAGCCCAATGTGGCTGATATTGTGATAACGAAGCAATATAAAGTACTTTCATAATTGAAAGCAGATAATTCGCACTCATGGCAGTTATTTTTTGAGAAAACACATCTATTTTGGAGTTGGTATGCTGGCTTCCTTACATGGTATACAAACAATATATAGTCATTTTTATTTTGCAAACATCATATGTTCTGTCCAAGCCACCCACCTTTTGTAAGGTCTATAATTCTAAGTTCAACCTTTAATTGGCAACTAATAAGTGGACATCTGATTGATGATTTATGCGTAGAGAGAAAACTTAGTTCAGTTTTTAAAATAGTAGTTGTACTATTCCTAAATTTTGTTCGAATATCTCGCTATTCTGTTAGACTTGAACTATTTTCAATTTTCCTTTCACTCGATACTTCGGTGCTAACAAACAGTCTTTTCTTTAATTGGCAGCAATTTCCAGTTGGGTGGGTATTGCTCGTTTTCATTTACATATCTTTTCCATGGCTTTTGTTGAAACACAATAAATTTTCGTAGACTACAATGATCATATTTGTCTTTTCATTCCTTGGCTAGCTTAAATTTTACCAATCTGGTACATGGTTGACATAGGAACTAAGATGTGGAGATACAGTTAGCTAATGTCAAGCATACTGGAGGAACAAAGAAGTTTATGTCAGTATTTTTTCCTGTTCAAGAGATTTTGTGGCCCTTCTTGATATGTCCAATTGTTAAATATAACACTGCATCAACCAGACCTTAATCCTCCACTTTTGCATCAACCAAATTATTTGTAGGATTTACATAAGATTGGTGCAATTTGATGAACTTGAATTGTTTTCTATTGGACATTATAACTTTTATGAGTTTTTGGTGTTCGCCCGTTGCAACGCACGGGCACTTTTACTAGTATGAATAAAATTATATTCGATTGCCTTATACTCCCTCCATCCTAAAATTCTTGTCTTAGGTTTGTTTAAAAATGAATATATCTAAATACTAAAACATGACTAGATATATTCATAAGTTAAGACAAAAAGTTTAAAACGACGGGAGTATAAGCTTGTCAGTTATTATAAATACAATTGTTTCAGTTTGTATATCTGTTCTTTTTTTTAGGCAATCCACCTATCTCTGTTCCCCAAAGCCCCCACACATATTTGGCCCCGTTGTGGCCGCTAGATTCCTGTTGGGTGCGGTGCAGGCCCGTGGTGGATTCCGACTCTGACTCGATCCATGACCATGTACGTAATCAGTTCAGGCCCGTCGCGTTAATTAATTAGGCAAGGGCGATCGTTTTCGTCCACGTACGGGGAGTTGATCGTGGAAACAGGAGAGCGAACGTATGGCGACGGCGGCGGCGACGACGACTGCGACCGGGGTATTGCGTCGGGTGCTCCTGCCGACGATCAGGCGCCGACTCGCCACCAGCACCGCAGGGCAGCCGGTCGTGTCCTTCACCGGCGCCCGCGCCGGCACCACCGAGGTTGGCATGCGTCCGTCATCGCATACACTTCAGAGTTCAGACATCAATCAACTATATATAGATTAACTAGTGCGTTTCTTTCTTACTAAATCCATGGGAATTTCAATAATCTCGCAGGCTCATCAGGCGGAGGTCGCTGCGCGTCGACAACTCAGAAAGTAGGCCTTCCTTCTTCCTTGCGATGTCATCGGCCAAGACGAGCTACTAGAAACTCTCTTGATCCATGGCTAACAGTTGAAGGCTATTTTTCCTTTCCTTGTGCAGGCAAAAGATGCGGGAAGATGAACGGAGCGGCATGGTTCATGAGGTCATGGCGTGGGCGATCATCACGTCGCCCTTGACCATCTTTTTCTTCCGGGACCTCTTCCGAAGCCCCAAGCGACCGTAAACCTCAAGATTGCTGCCATCCAAGTGGCTCCACCAGCCCAAATCATAGTGCATGCATTGCCCTTTTTTGTCTGGAAAGTGCTAATAATGCTGCTTTATAGTATTGTAAAGGGATAAGTATATTTTTCGTCCTCGAATTCTGGCGATAGTATAGGAATCGTCCCTCAACTCCGAAACCGGTAAAACTCAGTCCCTCAACTATTTAAACCGGATACTTTTCATCCCTCGCGGCACTTTAAGTGGTTTTGGTATGACGTGGACCCGGTTTTGACTAAAACTGTACACGTGGATTGTTTTGACCGCCATATCACTTAAGTGTCCCCAATCTCTCTCTCTCTCTCCCGTGCATTCTCTCGATCCCCATCTCACACACGAACCCTAAACCTAGCAGCGGCGGCGGCGGCGGCGAATCGCTCATGGTCTGCGGCGGCGGCGGTTGCGGCGGCCGGCGGTGAGGTGGAACTACGGCGGCGCGGTGGCGGGGCCTATGAGGCGCGGCGGTTGCTGGCAGGCTGGGTAGGGGAGCGGCGGCAACGGCGATTCAGGCGGGGGCGGCCTTGACCCGCGACAAGGAGCTCCATTGCCGGAGGTAATTTGTGCGTGCACTCATTGCAATCTTACATTCAGGAGCAAGGGGAGGCCTCATGTTGTGCTTGTCTCTTGTATGAACTAGGCCAGTCCGCCTCACCGCCGGCCGCCGCAACCGCCGCCGCCGCAGACCATGGGCGATTCGCCGCCGCCGCCGCCGCTGCTAGGTTTGGGGTTCGTGTGTGAGATGGGATCGAGAGAATGCACGGGAGAGAGAGAGAGAGATTGGGGACACTTAAGTGACATGGCGGTCAAAACAATCCACGTGTACAGTTTTAGTCAAAACCGGGTCCACGTCATACCAAAACCACTTAAAGTGCCGCGAGGGACGAAAAGTATCCGGTTTAAATAGTTGAGGGACTGAGTTTTACCGGTTTCGGAGTTGAGGGACGATTCCTATACTATCGCCAGAATTCGAGGACGAAAAATATACTTATCCCTATTGTAAATAACCAACTAAGTACTTTGTGTGTTACTCCCTCCGTCCCAAAATTCTTGTGTTAGGTTTGTCTAAGAATGGATGTATTTAAATACTAAAACGTGACTAGATACATTCATATCTAAACAAAACCAAGACAAGAATTATTTTTTTAAGACACACGTGATTGGTGATTTTTTTTTTATTTCGCAACACGCATTGTGTGTGACAAAACACATGTGTCCTTTTATCCATGCAAGGGATATGTTGATCCCAAGTGGTTAATCCCCAGTGTTGCTTGGATAGAATCGAGGCTAAGGAAGCTATTTGGAGTAAATTGTAATCTTATAACTCCTGTCAGGGTCCTCCTTGTTAAATCCCAGGACCGGCTTGTAATTTCCTTTTTCTAGTTTTCTTTTAGGATTAAATTCGACCTCCTCTCAGGGTACTCCATCCTGAACAAATGACCGAAATGAAATTATTGGATTACATTATACAAGCTTTTTAGCACTAATGTTTAGCATATTATAATGAGGGTAGTAGTAATGGGCGAAAGTATCGCTTGATGGTTTGCATAGAGAAAAAAAGTGAAAATAGTTTTGGACCTATCGAAGTATCAATCAATAAGATGATGCGTGATCTTGAGGCTTGTACTGCATGTTTTTTGGGGTATTTATCAAAATTGATCTGGGTAACTCATACATTTATGAAAAGTATGCATGCGAGCAAGAAACCATATGATTCCGTTTTTCATACTCCATATGCCACTCATGTACCCACTGTTCTATCAGGATCTAATCACACAAGATGTAGCCAAAACAGCGAGTGTTACAAGTTAAAGGTGTGCCATTACACTAGAAATGAGTTATTGTTGTTCTCGGTTTCAACTTCCAAATGGTTTTGTCTAATAATGCTAATATGATCCAACTTTGGAGCTTCCTAACGGAATTTCAATGATTCTGGATCTTACTGCTTGACTTGATACATAAATATGAGAATAACTACCCACCCTTTTACGGAATGAACAGTGCACATTTGTTTGAACGACGAGTGCTAATATTTTTTGCCCGTAGGTATCTAGAGTTGTATTGAAGTGGCGGAGATGCAACAATGAGTTGTCGGCTCCATGATTTTCCAATTAGTATGCCTGACATGGACCCAGTATCTGGCATATACCAAGTACCAGCCACCTGTGAAGTGGGTTTGTAGGAAATAATTTCTTAATTTGATAACTCACGTATACTGTTTAATTTATGTAGACATTACTCAGCTGGCACAAAGGTTGCAGTCCAAATTCATTCCATCAATGCATAACTAGCACTTAAAATGTGCTTCATTTAATATGCTCTATGATTTTCAAGCATGTTGTGGCGAGCACCCCTATAAATAGATCATGCTTGCATTTTGAGTATTGTATCAGATGGGGACATCTCCGTGCTAGGTTTCTGCTTAATGTTACATGATGTCCCACCTTGTGTGTTTTTGTTAGATTCTATATGTTTTCTAAGCTTGGTTCTAACAATGTAATCTTGAATCGTATAGTACATGGCTTAGCTATTTGCTAATATATAAAAAGGGTAAAATTCAATCATTTTGGGCTCCAGTACTTTTTTGTTTTCTCTAAGATGTTGGTTGCATGACTCTAGTGCCGAGGACACTCGACAACGGCCAAAAAGCAATAGCCAAAAATTTTACCAAACCTTCTCCATTTTTTACCAAAACATGTTGATGCCATGCGTGGGCACCATGCAAAGTTTTATGTTTCCAGACATAGCTTGTATTTTTTTTGAAATTAGAAATAGCAATATTATCATTGTTTGGTATCGAGTATTTGCACCATAAGGTGTGGCATTCCGTTCATTTTCTTGGATAAGGCCTAAACATATACTCCCTCCGTCCCAAAGTTATTGTCTTAGGTTTGTCTAAAAATGAATATACCTAAATACTAAAACATGACTAGATACATTTATATTTAGACAAATCTAAGACAAATTTTTTGTGACAGAGGGAGTACTATATAATAAAATGAGGATTTTCAACCCAATTTTGCCAACTTTTAAATGCACCTGCAGTTCAAATTTTACTTATATACACACAACTGTATAAAAATGCACCAAACGAGTTAATAATAGGAAACAAACCAAGAAAATGTTAAAATTTTGACATAGAACATGTAAGGTGTATTTTAAGCATAGAAAAAGTTCAAGGCGAACGGATCTTCAAATCTAACCCGTTCCTTCTGAAAAACTAGGTTCTAACTCGGATAGACTCATTTACTAAATAGTGTACATCACAAACTTTGCGGAACCTTATGAACTTATCACCACAATATGTTGATGTGATATGAGGGAACATGCAATGCTTAATGTTTTTTGACTTTGTTATTCAGAGTAAAGAAAAACTCAGTAAACTCCATGCTCGGGGTCCTTCCTTCTATTGGATAATGCCTAAAAATAGACTAGATAAAATCAATTGAATTTTCAAGCCAATTTTGCCAACTTTTCAAGCACTTGCACTTCAATTTTGAATTATATGAACTAAGTCCCTAGTAAAGCAAAACATGAAATAAATTTAGAAAAATGAACCTAAAAATGCCTAATTTTGGCATGTAATATGTACTGGTCTATCTTGAGTGTAGAAAAGAATCAAGGTCAACCAATGAAGTAACCGCCAGTTTGCCTTCAAACCAGTAAAATTCTCTCCCAAAACATAGATTCTTACTCGAAGATGGCCTGGTTTACAAACAGTGTATGCCATGAATTTTGCTAAGCCTCTCCAATTGTTACTACAATATATTGATGACCTATGAGAGCACGATGCCAATTTCATATTTTTAATCCTTCATTAAAAAAATCATAATTAAAAACCAATAACTCCATGTTCAGAGACGAGTCCTAGCGGACAGATATTTGAAACCCTTTCCTTTTATCATATAAGGCCTAACAAAGACCAACAAAGATTTTTTAACCCAATGTTGTACGTTATTTATGCACTTGTAGTTTAAATTTTAATTATATCCACCAATTACCTAAAAGATGCACTAAATTATTACAGAAGGAAATAGATAGGAGGAGGAAAGAGATTAGAAAAATAAAAATATATAATGTAGAGAAGAACAGAGCATTAAAATGCAAAATGGAAAAAAAAATGTCAAAGAAAAAAAAATGGGTACAAAAGGAAAAAAATATGTTTGCCCATTGCCATGTGTTTGCCCGGTGCCAAATAGCAGGACTCCACAGAGTCCGACTTGCTGGGTGTCGTACTTCTCCCCAGCAATGCTACACCTATGTAGGAAACCACTTGAATTGTTTAGGTGTCCTCTTTTAATTGGGGTTAATTAGGGAAGGGCCCCACCCTTATAAAGTTAGAGATAATTACATTCCTACCACAGTCATCCTTTTCTTTAAAAAAAACAGAGAACAGACATGTCATTATATAATGTAAAACCTGGATTACAGTTTATATAATCTAACCTCCACTAGTGGAAAACGGGTCTTTGGTCGGGACCATTTAGTCACGGCCTGCCTCTGGGCCGGGACTAAAGGCCCGGCCACGTCGCCCCAATTCTCAATGCCTCCCTCGAGGCTTTAGTCCCGGCCCGTAAGGAGCCTTTAGTCCCGGTTCGTGTCCCAAACCGGGACTAAAGGGCTACGCGGTGGGCAGTGGTGGTGGCAACCGTTCGTATCCCCCTTTAGTCCCGGTTGGTGGCTCAAACCGGGACTAAAGGACTAACACGTGGCCTGCCGTAGTGGTGGCGACCGTTGGTATACCTCTTTAGTCCCGGTTGGTGGCTCAACCCGGGACTAAAGACCCAAACGGTTTGCATCCCGCGTCGTTTCGGGCGATGAAAAGCACGGACCGAAGCGTACAGTCGCCATTTCTCGTTTCTTCTTCTCTATCGCTCTCCCTCTCTGTTCTTCTCCTCTCTTCTTCCCTTCTCTTCTTTCACCATGCCAACTAGCTTTCATGAGGTGCTCGCACATGGCACGACCAAGCTCCATGTCGTCTACACAAACCTGAGCAGGGAGGTGTCGTTTTTTCTTCAACAGTTGAAGGAACGATGGTTTGACAACGCAGTGGATCATGAGAAGTTCTTGGGGCTTGATCTGGAGTACACGGCCGATCAACGCGGTGTTGCTGTCATCCAACTATACTTCACACGCCATGTCTTGATCTTCCAATGGGCGAGGTAAGTTTTGAGGCTTTCTTTGATCCAAGATAATGACATTGTAAGTTTATTTGTTTCAACCATAGTTGGTTCCCTTCAAATAGTTGTAGTGAAACAATTTTGATTAGTTGAAGGGGAGCACAATCTAATTGGAATAATGTTTCATAATCTGAAAAATCGTATTAGAATCAACTAGTGTTTAATATGTTCCATTGGAATCATAGTTGGTTTCCTTCAAATAGTTGTAGTGAAACAATTTTGATTAGTTGACCCAGATAAAATACATATAGCGACGCTAACTGACAAACCCAAGGAGACGGAGGAAAACCTTCTAAGGTTTCTAATAGATCAAAATTTCTGTGACCACATACTGTTTCCATACAACTTCAGGTGAGGGTCTTTACTCTGTTGTGTCCATTCACTTATAAGTGTAATTGATAAGTTACTGACACACACACACACACACACACATTTTATATATATATATATATATATATATATATATATATATATATATATATATATATATATATATATATATATATATATATATATATATAGCTTCCATTGGATTCTGTTGGACATTCAAATTGATAAGGGAAGAGTTGATGCCTTCGACCCATTATCGAAACCCTTGGAAGAGTTCCAAAGCCTGCAGGACATGCTCCAAGGGTAATTTTAATCATTCTTGTGCTCTATCGGTCTCTTTCGATGATTTTCTGATATATCAATTAATGAAAAACTTAGCAAATCATTATCCTTGTCGGGCAGGGTTTGGAAGCGGTTCAAGTGCGTGACTCCCGGTAACTTTCCTGAGAAGCTGACCTTTAGAGCGGCTCAGGTAAGTAGTAGTATGATATACTTCTATTAATTTTCAATACATTTATGATGCTAGATTATTATTTTGATTATATATATTCTATTCTCGTAAAGTGTGATCAGCAGCCACGGGGAACGCATCTATGCGGATACTATGTTTGCGAGACCATTCGCACGTTTACCTGTGAGTTCAAGGATCACAGATTCGACGTAAGCAATGAACATTCACACCTCTATTTTTACCCGTCATTCTTTGTTATCATGATTGATATTCATATTAATCTCCTCTTCTTATATAGCACATGGCCATGAGGACGAAGGTCCTACCAGAGCATCGCGCGATTGCTGTTGCAGAGGAGCTTGCGGGATTTCTGAGGACGGAAGCTATAGAAGACAAAGGACGATTTAGTGTAGCTAAGGGCCATTACTGATGTTCGTCCATGTAATCGAATAGACGGGCTCTAGTCCCGATAATTCAGATCTTCATATAATCGTATATATATGATCGCTTGTAATATAAGTTAATCTTATATATATATATATATATATATATATATATATATATATATATATATATATATATATGCATAATTATTTCTATTTTTAATTATATAAAAACTAATTTCCGAACACCAAACGAGGCATCACGTTAATCTCCCGAACACCTAAACCCTAAAACCCTAAAACCCAAAAATAATTTCATTCAAAAAAAAAAACCCCAAAACCAGCAAAATCTGAAAATCGTTAGTCCCGGTCCGTGTAACGAACCGGGACTAAAGGGCCTGCCACTGGGGCGCTACGAGGCGCCCACGTGGAGCACCTTTAGTCCCGGCTTGTAAGAGGACCGGGACGAAAGGTTAGGCTTTAGTCCCGCCCCTTTAGTCCCGGTTGGTGAAACAGGACTAAAGCCCCTTACCGGCCGGGGCTATAGGCCCCGTCCCCACTAGTGCTCTAAACATGTCCACCTAAATTATTTTTATAAACCAGATTATATAATCTATCTTCATAATCCAAATCATTATAATCTATTATGATTTCAAACAGGAACTAAGTACAAACGTTTATACACGCCGAAACATACAACAACAATCCGCTATACATACGGGAGCGTGGGCTTCGTGCGTGCTGAACGTGTGCGAGACGGAGAAAGCGGTCGATCAGGTGGAGCTGTACACATGGCAGGTGACTTGTTCCAACAGTGGGGTCATGCACATCGCGCAGTTACCCGGGGGCGGCCGCCCATACCTGCTCCTACGTTGGCGCCGCCCCTGCTGGTACCCACTCGTGGTCGGAATGTAGAGGACGCGTGGCCTTGCCGATGGGAGGAACGACGCCGTGGCGGCGGCTTTTTTATTTCATACGTCGAGATGTGGTGGGGCGACGGCCATCTTCTGAAAGTTTTTTTTTTGAACTGCAAATATTTCATTCCATCAAACACTGTGCCAAGCAGAATCGCTGGCAACGAAAACCTGAGCAAAGGTAGGAGCAAGACTCGGTCATACGGCTTGAGGCGCAAGCACCATCTTCGACCCATGCAGCACAAATGCAGCACAAAAACGTCTGCAACCTTATTACATGTCCGTGGGCTATTGAATATGTGAACCAGGAGAAGGCGCACTATGAAGGTCTCATGGCAAACAAAGTTTTACCTGCTATTAAAACGGCTGAAGCAGAGTATGCAGATCTTCAGCAGCTTCGACAGGTTTTTGTATGTTACTGGCTTTAATGGCCTTTTCTTTTACTTTGTTGAACTATGATTGTTTCTGTATGGTCTTCTCTAAGAGAAAGTGTGTTCTGTTATACTTAGAGTCAGTATGGGCCTGAAAATTCACATTGCCAAAAGAATTACAAAATCTTATAAGAGAACAGTTTCTTTGTAAGTAAATAAGACATAAACACAGTGTCAAACATTCTGATGGATGAACCCGCTGCACGAGGAAATAAAAGTGACGATGCTTGATTTTATTAATTGACAGGATGAAATACAAAGTAGCAAGATTAGCATGAGTGTTCACCTAATTTGATTTTTACCTACTAAATAGACAGATGGTGTTTCAGGATGATGCAGAGCCACCGAACTCATGTTTTTAGGGTATATTTTTGGGAAAGCTCATACCTTGAATAGTGGCCGAACTTAAAGCAGCAACTTCAGCTTAGCATTTATGTACTGCAATTAGAGTAATGCTGGACGTACTGTCAACTTAATACATCCAAGTGTGTGTGTTCCATTAATTTCTATGAAGCATTTCTAACACCTGGATGTATCAAGTCTTCTGCGTTACCTGACTCACATGTGAATGATGACCTTATATTCTATAGGATAACTTCAAGAAAGCCTCGGCTATTTGCCCTGAGAGTGATATGGAAGCTCTGAATAATGTTGCTGGATCCACCCCCGAACAATTAAGTGCCAAGTTAAATAGACTGAAACAGAGATTTGGTCAAGAAAGCAGAAGGTTTGGAACCAACTTGGTCATAGTAGGAGGAAAAAGTTGATGCCCATGAGTTTTTATCCTTTGTGAATAATAACAGTAATAATAATCTGAGCAGACATGCTGAGTCCATAGACGATCTGAGGGCATTGCATGAAAAAAAGGAGCAGAAAATCTTAAGTAAGCAACAGCTGTCTGCAAATTTTCGGCTGAAAATTAATGTAAGTTCATTTTTTCATGTTTTCCTACTTATGTTGGCTTCTTTGATTTTGATATGTTCATTGCACTCTACTGGATCTACTTTTGACCAAGTATATTGCTGCACAGTCATGTGAAAAGGCATTGGACTTGCGGTGGAAGAAATTCAAGAGAAATGCTGGCCTTTTGAAGCGACAATTGACATGGCTGTAAATACAAGTTCCTTTCTTGGATGTTTTTCATCTGTTTCTCTGCTGGCTTTGATTTCTCTTATCCGTTAGTTGAAACGGTTAGTCCTAGTAAGTTGTCCACTTTTCTTGTTTTGAAGGTTCAATGAGCACCTGGGAAAGAAAGGTATCAGTGGATTCACCAATGTTGATTACCAGAATAAAGTTTTATCTATTGAGGTGAGAATCCTTCAGAACATTGCCATTTTGATGTGTAGATAGTGGTTGGAGGATTTGTGCTTCATGTAACAGTTGTGTATGGTGTTGGGTGTAGCTAACGATGCCTCAAGATGCATCTCATGATAGCGTCAGAGACACTAGAGGACTGTCAGGTACCTGTATAGTTTGCCACGTTTGTAACTTGCAAGATAGTATTTTTCACATTTCATTTATTGCTCAGAATAGCATTCACCAAGTCGTGTTTCTTTAGGAAATTTTTTTGCCTCTGTTTCATAACTACAACTTTTGCGATGCATCTTGGTCCAGGGGGAGAGCGATCTTTTTCAACAATATGCTTCGCTTTAGCTCTTCATGGAATGATAGAAGCACCTTTTAGGGCCATGGATGAGTTCGATGTATTCATGGTGAGCAATATGATGCTTTCTACAACCATCCTGTTAATGAAAAATTAAACCATTTTATCCGTGGCATCTGATTTGTGCAGGATGCGGTGAGCCGCAAAATAAGCTTAGACACCCTTGTAGATTTTGCTGTTGCACAAGGGTCACAATGGATATTTATAACGCCGCACGATATCAGGTCTGAAAATCGCCTGTATTTGCCCTCGTTCCAGTTTCTTGCAAATGGATTTTTGTTATGACATCTATGTCTCCTCAGCATGGTGAAGCCTGGAGATCGGGTCAAGAAGCAGCAACTGGCCGCCCCTCGCGGTTGACTCAGGACTGGGTTGTCATCCATTGTGCTCAGTAGTGTATATATCTCCTAAGCCTTAGGATCCACCTTTGACAGAACCTGTCGGGAACTGCTCGCTTCGCATTCAAGTTGTACAATGGCTTATTTCGAAGTGTGAACCCAACCAACACCATTAACTTCATCGGCCCAGTGCCCGTACAGCAAGGTCCAAGGTAGAGATAGATTCATGTTTCTTCAAGAGGTACATTATATTATACGTAGACGATATTCATACAGTTAGTGATGTTTTCTCAGCATAATCATACTCTATCATCCAAATTAATTGACACAGTTTCAGTAAAACTTGTCAGTATTGTTAGATTCTATTTTGAAACAGAACGGGTATGGCTCTGAATGGAGAAGAATACTGGTGGCTGTTGGTTGAAACAAGTGTAGGATTTTTTAAGGTTTTATTTTTTGAAAGATGGCCTGTACGTACATGATACGGAAGCATGCACCTGATGAGCTATGCTCAGAACTTTGCTCATCCGATGTTTTTGTCTACTTGTGCTTGGGAGATATATGCATATCTGGCAAACTGCTTTTGAAGTGAGTAGCTTTAGTGCTCTGTTCATGGATTCCTGACAATGGAACGCCAAGTAAAAACCCAATCACGCGGAGACCAAGACATCATCCTGGAGAAGAGGAACAAGTGTTGCCACCCCCGACCACCATCGAGAGAAAAAGATGATGCCACTTAGGCCATTTCTAACCTTCCCGGTATAACCGGTTAGTGGAGTAAAAATTCATTTTTACTGCACTAAGAGGGACCTAGCCGATCCTTTATCAGTCGTAAGGGAGTAATTTTTTTTTACTCTGGCCCTAAAAAACCTCCTTGTATTTACTCTGAGAAATTGGATCTTAACCCACACTTTACTTTTCGCTTTGATCATTTGCCACACCCCCTGAGATTGGCAGGTAGGGCCGGGTCCATTTGCCATTGACACAATCCTATGGTAAATTATCAAACCCATCATAAAGTGTGGTAAAAGATCAAAATCCCCGACCGGAGTTCCGCCGCTGATCTAGGGCTTCGGTCCATACCATCACGTCGGCCGCCCGTCCTCCTTCGTTGGGTCTTCATCAAGTAGCTGTCGTCGCCTCCGCGTTAATGACACCGCCGTTGCCCCCTCTTTGGCGTCCCTGATGTCCCCGCGCCGTGGCGATCGCAGAAGATCTACCATGGCGTCCAACAGTGAGGGTGGGGTATTTGGTTGGCCGAGATCTGAGATAGGGAGACCGGCCAACGGCATTGACTCGACTCCTTCCACATGATCGAACTCACGCCACTCGATTACAATCGTTGGGATGTCCGGCTGTATAGCCCCAAGGTGCGCCTGAACTTCCCGTTCGGGACGGCATCTGTCCATCTTGAGCCATCGTCGTCGGGGACTATAAGTGCGACGATGGCCAGAGAGGAACTGACGACGATGGAGTTACTCGCGGGGGAGGCCGTTGACGAGGAGTACATGTCGGACCTCTACTGTCAGTATCCAGAGTTGGTGGATGCAGAGTGGAATCGATTCACCATGGAGGAGGTGGTCAGGGCGGTTGTCGTCATCTACGACTATGATTAGAAGGAGGAGGAGACCTGCCTCCAAGAATGGCATGGCATCTACCCCATCATCGCCGATGACAACACAAGGCCGGACCGCATGAGCAGTGGTATGCCGCGGGCGCAATGGATAGCGCTATATAAGAAGGATTAGTTTAAGCCAAAGTTGAATCTATTTCTAGCTTATGTAGAGTCTTTGTCGAGTTTAAGCCGAAGTTAAAATTAAGTAGCCACTATGTTGAACTTTGGTTGTTTTAATCGAATACATGTTGAACTTCGGTTGTTTTAATCAAATATTCAAACCTATGTTGAACTTTGGTTGTTTTAATCAAGTCTATGTTAAATTTTATGAACATTTCGTTTTGACCCCGTTATATATAAGGGATAGGCTAGAAACGATCAAAATCTAGTTTATTAAATATACTTCACTAAGGTTTTACTTTACCAAATACTTCACAATTTCTAGGCGATTGGTTAGAAATGATCTTATGTGCTTGTCCGGAGAAGATGGTGCCGCTCCTGTTTTGAGGATCGTGTCGTGGCCGGTCGCAGCAATCGAAGTAGACGGTTGTAACACCCGTTGATACCCGAGAAGATGGCAGCGCTTATACACTCTTCAGTAGAGGCCCAATTTCTCCTTGCTTGCATGACCTCTGTGCCACATTCCTCCTCCCTGCACGCGACAAGCGTGGTCGTTGAAAACTGCCTGTTTGAGCATTCCTCTAGGGCCACGCCTAGCACTGCTTTGAGCATTCCTCTAGTGCCAAATTTCTGCTTGAACCAAAAATTTACTAAACAAGGAAAAACTTTTTTTTGCATGGTCAAAGGAAAAAGTTTGTAGAGTATAGAAAACCCTAAAGCAAAGAAAACCAACGATTGTTGAAGCACATATACTGAAAGTGGTTCAATATAAATGTCTAAATGATGAAGAAAACTAAGCTCGTGGGTTTCAAGGTGGTCGGATATAGCCACGGTGGAGTCTGATCTTGATTTTTTTTACCCTGATAAATGTCACACGTAAGGTATGAACACATGGAAAATTCAATTATTTTTCTGACAAATTTAATGATGCGGGTCAGTGTGTTATTGGAATTTACCATCTTTCCGTGATTAAAGCCGTAGAAAAATGTTAGGTCTGAAGTGCCACGCACCTACATGTGGCACTTATCATTTGTTTTTTAATGAGGTACTGACTCAAGTTTAAAATGTACCCGCATCGAGATATGTAGCAATGAACTTTGCTTCAAACAAGTGAAATTTATATACATGCACGCACTTATGTTTACGAAAAAATAATCCACACATGAATTCCAAATTGTTGTGGGTTTAAATCGTTTTTTAAGGTCCCGTGGGACTTATAAATCTCTTTCGTGAATACAAGGAAAGGTACTTAGGATATTGGGCAGGTCCACTTCGCTTCACATCGGGGCTGCTTCTTTACACCCGAACCGCGCCGCGTGGGGAGGGCGAGATGACGGCGACCCTCCGCAATGGCCCCATCTCGCCGGTGGGAGTGAATTGCAAAAAAAAAACATTGATATTGATGGCTAGGGTTGCAGGAACCATATATCGGTTTGTGTCAAAAATCACTAATTTTGAGCTTAATTTTTTGCAAAAAATACTAGTTGTCGGGTTTGGACATTTTGATGACCATTATGACAAATGGGCCCGTTTTTGTCGACGTGGCACAACGGTTTGCAGGTGTTGCCATTAAACTCAGGATTTTACATCCACACCCTTCTTCAAAAAATTGAAAAGCAATCAGCCCCCTCCTCCTCGTCTCTTCTCTCCGGCCTGCAGGAGCAGCTGCCACGGGCATGGCCTGTCCTTGCTGCCCTTAGCCGTCGGAGCAGCAGCTTTTGCGGGCTCGAAGTTGCCGCGGGACCCGGACACCGGAGCAGCTTCCGCTTTCGCCGGTGCCGACGTCGGGCGGGGGCGCGCGGTTGAGGGCACAACATTGGACGGCCGCGAGCAGTAGCAGCGCCGGCCACAACGGGCACGAGCAGCATTGTGGTCGGGCGCGCATGGGAGGGAGCAGAGATGCGTAGGCCATGACGGGCACGCACGGGAGCGAGCAGCGCCATCCACGATGGGCGTGCACGGGAGGGAGCACAGCAGCGACGAGCGCACATGGGAAGGAGCAGAGTCGCGTCATGGATGTCCTGTGTATAGGTTTAGGTTTTCTTTTCCAGTTTTTTAGTTAAAAATGGTCGCAATGTTATAAATATAATAAAATCCGTCGTGTTTGTATGAATTCCGTCGCGATTGCAGCCACGTTTGCATGAATTTCATCCGATTGGTTTGAGCTTTTCTTAAAATATATGTGGCTAGCGTTCACTTTCTCCTACATTGGTGTTCGCGGACTGACCCCCTTATCCGTGGACTGGTGCGGGAGAAAATTTGCGGGTTGTCGTTGAAGATGCGCTTGGCTCCCAAGGTGAGCAACAAGTTTAGACGGGATTCCAGCTATAGCCTAAGCCTTGCCGAAAACATCTCCAAAAAAAGTGTCCTAGAACAGGAGAAAAGAATAAGATTAACGTCCTCCTTCTCGTCATAGGGAGCCTATTTACCACCTACTCGGCCCTCCCTTTTGTGGAGGCAGACTGTCTCGAAGAGTTTGCCAGAGCAAAATCTTTTATTTTTAGCGAAATGTGGCAGCTGTCCATGATGTTTAGTGTACCATTGTCGGGCCTCTGGAAAGCTTATCGTTCAACATTGTAAACCTTGACTAATTGAGCACCGTTGATAGGGTATCAACGGCAATATCATCAAACAATACAGGGGAGAGTTGGGATCCCCTTGGGACAACCTGTGCGTGTTCCTAAAAATGGTCAACTTAGGCATTTATAACGGATGCCAATAAATAGTGGAGTATCCTGTGGAGTAAATCCTTAATGGAGTAAATTTACTAGTACACTAAGTTTTTGCCGTACCCGAATTCCTAAATTTAATGGAGTAAACTTATGTTTTGATTTATGCATTTCCTCGAACATCTACATGCGTATGCGTGTCGGCGACAACGGTGACCACGCCGAAAACGCCTGGATGCGCAAGCTGCAAAGCTCCTTGAAGGACTGGAGGAGGCTGCTCCAGGGGCCCATCGATGCAACAGAGACTATCTACACCAACATGCTCGAGGCCGTGTCCCACGACATGGATTCGCTCCTCCTCGACCTGCCACCAAGATCGTCGACGGCCCCCTCCACTTGTCGGGGCTGCTCGCGGGCGACATGGATGCTGGCAGGGTCCTCGTCCACGACATGGGCCGGCCCGGGGGGGGGGGGGGGGGGCGGCCCCCAGCTAGATATGTATGCATACAATGGCTAGTATATATCAGTCCATGCAGAAAAATATGCAGGTCGGCAACGCAAAGAACAGAGGAGAGAGAGAGGAGATGTAGGCGGGGCAGCATTGTGCCATTCGTGAGAGAAAGAGGGATGTGGCCTCTGCATGTAGAGATATACGAAAATCTCAATCCCCAGAACAGATTTTTTTTTTTTTGAGACAAATCACCAGAACAGATGGAGCCCGGGGATGTGTTGTTAGGCCTGCTGGCTATCACAGATCACATAAAAAATGATAATATAGGCCCAAGTAGTAGCATATGACCACGCCCCTATGCCGCTATGACCGACTGAAAACAAACGCACATCATCATTGCCCTAAAAATGGTCTGTCCACCATCTAGCGCGTTGCCGCCGGATGCATTTGCCCTTTTCTAGCCACACCATCGCCTGATTGCCCTCCTCTCATCCCCCGGGAACAGACGAACAAACAACGGACGGAGGAGGTCCGCCTCCCACATACGCAGCCACACCACAGCCGACTCCATCATCGTTCCCCACGCCGAGACATGACTGGCTTATTTTAGAGAAGGTAGCCCCGAGCGTTTTTGTCATCATAATTGATAAAAGATTATAAATGATGATATACCTGTGTCTTAATTGTTGCAACAGATATTGATAATCGAATGTCTGAAAGTGATTAAAGGATATACGGTACTCTATCATTTGTAAGTCCTACATGATAACCATAAGATTTTATCAGTCTAGCACATTTGTAGCTTTATTCTTGGTTTTAGTTACTTTATCCTCTATTTCAAAATAGCTATAACACAGTACCTAATTTTCCTAGCCATGCAACCATGGCACATAAGCAAATATGCATCCAAGACATAAATAACATCTTTTACATTACTCTATGTATGCAATGGTGCCACACCATCAATTCATGCATATTAATCATAACTAGTTTTTTGCATTAGAGTTTATCCTCCATATTTTGTTAGAAATTACTACCTTGTAAAGAAATATAAGAGTGTTTAGATCACTACATCACTTTCTTTTTATACGCTTTGTACTTTATTGTTTCTAAGCTTACATTTGCTTTTCATTAATTTTAGATTTTTTATAACAACTATCTAATCATTTTTTAGCAATTTTCCTGCGTCAACGCACGGGGCATCATCTAGTATTTTTTTATACTTCAGCACAGCCGGGTTATATAAAAAGTACACACCCGACACTCTATAAGGAAAAAGAGAAAATGATAAAGGACAAGGTTTTTGGTAACATTTTCTACACACATATGTTGATTATCATCTTTTTTTAGGGATATGTTGATTATCATCTTGAAGTGTATATTAAGGGCCCCGGATTTTACGCCCCCCCCTCGGCCCCTGAAATGTCAGGATCGGCCCTGGAGCCGGGGCCGTGCCGCTCGTACAGTTGGCGGCATTGAGGCTGCAGCTGACCATCTGCAAGGTCGGTGATGTGTTGGTGGTGCTACACGGAGCGGGAAAGGAAAGCAGGAGCAGCATGGGCTCGCGGCGACGGCGACACCGACGCAGAAGAGTACGGTGCATTGTCGAAGCTCATCCATGGCGGCTGCGGCACTAGTAAGGGTGCGGGAGCGGTGGCGCATGGGAGCCGCGGCTGCAGCGCGCAGGAGCAACAGTGGGAGGCGAGACAAAGAGAGAAGAAATTTTACTCAAACCAGTTTCGGTGGAATAAACACAGGAAAATGAGAGATGCCGGGGTATAACTTTTACACCCTTAGAACGGATTGGGGATCGGTTATGTGCGCGTTAAAGGAGACAGCTACACATGCCCTTATGGTTTATGATTTCGGCCACCCGAGAACACGCGCCACCAACGCACGCCAATGTTTCGTCAGACCATATATGGTGGGGCAGAAGTTTGGAATCATGTGCGATGTCCCACTTTTATATACCTTTTCTAAGGCCTCGTTTGGTTAAGGGGGATTGGGGAGGATTTGAGAAGAAAATCCCCGGGGGGCCTAGAAACCCCACAGATCCTCGCGCGCCCATTTGGTAGGAGGGGTTTGCTTAGCCCAATCCCCTCCGTTCCCTTCAATCCCTTCCTATCCATGTGTTTCAAAACCCTCCTCGGGAGACTAGTGGAAGCAAAACCCCGGGGATTTGAGAGGATTGGGTGAAACAAAGGGATTCACCCAATCCCCTGAAATCCCTCCCTCTCAAAACCTCCCCAATCCTCCTTAACCAAACGAAGCCTAAAGAAAATATAGAGGCCTCCAATATCAGGAGTCTTGATGCTCAAGGATTGGGGTCGGCCTGATTTGTTTACAACTCAGTCTGACCTAACCATAATTCTCTCCCTAATAATAAAGCAAATACAGTTTCTGATCGTCTGTCGTGATAGTTTTACAAAAACACCCTCTGTTTTTTCGTAATCAACCTGCGATCCTTCATTAAGTGGAAAAAACGTTTCATTTTTTCAAAAAAAAAACTGCATCGGGGCGGGCCAAGGCAGCAGGCAGCACCGACTCCTCCCGAGCCCGTGATCTGCTCACCGCGCTGCCGCCCCGCTCCTCCCGCCGGTCGCCGGCCCCGATCCACGCGGGATCCCGCCGCCGGCGAGCTGCCGAAGCCGTCGCCCGCCAGCCCTCCCTCCTCCGGAGCTCCGCCCAGATTCGGAGCGCAGGCGGAGCATTTGGCGGTGGAGGAGATCCTCACCGACGGGGGTCACCGACGTCGAGGTGGGTCTCTCCCGGCCATGTCTGCGACCACCCTCTCCTTCACCATCCTGCGACCATGCTCGTGGCTGCCTGAAGTGTCGGCCTTGGCGGCAAGATGTTTGACTTGCTACTGACTGTCACTGTCAAGCCGCTGATGGAAACGAGCTCTACACAGGCACCAAGGAGACGGTGAAGAACGCGCTCCCTCTCGCTCTGTCCCTCACATGTCGCCCCTCTCCCTCCCTTCTTCCTATGGCCTCCCATTCCTCTGTACGGCGGTTTCTGTCCCTCTTTTCTTTTTGAACCCTAGAACACAAGCAGATCTTAAATCCTAATTGTCTCTATTTTTTATAGGTTAGTTCGGGTTCAGTTTTGCAAATCTGCAGCAATCAAGGCCTAATCCCTTCTGCTATTTCAGGTTGATTGAAGTTCAGTTTTGCAAGTCTGTGGCAGTCAATTAAAAAGAAGGTGACACCAATGCTATGTGATGTGACATTTTGTTTGTTTGTTGTGTCTAAATAGAACTGAAATGCTACCATGGGCTCAGTTTTTTTAACGTGGAAGTCATACTATCTTGTAAAGATAGTATAATAAATATTCTAGGTGCTAGATGTTCTGTTTTAATTCATGGTGTCCATGGATGTTGCAGTCTTGTGTGACATTCTCCACATATGAAAATCTGCAGCAATTTAGTAGAAGCGGTACCCTGAACTGTTTGTAGTTTCAGTTGTTATGTACTCTGTCGGACGTGCTTCATCTATAAAAATGGGGCAGTGAGAAACCCCTTTTATTCAAAAAAAGCAATACCCTGAATCCCATAGTCTGAGGTCTTCCATCATTTTACTACCTCCCTATACCTTTCACAAGTTCTTTTTTTGTCACACAAGTCCCTGTTTCTCGGCCATTAAACTTGTACAGCGAATATGCACGTGAGTGTTTCAGCCTTAGTAGTTGTCAGTATCGCCATGCATCAGCCGTCCACATTGTTTCATTCTTTAGTTATAGAAGAAGGGCCCGACGACGGGCGCAACTGCAGCGGCGGAGTATCCCGAGTGGGTCATGGGGTCGGGATGTGGATAAGTGGTGAGAATCGAGTCGAGTGGAAGAGAACCGTGGTTTGTTCTCTAGACTAGCACACGTGTTAAGCTAGCTAGTGTGCATGCATACTGACAGTGTTTTTTTCTATTTTTATTTTTGTTATCATTGAACTTATCCTAACGTCAAAAAAGGATTTTCCTCCACTTTATAATGAAGTAATCATC
The DNA here is from genome assembly GCF_904849725.1 of Hordeum vulgare subsp. vulgare. Lineage (NCBI taxonomy): Eukaryota > Viridiplantae > Streptophyta > Magnoliopsida > Poales > Poaceae > Hordeum > Hordeum vulgare. Next base: position 19,109,157 of record NC_058523.1, read on the forward strand.
AAACTCATCCTCTATCTATCCAACCTGATTAACAATAATTGATGGTTGCTTCAAACAAAGCACGTCATTTTTTCTTCCGTTGCAACGCACGGGAGGAATTTTGAATTAAAATGCTGACGAAAACATAAAATGTCTGGATTTTTGTAAAATTTTTGCATATTCCAAAACAATGTCCGTGATTTAAAGAAATAGATTACTGATTTATAAAAATGTTTGTTTATTCAAAAAATTTCCATGCGTTTCAAGAAATGTTCATGAATTTAAAAAAAAACTCCTCCAACTTCAAAAAATATGTTCGTCTATTCTAGAATTGTTCGCCAATCAAAAGAAAGTACTTAAAACCCATTCGAAATATAAAAAATGTTCATGATTTTTAGTAAGTATTTGTAAATTGTAAAAACTGTTCTTGATTTTAAAATTGTTTTCATATTTGTAAAAATGTTCACGAAGGATCAAAGGTATGTAGTTAAACAGTAATGCTTCTAAGTCTTTGTGACAATATACCCATGTAAATTTTGAAGAATTAACTGTCGGGTGGATCGGATTATTATCGTTTGTTTTCTAAAATATAAATCTTGAAATTCAGAATAATTCTTTGAATTACCAAGATTTTTGACAACCATGATATTTTTTTGGAAATGTGAAGATTGCTTCAACTTGTGGATAAATTTAAAAGAAGAAACATTTTCTTGCATTTGTGCATAAAATTTCAAAATCAAACGATGATATGTGAACATAATATGGTCATCATCATGAAAGATCACAATTTTTATTACCCATTGCAACGTACGGGCCATTTTACTAGTAATTAACACAAGGCATTCCAAGTGTCCACAAGAGAAAGACTACAACTAGTACACCAGCTTGGTTTCGTTCAACTGCCACATATACGTGACGTTATCGCACGTACACCATGGAACCTTCCAAGGACCATCGATAGATTGAACCGACGACATGCACGGCAAAAAGCAGACGATGCCGTCGGCGGTGGCGACGACAGCTGCAGGCCGTATCAGCTGTCTCAACCATGACCTCCTCCTCCACATCCTGCGCTTCATGCCGGAAGCGCGCGACGTCGCACGCACGTCCGTGCTCTCAAGGCGGTGGCGCGACATCACCGAGCGTGCCCCCGTCCTCCACTTTTGTATCGGGCAAGGCGGCGGCGGCGGCACCAAGAAGAAGAAGACTAAAAAGAAGAAGAAGAAGAAGAAGAAAGAGAAAGAGGAGGACGGAAACAGGCGGCACAACGAATTCATACATAGCCTCCTCGCACGACGCGCCAACAGCAACGCCTACATCGAGACGCTCGATTTGAGCAGCACGCTCTGGCCCGGCGACTCGCAAGCCGATGCGTGGCTCCGCCATGCCATGGAGGTCGTGGTTGGTTCCTTGAAATTCCACGTGTGGGCGCCGTTCACAATCAACCTGACGGGACGAGCCGTGGAGAAGCCAAAGCCCAGGCTGCAGCTGCCGCCCTCCACGAGGGCGACAACGATGTCACTGCAGTTGTACTACGGCATCCTCCTGCTCCCGCCGACGGTAGAGTTTCATGCGCTATCGGACCTGTCTCTCTGCGGTATAAAATTCATCGACGGCGACGACGACCGCCTTGGCAGGCTGCTATCGTCGTCCTCGCGCGTGCTGCCCGCGGCTGCGAAAGCTAACACTCAGGAACCTGTCAGGGCTTAAGGAGCTGCTGCTCAATGGTAGCGCGCGCGCTGGAGAACTTGGATCTGGATGACCTCTCCGTGAGGCGATTGGGTGTCGACGCCCCACGGCTCTCGGAGCTCCACCTCGGGTTCCACTTCATGATGTACAGCGAACGCGACCAGTCCAGCCTCATCTTCCGGGCTCCGGCACTGGAGACGCTGAATTCCTCCCTACAGCTCGGCTATTGCCAGCAGCTCAACCTTCAAGGTTACACCATCCAACTACTGCAAGAGTGTAGCCCCAACGTTCGCCACGACTTACACATACCAGGTCCAGAGGTATGTAATCTCATGCGTATGCATGTTCGACGATCCATGTGGAAATAATGCTGCAACTTGTGACTTTTATTTTTTTAGTATATATGGAGGAGCACTTTAGCTTTGTATCTCATTTACAATGGAAATTTACATTGGCAAAGCTGAAGACTTTAACTCTATTATTACCCTATTATTCTTTATATTTTACAGGGGCAATCGGAAAAAGAAGTAGAGGATGAAATCACAGCGATGCCCCAATTCCCCGGCTTCAGAAATTTGACGGTAAGATTTTACTCACAAAAAGGCAGCCACTTCAGAGCAATTGCGACCGGACTCCTACAACGATGTAGCAATCTCCGGTATCTCCACCTAGATGTTCACCTGGTGAGCTTGCAATGTTTCATATATCCCCTCATATATTATTTCTTGTCTGGTGATCATTGACTCAAGGTTTTGATGTTTCTAACCGTATTACTCGTTTGAATTTTATGTATCACCACCAAAGAATAATGGTCAAAGTGAGAAGGGGTATGACACTGGTGGACTGGAAACACGGCATGATCTCGTTGAAGCACCTCCCTGAGGTGGAGTTCAGCGGCTTCTCTGGGCAAGGTTACTGCTTCGATATAGTGCAGCTGCTGCTCATCGGTGCTCCGGCGTTGGAGAGGATGATTTTGACTACGCAGGCATCTGAAGAAGGCTGCAAGCGCCCAACAATTGACTTGGCATCATTGAAATCGAGGCTTCCTCATGGTATGGGAACGTAGACCACTCGCCCAGCTGCTAAGAATGTGGCAGAGCTGGAGTGGGCGCCCGATTCATCGATGCGATCAATGGGAGCAGGAGATGCATGAACTACCAACCTGCAGGTTTCCATAACCATTTGTAGGTGCAATATGAGCCCAAAATGAATGATTGTAATTTATGGCACCTGAGTTCGCGCTAGATCGGCGCTTCGAATGATGGTTGGTGTTTTGGAAAAAAATTTATGTTGCATACTTTTTTTGGACACATGCTATGCTACAAGCGCATCTTGTTTTGCTGCAAACACACTGACGACATGATGCAGTAATGACTTTAGGTGTCTACTATAACCATTATAGAATTGCAACGCAAGAAGAAAACTAGACCAGGGTTCTTCCATGTCCGCAAGAACTTAACTAACTACTTAGAATCACAATCAGAAACACAAGCATATGCAGGGACATAATATGATAAAGTCTATAATCTGAATTGTAACTAATTTGCCAATAGAAAATATGGTATTCATAAACATTTAAGGAACGGCTATCGACAAATATACTATATAAGTGTAAATACCATATCTTTTTATGAAATCATGACTTGTATATGTACAAAGCATGAGGGGATCTTCTACGACACTCGAACATATTTTAAACTATTCACGGCATAACTTTGTAAACGGAAGTATCCCCGAGTTTAAACAACACAAGGGATCTTTTCTTAGGCATGTACTAGTGGAATCAGAGAGGATTTGCCTTGGAAGCCAATACAAAGGCTATTATCCGTAACGGGTGGTTTTTATATTAATGGAGATGGTGAAAAATATAATGCTACTATGGAGCATAGTTATAAAAACTGATGGATAGTTTAAAAAACATGTCCGGGATGACAATCTGTCCAGAGAAAAAACAGAATTCACACCTCGATTGGTTTTCAAGGGGTGGTCTCTTAGCAAACTGTCAAACAATGGTGCGTAAACTCGATTGGAATATAGAAAATGGTGCGTAAACTGGGAATCAAACAATGTCCTTGATGACATCCAATATAACATGTATTCATTCAATTGATATAAGTTCAAATTTACATAAAAGAATAGCTAGCTGAAATTCTGGGTTTTTTTTTTTTTTTGGCCACGAATGAACTGGCTGAGCTGCTGGTTCGACCGGTGAAAATCTAAACGGACAACCTCATCGGTCTGACTGACAGTATATATACGGTTTCTTAAACTAAGCTATGGAGGTCCCACAATATGTACTCTTTTCTCTTTTAGGTAGGTGCAGGTGACATGCTACATAGACCACAAGCTGGTGCATTCAATCAATTTCCGTTATTCCTTGGATAACTTCTGCCATAATACATTGGTGATTAATTCTGGAGAGCACGATTAACCTCAGGATTCACAGGAAACAGTTAAGGAAGTTACAATAAATATGCAACAATGGCACGAGGACCTTCCTGTTGTCACTGATAATAGCATTGTTTACAAACATACATGTATTGGAGCTCAATGATCATTTGAAATGATTAATATATAGTTTAAGCAGTAGCCAGTAGGTAGTTGACACCAGTAGAGCATTAGACGGAAGTTGTACAGTATAGTAGTTACAGTTTACAAAGGTAAAAGATCAGTCTGTCTGTCATGTCACCAGGTCGAGTTTATTAACTTTTTTTAGTTATAATGTAGAGTAATTCATATAATATCATACGAGACCGTCGATGCATGATCAAGGGTTGACGAACCTACAGTTGGTCCTGATCTGGCTGGCGGATCCGGCGGTCGGGCTGAGGTCGCCCATCTTCTTCATCGCGACAACGAAATCCGACAAGAAGAGGGCGTTGTTCGACCTGTACTGGTTCACAACCGACGCCAGCGTGCCGCCGGGGCTGTACAGCACCTGGTCGGAGTGGATGAGGCCGCGCCGGGAGACGAGGTTGTCGTAGTACTTGTTGTCGAAGGCGTTGGCCGTCTGCACGTCGAACGGGGCCAGGAAGGTGTCGCCGGCGGGCCCCGTGGCGGGGCAGTTGGCCTGGAGCTGCTGGGCGAACTGGAAATCGATGTTGGGCTCGTTGTAGAGGCGGTCCCGGTAGTTCTTGCACTGCGCGAAGCCGATGCTGTGCGCGCCAGAGAGCACGGTCATCATGGTCGCGTTCAGGCCTTTGTTGGCAAACCTTGCGATCAGGCCGCTACCGTCGGGATTGACGAGGTTGGCGAACGGTGGCGGGAGGTCCCTGTTCGCCAGGTCCATGCTCGCCGTCATCGAGTCGCGCCGGCCGAGGTTAACCTCCCAGGTCGGCCCGCCGAGCTGCATATGCAAACGGCCAGTTCAAATGAGTGTATAGTTCTCAATTCTCATAAGGCATTATTTATAGGTTGTGGCTCAGTCTCAATCAAGTCAGAGTTTTATTTTGTACTCATAAGGCGTTGTTTATGAAAGAGTTGGATAGTACTCGTAAATATTTTGTATGAATCTACATGCAATATCAAAAGAATATGTATAGCATCGATTGAGACATAACAGAGTTTCATTTTATTTATCTGCACAGTTTCTGCGTCGGGCAGAACGTACGTACCAGAACGGTGCCGTCCCGTGCGGCGAGGGTGAGGATGTCGGCGCAGGAGACGACGCCGGGGCAGGCTTGCTCCACGTTGCTCTTGATCGTGTCGATGACCTCGAAGCCGCGGACGGAGTTGATGTTCCCGAAGGCGTTCTTCTCGCCGAAGAAAGCCGGAGTAGTCGGAGTAGCAGGCACGTTGTCCAGGAGGACCGATCCGTCGCAGCCCTAGCCAAAATTTGACAATGCCAATTATATATGGATCGATCTCAGCCAGACAAGTGCGTGCGTGCATGGATATAATATTTTCATGCATATATACCTCAACGAAGCAGTCGTGGAAGTGGAGCCTGAGCAGGGAGGCGCCCATCCGTCTCTCGTTGGCGACGGCAGTGTTCATGGCGCTGCGCACGATGGTCGCCAGGTTCGGGCATGTCGACGCGTAGAACGTCGGGCTCAGCTGCCCGTCGGCGCCGGAGAGGAAAAGGGCTAGTAGCGCCAGCATTGCGCAACGCGAGGTGAAGGACGCCGCCATTGCAAGATTGCTTGCTTGGGGGAATGGCACGAGCTGATTGATGGAGTATGCACCGTATCCCTGCCACTACTTATAGTGCAGTGGCGTCGAATCCATGCAAGATGTAGCAGCTGGCTTTGTATATTGCAACCCTCACCAAAGTCAGCGTTTACCTCTCGTTTTGTCCATACGTGCATGTGTGCAAACTTCGCCATCCCTTGTGCTGGTCGTCCGGTGCAACTAGCCAGCAGCTTACAAGCTGTGTTTGCGCTGGCATAGTATATTAGTAGTAATACTACTTGCAAAGCCCCAGAGTGTGTAGCTTAAACAACTCTTTTCTTATTAACTACTTCATCCGTCTTAAAATAAATAAATAAATAAATCATGACTCGATTTAAAAATGACTCTACTTTATATTAAAGTTAGTACACTGCTGAGTCATTTTTGATTTATTTATTTTGATACGGAGGGAGTACAATGCTACATAAGCAAATTTATCTTGTAATGCTGTAGATTACTTGCTAAGTTACTCTCACTATGATCAATCCTACCGAGAATTCTGCCGTCGTACATGTAAGCTTACCGATCGAGAAAGTTGGCTGCCTGAGCGGCCGCATGCATGCATGCTGGCCGGTGCATGCTTGAACCGCACGCATGCATTGGGAGCTGGCTCTTGGGAGCCCGAATGTATAGCTAAATAGAATCGTCTGTGGATCGCGTAGGGACGTGCGACATGTATATATACTGCCACTTGCCTACTTGTGTGTCTAGCTAGCTACAGCTTCGCCTACTTGGGGTGGGACGTTCTTCATCGTTACTCCACGGCTAAAAGTGACCATGGACGTGCTCCATTTCCATATGCAGCGTGCAACCCAAGATCTTTGCTCTTTGCTGACGACGACGTCACCTTCACACGGCCGGACTACGTCGTGGGATATGTGTGCGTGCATGTACAGCGATTATCCTGGATTATTATCAGTTTTGTACGTAGGAAAGAGTGAATATATTACGCTTTATCTACATGTGAGTTGCCTGCATTTTGAACTCGGGCCAATCGATTGGGCTGTTTGATCAGTTATGACATTAGTGCGTTTTTTTTTTCCTGGCCGGTGCTTTTGGCCCGTTGGTCTGGCTGGAATCTACATACCCCTTATTTGGAGAGCAACAAGTTGACAAACGCTCCTTCCGAAGCCTTTCAGCAATCACTTCCAGGCGCCACTACAAAACGCGTTCTGTGTCATTATCAATTTATCATGTGTCGCGTTTTGAGCCGCCATCATGTGTTGCGTTCTCAACATTCCCTCCGGATTTTTTCGCACGCGTTTTCATCTTTTTATGTGGTTTTTGCAGGGCTTTTTAGGTGCTCTGGTTTTCCACACCAGTCTTTCTTAGCTTTTGGACAATTCATTTTCAAAAATATATATGTTTTTACACGAAAAAACGTGTTTTTGTTTTCCTTTCTCGAAAAGCACGGTTTTTCTTTTGTGAGAAGGCATGGATTTGGTTCCGCAAGACAAACGGCTGTGCCTCTTCGAAACGAAAAAATGCGTTTTTTTCCTTCCTCAAGAGGCATGGATTTTTATTCATGTGAGGCATGACCGTGCCTTTCTGAAATGAAAAAAACACTTTTTTTCCTTCCTCAAGAGACATGGATTTGCTTCCGCAAGATTGACAAATTTGCTTCGACGAGAGGCTAAATGCGTTTTTTTCGTGACAGGCACAATTTTGCTTCTGCGAGACGCATGGATTAGTTTTGCGAGAGGCATGGCCGCGCCTCTCGGAAACAGGAAAAAAAAAATTCTTTTTTTGTTTTTTATTTCTTTCACGAGAGGCACGGTTATGCTTCTGCGAGATGCACGGTTGTGCCTCTCAGAAACGAAAAAACATTTTTTCCTTCCCTCGGAGGCATGGTTTTTTCGTCCGTTTTTTTAATGACAAAAATCGTCAAAACCCGGCTAGTGGAGTGGTTGTACAACCCAGCCACCAAGGTTCAAGTTTCGACGGGCACGAATTTGGGTTCTTATTATTTCAGAAAAGAACTCGCTGTGGGGGTTTCCCTTATAGTTTTTCGTAAAAAAAATGGGATCTAGTTTTGAAGTTTTGAAGATCTCGACTCGAGGAATCCAACCGGAAAAATGGTTCGAGATTTGGACTCATGGTTTAAGAAATAAAACATTTTAAAAATAACGGATCTACAAAGAATAAAAAAATCCTAAGTTGCTACAAGTGGCACACATGGAGTGCACCACATGCCGCAACCTGAGAGGTTGGAGTGATCTTTGAAAGGATTGCCTATCAGTTAGTGATTTCTCCTTATTTAGGTTAGTCAATTTACTTATTGAGCTTGTTTCTAATTACCTTTATGCCCCAAAAGCATATATACGCTCATAAACACAGCCCACATTGCGCAAGTAACCGATGCCTCGTCTCTCGCGGCCCTTCTCTCTCTCTCTCACACTCCCCCTCTCTCTCTCTTGTGTTCCCTCTCATTAACTTCTAGGCCATATTACTCACTTCTCTCTCGGTATCTTCCTCTCCCTAGGGTTTGTTGGTTCTTGGTGTTCCCGTGTTAATTTTGGCGTTTATTATTGTTAGATCTATGGGATTATTAGGTTTATTATTGTTAGATCTATGGGATTATCTAGGGACTCCAAAACGAGGACAATAACTTCCTTAAGCATTTTAATAGAGGTGTTATGTTCAGCACAACTGGCTGGAATAGCTTCTACCCATTTAGTGACATAATCAACAACAACCAAAATATGTGTATACCCATTAGAGGAGGGGAAAGGTCCCATATAATAAAATCCCCAAACATCAAATGGTTCAATAACAAGTGAGTAATTCCTAGTCATTTCCCGACGTCTACTAATGTGACCAATTCTTTGACATTCATCACAAAAGAGGACAAACTTACGAGCATCTTTGAAAAGAGTAGGCCAATAAAAACCAGACTGTAATACCTTGTGCGCAGTTCTATCTCCCATTGGTGTCCTCCATAAGCCTCGAAGTGACACTTACGAAGGATTTGTTCAAGTTCATGCTCAGGTATACAACGTCCAATAATACCCTCTACTCCATGTTTATAAAATGTGGGTCATCCGAAAAGTAATGTCTTAAATCAAAGAAGAATTTTTTTTGTTGATAGGTGAAACTAGGTGGTATGTATTTAGCAACAATGTAATTAGCATAATCAGCAAACCATAGTGTGTTCTGAGAAACATTAACCACAGCTAGTTGTTCATCAGGAAAGCTATCATCAATAGGTAGTGGGTCATCAAGAACATTTTCTAACCTAGACAAGTTATCAGCTACGGGGTTCTCAGCTCCTTTCCGATCAATGATATGCAAATCAAATTCTTGTAGTAAGAGAACCCACATAATAAGTCTAGGCTTAGCATTTTTCTTTTTCATAAGATATTTAATAGTAGCATGATCAGTGTGAACAATTACTCTAGAGTCAACAATATAAGATCTGGATTTATCACAAGCAAATACAACTGCTAAGAATTATTTTTTAGTGGTAGCATAATTTCTCTGGGCAATGTCTAGAGTTTTACTAGCATAATGGATAACATTTACTTTCTTATCAACTCTTTGTCCTAGAACAACACCAACAACATTATCACTAGCATCACACTTAATTTGAAAAGGCAAGTTTCAATTAGGCGGTTGAACAATAGGTGCAGAAGTTAAGGATTTCTTAAGTCTTTAAAAGGCTTCTACACATCCAGCATAAAAAATGAAAGGAACAACCTTTTGTAATAAATTAGTAAGACGTCTAAAATTTTTAAAGAAGTCTTTAATAAACCTCCTATAGAAACCATCATGGCCAAGGAAACTACGGATACCTTTAGGACATGGCATCTACTCAATTGCATCAACTTTAGCCTTATCCACCTCAATACCTCGTTCGGAAATTTTATGAACCAGGAGAGTACCTTCATTTACCATAAAGTGACACTTCTCCCAATTCAAGATAACGTTAGTTTGCGCACATCTCGGCAAAACTTGATCAAGGTTGCTTAAGCAATCATCTAAAGAAGTTCCTTAAACAGAAAAATCATCCATGAAGACCTCAACAATCTTTTCACAAAAATCATAGAATATAGCAAACATTCATCTTTGAAAGGTAGCAGGTGCATTGAATAATACAAAAGGCATATGTCTATAAGCATATGTTCCAAAAGGGAAAGTAAAGGTGGTTTCCTCTTAATCAGGTTGTGACACAGGTATTTGAGAGAAACCAGAATAACCTTCTAGAAAGGAAAAATGTGTGTACTTCAATAACCTTTCTAGCATTTGGTATACAAAAGGTAAAGGATAATGATCTTTTCTAGTATCTTTGTTTAATTTTCTACAATCAATTACCATTCTATAGTGAGTCACAATTCTTTGTGGAATCAGTTCATTTTTATCATTAGGAATAAAAGTAATACCTCCTTTCTTAGGGACATATTGAACGGGACTTACCAATCTACTATCAGCTACGGGATAAATTATGCCTGCGTCTAGAAGCTTTAATATTTCATTTCTTAGCACTTCTTTCATTTTGGGATTCATTCTTCGTTGGTGAACAACAACGGGTTTAGCATTTGGTTCCATATTAATCATGTGCTTACAAAGAGTGGGACTAATGTCCTTAAGATCATCAAGAGTATACCCAATAGCAGCTCGGTGCTTCCTTCAAGTTTTTAACAATCTTTCTTATTCACACTCTGTAAGGTTAGCACTCATAATAACAGGATATATCTTCTTTTCATCAAGAGAGGCATATTTCAAAGTGTGAGTTAATTGCTTTAATTCAAACATAGGATCAATCTTGGGTGGTCGATGACCTCCTAGAGTTTTAACAGGCAAGTTCTGTTGAAGGATAGGCTTTTGTTCAAAGAAAATATTATCTAGTTCATTTCTTTCACGATATGCATATCATTTTCGTGGTACAGGAATTATTTGTTCTAATGGATCCGTAGGAGGAATGATAATAGATTCAAGACCAATTATTTTATCTTTACTAGGAAATTCTTTGTCATGGGGTTGCTTACTAAACTTGGAGAAATGAAACTCATGAGACATACCACCAAAATTAACACTCACAGTTTCCTTTTTGCAATTTATTTTATCATTGATAGTGTTCAAGAAGGGTCTACCAAATATTATGGGACAAAAATTATCTTGTGGTGAGCCAAGTATTAGAAAATTAGTAGGGTATTTTACTTTTCCACACAGGACTTCAACATCTCTAACAATCCCAAATGGTGTGATGGTGTCTCTATTAGCAAGTTTATTAGTAACATCTATGTCTTCTATCTCAGCGGGTGCTATCCCATGCATAATTTCTTGATATAAGGTGAAAGGGATAGCAATAACACAACCACCCATATCACATAAACCATGATAGCAATGATATCCTATTTCGACTGAAACGACAGGCATGCGAACAGGTCTATTCTTATCTTTAGTATCAGGTTTGACAATTCTAGCACCTTCATTACAGAAATAAATAACATGTCCATCAATATTGTCTACTAAGAGATCTTTAACCATAGTATTACTAGGTTCTACCTTAATTTTCTCAAAGGGTTTGGTTGTTCTAGCATAACTTTTGTTAACCACGGTTGAAATTTTAGCATGTTCCTTTATCCTAACAAGGAAAGGTGATTTCTCAATATAAGAAGTCGGCACAACTGGGTCAACATTGTAAACTCTAGTTTCAGCCTCAACTTTTATTGGTTCTTCAATTTTTTTCTTTAATAGTTGAATGATATTTAAACCATTTCTCTTTAGGAAGATCAACATGAGCAGCAAAGGTTTAACAGAATGAGGCTTCTATATCACAGTCAAGTCCATACTTAGTGCTAAAATAATTGAAAGCATTGATATTCATAATTTTTTTAACACAATCAAACTTAGGTTTTATATCTCACTCTTTACCTTCGTCGAGCTCCCGATCTTCAGAGTTGTGTTTAATTCTTTTCAAAAAAAAACACCTAAATTTAATAGCCTTCTTCATAAAAAAACCAGAGCAAGAAGTATCGAGCATGGTTTGATCATTACAAAAAAAAACAAGCATACAAATGCTGAATAATCATTTCTTTCGGAAGCTCGTGATTGAGGCAAGGGGCGGACCCACGTAGACACACCCGGTGTCACATGACACCGGATAAGTTCCCCGAGTACCTTAAGCGAACGTTGATATATTACGTGGGACACCGGTAGAATTATGGGAAGTCCTAGTCTTCAGGATTTGGTGCACTCTCCATGGTATGCCTGCCTATGATTCGGGAAGTGCTGTTAGCGGCAACAACATTACCATATACTCCCTCCCTTTTTAAATATAAAACATTTTAAAGATTTTTTACTATGGACTACATGCAGAGCAGAATTAGTGAATGTATACTCTAAAACAAGTCTATATACATCCGTATCTAGCAGATATTCAATTTGGCTCTAGGGAGCATATGCTTCTCTGTGTTAAGAATGTATTTTACAAATGTCAAATTTTTTTGAAAAAAATAGATGTGTTCGTTGTCACACTCAAATGACACATGCAAATTTACATGTAAAAAATTTAAGTATTTTGGCCCGTACAAAATGAACAAGTCGAATGTCAAATGTTACCTCCAAATATTACACTTAATTATTTTTTCACCAACGAAGCACCGCTATCCCATATGACATGAAAATTGGCAAGCACACTTGCCACACTAATATGAGCATCTACAAAAAAATCAGAATTTTTAAAATTCATTTACTATTTATTTTGATTTTACTGTTTATTAGGGAGCATATGCTCCCCAGAGCCAAAAAACTACAGCCAAAAATCCATATCCCGTATCTTGTTCATTTTGAAATCTCTAGAAGGTTCTATATTTAGGAAAGGAGGAAGTACTGCATTGAAAAAGAGATAAGGAAGGATAAGGTTGTCTCCAACTAATTTGACAGTTTTTATTTACGCATGCAACCCTAAAAAAAACATGTGCCTACTCATGGATTCCTGCCTCCCCTGCACAGATTGGTCACAGCGTCGCCTCATCCGCCCGCCTAATCGCTACCGAAGCGTCCGTGCTGCCATGGCCTATTCGCCTTATCGTTGGAGAATTGATGAAAGAACTACTGCAAATCGCTACAATCGAGTCCAAGTGTGTACCTTTATAACTTTTTTTGTAGGTCTAAGGCTTTCAGTTTCAAATATGTTACGTTAATAATTGAATTACTGCGATTTGATAGAGTTAGTAAGTAAGAATCGAGTCCAGGTGGTTCTCATTTATATGGATTATTCCTTGACCATTGAATGCACAACTCAGTACAACACATTATATGTATATTTTTATAATTACTAGCAAAAGGACCAGTGCGTTGCAACGGGAGAAAAACAATTATAATCTCTAATGATGCCGATCATATTATATCTTTAAAATTTTAGGACATTTCTTCAAATGCATGAACATTTTTTGATTAGCAATTTTTTTTTTCAATTGCACTCAAAAAATAACACACAAACTTTTTTTCAAAATCATGGACTTTTATTGTTTTCACCAACATTGTTCTCAAAATTATGAATATTTTTCTGAATATGCGAATATTTTTACAAAAATCCTGAGCATTTTTTAAATTCACAAACATTTTATATTTTCTTCAAACTTTTATTTCAAAATTTCCAGTTTTATAAATTGCATATGTTTTTCAAAGTTCTAAATTATTTAAACTAAAAAATGGGACAGAAAAATGAAAATAAAAAATGAGACTAAAAACAGAGGCACGAAATGTGTTTAAGATTTTTACACGGACTTTTGTTTAAAATCGTTGACTTTTTTTATTTTATGGACATTTTCTCAAAGTTTAAACATTTTTTTATATGCAATTTTTTTTCAAAACTCATGAGTAGTTTTTGAATTCTCAAATAAAATATGTTTTTTTGAATATTTTATTTCGAAATTCTCAGTTTCTTAAAATTCGAAAAAGTTGTTTGAAGTTCTAAATTATTTAAAGTAGAAAAACAAAATGGAACTGAAAAGAAAAATAAAAAAACTAAACTAAAAAAACAGGCGCCCATGCATGGGCCGGCCCAAACAGGTGTGCTGCATCTTTTTCCAACGCCCAGAGCGTAATATAGGAGGTGTCTAACCGGCCCAGTCTGGAGATTTTTCTGTTTGAAACGTTTTTTATGACCTATAGGTGACATTGGTGGGTAATTTTAGTCAATTTTAAGGACAATTTGGATGAAGTACGGAAGAAGCACTATTTGCTTTATTAGTAGGTAAGATAAATTCAATCATTATGTTATATCTTATGTTTTGATATTAGCCTGTTCAAACATAAATAGTATAGTCTTAGCTAATTTAATTTGTTTTCATAGTTTTTACGCTTTATTGTTTAACTTGAGTGAAAAACTTCATATAATCAACTACAATTTCAAGTTGACCACTATTTTGATAAACATTTTTACTACTGGATATTTGGAATCGTTGAGTATGTTTGTTTTATGCATAAAATAGCTTGGCGTCCACACGTATGTAAGTTACGTGCGGACACGGGACATTTTCGTCCTTGGTCCGCCCGTGTTGGGGCATGAATTGAACATTGACTTCATCCTTCCCCAAGCAAGAGCGATAATTTTTTTGGTGAAAATCCAATTGCAATTGATTCTAGTTCGAAGATAACGTATCATCACATAGCCTATACCATGTCAATGATCCCCCTAAAGATAAAGGGAAAACCTTCTTCTTGACTTCATCTCAGGATAAACCTACAAGCTAACCTGCAAGCTTCAATAATCCATAAACTTCATCTACATAGATTAGGTGCATATCGCGATATTTTGTTCCATCTGCTCCATAAGGATTAGCTAGCAGTTTCTCTATTATACCCGAAGGAATTTCATAATAACAAAATTCAGTAGGTTCAGCAGTTTGAGAGACAACTCTTGGTGTTTCCGGTCGAGGTGAAGATACTTTCCATAGTGACAAGTAATAGTAAATTTCAGCACGTAATACAAATTTTCCCTTAAAAATTCCGCTTACCAAAGGCGCCTCACTCCTTGGAAACACAAGAAAAGAGTCTTGATGACCCACAAGTATAGGGGGTCAATCATAGTCCTTTCAATAAGTAAGAGTGTCGAACCCAATGAGGAGCGGAAGAAAATGATAAGTGATTTTTAGCAAGGTAATTTCTCCAAGCACTGAAATACTGGTAACAAGTTGTTTGATAGCAAGATAATTGTAACAAGTGAAAAATAGAAATAGTAACAATAGGTGCAGCAAGGTAGCCCAATCCTTTTGTGCCAAAGGATAGGTCGGAACAATTTCTTCTAATAGGCAAAGCGTTCTTGAGGGCACACGGGAATTTCATCTAGCCACTTTCGTCATGTTGTGTTAATTCGTGTTTGGTATTTTCATAATTCGATATGTACCTGGACTGGTGCTTGGGTGCTATTCTCACTTGGACAAACCTCCCGCTTATGATTAACACTCCTGTAAGAATCCGCAACAACAAGAAAAGTATTAAGAATAAACTCTAACCATAGCATTAAACATAGGGATCCAAATCAGCCCCTTACGGAGTAGTGCATTGACTGGGGTTTAAGTTTCTATCACTCTTGCAACTCATACTCTAATTATTACTCCACAATGCATTCCTTTAGGCCCAAAGATGATGAAGTTTTATGTAGTTGACGTTCGCATAGCACCACTAAGGGAATCACAACATTCATATCATCAAAATATCAAACGAGTATCAACTTCACATGACTACTTGCAACATGATTTCTCCCATAGCCTCAAGAAAAAAGTAACTACTTACAAGTGAGAAACATGTTCATGATCATAGCGGTATTAAATAGCATAATGGATCTGAACGTACGATCTACCACCAAATAGACCATAAAGCATCAACTACAAGATGTAATCAACACTACTAGACACACCCAAGGTACCAATCTGAGGTTCCTGTATAACATTGAGTACAAGAGATGAACTAGGGTTTTGAAAGGAGATGATGCTGATGAAGATGTTGATGAAGATTTTCCTCTCCAAGATGAGAGAGTTGTTGGTGCTGATGATGGCCTCGATTTCCCCCTCCCGGGGGTGGGGTGGGGGTGGGGGGAGTTCCTCCACGGGAATTGCTCCGCTGGAGGGCAAAAGTCCTCCTGCCCAGGTTCTGCCTTGAGACGGCGGCGCTTCATCTCGAAAGTCACCCTCTTAATTTTTTTTCACGGTAAAAGAGAATTTATACGAGAAGATGATCGCCAGAGGTGGGCCGGGGGTGACTTTCAGGTCCAGAATAGGTATCTCCGATGTAGCTTTTTCAGGTCCAGAATTCCATCTGCCGACATTCTCCCGCCTTATGTAAACCTTGCATATTATCATAGAAAAGGAATTAGAATTACTCCATAAAGTGAAAAAATGCATAAAAACGCTATAAATAATACTAATAAACCTTAATGCAAAATGGACGTATCAAGGGTATATATAGGCAACTTTTTAGTCCCGGTTGGTGTCCAAAACCGGCACTGAAGAAAGGTCTTTAGTCCCGGTTGGAGAAACCAACCGGGACTAAAGGGTATCATTCCTTCCGTAACCCCTTTAGTTCCGGTTGGTATTTCCAACCGGGAGTAAATCACTAGTAGAAAACAAGCCTTTGGATCGAAGCATTAGTCCCGGTTGGCCTTTGAACCGGGACTAATGCTGCGACTAGTCCCGGTTCATGAGGCTAGGCTTTAGTCCACGTTTATGTGTACCCCTAGTCCCGGTTGGTAATACAAAATGGGACTAAAGGGGTGGGGGCAGGGTTGTATCGGGTAGGGCCCGTGCGAGGGTCATTAGTCCTGGTTGGTAATACACTTAATGATTTTTTTTGAGCTAAATGATCCTGAAATGAAAAGGCACTGTAAATGAACTCTAAAAAGGCTGAAACTTGGCATGGTACCATCATTTCACCCACATAGCATGTGCTAAATAGTTGGTAGGGTTACGCCAAAAAAAGGATGCACTTCGTGTGTAAACTGGACAATCTCTTTCGAAGTATATCAATGTTTCGGACGAATACTCATCTCTTACAAAGGCATTTCATTTTTTTTAACTTATTTCAACTCCAGAATTTTTGTGCACTCAATATGCTTCATTCGAAGCCACGTCGTCAATTTTCAACCCTTTCTCACTTCATTTTCTATTTTTCATGCATTTAATGATTCTTTTTAAGCTAAATGACCGTGAAACAAAAAAGCGCTGTAAGTGAACTCTGAAAAGGCCGAAACTTGGCATGTATCATGATTTCACCCACATAGCAGGTTCTAAAAAGTTGGGAGGGTTATGTCAAAAACTAGATGCACTTCATGTACAAACTGGACAATCTCTTTCGAAGTATCAGGGTTTCGGACGAATACTCATATCTGACAAAGACATTTCATTTTTTTAAACTTATTTCAATTCCACACCGTTTGTGTGCTCAATATGCATGAGTAATTCTTTTTGTTATGCTCAACTAAAACAAAACTGTAATATTCTTCAGTAGCAAAAAGAATCAACTAAAAAGCTTTTATAAACCTCTAGTTATGATAAAAATATAATTTTGCAAAAAAATGCCCGCGTACTAGGCCACCACGGCCTACATATGACTAGAAACCCAACTATATATATGGGACAGGATGCTGGCCCACGGGGCAAGTCGGCCCAACAAGTCAGAGGGAGTGTTAGGCATGTACTACCTGCAATAGACAGGAGCTCGAGAGGGCAGCCACAGCAAGGCTTATAAACAACTGCGTGCGCCCTTCGCTCGGCGGGGTGGGACTAAACTTCCACTGACCCGCGCGAGTGCCATGAACAACCCTTTAGTCCTAGTGTGTGGCACCAACCGGGACTAAAGGCATGGGCTTCCTGCCGCTTGGCCTCGTGAAATTCACCTTTATTCACGGTTGGTAGCTCCAACCGGGACTAAAGGGGGTCTTTAGTCCCGGTTGGAGCCACCAACCGGGATTAAAGGTCTTTATACATATAACTGCCGCCGATTTCGTCCGAAATCTCTCCCCCATTTCCCCCAACGCCAACGCCCTGCCCCGACACCGCCAGGCTACTGGATCTTGCCACCGCCCCTGAATCTGTCGTCGTCGTCGATGCCCCCGACGCTGGCCGCCAGCGCCTCCTCCACGATCCCCGATGCTGCCCGCATCGCCAGGAAGCTCGCCGTTCAACCGCATGTCATTGTCATCTTCTTCCCGCATGCTTCGCCGTCCGACCGCACTGGCCAGCAAACCTCGGGAGTGGTCGAATTCCTCCCACGCCGCCGACGACGAGCCCCTGTTGCAACTCTCTCCCTCCTCCCATGGTGAGCCTCCACACCTCCCTGCATTTCTGATTTGTTGATGATGGTCATTGTGTTTGATGTGCTTTGCGATGGAATGGGTAATAGAATGCAATGGTGAAATGAATTATGAATGATGGAATGAATTATGAAATGCAATAGAATGATGTAATGATGGAATGGGTAATAGAATGAAGAGGGAATGAATTATGAATGATGGAATGGGTAATAGAATACAATGCAATCACTAGTGGAAAACGGGCCTTTGGCCGGGACCCTTTAGCCCCGGCCTGCCTCTGGGCCGGGACTAAAGGCCCGGCCACGTCGCCCCAATTCTCAATGCCTCCCTCGAGGCTTTAGTCCCGGCCCGTAAGGAGCCTTTAGTCCCGGTTCGTGTCCCAAACCGGGACTAAAGGGCTACGCGGTGGGCAGCCCCCATGTGCGCCACCTTTAGTCCCAGTTTGTGTCTCAAACCGGGACTAAAGTCCTCTGCCTATATATAGCACAACCCCCCTCTCCCCTCTTCATTGCATTTTTCTTGGATGGAGGATTGTGGGTGGGTGCTAGCTCTCCACTTTTTTTGATGCACTAGAGGTGTTTGTTGAAATGTGTGTTAGAGCGATGCCACTTTAGTTCACCGAACACAACTACGATATGAGATGCCTGAGCCACGCTTAAACCTCTTCCTCTTTATTTCTACTTATTCTAAAAGGTTAGCAACTATATTTCCTCGTTTAGACCGTGCGGTACTAATTTTTTGGATCGTGATTGTATTTGATATACTGTCGTATAACACAGATGAGCCATCCATGGATGTACGGTAATCGATGCACAACCACTTACAGAGAAGGCGTGCATTCTTTTCGAGATGCAGCCGATGCGAACAAGCATGGTGGTGGCTATATGTTTTGTCCATGTGTTGAATGTCGGAATGAGAAGGATTACACTTCCTCAAGAGTCATTCAAAGCCACCTGCTTCGGTCCGATTTTATGTCGGGCTATAATGTTTGGACCAAGCACGGAGAAAGAGGGGTTATGATGGAAGACGACGATGAAGAAGAAGAGAACGATGATGACAACTACCGATCTATGTTCCCTGAGTATACTAATACCGCAATGGAAGACTATGAAGAAGAAGATCAGGATGAAGAACGGGAACCAGATGAGCCCGCTGATGATCTTGGCCGGGTCATTTCTGATGCACGACGAGGTTGCGACACAGAAAAGGAGAGGTTGCAGTTCGAGCAGATGTTATAGGACCACAACAAATTGTTGTACCCAACTTATGAAGATGGCCAGAAGAAGCTGGGTAGCACACTGGAATTACTGAAGTGGAAGGCAGAGACCGGTGTGACTGACTCGTCATTCGAAAAGTTGCTGGTACTGATGAAGAAGATGCTTCGAAGAAAGAACGAATTGCCCGCCAGCACGTACGAAGCAAAGAAGCTTGTCTACCCTGTAGGATTAGACGTGCAGAAGATACATGCATGCCCTAATGACTGCATCCTCTACCGCGGTGAGAAGTACGAGAATATGGATAAATGCCCGGTATGCACTGCATTGCGGTATAAGATCAGAAAAGATGACCCTGGTGATATTGAGGGCGAGCCACCCAGGAAGAGGGTTCCTGCCAAGGTGATGTGGTATGCTCCTACAATACCACGGTTGAAACGTCTGTTCAGAAATAAAGATCATGCGAAGTTGTTGCGATGGCACATGGAAGATCGTATGAAAGACGATAAGTTGAGGCACACCGCTGATGGTCGGCAGTGGAGAAAAATCGAGAGAGAGTTCCCGAGATTTGCAGCTGACGCAAGGAACTTATGGTTAGGTCTGAGTACAGATGGCATGAATCCTTTTGGGGAGCAGAGTTGCAGTCACAGCACCTGGCCCGTTACTCTATGTATCTACAACCTTCCTCCTTGGTTGTGCATGAAGCGGAAGTTCATTATGATGCCAGTGCTTATCCAAGGTCCAAACCAACCCGGCAACGATATTGATGTGTACCTAAGGCCATTAGTTGATGAACTTTTACAGTTGTGGGCTGAACCAGGTGTACGTGTGTGGGACGAGCACAAACAAGAGGAATTTGACCTTCGAGCGTTGCTTTTCGATCAATGATTGGCCTGCTCTTAGTAACATTTCAGGACAGTCAAACAAGAGATACAATGCATGCACGCACTGTTTGGATCAGACAGAAAGTATATATCTGGACAAATGTAGGAAGAACGTGTACCCGTACAATTGTCGTTTTCTTCCGCCCAAGCATCCTTTAAAGAAAAAAGGCAAGCATTTCAATGGCAAGGCAGAACCCCGGGGGAAGCTTGTCATCCGTACTGTTGCTGAAGTATTTGATATGGTCAAAGATTTAAAAGTAATCTTTGGAAAGGATCCTGGCAGCCAACCTGTTCCTAACGGCCCTGATAAGCGCGTACCCATGTGGAAGAAGAAATCTATATTTTGGGATCTACCCTAATGGGAAGTCCATGAGGTCCGCTCGACAATCGACGTGATGCACGTGACGAAGAATCTCTGCGTGAATATTCTAGGTTTCCTGGGCTTGTATGGGAAGTCAAAAGATACACGGGAAGCACGGGAGGACCAGGAACGTCATAAAGGAAGAGATGGCATGCATCCAGGGCAGTTTCAAGGGCGTGCCAGCTACGCTCTTACTAAGGAAGACAAGGAAATCTTCTTTGAAGTCCTTTTCAGTATAAAGGTCCCGACTGGCTTCTCGTCGAATACAAAGGAAATCGTAAATATGAAAGACAAAAAATTGCAAAACCTAAAGTCTCATGACTGCCACGTGCTTATGACGCAATTGCTTCCGGTTGCATTGAGGGGAATTCTACCGGAAAATGTTCGCCTGGCAATTGTGAAGGTATGTGCATTCCTCAATGCAATTTCTCAGAAGGTAATCGATAGAGAAAGTCTATCAGGGTTACAGATTGATGTGGTCCAATGTCTGGTCAGCTTTGAGTTGTTGTTTCCGCCATCCTTCTTCAATATAATGACACACCTCCTACTTCACCTAGTCGAAGAGATTAGAATTCTCGGTCCTGTGTTTCTACACAATATATTTCCCTTCGAGAGGTTCATGGGAGTCTTAAAGAAATATGTTCGTAACCGTGCTAGGCCAGAAGGAAGCATCTCCAAGGGCTATGGAACAGAGGAGGTCATTGAGTTTTGTGTGGACTTTCTTCCTGACCTTAAGCCGATTGGTGTTCCTGAATCTCGGTATGAGGATAGGCTGACAGGAAAAGGCACACTAGGAAGGAAAGCAAAAGTATGTATGGACGGGCATTCTTTCTCTCAAGCACACTACACAGTTCTACACAATTCCACTATGGTGGTTCCGTATATCGTGAGACACAAGAATATTCTACGCTCCGAAAACCCGGGGAAGGCTGACTCTTGGATTAAAGGGGAACATGAGAAGACTTTTGGCAGTTGGTTGCAGACACATCTCATGAATGACGACACCGTTGGAGATGAGCTGTACTGTTTGGCCAGGCCACCATCTTCGACTATATGTACTTTCCAAGGGTATGAGATAAATGAGAATACATTTTACACGGTTGCCCAAGATAAAAAGAGCACCAACCAAAATAGTGGTGTCCGCTTTGATGCAACAGACGAGAATGGGCACTGTTTGGAAACATATTACGGGTACATAGATGAGATATGGGAACTTGACTATGGACCTACTTTTAAGATCCCTTTGTTTCGGTGCAAATGGGTGAAGCTGACAGGAGGCGGGGTAGTTGTAGACCAAAAGTACGGCATGACAACAGTGGATCTCAACAATCTTGCGTACATGGACGAACCATTTGTCCTAGCCAATGATGTCGCTCAGGTTTTCTATGTGAATGACATGTCTACAAAAACGAGAAAAAGAAATCAGCAAAAAAAGATATCGTCCGATGAGCCAAAACGCTACATAGTTCTTTCAGGGAAAAGAAACATCGTGGGAGTAGATGACAAGACAGACATGTCAGAAGATTATAATAAGTTTCATGAAATTCCGCCCTTCAAAGTGAAAACTGACCCAAGCATCCTACCGAATGATGAAGATTCTCCATGGCTACGACCCAGAAGAAAACACAAATAATAGATAGGAATATTGGTGCAATAATGTAATAATGTATTAAACCTTTTATGTAATGCATGTATGGAATGTACTAAATTTCAAACACTTTTCATTTTCATAGTATCCATGTAAGAGATGAGTTCTCGTTCGAAACCCTGATACTTCGAGAGAGATTGTCCGTTTTGTACACGAAGTGCATCCAGTTTTTGTCCTAGCCCTCTCATCTTTTTAACACATGCTATGTGGGTGAAATGATGATATCATGCCAACTTTCAACATTTTCAGAGTTCATTTGTAGTGGTTTTCAATTTCAGGGTCAACTAGCTCAAAAAAAAATAAGTAAATGCACGAAATATACCAAATGAAGTCAGAAATTGTTGAAATTTTGTGATGTGCCTTTGAATGGTGCATTTTGAACACACAAAAAGTATGGAGTTCAAATAAGTTCAAAAAAATGAAATCCCTTTGTAAGAGATGAGTTCTCGTTCGAAACCCTGGTACTTCGAGAGAGATTGTCCGTTTTGTACACGAAGTGCATCCAGTTTTTGTCGTAGCCCTCTCAACTTTTTAACACATGCTATGTGGGTGGAATGATGATAGCATGCCAACTTTCAATATTTTCAGAGTTCATTTGTAGTGCTTTTCAATTTCAGGGTCAACTAGCTCAAAAAAAATAAGTAAATGCACGAAATATACCAAATGAAGTGAGAAATTGTTGAAATTTTGTGATGTGCCTTTGAATGGTGCATTTTGAACACACAAAAAGTATTATTGCAAAAAATAAATACGTAAAGTTCATCGTCACATTAAAGCCAAAGAACAGTAGTGATCAAATGTTATTATTGCAAAAAATAAATACATAAAGTTCTCTCATAAAACAACATACAACTATGTAAAACATTTAAATGCAACAACAAACACGATCAAAATCACAACTAAGGTAACAATTGACCCAACAGCATAATGATACCAAGCCTCTTTATCAATGGCATATTTTCTAATATTCCTAATCTTCAAGCGCATTTCATCCATCTTCAAGCGCATTGCATCCATCTTCAACCGCATCGCATCGATCTTCATCTTGCGATCATCGATGACATCGGCGACATGCAACTCCAGTTCCCTATTCTTATCCTCAATTATTTTCAATTTTTTCTTCAAGTATTTGTTTTCTTTTTCAACCAAATTTAACTTCTCGACAAGAATTTTTATGTGAGTTGGAATTTCCGGTTCACATACCTCCTAGATTAAAAAAATATATGTCACGTTGGTCGTCATAATTGTCATAAACACTAAATAAAACAAATAGTTATAAAAGATAATATATACCACATCCGAATCATAGACAGGACGAGGGCCGACGGAGGCGGATACCAAAACCATCGCACTATATAATAACAAAAAATAATGAAAGTGAGTAATTTATACAAGTATGTATCTAAATCATACAAGTAAGATTTTTTTCTTTTAAAAAGAAGATAAGAACAAGAGGCTCACCATGGTGGTGCTCGCGACGAGATCGGCACGGGGCGATCAACAATGGTGAGGACGGGCACGGGACGACACCCTACGCATGTGCAGACTCTAAGAAGTTAATTTGAGCATTTGAAATGAGCTACACTAGCAGTGACAAATGAAAGGATGAAGTAGCTAACCTTTTAAAACACTTGTGTAGTTGGTGCACGGCCAAACCTAGACAAATATTAACGAAAATGGAGCTTGGAGGTCGAGCTTGGAGAGGAGAAAGCTTAAGTAGAGTGCCTCGGGCATTTCATCGAACACGTCATGTGCATGAACTAGAGTGGCAAGTGCATGGCATGGTCACACTTCAACAACCAAAAAACAGGGGATATGGTGGGTAGGGGCGAGGGTTTATATAGGCAACACTTTAGTCCCGGTTCTTGCCACGCCCCGGGACTAAAGGCCCCTGCTTCCCGCCTTCTGGTCTGCCGAAAAAGGGTCTTTAGTCCCGGGTCATGGCTCCACCCGGAACTAAAGACACCCTTTAGTCCCGGTTCTTGCCACGCGCCGGGACTAAAGGCCCCTGCTTCCCGCCTTTTGGTCTGCCGAAAAAGCTCCACCCGGGACTAAAGGGGTCTTTAGTCCCGGATCGAGCCCGGAACCGGGACTAAAGATCCACCTGTATAAGCGGGAGTTAGAAAATTTCGAACCCAAATCGTCCATTTCTCTTCTTCTTCCTCTCGTTCTCCTGTCCGGCGCGGCACAACGACGAACTCGACGACGCCGTCAGGCTGCCCGCCGTCCTGCTCGCCGCCGCCTGCCGCCCTCCTCGCCGTCGCCGTCGTCCTACTCGCCGCCGCCGTCCTCCTCGCCGCGCGCCGCCCTCCTCGCCGCGCGCCGTCGACACCTCCGGCCGGTAAGCCCCCCGCCCCCTCCTCCCCAACACTCCGGCCAGTAGAAGAAAAGAAGAAAAAGGAGAAGAAAAGAAGAAAAAGGATAAGAAAGGAAGAAAAAGGAGAAGAAAGGAAGAAAAAGGAGAAGGAGAAGAAAAGAAGAAAAAGGAGAAGAAAAGAAGAAAAAGGAGAAGAAAGGAAGAAAAAGGAGAAGAAAGGAAGAAAAAGGAGAAGAAAGGAAGAAAAAGGGAAGAAAAGAAGAAAAAGATTTTTTTTGTCATTTAATTCCTATTGTTATTAGGTTTGTGCTAGATTATTAGGGTTAGTAATATGTAGAATTAGGAAAAAGGAAAATAAGAAGAGGAGGAGAAGAAAAGAAGAAAAAGGAGAATAAGAAGAGGAGGAGAGGAGAAGAAGAGGAAAAATAGAAGAAGAGGAGAAGTAGAAGAAGAGAAAAAATTAGAAGAGGAGGAGAGGAGAAGTAGAAGAAGCGAAGAGGAGAAGTAGTAGAAGAAGAGGAGAAGTAGAAGTAGAAGAAGTAGAAGAAGAGGAGAAATAGAAGAAGAGGAAAAATTAGTTTAGGGTTACAAGAAGAAGAAATATATTTTTTGTCATTTAATTTTGCTATTGTATAGTGTATATGCTTAAGTGTTAATAGTGTTTCTTAGATTATTGCTTAATTTTGCTATTGTATATGCTTAAGTGTTAATAGTTTAATTTTGCTATTGTATATGCTTAAGTGTTAATAGTTTATTTTTAGGAAGAAAATTAATAAAACTAGTTTAACTTCGCTATTGTATATGCTTAAGTGTCCGGGACTGGGCTTCGCCCGGCTGGTATTTTAGAGTTTAGGTTCTAGCCAAGACCCGGGACTAAAGGTCCTCCTATATAAAACGACACTTCAAAGTTTCCAACCCCTCTTATATAGTTTGTTAGTTTATTAGTTAATCAAATGTCCGTTTTTTGCAGAACTATGGATCCACATATCAGGAACCTCGAAGAGGAAGAACTTCTCGAAGATATAATCAAAGACGGCCCCGACGTTGAACCAGCTGAATCTCCGTCGTCATATCTAAACAACTCCGAATATGGAATGGAGGTCGAGCGACACGAAGATGAAGCCGATGGGGCAGGAGATAGGTCCAATGACGGAGAAGGTGATAGCTCCACTGATGGAGAAGCCGGTGGAGAAGCCGGTGAAGAAATAATAAAGTCCGGCGAGGTATACATATGAAGTTCGACAATCACTTGTAATATGTGAAAAATATTGGAGATAGCTCGATATTGTATACATATACATTCATTTGACGAATGTTTCTCCCTCTTAGGCCTCCACATCGAGCAAAGCTACGAAACGAGGCCCGACTAGAAAGTTGGATGCACGGACGCATTACACCTTTGAGGTGATATTGCCTACGGGCGAACCCAAGCTTCCTAAGAATGCTGCTGACACATTCAAGAAGCAATGCGGAGTTCTCGTTAGGGATCACGTCCCGATCAGCGTTCGGGAGTGGAACAAGCGCAAAGGGGCAGCCGATAGTGACTATGTCGCCTAAAGGTACAAAGATAATCTTTGGAATGATCTCATGTCACATTTCAACCTGCCAGAATGTGAGAATGAAGATGCCGCAGACAAACTGAGGGCCAAAGTCAAGCAGTGGACTCTAAAGAAGATGGCCGAACTGTTCCATAGCTGGAAGAAGAAGCTATGGAAAAACTATCTGAAGACAAAGAAAGTGTCAGTATTCGAGGGGTATCTAGCCAAGAAGGTGAATCACTAGAAGGCATTTCAAGAGTACAAGGAGTCAGAAGATGCCCAGGCATTATCAGAAAAGAACAAGATAAATGCCGACAAGAAGAAATATCACCACAAGCTGGGGCCAGGGGGCTATGAGACTGCCATCCCAAAGTGGGATAAGAAAGAGCAAGATCTGCTAGATAAAGGCATCGTACCTAAACCACTCCGTGATGAGTGGGAATTGAGAGCAAGAAATTGGTTCCTTGTGCATGGTGGGTCGTACGACGAAAAAATAGGGGACCTCATCTGCAGTGACGGTCTTAGGATACCCAGGGAGAATTGGAAAAGGATAGTGAAAGAAATTAAGGAGGGAAAAAGAAAGTTCACTGCAGATAGAGAGAATGATTTTCTCACACTGGTCCTCGGCAATTACGAACATGGAGGACGAACACGAGGCTTCGGTCCTTCTTACCCATGGTGGCTTGGGTTTGCCAGAGACAAAGACACTTACAGAAGCCGAGAGAGAGCAAAGAAGCGGCAGCGGGATGAGGAGAATGACAAGTTCAACCAGTTGCTTGCCAGGATTAACGAGCAACAGAAGCAGATTGATGAGCTTATAGGAGTAGCGCGCCAGGAAGATCCTGCACTTGATATTACCGGCGGACCATCTAAGCGGAAAAGCAGCGTGGCTGAATCTGAGGCCCCGCCCGACGATGCACGAAGAATGATAGAGGGCGGTCCCGGCTACCCCGTGGATGGAATATTCCGGTCTATTACAACGAAATCGTTCATCGCAATACATGACGATTTGTGGCGATAAGTACCTATTGCCACAAATCGACATTCGTTGGTAGCCGTTGCGACTGGACGCATGGTAATAGGTTATCGCCACAAAAAATCAATCGTGGCAATAAAGTGATCTATTGCAACATCCATTGCGAGAAGGTGCCACATGTTCCCCGTCGCAATACTCACCTGATGCCACAATTTGATTTGTGGAGATAGCTTTAATGCAACATGCCACAAATCGTCGCGCCTGATAGTTCGTGGCGATAGACATTTGTGGCAAGAACTTATAACAACGACGATCATTTCGTGGTGCATACTCTTTCGTGGCAATAGTAAATTGTGGCAACGATCTATGGCAACAATCCTTATTTTCGTGGCATTAGGAATTTTGCCACGAACCACTACACTTGTAGCATTAACGTATCCCAACAAATATTCCATTCGTCGTAACAGGAAACTGCAACAAAATCATGTTGGTGGTGATAAAAAGGTATCGCAGCGGATGAAATGTTTGCAGCGAGAAACTATTGCGACAATTTACACATTTCGTGGTGATACTGTATTTCAACAAAACTTAGCTTGGTGACACCAAATAGTTATCGCAACGTCAACATGTCTGTAGCGAGAAGCTATCGCGACAATGTAAACTTTTCGTGGTGATACTCTATTTCAACAAAACTTGCGCCACACAGTTATTGCATCATGGGGAAAAATTGTGGTGCCAAAGCTATTGTGACAATATAAAGTGCTCTATTGCAACACTATATTTTTCGTTGTGCAAACATGTGGCAACCAAAAATGGCTCGGTGGTAATAGCCTATTCCAACCATAAAAAAATATGGCATTCAATTACACTATTCAAAACCGTACATATAATAGATTCATAAAACTCATAATTCTCATAGCAAACCATCAAATGAAACTTGCCCAGCCATAGAATAAATTGTGTGTGGTCTCGAGTCTAGTCCAGGTAGTTTTTTGGATCCTTCGTCATCTCGAGTCCAGTCCAGCTAGTTATTTAAACCCTGCAATCAAGAAATAAAAAAATCCAGTTAATGAGCCTAGTATAACATACCTTAAAAATCATATCGATAAATCTTAACCCCACAATTTATGTTACTCTCACGATGGAAAAAAGACTCAAAATACACATGACAAGGCTCAAACCTGAACTAAACTGTACGTACACATGTAGCATGACTCCATGTACGAATAGTTGTACCTACCTCTTTTGTCAAACAAAAAACTGTACATACACCTTTCCCTAAAAACTGTACGTACACATGTAGCATGACTCCATGTACGAATAGATGTACTCTTTTGTCAAACAAAAACTGTACGTACAAATAGCAGGGCATGTGTGGTTATATTTTCTAATGGTGGAAGACTAAGAATATTTACTCCAGAACTTAGGAGACCACCCTACACATGTAACTGCACCAGATAGTCAAACTGCAGAAAAAAACGGTTGATGCTACAGCTGCGTCCCAGTTTCCATGTGGCCAGTAGCCAAGGTGCTCGGGTTACCGCGTTCCTGAGAGTGGTCCCCTAGAGTGTATGGCTTCCACTATTGATTTAAGTTGTGACTCGGTGTATAATTTTAGTTAAGTTCATGTCCTACCTAGCACATATTCGGTTTTTGTTCAAGTTGTGACTCGATGCAACAACAACACATGGTAAAAAAGAAGAAGCAGCTAGATAATTATGAAGGTCGATGACGTATAAAATGGAGTTGAAAATGAAGAGAAAGCAAAGTTGTGACTTACAATTGCTTTAAACATTCGAGAATTTCTTGTTGAAGCATGTATGAGCGCATTTGAAGAAATAACAGTTGGCCTTGCACCTGCAGCCTTATTAGGACTAGGTCTCTGTAAAAGAGT
Source organism: Hordeum vulgare subsp. vulgare (assembly GCF_904849725.1). NCBI lineage: Eukaryota > Viridiplantae > Streptophyta > Magnoliopsida > Poales > Poaceae > Hordeum > Hordeum vulgare. Next base: position 19,138,083 of record NC_058523.1, read on the forward strand.
GTTTTGGAAGTTTGGATTACTATTTTCTTTGTCAATCCTGTTCGTAAACACCTGTAAATAGAAGTGCACTTTTAACAATGCAAGTAACCAACATAAATCTTAAGAGGTTTGAAGCATATGCATGTAATCACCTGTTGGGTTCCCATCTGTTTGCTGAATTCTGCAAACTTTGCCATCATGTTTTTTTCAAATTTCAATCTTGATGTTCGCTCCGCTTCCAACAATCTTTCCCTTTCAGCACGCTCTTCTTTTAACTTTTCCTCAAGTTGTTCTCTCTCAGCGCACTCCAAGTTAATAATCTCTTGTGTGTTTGCACGCTCAGCTTGTAGTTGATCTTGTAAATCATTGACCTGGTGGCTGAGCTCAGAGTTTCGCTGCTGGAAGGCTGCTGTAGCACGAGCTTGCTCTTCAATCTGTATACGAATCCTTTCAGAACCAGTTGACGGTTTGGCCATATATCCGTACCCACGAGGCTGCGATGACTTGCATTGCAGAGTGCCTTTGTATGTGGTCTGGAAAATATTGTGTCTTTACTCATCTGAAAGTGGACCTTGAGTTTCAGTCTCTTTGTTTTTAACCTCTTCACATGCTTTGTCCTGAAAATGGAAAGAACAGTTATAAATATGGCATTATTTTAACATTCTAAAAGATTAAACAAGAATAACACGATCCAACGCATGAATAACCCCAGCTGATGATGAAGCATGTCGAATGCACATCATTGAATAACTATAGAATATCAAAAGTCAGTGTACTCACATAAACATCATGTGACTCTGTGTTAGACCATGTTCCATTCTTCGTGTGGGTGAGTTCCCACAGAGTAATACAATGTGGCTCTTCTCCAGTTTCCGGGTTTCTCTGCAAGTGATATAACAATGAGAAGATTGAAACATGAAACCATGTTTAGCAACGAGGCATAAATAATTAGTTAGACTCATACCTTCTCAAAACTTACTTGCGAGTAAGATTTTGATCCAATTCTGTGTTTTGTCTTCTGTTTCTTACGGTTATCGGTGTTCTTTTGGCTGCGTTCCTATCAATTCATGAAAACCAAATATAACAAGTCAAACAAGCCATTTCATCTTAACACGTAGTAGACGAATTGTGTTCTTAAAGATAACCTGTAATTTTAAATCAGTGCCAAAGTACTCAATCATCCATTCCCATTCTTCTGGTTGTAAATCTTCCGGTAGATTAGCCAATCTAGCTGCATCTGTTTTGTATGCCTTGTAAGTGGAGCTTAGAGTTGATCGCCAGCCTCTGTACCGTTCTTTCGCAATTGTGAGTACCTTTTCTTCTGTGTCAGGTGTATCTTCCAGATCCCATCTATCCTGTAAAGCATACAACAAATGAACATACATAAGCACTACATTATAGATAGTAAAGTAAGATAACACATGTGAAAAAGATTGTACGCACTATCATATCTGCAACAATGAGTCGATGTATGGTAGGGTGAATGTCCGACCACCTCCTTACTCCAATGAGTGGTAACTTTCTTTTCATTATGACTACCACGTCATCCTTGAATGAACGATAGTTCATTCCTACTGTACCACCCAATTTTTCAGAGAATGCAATATTTAGCTTTGCAGATCCATTGGCAAAACGCTTCTTAGATGCTTTAAAACCTTTTAGAACACCTCGCCCTTTCTTCTTCTGTCCACCAGCTTCTACATCCCACATCATACAAGAACTATTGTATTACTGGGTAGTAGATTGTAAGAAATGATGACACAAATATAAACTAAAGCAAGTACCATCATGTAGTTGCTCACGGTTGCGGCGAGCATGGGATGGCCATTCTTCTAGTGCACACATGTCATTAGCAGACACTAGAGTGTTAGATTGGTCTTGAGTTCCTGTATAATGTTTAATATTTTTCAAGATTAAGCAATCCAGGATTTTCTGCATTGTAGCAAATGTTACAGATAGCTTAAATGCCATAAACTTTTTACCGGATCTCCGCTGTCCATGTTGGTTTTTATAAGTTGTTATACTTTCCATCCTTGTTAGCAGAACAGATCCTTTCTTCACTGAACACAAAAAAATTAAGGGACTTAGCATTATCAATGTGCACCATTCAGATAAGTGATTAAGAATTAAGGATGTCGTGTACCTTGCAGAAAGGAGTCATGTGCACCATCTCTTTCCTCTGAAGTGTAAACATTACCTGACGCATCCCTAACTGCATGTTAATCCAAAATGTTAATTACCTACTCTGATATGGCATAAATTGAAGTGAATATAAATGTTATTATCAAGTTGTCGTTGTATTGTACTCGATCTCCTACCAGCAGGATCTTGTGTTGAATTCATCATTGTGTCATTCTGTAAGCAATATCATAATTTGAAAAAATATCGAAAGAAACACAATACTTAAAGTAGGCATAAAAAATGACCGAAAAATATCTATGATGGTCTTCTTTTGATCCTAGATGCTAGCTTGCGTAATCTACAGAGCAATCCACATTGACGCTACGTCCGCCTGATTAAGACGTACTACAACCAATCCTTTTGTTTCGTGTATATAAATATCTATACTTCTACAGTCTACAGTAATCGATGCCTTTTCCACTATCTTCCAGAACAATCCTGGCATTGTGTAACATCACAAGATAAATACACCCATTAATAGTAAATGTTATCAGAGTAGGTTACAATACTAAAGCGGCAAGCATTCACGTTTTCTCCTTTTTTTGACATTTTTTTATACTGTCCAGTGAAATTTACCCTTAAGATGACGTAAATATCTTCATCTGGCCCAGTGCTCATTCTTGATCTTTGCTCCTGGAGAGGAAAAAAAAAGGAGCAGGTTGTTCGCCTCCACCAGTGCGTCCCTACCATGCCCTCTCCATCGTTTGCTGTCGCAGTCCGCCACCGGTCGTCTCAGGCGCAACTCCCCGCTGCGCTTCCACCCCCACCCACCTCCTTCTTTCGGTTCTAGAAGACGGCAGCACGTCGTCGTGCGGCAGAGGCGGAGAACAGCCAGTGCGCGGGGCGGCTTCCAAGCTATGCCTACCTTCGTTCGAGCATGACCCGATTGCTTGGTGTCGGCTCTCCACGTCCGCGGACCACCCCTTCCTTCTCTCACGCCCACGGCCGTCCGCAGAGTTTCTTGCCGAGCGGCAGTCGCGACCGTCCTTGCCGTAGAAACGTACGACCATGAGACACACATACAATTGTTCTACATGGTAAGCATGCCTCTTCATCACTTACAAGAATTTTCAGAATCAATACGCCCTTGACCTCTATACTAATTGGCAACCATCTTGCTATGATCCAGTTTTTTTGAATACAAATTCACATGCTTGCTAAACTACTTAGTCCCGATGTAAACATGTCTAGCTTGATTTTAAATTACGTTCTGAACACAAAGTTAGTTAACACTTCATTGCCCGTGTATGTTATTTCTGCTTGGTCCAGGGTCTGATGGAGAAGCAAGAAAGGAGACACCAAATATAGCTCCAGTTTTTTTTTATCTATCAATGATTTCCTTACATAATTGGAAGTAGTCATTCATACCTAAAAGTATGTTTGTGTGGTTTGCTTTTATCATTTTGTTATATGTCAGAAGAAGCAAGGGAAATAACATTGAAATCAACTTGAGTGAACTCATGCCAACACACTGACCTCTCACCACTGCTGCCACCAAGGTCTGTTCGAAATAAATTAGTGAAAATACATTATATAGATGACCTACTGTTTCATTTCTCAAACCAGTGATCTTCTTTTTCTCCTCTTATCGATGTTTCATTCTTCATCTTTTGGAATTCAATTATATAGATGACCTACTGTTTTCTTTGAGACATAAATATCAGACGCATGCTACACCGTCAGCTTTGCTAGCATCCAACAATGGCAGAAATAACATTTCGGTTTCCCTTGTGCTCTGTGTTTGAGAAACGAATGACTAACAGTGACATAAGTGCAGCTAGAAACCGAAGATCAGATAAGTGTTTGGTGGAGTAATGATTTGTTTGCTTTTGGAGGCAAGCTAGCTCGTAACTGCAGCTAAATCCTTGCCTGGCTGGGAGAGCCAAATTGACTCTCTCGCGATGGCAAACTAGTGAATCGAGATAGTAGTTAGTCAGTTACCTGCACTGCATCTCCCCTCCTTCCCCATGGCCGCCTCGCCCTCCCTCCACGCCCCCCGCCTCCTCCCGCCGTCGCGGAACGGCAGCTCGGCGGGGACGGACTGGTGCCCGGTGCCCCCGAAGCAGCGGCCCGTGAACGAGTACGAGGCGCTGGCCGCGTCACTGCCCTTCTCCTGGGCGGCGGGGGACCTGGTGCTCTACTACTCCCGCCTCGCCTTCACGGGGGCAACCTTCGCGCTCTTCATCGGCCTCCCCGTCGCGGCCTTCGGCGGCCGCGGGGGCGCCGGCGGCGACGCCCTGCACCTCGCGCTCGGGGCCACCGGCTCCGGCATCCTCGCCGTCACGCTCGCCGTCGTGCGGATGTACCTCGGCTGGGCCTACCTCGGGAACCGCACGCGCTAGCTGTCGCTGGTGGTGGAGGATTTCTGTTCTAGAATGGGAGGAGATCGGGGGAAAGAACAACCTGAGACATTCCCCTGCAGTTGACTCCGACGTGGTTCGCTGTGTTGACGCCGTCATGACGCCGTCGGAGGAGAGCTCAGATCCAATCGCCCAGTAAGACACGGTTTAGAATAATAATCGGGGTAATAATCTTTTAGAAAGGTATTTAGCGGGAGGGTTAAATATAGGCTATTTTTTTGGTGGGAACTTTTAGCGGAAGCTAAATTTTTTTGGCGCAAATTACACTACATCTAAATTAAGTGGTGGTAAAGTAATTTTATTGTTTTGAAAAAAGTAATTATTTTTAGAGGGAATGTTCTAGTTCAGCTACATCCATATTTTGATAAATCTGAGAAACCTATTTTTTTAGGGTTAAGAAACCTATGTTGAGACACAAGGAATACTATTCTTTTTTGTCAAAAGTTATATCGTTGTGAAAAAAACACCAAATCCGAGAATCATGAAGGGGCGACACGGTATAACGTACGAACCCGTATAATTCCTGCGTGTATACGGGCTCGATTCAATTTTCTGGACAGAACAGAGCCCGTATGCTAGTCCGATCCTTTTTTTTTTTACCGTGGCCCGCGAACCTCAGCCTCAAAGCCGTATATTTACGGGTTTACGAGGCAGATACGGATCGAAACCCTATCCCCCGCCGCCGCCACGGGTTTGCGAGACGGACGAGTACGACCGCCGACACGAGGCGTCCTCGGGCCCGAAGAATACGCGGGCGACGATGTCGACGCGGTCGACGCCGCCATTGCCGAACGGAGTTTGCACGAGGAGGCGGAGCACTGCCGCCAGGATGAGGAGCTCGAAGACAATCCGTGAAGGGTTCCACCGCGCTAGAGTCAGTCCAACATAATTATGTCGCTTTTGTTTAAATGAAAATCATAAAGATTCAACTATTTAAATTAACAACAAGACCAAATTAGTTTTGAGATTTTTTATGTTAGAAACGCTTTTTTCATCACGGATCTATAATTGTGTATATTTGGTTACTCCCTAGTTATCATGAAAAAAACTTGAGATATGTCAAATAATTGTGCTTTGGTGAATTGTTCATCAAAGCAACAAAAATTTGGTCGTTTTAAACTATGGCTCGGAGAAACCTAATGCAACCCTCACTTTAAAACTACTAGGTTATACTATTGCCTTGAAACATAAGTACAAATGGGATGGATTGATCAGACAGTCGATCTATATCACTTTCGATCCCACATTTCTGTGTTGAGATGGGGTGATCTCAACATGTTTCATCTTATCGGACAGTCCACGGAGGGTTCCTCCGCGCTAGAGTAGGTCCAATATAATCATGTTCTATTTATTTTAACGATAACCATAGATTCAACTATGTAAATTAACAAAAGGATTGGTGCCATTCGTCCCTAGTAGCTGCAGCACTATCATTCGTCCCTACTAGGTTATACTTATTGGTCCAACGCATTTTGGAGGAAATCGGAGAAGAAGAAGAAGGTTTCCTACCACGCGGTTGCAGCAAGACCTCTCCGATGGCGGATTGACAAATGCCGGATCGAGGAAGAACCCACATGTTCTAGCCGATGCCTCATCAACGGCGGAATCAGGGGATGCGGAGGATGTCGACGCTAGTGGGTCGATGAAGCATCGTCTTGCCCTCTCCGCTGGCGGATCAAGGAACCGCCAAGATGTCGTCGCCGCTAGCAGGTCGAGAAAGCGCCGTCATGCCGACTCCGGTAGCGGATTGGGAAACCGACAACATGTTGTCATTGTTTTTAGGTCGAGGAAATATCGTCACAGATCGAGGAAGCGTGAAGACGTCGTCGAAGCTGTCGGATCGAGGAAGCGTCAAATGTCGTCTCCACTAGCAGGTCGAGAAAGCGTCGTCATCACTACAACAAAATAGCCATGTAGAGGCGCTCAATGTAGATGTTAGAGGCGCAATAAATCATCTCTAGCGGATTTTAGAGTCGCTCATTAAAGCGTCCTTGGAACGTCTCCTCACGGACCGCCTCAAACACCATTGAGACGAATAGAAAGCAATTTGACTCTCATTTACACATGAGAAAATATTCAAAAAAAATTATGACATCACGCCAAATAATAACTTTGTTTTACTAAAAGCAGTGGTATTTTACCTACTCAATTGTACACATCGTCTATAAAAAAATACATATGTCCCAAACTAGTTGAAATATATCTATATGATTTGTAGTTTCTACATGCTGAATAGCTCCTTGCTTTCTCTGTTTATCCTTGTGGTGGCTACCTTTAGAATCCGCACGGTAGAAGTTGTTCGGCAAAGAAAGCAAAATGGGATATAAATAAATTAGTTATAACTTTTGCTAGTAAGTTGTCCTTTGCTGAACATACAACAATAAGAATAATTAATGGTATTTATGTACCACATCTAGTAAACATGCCCTTCAGAAGTTCAATCTAGTCTAATACTCCCTCCGGCCGAAAAAAATTGTCCTCAGCTTAGTACATTTTCAATTTTACAAAAACACCCTTATTCTATTAAATCTCTTGCTAATCGACCCGTCTTCCACCTCCGTCGTCCGCGGCACAGCGCGCCCCAAGCCACTGTCTTCCTCGTCGCCGGCGGTGCGCCCCACCCACCATTGGGATCATCCTGCGCCACTCCTGGCGCCGCCAACCTGCACAACAGCTGCCAACGTGCGCCCTGCTTACGTGTGAACAAAGAGGCGAGCTTCGCCGCCACCCATCTGCTCCTCCGCGGCCCTCCGCGGCGACACCTCGACGGGCGATGGCTCCACGGCTCACGGGTGTCTCCTCCTCGTCGTCCTGCTCGCATCCCCGGCCCACCAAGTCCAACCAATCCGGTGCCGAAGTTGGGCAAGATCCAGGCCGCCGCTACTCCACCATCGTCCATCGAGGGTGACTACCGCATCCATCGTCAGGCGCAGCGCCGCCGCCCACCTGCTACATAGGTGACCACCGCCGTCTATCTGTCCTCCTCCTTGATTTCTTCTTCTTCTTCTTTGTCGAGGTGACCCAGCTCCTCCTCGCCGCCTCTACTGCTACAAAATAGATTGACCCAGCTCGCAGATGACCAAACTGATGTCAAATTAGAGCAACATCGGATCATCCAGTCTGTAATTTTGCATTGACTGCTATCAACTTAATGATTCTTGCATCTTAATTCATGTTCTGGTTAAAACATTATGCAGTAAACTGAATTTTCAGTAACTTGCTGCTCCTCTGCAACTTGCCGCTTGTCCCCTGCTCGTGTTGCATCGCCGGAGGTCCTCATCTCGTGTTGCTGCCGGTGATAACAAGTACAGAGCTCTTCCTGCATTACGTGTTCATGTCATGTGAAAACAAGTACAGGGATCGTGTGCTGCTGCTGGCAAAATATTCAGTTAATTGTAAATTTGGAAAATCCAGTTAACTGTTAGGGGTCGTGTTCTTTTAATAAGGCAGAATTAACTGAGAAATGAAAGATAACATTGAGGATAAGAAATTAAGATGACTAACTGAAGTTGAGCAACATGCTTCAGATTGAACAAGAACACACAGACCAATCTCATTTTCGGATGCGAACCAAAATTTCAGATGCAAAGGCAGGTGACAAAGATTCACAAGATTCATTTCAGCCATAGATTCACAGGAGAATTTAGATTGAAAGGATTGCATCTTTAGCCATTCCCACAAAAATCACACATAAACAATGCCGGCCTTGCTCATCGAGATCTGATGGAAGGGCAACAATATGAAGGAATTGGATTTTTTATTTGAGTCCTCCACTTAAGCATTTACTGAATTTTCTGAATTTACAGAATAAGAACAAGTGCTTGAGGATGTTCCTCTGAATTTTGCTGTGTCGTGTTTCTTTAAGGAATGACCATCTACTCTCAATAAAATTCAATTAAATTATGGAGCTGAATCTGACCTCCAGCTCAACAAACTGAAAATTATGGAGCTGAAAATTTATCTAAATGAAGCTTTCATCTACTCTGCAATGCAACATTGAGCTTTCAATACATGAGAAATTACTGTCAGCAAGGAAGTGTTAACAGATCTGAAACTAAATTTGACAGCTGTTGTACTTAATGGAACATCGAAACAAAGCAATGGAGTAAATGGAAATGCAAAGTCTCCAAGAGGCATTTTGGATTATAGAAGCACTTTTATTCCGTGACTCTGAATTTATGTAGTTTCAAGCCAAAACTGAATCAGTGGAGGGCGGCGGGTTGGTTACCTGATGTACAGATGGGCGGCGGGCGACGAATGTCGTAGACTTCTTCTCGGGAAGCGGCGTCTCAGCGACCCACACATCGCGGTCGTCGGGGAACTGGGCGAACCCGACGCTGCACAGCCACGCCTAGCAGGATTCCACACCTGTTAATTCAGAGCATCAAAATATTCAGAGGAGCACCACTCTGCTCTGAATAAAGATCAGGAGCAAATCACACATGCAAGCCACCAATTCTACACATCACAACAGGAGAAACCACAGGACAATCCATGTGCAAGTCTGAATTGGCAATTCTTCTCGTGTAGGATAAATATCAGCAGCAAATCTACTCCTACAGAGAGGAAACTGAAGGCATAATTGTCAATTTCTGTCAGGTTTTGATCTGTCAAGTTGAGGATCTCGACGAGCGGGCGCGTGATCCCCGACGGCGCGGCGTCCAGCGGCACCACGTAGTTGCCCACGCGCACACGGCTGCGGCAGTGGTGGGGAAGCGGCGAGGAGGCGAGGGTCCGCGCGAGGGAGGTCGAGGAGCAGGCGGCGGTGGCTTCCATGGAGATCGGAGCGGAGGAAGGTGGGAGCAGGAAGGTGGTAGGTGGTAGGTGGTGGGATGAACTGACGATCTATGTGGTTGCGTGATTGCGTCTAGTATTCGCTTCAGCCAGCTATATATCCTACGTGGAAAACTAGAAGAAAATGTTATCTTACGTGCCATGACTCTTGGCCGACGTGGCGGAGGTCAACATGCCACGCCAGCCAGAAACAACTTCTCGGAATGATATATAGCCCTCTCTTCAAAGTTCAAACACAGATACCCGTAACCTGTATCCGAGATTCGGAGCAGCGGCACAGTGGTTGGATGAATGCATCCAGGAAAGCAACCACTGGAGTGAAACAAAAACAAAATATGTGATAATGGACATTTATGTTAACAACAAACCAACCATCAGCACACACAAAAGCGGGTCGAAAGATCAAACTGTAGAAAGACAGGCTTGAAAAAACTACTGTTTAAACAATAAAAAATTATCTTCCGAAGTTCGACACTGCCGTCAAGCACTACAAATCTATGCAGATATCACAAAGGCAATATCCTACATGTGTAGCATTGCACACGAAAAGGTAGATTTTGGTATATTTGGTGAAGGCCTATAGTCATATTCTGTGCTAGCACTCCACGTTGCACAGAACAGAACAAGGTGCACCGTGTTGAACAAAAGCCTTGCACCACTTTGTTTTTATTTCTACCCCACAAGTCCTTGTTTGGGAGAAAACACCCTAGTTCCAAAATAAAATATGCATTCCTATCAGAAAAGTAAAATTGGTATTTTTAACAGAAAATGTGTTATATCCATTTGTAAACTTTGTTCATTGTTTTGGTTAATTAAAATTTATGTAATTAATAAATACTTTAATTCCTCCTTAAAACTTGCAAAAATCTTCACTTAACATCTATAAATTCAAATATTAATTATGTGTCTATAATTAAGATGAAAATGCAGATATGTTCTATTGCTCCTTTTTTGCAACACTAGGGGATTGTTGCAACATGCTGTAGATATTACCATGATTGCACAATTTGTCGCAATATATAATAGTTATTGCAACACAATGAAGGTGAGGCAAAACGTCGCCCTATTACAACCAATACATGTTTTGTCGCAACACAAAGACATTTGTTTGCAACAATGTCTATGTCTAGTGCCTCACTTCGAAATTGTTGCAATATGCGCCAGCATATTACCACGAAGATTTACTTTGTTGCATTACCTAAGTCTCTATCGCAACAAAATGACTAATTCCCGCAACGAAACTTATTTGTTGCAATATCACTGCCATATTACAACGGTGATCCAGTTTGTGGAAATACACGATTTCTATTGCAACAAAACGGAGTACTTAGAGCGACAAAACTGAAAAGTGGCAATATGTAGGCCATATTACCACGAACTGAACGTTTGTGGTAATATAGCGTTTTATTGCCACGAAAGATTGTTGTAGAAATAAATTTTGTTGCAATAGACCGTATTCCTTGTAGTGTTAATCAAGGAGTCAACATCATGTGAACTCCATCAGAAATTCAAGAACATATCCATGAAGGTGGCCGTCGGACAAGCTTTACCTTCTGTCCCTGATGCACGCTGGCATGGCCGTGAGATTCCAGCTGGCTTTGCTAAAGTCGGGGTGTATGAAATCCTGACGGGGTTTCATGATATGGAGCTCGACATAGCTGGACCCGAAGATGAGAGGACACTCGGAGAAGTACTGGATGGAGTCATCCTATGGGACAAGAACTACATCAAGCTTCCAGGCTCGGCCCCAAGGACAACACCGCCTCCGAGTCATCGCAGGTCACCTACACCTCCATTACCTCCAAGCCCTCCACATGACGTCGGCCAGCACAACACGAGTCCATCTCGATCACCGCCCCCGGACTTGGGCCGTCCGTCTCGGCCACCGCCCGCTCCGGATACTAAGCGGGTGCGTGCCACCAAGAACGCTCCGCCGATGATTCCTAAGCCACGGAGCCCCCCAAAGCGCAAACGGTCGCCCCTCCCAAAGGTACGTCATGCTAATCTTCCTATCAGACCTTATGATCGTACCCCCGAGGAAAACGCCAGGATAGCAAAGGAACATCATGATGCGCAGATGAAAAAGAAGGAACCCGAGCCCCGCCCGGAATGCACCGAGAAGCAAATAGCATTTGCAAAATACTTCACGACCCTTCCATCACAGTATGACTTACACCATAAGCCTGAAGACTATACACGCACATTGCAGAAGGAAGTGAAAAAGAGCAGATCACGTGCAAGTGCAAGTGGGAGCAAATCAAGTTCAACTACAAGCAAGAAAAAATCAGACGTTCCTCAGCTTGGACAACAGGCCAAACAGTCGATCCCACCCCTCAAGGTGTTAACCGAGAATGTTCCCCCTCCGGTGCAGGGGCTAGCTTTTGAAATAGCAAAGGAGTTGTTGGCTGAATGTGGTGTCTCGGTTGAAGATTTGCTGGCTTCCCAAGATGACAGGATACCCAAGGCTGTGGTAGCCCCTAAGCCACAGTTTGTCGTGGGTGAGCCTTTGGTCAGCAAAGATGATCTCCCAACAAATATGCGTTACTTGCATCAATGGTACTTAAGTGAATCAAAGAATGGGAAAACGATGATCGTGCTGAGTGTCCCACGGGAGTACTACGGCCGCCCCGAAGAAATCCATATCGACTTTGATGAACTCTTCCAGATGTACAATGGCGACGCCCTCGACAAATCGCTTATGAGTTGCTATTGTCTGTAAGTTTTTCAATTCATTGTCTATATATAACTTGTTTAGTTATTTCAATTCATTGTCTATATATAACTTGTACTCTATTATGCAGAATGAAGATTCTGGATTGTAAAAGTAAGAACATCCTAAATATTAGGTTTATTGACCCAGATAAAATACATATAGCGACGCTAACTGATTGTCCCAAGGAGACGGAGGAAAACCTTCTAAGGTTTCTAACAGATCAAAATTTCTATGACCACATACTGTTTCCATACAACTTCAGGTGAGGGTCTTCACTCTGTTGTGTCCATTCACTTATAAGTGTAATTGATAAGTTACTGACACACACACACACACACACACACACACACACACACACACACACACACACACACACACACACACACACACACACACACACATATATATATATATATACATGTGTAGCTTCCATCGGATTCTGTTGGACATTCAAATTGACAAGGGAAGAGTTGATGCCTTCGACCCATTTTCGAGACCCTTGGAACAGTTCCAAAGCCTGCAGGACATGCTCCAAGGGTAATTTCAATCATTCTTGCGCTCTATCGGTCTCTTTCGATGATTTTCTGATATATCAATTAATGAAAAACTTAGCAAATCATTATCCTTGTCGGGCAGGGTTTGGAAGCGGTTCAAGTGCGTGACTCCCGGTAACTTTCCTGAGAAGTTGACCTTTAGAGAGGCTCAGGTAAGTAGTAGTATGATATACTTCTATTTTCAATACATTTATGATGCTAGATTATTATTTTGATTATATATATTCTATTCTCGTAAAGTGCGACCAGCAGCCACGGGGAACGCATCTATGCGGATACTATGTTTGCGAGACCATTCGCACGTTTACCTCTGAGCACAAGGATCACAGATTCGACGTAAGCAATGAACATTCACACCTCTATTTTTACCCGTCATTCTTTGTTATCATGATTGATATTCATATTCATCTCCTCTTCTTATATAGCACACGACCATGACGAGAAGGTCCTACCAGAGCAACGCGTGATTGCTGTTGCAGAGGAGCTTGCGACCTTTCTGAGGACGGAAGCTATAGATGACAAAGGACAATTTAGTGTAGCTAGGGGCCATTACTGATGTTCGTCCATGTAATCGAATAGACGGGCTCTAGTCCCGATAATTCAGATCTCTATATAATTGTAAATATATGCTCGCTTGTAAGATAAGTTAATCTTATATATATATATGCATAATTATTTCTATTTAAATTATATGAAAACTAATTCCCGAACACCAAACGAGGCATCACGTTAATCTCCCGAACACCTAAACCCTAAAACCCTAAAACCCAAAAATAATTTCATTCAAAAAAACCCAAAAATAAGCAAAATCTGAAACTCTTTAGTCCCGGTCCGTGTAACGAGCCGGGACTAAAGGGCCTGCCCCTGGGGCGCCTGCCCTTGGGGCGCTACGAGGCGCCCACGTGGAGCATCTTTAGTCCCGGCTTGTAAGAGGGCCGGGACTAAAGGTTAGGCCTTTAGTCCCGCCCCTTTAGTCCCGGTTGGTGAACCGGGACTAAAGCCCGTCCCCACTAGTGAATGCGTTGTGCTTTGTGATGCAAATATAGGTAGACATAGGTCAATTTTAATGTAGTTTATTTCAATGTAGTTCCAACACGGGAAATGTAGTTTATTAAAGTTTATTTTGGAGTATTGTGTTTCAATGTAGTTGAATTCATTACAATTAATCCATAAACACAGGAAATGTCTCACGACGATAGGATCCCTGAGTGTGATTATTGCGGCGATGATCGGGGTTTGTGCAATAGGCGGCCTCACCTGCGAGACGACAAGCTTGACGAGACCTTCGGCGCTTGTGTGGTACGCAATGATGACAAATATTTTTTCGTAATTAAGCATGACTTCTGTTTCTTTGCTTCAACGTGTAATTTGTGTTTTATACAATTCAACTAGTTCCTCCCTTGACATGCAAGAAGGTATGTATTAGAGAGGCTCGGTTTTGAAGACCACGAGAGTATGGAGACGAGGAGAGCTTACCTGAGGACTAAATATGGTGACACATTTCTGATCAAAGTAATAAATGCAGTTAATAACACATAATTTGGGTGCTCTAATTGGGAAATTCTTTGCAAGGCATATGGATTTCAGGAGGGTATGGAAATAACCTTCAATCTTCGTCCTCAAGATCATATTGAAGGTAACATCGACATTTGGGTGGATATGCTTCCTATTTTCTCCTAGTGTGTTTTGGTCTTGTTCTTCATGTTTTTGTTGGCGGTGCCTGGTTAGACTTCGTCTCTTCCAACCAGATCTTTGGTCCTATGTTTTGACCACGGTATGTGTTCCTCATGCTCGAATATGTGCTTTATTCTTGGGATTTGTGATTCTTTCCCTTTTGATGTAGAGTTGTTGGTTTGTGAGGGATTAGATGATTATTTTTTAGATAATTTGTTGGTGACTGACTACTTAGGAAGCTATGTTGCTATTTGTTTCCGTCTTCCTTTTCTAGCTCACGATATTTGCATTTCTCATATTCACTTGTCCCATTAGTAAATCCCCAAAACCGCTTCTTTCTCATGTGAGTTAGCCCGAGTTCTAGTTGCTTAGGATTAAATATGTGAGATTTTTGCCCGTATAATCAGATTTTAGGTCTTTAAATGTTAAATCTTTTGGTATTCTTGGTGTAAACCCTAAAAGGCCATTTTTATTAGCCATTTTAATTTGTGTGTTGTAAATGTAGATTCTTTTCTATGTGATTGTTTGCGTGATAGTGACTTTTAGGTCCATAACTTTTAAACTTTTTGGATTTCTTCATGAGTAAAACTTGAAGGCCCTTGTTCGTATCAGCTGCTGATTTCACCTGTGTATTATATATATTTTTTGTGTTTGTTTAGTTTAATCTGGTATGTGTCGTTGGCTGCTACTAATTCTAGATCTTCTTTTATATTCTTTGTTCATGAGTTCACCCTAAAGTCATGTGTATAAATTAGAGTATGCAGTTTGTTGTATTTGTTCTTAAGATGTTGTAGTCACTACAACAAGACCTCACCTCTAGCAACGCTTCTTTCCATATCTAAAAGTCCGTATATGCATTGCTAGTCTCTTTACCAACGGTTCAGGATGTGTAGCCTTATCGAGTGTTGCTAGTGCATAATGCAACGCTTATACTGCCGTTGGTAAAAGGGACCATTGCAAGATTACAACACATAAAACCTACATCTACAACACTTATATATGTTGGTGCTCAATATACATGAATACAAATCTCATTAGTTGTCAATAGAGATTTTGCAACACTTCTTGGTACATATATAATGTGATTATTATTATTATTATTATTATTATTATTATTATTATTATTATTATTATTATTATTATTATTCACAACAATTAAATTAATGCTCCACATAATGGTGATAATTATGTATATCAAATGATGAAAAGATAAGATAATATACTCACAAGAGGAAGAAACCATATATTGGATAAAACTGTTGGGTTACAATAGTGGATATTACAGGAGAAACATTATCCAAATACGATGCACATCTAAATATTTTCTTGACAACAACAATTAAACTGAAAGCATCCATCGACATCCTTAAAATCCAACCTAAACTTAACCAGAAACATCATCGAAGAGGAACACCATCCCTACAACTCATCTAAAACTGAAAGCATCCATATATCATCATCATCATCATCATGAACTGGAACATCACCGCCATAATCATCATGAACTGGAACATCACCACCATCATCATCATTGCAGTAGACTTGCGACACACCCATATAATCAGCAGTATATCTTTTGAATCTACAAAGCAAGTAACAAAATGATCTGTTAACATATAGTGCATTAAGAAGTAAGAACCACTTTGCTCACTCTTACTGGCTCATTAGCACATTTTTATTTTTTGGGTCTGGAAAGTGGTCTGATAGCAAATAAGAACAAGCAAATAAACAAGATAGCACTACAGTCTGAACACAAATTCGTATGTGATAATGAAAAGATATCACCATTAGTGTTAGTTGTCATTGATGACTAATCAAGATGCCACAATATACGACACGACCTGGAGAAAACATGGGTAAATAAAATTATATGGACAGTAGCCTAGTGCAGATGTGCATAGTGAAATGTGATTGACAGTAGCACTTCTCTCCCCAAAATGATTTGAGTCATTTGAAACTCAAGCAAAACATTTATTTCTAGTTGGTTTCAGTAATCCAATAGGAAACAAACGAACTCCCATGGTCATGACCAGCCTAGAGATCCATTGCTAATTCTTTAAACCTACAACCAAACTGTTTTATGTGAACCTACTGAAACCTACAACACCAAATCCTATAAATTTTCATGGACAGCAGCATAGAACCTAGCACGGCTCAATGGTCGTGGACACAACGAGCAGTAACACTTTAAGGAGAGGGGGAGAGTTTACCTTGCATGGCATCGTCTATATGAAGTGCTCCATGAACTCAACTTTCTTCGTGGCGTCCCCCTGCATGGAGTTGGAATACCTAGTTGACCTTAATTATACTAAAATTCATCATGTGAAACCAATTAGTGGAATTAATACATGCAGCACACAACATTATAGGTCCGCAGTTTCCGATATCCAACAAAAAGTTAGGTTGTTTACCAAGCCATGATTTGTACCTTCAGTTTGGTTCTCAAGTCTGGTATGATGTCCCAGGAGAGGAACAAAAATACATCGAAGTCCAAATTAGTGGTCGGTAGGACTTTATTACCTGCCAATTAAAAAAAGATAATGCTAACTTATCATGGTACCATCAGCAAGCACATGTACATTGTTGTTAAAATTCTTGCTATGGCAGTCATTACGTTATTGTTCAACAATGAGTAAATATTTTCTGGACAATGAACAAAAGGACATAGTTCAAACTCTGGACCTAAAAAGGGATAGTTGCAAATCCACATGATGTACACTATTCTAAGTACATCATATTGGAGAAAACATACTATTCATATCGAAATTGCAGAAAGAGCAACTAATTTATAGTGCAATGGACAAAATAGTACCTTATATAGCGAAAGTGCCTTTCTGCTCCCGAGCTCATTTGAGCTCGGGTGAACAGTAAAATCGAAAAAAAATCGAAAAATGTTCAAAAAATTCTGAATTTTTTTTAGACCAACTTTGACAAAAGTTCTAAGCGCAGACAAAAATTTGACATGAACTAACATTTGTATAAGGCGTGAAAAAATAAACAAAATAGACACTCTGAAAATGCGCACCCGAGCTCAAATGAGCTCGGGAGCAGATACTCCACGTCCCTTATATAGGGACAACTGGTAGGTGCTTATTTCCCGGGAGTGTATTTCACGAGTACACGATGATATAAAAATAGTAGTACATCACAAGTTGATCCTTGTATCAAGTTTGTTATTTCCCTTTCCGTATAGAATTTACGGAACAAAACCGTTAGTTCTTTCCATATTTTACTCATATAATAGGCAGAGTAAAGTCGTTCATGACTTTTGATGGGGAATAGTATCCGAAGCAATACATGTGTAGAAGCATTGTGTCCTGAACTCATGATAACAACAATAACAATATCCTTTTTAGTTGAAAATGCAAGCTTATAATATTAAAATATTATTCATGATTTTTTAAAGGATAGATTGACATACCATGTTACCACAAAGGAAGTCAAAAAGATAATACAACTGTGATTTATTTGGTCCGAAAGTTCATATGAATACAGAACATAATTTGTATTGGACATTATACTGAGATAATAATAGATCAGCTGCCAACCGTAATAGAGGTACCTATATTATTTTTGGAAAGCAAGGGAGAGCATCTAACTTACCACCAAATAGTGGGTGAAATATTCATCACTTGGTAATAATGGAAAACACCTTGCTGATGCTAGAGTCGTTCCTAATAATCATATGTGACTAACAAAACTTGAAGATCAACTTTTACTTCAGAAGGGAAAAAAGGAGTTGTCTTCTAAATATAAATCAATAAATAACCATTAAAAAGCAAAATAAATAATTCTTCTCTGTTTGAAAGCCAACGCAAAGATACTTAAAGAACCACATACATATCATGGCTGTAGCATGTGCAGAGCAAGCCATCGTATACTAAGTTAAGATGTACCGCCTCCGTTTTTAAATATAAATCTTTTACGAGATTCCACTACATACTACAACCTAGTTTGGAACCCGCCAGATTATATAATCCAGTTTTTATAATCTATTTTGTCTTCAAACAGAACATATTATGGTGTAGATTATAAAAACTAGATGAACAGGTTATTAAAACTCATAATCTACTCTACACCAGCTAAAATCAGATTATGGATTGGTAATGACCCATTACCCTTATAAAGTTGAAGATAATTACATTCCTACCACCGCCACCCTCCTCTTTTAAAAAAATCAGAGGGCAAACAGGTCATTATGCAATGTAAAACCTGGATTACAGTTTATATAATCTGGTCTCCAAACATGCCCACCTAGATTATTTTTATAAACCAGATTATATAATCTATCTTCATAATCCACATTATCATAATCTATTGTGGTTCCAAACAGGGCGTACAGACAGAGAAAAATAAATGAATCTACACTCTAAATTATGTCTATATACATACGTATGTAGTCTTTGTTTGAATCTCGAAAAAGACTTATACTATTTAGGAACGGAGGGAGTACAATAGAAATTGTATATTTATGCTTCATCTGTTCCAATTACACAGGAAAACATTACAAGTGAAGAAATTCCACAAAGTAACACTACTTTTCATGAAAGAAAATCACAATTCTAATAGTTCAATTGATCATAGGATTCTCCATATACTTTTATTTTCCTCGATGGGGACATGAGCATACTACCTGATCTAACAGGGCCAATCCTGAGGACAGGAATCGAATCGCGTCAATGACTGGACAATAGAGGACTTGCTTACTACCATCATGTCTACCATGTTGTGGCCAGCACCTATGATTAGGATTGGCTTTCACATGGGATTGTTTTTGTCTGTAGAGAGAAGGAATAGAGGGGCGCACAGGAAGTTGGATGCACGTCTAAAAGAGAACAAAATAGCAGAGGTTAGAGAAAGGGGGGGAGAGAGGACGAAGCCACAGGAGGGGGCACACTCACCGAACGAGAGGAGGACGACATGACCATCGACTCCAAAGCCAACACCCGAAACCCTAGTCATGGGGGTATGGTCGTGGGTCGTTTTGGTGGACGCGAGCGCCAAATCTGGTAGGATGGGAGGGAGCCACGGTGCAGGGGGCCTGTATTGTGCTTCGCAGTGGCGAGATTTGCCAGACGTCGCCTGAATCAACCACCGCAGGTTACACAACAAGGAGCCACGTGAAGAAAAAGATGGAACGTCATAGTGCGGGGTGGGTAGGGATAGGGATGGATCTGGTAGACACCGCACCTGCGAGGTGGGAGGAGGGGAGGGGAAGGGACGGCGGCAAGGTGGGTCGGCAGAGGAGGCGGTGGTGGAGGCGATTTGGCAGTGATAAGGGTGGGGGCTCCCAGTTTCTCGCGCGTCTCTTTTCCCTCTTTTCCCCCCAGAGACCAAACGTTTTGCTATTTGTTTTTTAGGCATGCAATAGTGTAGTAATTCCAGGTTATTGGTTTAAATTTTCAATGTCTGATATTTTGATTGGCTTCTTCTCTTGTGTCGTTTTAAGCTAGTTGTTATATTAATGTTAGCGTCTTTTTGCTTATTTAGTTTACGTATCTATTTTGTTATTGCATTTTTTTTGGAATAGATATAATTTTTTCCCTAGTTGGAAGCCACCCACGGGGTTTGCCCTTAGTTTTCCACCTTGCTCAGTTTTGCCCTTAGATTTATCCGAGCGAGCATCGAATACCCTTCCGTGACTGCACCGTGTGGCCAGCGCCGTTTGACCATGGTTTTGTGCCGTTTTGGATATTTTTACCCCTGGTTCGATATCCCTACCCTTTTAGTCATCTGCTACCTTGCGCTAGACAGAAGAAACCAGAAGAGGTAGAAAGAAGGAGTTGTTGGAGGGGGTGTCATGCAGGACTTGCGCACGACCATGGAGATGTCAACTATGTCGTCGGAGAGCTCGTGGTCGGCCGCCGCAGGAGAGATAATTTGTAATACCTAGAGCTAGATTTCTTGTTATGGATCTAGGAAAGGATGGAATAGAGGCACCCATGTCAACCTAGTGGCTTCCAAATTGAACAGCTGCAACCTCGCCGCCATCATCAAATCTGAGCACGACCAGTGATAATTAGTAGCTCCCTCGTAGACACACCACTACTTCGTGACGTGCACCTCGTATACAACACCACCATATGGCACATTGTCACATGTTGCACCACTTGGCTAGTCGACTCGATAGGTCATTTATTTGTAGTTGTATACAATAATGTTGGTGCTAATTTGCTTCCTCGAGACCTTAGCCAATCCTCAACCTTGCTGAGATACTCCTTTATGTCACATATCAATTTGGTAGTGCTTTGGGAACGCCTTAGAAAATACTCATTAAACTTCAAGAAGGTATATTATGTTGGAAAACGTCGCATGGGAAACAAAAAAAATTCTACGCGCACGAAGACCTATCATGGTGATGTCCGAGAGGGGATTTCCGATCTACGTACCCTTGTAGATCGCACAGCAGAAGCGTTAAGAAACGCGGTTGATGTAGTGAAACGTCCTCACGTCCCTCGATCCGCCCCGCGAACCGTCCCACGAACCGTCCCGCGATCCGTCCCACGATCTAGTGCCGAACGGACGGCACCTCCGCGTTCAGCACACGTACAGCTCGACGATGATCTCGGCCTTCTTGATCCAGCAAGAGAGACAGAGAGGTAATTGAGTTCTCCGGCAGCGTGACGGCACTCCGGAGGTTGGTGGTGATCTAATCTCAACAGGGCTCCGCCCGAGCTCCGCGGAAACGCGATCTAGAGGTAAAACCGTGGAGGTATGTGGTCGGGCTGCCGTGGCAAAAGTCGTCTCAAATCAGCCCTAATAGCTCCATATATATAGGAGGAGGGGAGGGGAGGCTTGCCTTGAGGCTCAAGGAGCCCCAAGGGCTGCGCCACCAAGGGAGGAGGAGTCCTCCTCCAATCCTAGTCCAACTAGGATTGGAAGGTGGAGTCCTTCTCTTCTTTCCCACCTCATTTTTTTTCTTTTCTCTTTGATTTTCTATCTATGGCGCATAGGGCCTTCTTGGGCTGTCCCACCAGCCCACCAAGGGCTGGTGCGCCACCCCCAAGGCCTATGGGCTTCCCCAGGGTGGGCTGCCCCCCCCCCCCCCCCCGGTGAACACCCGGAACCCATTCGTCATTCCCGGTACATTCCCGGTAACTCCGAGAACCTTCCGGTAATCAAATGAGGTCATCCTATATATCAATCTTCGTTTCCGGACCATTCCGAAAACCCCCGTGACGTCCGTGATCTCATCCGGGACTCCGAACAACATTCGGTAACCAACCATATAACTCAAATACGCATAAAACAACGTCGAACCTTAAGTATGCAGACCCTGCGGGTTCGAGAACTATGTAGACATGACCCGAGTGACTCCTCGGTCAATATCCAATAGCGGGACCTGGATGCCCATATTGGATACCACATATTATACGAAGATCTTATCGTTTGAACCTCAGTGCCAGGGATTCATATAATCCCGTATGTCATTCCCTTTGTCCTTCGGTATGTTACTTGCCCGAGATTCGATCGTCAGTATCCGCATACCTATTTCAATCTCGTTTACCGGCAAGTCTCTTTACTCGTTCCGTAATACTAGATCCCGCAACTTTTACTAAGTTACATTGCTTGCAAGGCTTGTGTGTGATGTTGTATTACCGACTGGGCCCCAAGATACCTCTCCGTCATACGGAGTGACAAATCCCAGTCTCGATCCATACTAACTCAACGAACACCTTCGGAGATACCTGTAGAGCATCTTTATAGTCACCGAGTTACGTTGCGACGTTTGATACACACAAAGCATTACTCCGGTGTCAGTGAGTTATATGATCTCATGGTCATAGGAACAAATACTTGACACGCAGAAAACAGTAGCAACAAAATGACACGATCTACATGCTAGGTCTATTAGTTTGGGTCTAGTCCATCACGTGATTCTCCTAATGACGTGATCTAGTTATCAAGCAACAACACCTTGTACATAGTCAGAAGACCCTGACTATCTTTGATCAACTGGCTAGCCAACTAGAGGCTTTCTAGGGACAGTGTTTTGTCTATGTATCCACACATGTATATAAGTCTTCATTCAATACAATTATAGCATGGATAATAAACGATTATCTTGATACATGAATTATAATTATAACTATATTTATTATTGCTTCTAGGGCATAATTCCAACAGTCTCCCACTTGCACTAGAGTCAATAATCTAGCCCTCACATCACCATGCGAATTACATTGTAATAAATCTAACACCCATACAGTTCTGGTGTTGATCATGGTTTGCCCGTGGAAGAGGTTTAGTGAGCGGGTCTGCTACATTCAGATCCGTGTGAACTTTGCATATATTTACGTCCTCCCCTTTGACGTGGTCGCGGATGAGGTTGAAGCGTCGTTTGATGTGTCTGGTCTTCTTATGAAACCGTGGTTCCTTTGCTAAGGCAATGGCACCCGTGTTGGCACAAAACAAGGTTATTTGATTCAGTGCGCTTGGCACCACTCCAAGATCCGTCATGAACTGCTTCATCCAGACACCCTCCTTAGCCGCCTCGGAGGCAACCATGTACTCCGCTTCACATGTAGAATCAGCTACGACACTTTGCTTGGAACTGCACCAGCTTACCGCACCCCCATTAAGAATAAATACGTATCCGGTCTGTGACTTAGAGTCGTCCGGATCTGTGTCAAAGCTTGCATCGACGTAACCCTTTACGGCGAGCTCTTCGTCACCTCCATACACGAGAAATATCTCCTTAGTCCTTTTCAGGTACTTCAGGATATTCTTGACCGCCGTCCAGTGATCCACTCCTGGATTACTCTGGAACCTGCCTACCATACTTATGGCCAGGCTAACGTCCGGTCTAGTGCACAGCATTGCATACATGATAGATCCTATGGCTGAAGCATAGGGGACGGTGCTCATATGCTCTCTATCTTTATCAGTTGCTGGGCACTGAGTCTTACTCAATCTCGTACCTTGTAAAACTGGCAAGAACCCTTTCTTGGACTGTTCCATTTTGAACCTCTTCAAAACTTTATCAAGGTATGTGCTTTGTGAAAGTCCTATGAGGCGTTTCGATCTTTCCCTGTAGATCTTAATGCCTAGAATGTAAGCAGCTTCTCCTAGGTCCTTCGTAGAGAAACTTTTATTCAAGTAATCCTTTATGCTCTCCAAAAACTCTACGTTGTTTCCAATCAGTAATATGTCATCCACATATAATATTAGAAACGCCACAGAGCTCCCACTCACTTTCTTGTAAATACAAGATTCTCCAACCACTTGTATAAACCCAAATGCTTGTTGAGGAACGTCGCATGGGAAACAAAATTTTCCTACGCGCACGAAGACCTATCATGGTGATGTCCATCTACGAGAGGGGATGAGTGATCTACGTACCCTTGTAGATCGTACAGCAGAAGCGTTAGTGAACGCGGTTGATGTAGTGGAACATCCTCACGTCCCTCGATCCGCCCCGCGAACAATCCCACGACCAGTCCCACGATCTAGTACCGAACGGACGGCACCTCCGCGTTCAGCACACGTACAGCTCGACAATGATCTCGGCCTTCTTGATCCAGCAAGAGAGACGGAGAGGTAGAAGAGTTCTCCGGCAGCGTGACGGCGCTCTGGAGGTTGGTGATGACCTTGTCCCAGCAGGGCTCCGCCCGAGCTCCGCAGAAACGCGATCTAGAGGAAAAACCGTGGAGGTATGTGGTCGGGCTGCCGTGGAAAAGTCGTCTCAAATCAGCCCCAATACCTCCGTATATATAGGTGGGAGGGAGGGGACCTTGCCTTGGGGCTCAAGGAGCCCCAAGGGGGTCGGCCGAGTCCAAGGGGGGAAGGCTCCCCCCCCCAAACCGAGTTGGACTTGGTTTGGTGGGTGGGAGTCCTTCCCTTCCTTCCCACCTCCCTTTTTTTTCTTTCTCTTTGATTTTTCTTTGTATGGCGCATAGGGCCCTTTTGGGCTGTTCCACCAGCCCACTAAGGGCTGGTGCGCCACTCTTATGGCCTATGGGCTTCCCCGGGGTGGGTTGCCCCCCCCCCCCGGTGAACTCCCGGAACCCATTCGTCATTCCCGGTACATTCCCGGTAACTCTGAAAACCTTCTGGTAATCAAATGAGGTCATCCTATATATCAATCTTCGTTTCCGGACTATTCCGGAAACCCTCGTGACGTCCGTGATCTCATCCGGGACTCCGAACAACATTCGGTAACCAACCATATAACTCAAATACGCATAAAACAACGTCGAACCATAAGTGTGCAGACCCTGCGGGTTCGAGAACTATGTAGACATGACCCGAGAGACTCCTCGGTCAATATCCAATAGCGGGACCTGGATGCCCATATTGGATCCTACATATTCTACGAAGATCTTATCGTTTGAACCCCAGTGCCAAGGATTCATATAATCCCGTATGTCATTCCCTTTGTCCTTCGGTATGTTACTTGCCCGAGATTCGATCATCAGTATCCGTATATCCATTTCAATCTCGTTTACCGGCAAGTCTCTTTACTCGTTCCGTAATACAAGATCCCGCAACTTACACTAAGTTACATTGCTTGCAAGGCTTGTGTGTGATGTTGTATTACCGAGTGGGCCCCGAGATACCTCTCCGTCACACGGAGTGACAAATCCCAGTCTTGATCCATACTAACTCAACTAACACCTTCGGAGATACCTGTAGAGCATCTTTATAGTCACCCAGTTACGTTGCGACGTTTGATACACACAAAGCATTCCTCCGGTGTCAGTGAGTTATATGATCTCATGGTCATAGGAATAAATACTTGACACGCAGAAAACAGTAGCAACAAAATGACACGATCAACATGCTACGTCTATTATTTTGGGTCTAGTCCATCACGTGATTCTCCTAATGACGTGATCCAGTTATCAAGCAACAACACCTTGTTCATAATCAGAAGACACTGACTATCTTTGATCAACTGGCTTGCCAACTAGAGGCTTGCTAGGGACAGTGTTTTGTCTATGTATCCACACACGTAAATGAGTCTTCATTCAATACAATTATAGCATGGATAATAAACGATTATCTTGATACAGGAATTATAATAATAACTATATTTATTATTGCCTCTAGGGCATAATTCCAACAATGCTTTGATCACCTCATCAAAGCGTTTATTCCAACTCCGAGATGCTTGCACTAGTCCATAAATGGATCGCTGGAGCTTGCATACCTTGTTAGCATTTTTAGGATCGACAAAACCTTCGGGTTGCATCATATACAACTCTTCATTAAGGAAACCGTTAAGGAACGCCATTTTGACCTCCATCTGCCAGATTTCATAATCGAAAAATGCAGCTATTGCTAACATGATTCTGACGGACTTAAGCATCGCTGCGGGTGAGAATGTCTCATCGTAGTCAACTCCTTGAACTTGTGAAAAACCCTTTGCCACAAGTCGAGCTTTATAAACGGTCACATTGCCATCAGCGTCCGTCTTCTTCTTAAAGATCCATTTGTTCTGAATAGCCTTGCGGCCCTCAGATAGTACTTCGAAAGTCCACACCTTGTTTTCATACATGGATCCTATCTCGGACTTCATGGCCTCCAGCCATTTGTTGGAATCTGGGCCCACCATTGCTTCTTCATAATTTGCAGGTTCATTGTTATCTAACAACATGATTGACAAAACGGGATTACCGTACCACTATGGAGGAGCACATGGTCTCGTCGACCTGTGCGGTTCGATAGGAACTTGAACCGGATTTTCATGATCATCATCATTAACTTCCTCCTCAACCGGCGTCGCAACGACAAGGGTTTCCCCTTGCCCTGCGCCACCATCCAGAGGGATGAGAGGTTCGACAACCTCATCAAGTTCTATCTTACTCCCACTCAATTCTCTCGAGAGAAACTCCTTCTCGAGAAAAGCTCCGTTTTTAGCAACAAACACTTTGCCCTCGGATTTGAGATAAAAGGTGTACCCAATTGTCTCTTTTGGGTAACCTATGAAGATGCACTTTTCCGCTTTGGGTTCCAGCTTTTCAGGCTGAAGTTTTTTGACATAAGCATCACATCCCCAAACTTTAAGAAACGACAACTTTGGCCTTTTGCCATACCACAGTATGTATGGTGTCGTCTCAACGGATTTTGATGGTGTCCTATTTAAAGTGAATGCAGCTGTGTCTAATGCATAACCCCAAAACGATAACGGCAAATCGGTAAGAGACATCATAGATTGCACCATCTCTAACAAAGTACGATTACGACGTTCGGACACACCATTACGTTGTGGTGTTCCAGGCGGTGTCAACTGTGAAACAATTCCACATTGTCTTAAGTGAGCACCAAACTCGAAACTCAGATATTCACCCCCACGATCAGACCGTAGGAACTTGATCTTCTTGTTACGATGATTTTCAACTTCACTCTGAAATTGCTTGAACTTTTCAAATGTTTCAGACTTGTGCTCCATTAAGTAGACATAATCATATCTACTCAAATCGTCAGTGAAGGTGAGAAAATAACGATATCCGCCGCGTGCCTCCACGCTCATCGGACCGCACACATCGGTATGTATGATTTCCAACAAGTCACTGGCACGCTCCATTGTTCCGGAGAACGGAGTTTTAGTCATCTTGCCCATGAGGCATGGTTCGCACGTGTCAAGTGAATCAAAGTCAAGTGACTCCAAAAGTCCATCGGTATGGAGTTTCTTCATGCGCTTTACACCAATATGACCTAAGCGGCAGTGCCACAAAAACATTGCGCTATCATTGTTAACTCTAACTCTTTTGGTCTCAATGTTATGTATATGTGTATTATCACTATCAAGATTCAATATGAACAATCCTCTAACATTGGGTGCATGACCATAAAAGATGTTACTCATAGAAATAGAACAACCAATATTCTCTGACTTAAAAGAGTAACCGTCTCGCAATAAACAAGATCCTGATATAATGTTCATGCTCAACGCAGGCACTAAATAACAATTATTCAAGTTCATAACTAACCCTGATGGTAACGGAAGTGAAACTGTGCCGACGGCAATTGCATCAACCTTGGAACCATTTCCTACGCGCATCGTCACTTCATCTTTCGCCAGCCTTCGTCTATTCCGCAATTCCTGTTTCGAGTTGCAAATATGAGCAACAGAACCGGTATCGAATACCCAGGCACTACTACGAGAGCCGGTTAAGTACACATCAATAACATGTATATCAAATATACCTGATTTTTCTTTGGCCGCCTTCTTATCAGCCAGATACTTGGGGCAGTTGCGCTTCCAGTGACCCATACCCTTGCAATAGTAGCACTCTGTTTCAGGCTTAGGTCCAGCTTTAGATTTCTTCGTCGGATTGGCAACAGGCTTGTCGCTCTTCTTTGAATTACCCTTCTTCCCTTTGCCGTTTCTCTTGAAACTAGTGGTCTTGCTCACCATCAACACTTGATGCTCTTTACGGAGTTCAGACTGTGCGACTTTCAGCATCGCAAACAACTCGCCGGGTGACTTGTTCATCCCTTGCATGTTGTAGTTCAACACAAAGCCCTTATAGCTTGGCGGCAGTGATTGAAGAATTCTGTCAGTGATAGCCTCTTGCGGGAGTTCAATCCCCAGCTCAGCTAGACGGTTTGAGTACCCAGACATTTTGAGCACATGTTCACTGACAGACGAATTCTCCTCCATCTTGCAAGCATGGAATTTATCGGAGGTCTCATACCTCTCGATCCGGGCGTTCTTCTGAAAGATAAACTTCAACTCCTGGAACATCTCATATGCTCCATGATGCTCAAAGCGACGTTGAAGTCCCGGCTCTAAGCCATACAAGACTGCACATTGAACTATTGAGTAGTCCTCCTTACGTGTTAACCAAGGGTTCTTAACATCTTGGTCAGCCGTAGCGGGGGGTTCATCTCCTAGCGCATCATTAAGAACATAATCCTTCTTCCCAGCTTGTAGGTTCAACTTAAGATTACGAGCCCAGTCTACAAAGTTGCTTCCATCATCTTTCAACTTAGCTTTTTCTAGGAACGTATTAAAATTCAGGGTGACTGTCGCCTGAGCCATGATCTACAACACAAATATATTCAAAGTGGACTTAGACTATGTTCAAGATAATTAGAGTTCAACTTAATCAAATTATTTGCTAAACTCCCACTCAAAAATACATCTCTCTAGTCATTTGAGTGGTTCATGACCCACTTACACTAGCTCAAGTCCGATCATCACGTGAGTTGAGTATAGTTTCAGTGGTAAGCATCCCTATGCTAATCATATCAACTATATGATTCATGATCGACCTTTCGGTCTCATGTGTTCCGAGGCCATGTCTGCACATGCTAGGCTCGTCAAGCTTAACCCGAGTGTTCCGCGTGCGCAACTGTTTTGCACCCGTTGTATGTGAACGTTGAGTCTATCACACCCGATCATCACGTGGTGTCTCGAAACGACGAACTGTAGCAACGGTGCACAGTCGGGGAGAACACAATTTCGTCTTGAAATTTTAGTGAGAGATCACCTCATAATGGTACCGTCGTTCTAAGCAAAATAAGGTGCATAAAAGGATTAACATCACATGCAATTCATAAGTGACATGATATGGCCATCATCATGTGCTCCTTGATCTCCATTACCAAAGCACCGACACGATCTTCTTGTCACCGGGGCCACACCATGATCTCCATCAACGTGTCGCCATCGGGGTTGTCGTGCTACTCATGCTATTACTACTAAAGCTACATCCTAGCAAAATAGTAAACGCATCTGCAAGCACAAACATTAGTTTAAAGACAACCCTATGGCTCCTCCCGGTTGCCGTACCATCGACGTGCAAGTCGATATTATCTATTACAACATGATCATCTCATACATCCAATATATTACATCACATCGTTGGCCATATCACATCATAAGCATACCCTGCAAAAACAAGTTAGACATCCTCTAATTTGTTGTTGCATGTTTTACGTGGTGACCATGGGTATCTAGTAGGATCGCACCTTACTTATGCAAACACCACAACGGAGATATATGAATTGCTATTTAACCTTATCCAAGGACCTCCTCGGTCAAATCCGATTCAACTAAAGTTGGAGAAACCGACACTCGCCGGTCATCTTTGAGCAACGGAGTTACTTGTAGCGATGAAACCAGTCTCTCGTAAGCGTACGAGTAATGTCGGTTCGAGCCGCTTCGATCCAACAATACCGCAGGATCAAGAAAAGACTAAGGAGGGCAGCAAAACGCACATCACCGCCCACAAAAACTTTTGTGTTCTACTCGAGAAGACATCTACGCATGAACCTAGCTCATGATGCCACTGTTGGGGAACGTCGCAGGGGAAACAAAAAATTTCCTACGCGCACGAAAACCTATCATGGTGATGTCCATCTACGAGAGGGGATTTCCGATCTACGTACCCTTGTAGATCGCACAGCAGAAGCGTTAAGAAACGCGGTTGATGTAGTGGAACGTCCTCACGTCCCTCGATCCGCCCCGCGAACCGTCCCACGAACCGTCCCGCGATCCGTCCCACGATCTAGTGCCGAACGGACGGCACCTCCGCGTTCAGCACACGTACAGCTCGACGATGATCTCGGCCTTCTTGATCCAGCAAGAGAGACAGAGAGGTAATTGAGTTCTCCGGCAGCGTGACGGCACTTCGGAGGTTGGTGGTGATCTAATCTCAACAGGGCTCCGCCCGAGCTCCGCGGAAACGCGATCTAGAGGTAAAACCGTGGAGGTATGTGGTCGGGCTGCCGTGGCAAAAGTCGTCTCAAATCAGCCCTAATAGCTCCATATATATAGGAGGAGGGGAGGGGAGGCTTGCCTTGAGGCTCAAGGAGCCCCAAGGGCTGCGCCACCAAGGGAGGAGGAGTCCTCCTCCAATCCTAGTCCAACTAGGATTGGAAGGTGGAGTCCTTCTCTTCTTTCCCACCTCATTTTTTTTCTTTTCTCTTTGATTTTCTATCTATGGCGCATAGGGCCTTCTTGGGCTGTCCCACCAGCCCACCAAGGGCTGGTGCGCCACCCCCAAGGCCTATGGGCTTCCCCGGGGTGGGCTGCCCCCCCCCCCCCCTCCCCCGGTGAACACCCGGAACCCATTCGTCATTCCCGGTACATTCCCGGTAACTCCGAGAACCTTCCGGTAATCAAATGAGGTCATCCTATATATCAATCTTCGTTTCCGGACCATTCCGAAAACCCCCGTGACGTCCGTGATCTCATCCGGGACTCCGAACAACATTCGGTAACCAACCATATAACTCAAATACGCATAAAACAACGTCGAACCTTAAGTGTGCAGACCCTGCGGGTTCGAGAACTATGTAGACATGACCCGAGTGACTCCTCGGTCAATATCCAATAGCGGGACCTGGATGCCCATATTGGATACCACATATTATACGAAGATCTTATCGTTTGAACCTCAGTGCCAGGGATTCATATAATCCCGTATGTCATTCCCTTTGTCCTTCGGTATGTTACTTGCCCGAGATTCGATCGTCAGTATCCGCATACCTATTTCAATCTCGTTTACCGGCAAGTCTCTTTACTCGTTCCGTAATACTAGATCCCGCAACTTTTACTAAGTTACATTGCTTGCAAGGCTTGTGGTGTGATGTTGTATTACCGACTGGGCCCCAAGATACCTCTCCGTCATACGGAGTGACAAATCCCAGTCTCGATCCATACTAACTCAACGAACACCTTCGGAGATACCTGTAGAGCATCTTTATAGTCACCGAGTTACGTTGCGACGTTTGATACACACAAAGCATTCCTCCGGTGTCAGTGAGTTATATGATCTCATGGTCATAGGAACAAATACTTGACACGCAGAAAACAGTAGCAACAAAATGACACGATCTACATGCTAGGTCTATTAGTTTGGGTCTAGTCCATCACGTGATTCTCCTAATGACGTGATCTAGTTATCAAGCAACAACACCTTGTACATAGTCAGAAGACCCTGACTATCTTTGATCAACTGCCTAGCCAACTAGAGGCTTGCTAGGGACAGTGTTTTGTCTATGTATCCACACATGTATATAAGTCTTCATTCAATACAATTATAGCATGGATAATAAACGATTATCTTGATACAGGAATTATAATAATAACTATATTTATTATTGCCTCTAGGGCATAATTCCAACATATTCCACTATTGCAGTCACTCACAATGAACGAACACCCTTGAGCACATTGTCGTGATATCTCCAACCTCCTTTATCATCAGTGCATGCCACTTGTGCTTGACGTCGAAATTCCCTGTTAGGAATTCTTGTACCCCTTTGCTAACCATTGGGTAGAGTTTGTCAAAGCGAGATTTTAATGCGTTGGTGGTTAATGACATGCAAACATGGGTTAGATCTTTGCTAAAGTCATTGCTTTCCATGCCCGGTACAAGTTTGCCACGAAGTGCCTCATACACCATCGGTGGTGATGCTTTGAAATGCCTGGAATAACAATGTCTATTGCCTTGATTATGCCATGGTGTTATTACGATATGATGCTTACCTCCATATTACCAATCACCTTGGTCCTCACATGTCATGAACCACTTCCAGTTGTCCTAGTTCTTGAAAGGCGCCAAAGAAAATGCCACTAGCAACACATTATCATTACACAAGTGTGATGTTGGTACCATTAGTGTGCTTGTATCTTTGTTGGTCAAGAAACTGCCATCTATTGACAAACCGGCTGGCAATGCTTAAATGCCTCGATGCATTGCCCATAACTCTAGAAAGGCACGATGAAACATTCCGGTAATATCCTGGACCACGAGTACATGTCGGGTTCCTATGTACAATCTCTCCCAACAACCTCGGGAGGCGAGTGTATGCTTCTTGATCACCATACAACATCCCTATATCATTTGCCTTGCCCTTCCATGTCTTCCCATACTTTACTTCATATCTTTATTGTTCTCCCACCTTACGCATGAGAACTTCACCTTGGTGGTTGGATCATAAGCTATATCTCTCATCAATTTGTACCCGAGAAACTTAGACGTGAGTTGACGGTGTCTCTAACTGTGGCCAGAATACGTCGGTGGTGGGAAATTGAGACTGGCTACACAACTTTGCAACACAAAGTGTCCGGTTTCAAAAATTCTTCTTCCACAAACCTTTCATGAACAAGTTTCTTTGTCACATTTCAAGGTGTGCGAACCTTTCGGTCAGAATTCCCAACACATATGGCCTATGGTTCCTAATGGAATAATCACTCAGCAACACCTTGAACTCCTCCAAGCATCCAAACTTCATGCCTTTCTTCAAAAAGCATTCCCGT
This sequence comes from Hordeum vulgare subsp. vulgare, assembly GCF_904849725.1. NCBI lineage: Eukaryota > Viridiplantae > Streptophyta > Magnoliopsida > Poales > Poaceae > Hordeum > Hordeum vulgare. The sequence goes on from NC_058523.1 coordinate 19,170,558, forward strand.
CCTTGTTCTTTGACCTTAGTGTGTCTAGTTTCAGGAACAGTGTCATCTCAAACGCCACCATTCTCATGCCACCATCAATTATGGCCTTATGGGCAATGCTAAGATCATGAAACAATGGTTTTTTCTTGCTTTACAACTCAAAGAAGATTTGATTTTCTTGCTCCATGAATTTATCCTCATCTAATTCTTCCTCCAGACCTTTGCCATGTGAGTGATACCCATACATACACCTAAAGGGGAGCTCACGATCCATATCCCGCCGCAAGGCAAGGAATCCAAGTACCCAAAGTAATTATGAAGAATATATTCCTCTTGCACATCACCATCACCACGAGCACCACCATATTTTTGAATTACTAATGCACTAGAATTAACCTATTCTTCATTTTCTTAGCTACTTGCTGGTTGTCTAGATGCATTGATGGCATACTTGTACTTCATTTGTTTGGCTACTTGGTAGTTGCCTAGAAGAATTAGATGCATACATCCCGACACTCCTATCATGAATTGGGGAGGAGTCATCTTGTTTCAAGTCGATTTCAAGCTGATGACACATTCAACCTTGGCGGAAAACAAATGAGTTTTCTTCCGATCCGCAACTTTATCCTTGTATATCTTCCAATGCAAATCCGAGGTGATAGGAATACTGTTGAATTGAGATTTGAATCCTACTCCAAGAATACACCTTCCTATTAGTTTAACCCCATCATTGGGGTCAATCCACTTTAACACATTTCTTACTCTCTCAAGAAACTCCTCATAACAGAGGATTGTATCAAAATCCATGGATTCCTCGCCATTGTCGGCATTCCTACTCAAGAATTCCTCCTAGTCTAAATAATGAACATTACCTAGTCTTTCAGTCTAAATATAATGTGAACAAAATGAAGATATCAATGACAAATCTAATGTATTTTATGTGTCATGTGATTACCATGCATTTCTTCCAAACCAGAAAGCAACTACCACTAGTCCATGGCTAAATTAACACATAAATGATGGTATTGCTTAGCACTAACCCTAACCCTAACAAAACCGCTAACCATAACCCTAGTTCTTGGTACCAACCACAATAATATGCATACTAGACATAATGAAGCACAAATATAACCCTACCATCCAACATATTCATGGACTTAACACAAAAATGAGTAAAAATCTAGGGTTTCCTTCAATATGAGCAATGCCATCAAATGAGATGATTCCAACCAACCAAAATGTGAGATGAGAGAGGTACCTCGAGTCATGGTAATGGCCAAGATTCACCGGACAAAAACACACATAATGAAGAGGGACTTGATAGGGGTCGGTTGTGGGAGAGGCAGCAACTCGGGAAAGAAAGAGTTTGGGGGTGAATTGGTGGGTGGGTGGCCCGACCAAGCCCTCCTCACTGACTTAACCCCCCGGTGGCCTATCACCATAGAACCTGACGGTAGGGTATAATAGGCTACATACCGTTGATGCACATGGCGGTACCACTTATCCATGTCAGCAAACGTCGTGATGATGAAGGTAGTAGACAGTGGTACCCTACCGTCAGACAAGATGGCGGTAGCAAAAAGGTAGAGTCTGATGAAAAAATAAAAACAACGTTAAATTATGCTAAATATTCACATAAAGGACAGAAAAGTAATTTCAACGCCATTTTAGACTAGGCTAGTTAACTCAAGTCATTCCCAACACTACCACCCCGATGCAGTACTGCACCAAAACCGTGCGACCGCTGCATCGTAGCCTCCACGACCAAGCGCACTGGCCGGCGACGCCTCCGCTACCGCCAGTCAAACCTCACCCCTTTCCGCGGGCAAGACGCCCACAACATTACCACGATGACCGTTGCAGCCGCGATGGCGGTCGTGAGGGCCGCGCGCCCCGTCTTCTGTTGTGTCCATTACAACACCTCGTTCGCTGCAAACATCACCCTCTTCCCCGGGGCAACGAATTATTTAAAAATCCATGCCCGTCGGCATCTCGTCTACATCGTTGACTTCCCGACCTCTACTTCTACAAGCTCTTGGTTTAAAAATGTTTACTCCGACGAGGCTCAGCCCCAAAGGCGGCATCGATGTATAGTGACGACAATACGGCACCCTGTCTGTGGATCGGTGGATGCATGAGGATGTTGGGCATAAGCCACAGCGGGCGCGTCGGGAGCGCTTGTGTGCAAGCTGGGACGCGTCGGGTGGGGTGGCGTGTGTGCGTGCGTGCGGGCACGGGTCTGTCCGTGCGGTGCGCTGGGTGCCTTGGTTTAGGGCTATCCGGTAGACGTTCTGGACCGGGTCTCTCGTGGCGATCTGGTGCAGGCTCAGCGCGTGAGCCTGGCGCGCGGTGGATGCGGCGGGAGCGGGCACGGTCGTGGACTCGAGAGGTGGGGGGCGTGCGGGTCGTGCACGGCACGCTACCCTGGGTATAAAACCTACGTGGAGATCGTCTGTAACGGTGTGGCCTCAGAGTTCGTGCTCTGGAAGGAATCGAAGCCGTACGCACGGCAGGTGTTCGAGCGCCGTAAAAACCACCATCCTCAACTTGTTTCCGTCGTGGTCTTATCTCCGGTGATTGCCGGAGTGGCGCGGTTCCATTTTCACACCAACAATTGGTATCAGAGCCTTGTGAGAGGTGATCGCCGACGGCTATGGCGATGGTTCCGTTCGGCAAAGGCGGTGTGTCGGGGATGATGCAGATACCGCCTCTGACGCCGACGGGGTACACCTCCTGGCGATCAAGGTGGAGGCCATTCTTGAAGCGCAGGGGCGTTCTGGCGCCGGCGGCAAGAGCAGCGGTGGACGCTGGGAGGTGCAAGATGGCGCGGGCTATGCTTCTAATGGTGTTGGAGGAAGACCTGCTGATGCAGGTGGCGCCAAAGTCACCACGAGGGAGGTATGGGACTCCCTCAAGGTGTTCTTCATTGGCATCGATCGGGTGAAGGCCGTGCGGCTGGCGACGCTGCGCGGCGAGTTCGACCACCTGCGGATGGACGACGGCGATGACCTGGACACGTACGCCGACAGAGTCTACAGGATGGTGGCGAGGTATGCACGGCTTGGAGCAACCCTCGATGGCGCGGCGATGGTCAAGAAGCTGCTCGACACGGTGTCGGTCCACCTGTACGCGGCGGTGGCGGATATCGAGCAGTTTTGTGACGTCGACGCGATGGCGTTCGAGGAGGCGTTGGGGCATCAGAAGGCTTTCGAGGAGCGGACGCGGCATCAGCCACAGCAGGCGCTACTTCTCGGCAACGTCGAGGACATCAGACTCCTCTAGGTTGTTGACGGCAATTCTCGGAAGCACGGATCGCTGGCTCGTTGACGGCAACGTCGAGGACGTCAGACTCCTCTGGGTTGTGGCTTAGGGGTGTGTGTGTTGGGCATAAGCCACAGCAGGCGCTACTTCTACAAATTGCTGGGTTCAAAAATGTTTACTCCGTCGAGGCGGAGCCCCAAAGACGGCGGCATCGATCCATACTCACGGTATGCACCCTGCCCGTGGATGCAGGGGGAAGCGTAGCAACCAGCGTACAGGCATGGAAGGTGACGATGGACGCGCTGGGAATGGGAAGTGAAACTGAAGATTTCGCTTTGACTCTTTATTGACCGCTGGATCTAGGTTGGAGGGCAGATGAGATGCAGCGATGACAAGGCAAGGCAAGTCACCCCAAAGTCATTCTCAGATCTCAGTTACTGGTTACTCTTTTCCAGTCTCTCCTCTCCATCGTCCCCTCCGCCGCACCGTCCGACGCGCGCGGCTCCGGTGCTCCGCCGCTTACCCCCAGGGCTCCCTCCCATCCCATCACCGCCGCAGTACTCTCCGCCCTTTCCCCGACGTCTCCGACCCCGCATCACTGCCTCCGCTGGACGCCCGATCCGCCTTCGCTCCCTACGTTGCTCGCCGCCGGATCCACGCCTGGTAATACTCAATTTCTTATTTGGATGCTAAGGACGCTGCGTGTTGCTGCCCAAGAAGCTTCATGCTGAGAGCAGTTCCCATCGACAAACAGGTATTTCTCCAGCAACCCCGCGACAACGCCGCGCGACGCCCACGAGCGTTAGGATGGTGACCGCCGAGGCCGTGATGGCGGTCGTCAGGGCCGCCCGCCCCGTCTTCTGCTGCGCCCACGACGGCGTCGCGTTCGCTGCAAACGCCGCTTTCCTTGCCGACGGATACTCCCTCTGCGCCGTCGGTCCTGCCGCGCTCATCAACCCCCGGCCCGCAGGTGCGCTCCCTTCCTTCTTAAGCGCTTGATTTTATGTGTATATATTGGTTATATATGTATGTATATATGAGTAGTTAGGATTTGACTGACCCCATGTTTGGGCCTCCTGTTGCATATCTGATGATGATTTTCGGGTTCAGTTCCCGAGTGGATAGATGTATCTTCTTCTATTTCAGGCTTGGTTGATTTGGGAAATGCGTCCCTGAGTCAAACAGCCTAACAGCTTAATTGACAACTTAATTCCCTGAGTCAGAGTCAGACAGCTTAACAGCTTCTTCTATTTATGATCTATGGTTTGATCCTCTCTGGTAGCTTGTACTCTCTCGCCGTCCAAAAAATAAGTACTAAATCAGAGACACATATTTTAGAATGGAGGGAGTAACATAGTATGCCATTTTGGATTTCAGACTCAGAGTTTTATGTTTATGTCTTTCTGATCTAGAATTAGCAGTTCAACCCATGCAGCGGAGTGAAATTCCAATTTCTGAATTGGTAATTCAAATTTGCTTCTGTGACTCAACTTAATAGTGCACTGTATGTTATGCTAAATTTCGTAAGTTTCGTATTGAACCTCTGGCTTTAGACTTGGATCACTCGATTATGATTCAATTATTTGTATGCTATGGAACTGCCTAATTACTACTACTTGATCATTGCAGTGTCATGTTCTATGTATACTAACATGTCTGTTACTATAATTAATACACCAGTTTTGTATTTGGATTTACCACCCCACCTTAAGCTTTCCCGCGTAAAGATATAGCATGTCAATCATAGTTTTAAATAGCGCGCTCTCTCGGTGCTATATATAGCGTTTGGAGGGCCCTCGCGCTAAATGCATCGTGTGCAATTTAGCATCATTTATCGCGCTATGACGCCAATTTAGCGTCAAACATGGGATCCCATTGCCTGCTATGTAAAACTAGGATCTCAATACCCACTGTTGAATTTATGCCGCACATTGCTTGTAAAATGAAGAAATGAAAATAACAACGGCATCACGAGCCTTGCCATCATGAAGAAACGTCCAGCAAATTCTGGTCACCTCATCATGTGGGGTTCTCTTAATTATTCTATGGTTTTGCTTGTTGCCTTGCTCTGTGCTTGCTAAACATGCAGACATTTTTATACAGAGTAGATCAGTATGGTGTGCTGCTTGGCCTGCATATAACTTACCTAAAGCTAATATCAAGTACTTTGAACCTTAAAAAAAATTGGTTACACAAAATAATCCTAAAGCTAATATCAATTTGGCGTCATTTAGCTCACTATAGCGTCAATTTAGCGCCAAACATAGAATCACAGAGCCTGCTATTTTAAGCTATTATCTCAATATCCACCATTGAGTTTACAACCTTTGTTTACCTCTACCCTACGCAAGTCACATAGCCGTCAAATAGGACGGCAAAAGTCAGCTGGGTTCACTCGGCCTTACTGATATTCATTGAGAAATAAAAATAATAATGGTGTCACAAACCTCGAGCCTTGCCATCATGGAGAAACATCCAGAAAATTCTAGTCAGCTCATCAGGTGTGAGTCTCTTTAATTATTCAATGCTTTGCTTGCTGCCTTGCTTTTTGCTCGCTAAACATGGCAGAATTTTTTCAACAGATTAGATCAGTATGTTGTAGTGCTTGGCCTGCATAACTTACCAAAAGCTAATATCAAGTACTTTGAATCTTAAACGAACTTGGTTACACAAAATAATCCTAACACATGCATGTAATTGAACAACTCAATTTGAACTACAGATTGTGCATCAACTATAACATAAACCTTAAGAAGGAACATTTCCTGATTCAACTACATGCTTGCCATTGTATTCACGACTTCAACCACTTCCTTCTGTTAGAAATTATTGATAACCAATGATGAAGTTATTGGTTTTAAGTTTATAGTACCAAAGTACATTGTAATGTTGAAGTCTTGTTAGATATGATGCAAATAATTTTCAAGGAAATTTTGCAGAATTTCAGTCACACATTTATTTTAATTTGATTTTTGGCAAGGATTTTTTTTTCAAGGAACTGGAGTTAGGATTGTTAAATTGAACAAGTGCTTCAAGCTCTTACAAATTGCCTGTTGTGTACTGTATGCATATTCACTCTCTCGAACTGTTGCAAAAGTCATGCCATTGCATATTTACGCTCTTCGGATTTTCATGAAATTAACAAAAGCATGGTCTCAATATTATATAGTTTCTACTTTTTTCTTTGTGCATTTGAGTATCCATCATTCCAAAAATTATGTTTCTTTTGGACATAAGAGAGAAGGTTCATATTACTCACATGTTTTGTATTGTACTAGATAAGTACCTGTGTGTTGCAACGGGAGCACAAATATTATGTATGTAATGGCCGTGATTTACTTATTACTGTATTATTTATGTGATTACGTGGTTTAACTGCTAGTTTAATAAATACTTATTTGCAAGGATCTACTACTAACATAAAACTAATTACTGAAAAGTAGCTAAAAGTAAACAACAATAATAGGCTCTGCGTTATTGAGATGGGTCAGCTCCTTTATATCGTAGACAAGACATGACCAAGAAGCCCGTAAATCTATTCAAACTCTACTATATGTAAATTAACTAGACCCTTTTCTAACAAAGTTTCTTAATCAACTAGCACTCTAATTAAGGAACAAGACTCCACATTTGATGTCTGCGAGTTGTAGGTTGTCAATTACCTAGTGACCTTGTGTGCTATCAGTTGTGGAGCTATATTTTTCATAGTCATCAGCATCGATGAAGAAGAGTTGCATGCACCGATGATAGTGAAGATAGATCTTGATGCGGTTGAGGCAAAGACCTTGACTACGAAATTCTGTAAACTCAGCTAGAGTATGGCGTTGAACCTGTTGTGGCGGGGTTAGTTCTGTAGTGTTGAACGGAAGCACATGTGCTAGTAGTAGTGGTGTTGTAGCAGAAGGTAATCTAGCTACATTGACCAAAGGAAGAACGAAGGGGCACAAGGCCCTGTAGGCCCAAAAGTCTAGTGTGGTGATGTTGTTGGGGGCAACGCCACTGCTCATAGGCCTTGGCAAAGGATATGGCGGTGTGGAGGTGAAATGGCCGTCGAAGCTTGCCGTCAATGTGAAAACCATCAGGCAACCCTGATGTGTGCTGAAACTGTTGTTGGGACGGTGTTAATGGGTGGTTGTTGTTGCACTTGACCACTAGAATCCTTCTGGTGTAGATTGCAACCGAGCAAGTGAACGGTGGATGTGCCAACACGCTCAAGGGTTTTGCACGACGTGATGGCCCAACAAAGCATGGGAGGCCACTTTGAAATGCTCCCATGTCGGCAACCCAAAGCCTAGCTGAAGTTGTATGTAACACAATTGAACCTCATTGGTGAGGTGGTAGGATGTAGTCCAAACCTTGTCGGCCTCCTTCGTGTGTTACCCACGAAAAAAATACTTGCATATATTGAGCCAACCAAAAGGATCGACCAAGCTATCATATGTTGGAAAGTCGACCTTGTAGAAGCGGGGCATTGCGAGAACATGATCCTAAGTCAAGGTGATGGTCAGTGGCGGAGGCATGCATAATTTTTAGGTGTGGCGGAGTTTGTGAAGGAGAAACATGTATAAATACAACTATGTAAGAGCAAGATCACTAGAATATTAGATTTATATTACTTGTGCAAAACAATATGACTACAATCCAAAAAAAAGTACTAGCTCCTAAAATTTCTCACTAGCTATTTTAGTGAGTCGTTGTCTCCGGTCGACGGCCCTCACATGCGGTGGGTTGCCGCCTCGATGATTGAAGGTTGTTGGTCGCCACCTCCTAATGTGACCTACCGCTGCTTCCACGCATGATCAAATTTTCGGTACGAGTGCACGAGTAGCTTTAGTCACAAATTCTGATGTATCGCTAATACCATGGTGGCCCGCTTGCTCGCATTGACCAGGCCCAACAAGAGGGAGCTTTACACATAGATACTGACTAGTACAATATGTACTTATATGTACAACAATCAGCAACGTGTAGGTATGACCAATGTCGTCAAACCTTATCAAATAGCTGCCTTCGACACTGGTGATGGTTAGGCAAGGGCAGAAGGGAAGGGATGGGAGCGGTGGTTCCATAGATGTGTTTGGAGGGGACACGGCCAAAACGGCATATGAAGTCGGTTCGCATGTGGAGGCAGGAAGGTGGCTGTGATTTGTAGCTGCTGCTTCTCGTAAATCTTCCGGTAGGTTAGTGGAAAAATCGGGGAGGGATTTGGGGTGGGATTTTAGCTATGAGGTGGTGGTGCGAATTAGCCATGATTGGTAGATGGTTGAAGATGGTGAAAAGGGGTTGAAGGCTAGTGGTGATTGGCAGGAGTCGGTACATGGGTGTGTTCTGAAGGCATGTAGGGAGGAAAGTAAGGAGGTGGGGGAGGGTAATCTACCCAATAGGTAGAGGTCAGGCTGTGGTGATTACCCCACTTGAGAATAGGCCATCGGAGGTAGTATTCATGTGGGGAAGCACAAGATGTGCAACGTCGATGGCAAGGAGGGCCTGGGACACAAAGGTGTTCTCTTGCGCGACAGACGCAACCGCTAAATCTAGTGGGAGAAAGGCTGACAGCCGTTGCTCGAGCACTGTCAAGCACTGCACCAACCCGGCAAGGAGCATCTAGTGATCCCCTAATTGGCATGTGAAGATCTCCAATTGCTTCACGATGAGCTTCATCTGCTTCATAGCCTCAATATTGATTACTTTGTCTGCCATCATAGATGGATCTGATACCAAATTTGAATGTTCTACAACATACATAACCCACCTTAATTACTGAGAAGTAGATAAAAATAAACGATACTCCCTCCTTTTCGGTGTATAGGGCTTAAATCTGAAATCTCATCAACAAGGTGGATTATTAGTGGATGGCACTAGTTTTAACTAGCCAATGAAGTATTTCTCACATATTTGATTTCAAAAACAATAAATGTAGCACCGTCCCTTTCATTAGACTTGCATAATGCCTGTAGAAAAAGATGCATGTATAACCACTAATTTCTTTTCTCTTATGTGCATGATTTAAATATGGCGTGAGACTCAAAGCACTTTAACTCAACGAGACTCAAAATGAGACTAATATAATGGAAATCTATAATTTTTTAGATGAGCCCTATAAACCGGAAAGGAGCGAGTAATATTCTTCTCAACTTTATTTAGAGGAGTCGGGCCCCTTATATTGTATAGACAAGACTTGCCAACTATCCAGTAGTAAATCTTTTCAAACTCTAATACGGTCTCTAAACTGACTTGAATATTTCCTACTCCCTCCTTCCATCTATATAGGGCCTAAGTTTTGAATCTCTCATACCATGGTTGTTGAATAAAAAGAGGAGGAAATATTGAGAATAGTACTTGGCCAACCAAATCGCATGCAAGTTTTTTTGGGTGCCCAGATTAATCCCTCACATGCAACCTCCTCTCCCCTTTTTTGCATGCAGCTCAACAATAACTCCTCTAGGACTTCATGCATTGGCCAACAAAAATGGAGCGCGCAACCTATGAGAGGGAATTAAATGGAAGACGCATCGGTTACCTCGTTTGGCCTTATATAGATGGAAAAATGAAATTTGGGGTTAGGCCTTATATAGATGGAAGGAGGGAGTAACAAAAGTTTCTTAATTAACTAGGACTCCAATTAATGGATATGACATCATGTTTGATGGACTAGGCCACATAACATTATTGGCTTACCAATGAAACATGATTTTATTTGGTAAGCGAGTAAGACGTGGGGCAGTTTAGTCGGTTTTGAAAGAACCAGTGGAAAAAACTCAATAAAATTGAGGTGGTATCGGGACAGAGCATACGTGGTGAGTGAGGGGAGTTGGAAAAAAAGACGATGTAAGGCAGACCTTGCCATTTTTCTAGTAGAGTTAAAATTTGAATTATTTTAAGGGTCAAACTTCTATTAATAGGCGGGAAATAGACATCCAAATTTTGGAACTTAGCTTTAGGCTAACCAATTGTGGGAGATGAAATATCCATTCATTAAACTAATGGAACCTGTGAATTATTTTTCATGTTTGCACTGTGGGACTAATTTAGTTGGAAAAATTTCTAATGGGAGTTTAAAGTCTGTGTAGTTAGTTCACTCGATGGGAATTAATTAAGTTATATTTTGTTGTGAAATGAAAGAGGAAATTGATTCTATAGATGCCTGAATTGTATTGTAATTGCTAGTCTTTAACTATATAATTAATATTTTTATTTTGCTTGATTCTAGAAGAGGAGGAGGTGGGAATTGATGGTTGGAACAGTATGGACAACATCTATGCCTTTTTGTACTACAAGGAGGACGATGGCAAGAAGAAGTTCATTTTAATGAAATGTGTGGTGATTGCTGACTTCCTTGCTATTGATGCGCTGGATCTTGAGGCACAACACGAGGGGCGCTTCATTGTCCAGATAAAGTATGTTTCAGTGTTGTTATTATTGTTTTATATTTTCTACTGTTCCATGTGCTTTGCTTATTATTGTTACTAGACCAGTTTTCACATGCTCCCTCTAACCCCTTCATTTCACATGAGAGGCAAGAGTATATAATAGATCTGAGCCGTTGACCTCATTAATTAGTGCTCAGATTTATTCTTACCTTCTTACCTCACATGTAAAAAGAGGGGGTAAAAGGAAGCATGTCAAAATTTACCTTGTTATACTAGAAAACATGTTACTTGCTTCACACATAAATATGGTTTGTGATCTAAGACACGTATGTTATGTGGTAATATTCATTCCAATAATTATTGAAGTCGGTAGTGATGATATTTTCACCATCCCACTATTTGGTTACTAACAAGTGGGGCTCAATTGGAAATTTTCTTTGCTGCTATACATATTTCAGTTTGCATGTTGATGGTCGATTTACTCTATCACCATCCTTGCCACCTCGACTGGCAAAATATTTGGTAACATAATAACATGAATTAAAAGCCATGCTATTTGAACTCAAGGCATGTTTCTTTGGACATATGATGTATATAACCAATACTGCAGCTTTGCTACACATTCCATGTTCGTTTTTACCTGTGGAGACATTTTATATATGTAAAGACTACTGTGATGGTTTAGCTGCTGCGATGGTTTTTTCTTCTTTGTTGTATGCACATTCTTTGTTTAGTACCTTCACTTGTATTAACCAGCATTACAGAAATGATATCGCTATATGCGGAACAGTAGAAATGGTGAAACAAATAACGACGAGCTGGACTTATCGAGCCTGTTTATGAATTCTACCAACCTGTTAGTGTGCTTGCTCTATTCTACTATGTGATGACTTGGGTTGTTACAAATACCTTAATATAGAAACATATTTGTTTGATTGAGTATGATTTTCCGCAAAAGCTTTGTATATGGATAGCGAGTGTGATACAAGGTACAATATGTAATACTAAATCTATTTCTAATTAATTTGTTATAAGCAAGACCCAGTGCAGCCAATAGGACAATTTTGTCGTGTTTAGGTTATCATTATGTACAATATTTTGGGTACTTGCGAGTTTTTAACCGAGGTTCCTCGTATATAGTGTGAAGGATTTCTACTCAGAAGAACAACACAAGAATTATAAGGATATGTACAAGAATTTTGTGTGCTTGATTAATATCCTTAACACCACCTTATTGGTTGAATTGGGTCGTAAGGATACTACTGCTGTCCAGATACCTGATGTTGAGAACAGTTCGTCAATGAGCAGGTATTTCTATGCTGGTTTTTTAACTTGTGGCATGTTCCATCTCCGTCTTTGACACTAAAAATCAGACCAAGTTTATGATTGTTTCATCGCAAAAAAAAATTCTAGTATATCGCCCTCTGTAAATACTTGCATGTTGCACTTTTACTTTGTACAAATGAATTAATATCATTATTTCTGGAATTTGGGCTTTTCTGGTAATATACTGATGATTTTCCTACTTTTCCTAAATTTTAACTTCCAAAGCGTTTCTGTTGTAGCTTACCCCATTTGTTAATAATTCTCTAACATGTGGCACTTCTCCTTGCAGTTCTGGAAATTTTACATGGGAAAACCCAAGTACAAGGACAACTGAACCAGCCGGGTATGAATACCACCATTTGCATTTCCCTTCGTCTTTTGTGTGGCACTCCTTTTTTTTGTCAAACTCCTTTTATTCACCTTTTTGTACTTTGTTGGCACTTCTTCCAGTTCTCAATATATTCTGTGGGAAAGCCGGAGTACAAGGATGATTGAACCTGCCGGGTACGAATACAACCATTCGTATTTCCCCTTCTTTTTTTGTGTGGCACTCCTTTATTCACCTTTTTTTTACATTATTATCACTTCTACTTCTAGTTCTGAAAATGTTATGTGGGAAAACCCGTGTACAAGGTACAAGCATTTGTATTTCCCTTTCTTATTTTTTGTGGCACTCCTTTATTCACCTTTTTACACTTTGTTGCGTTTTTATTGAGTCATGTCCAATCTAATTACAACTCGCTAAGACTTAGTCTTTCTAGTTTTCTCCTACTTCATACAAGCCTACACCGCCTTCAATAATGACCTGGTTCAGTTTTCATGAGCATGCTTGTCCTTGCACATATTCTCTTGACATTTAATTTTAGTACTACGACCTATTGATATGGTTACTTTATACTATATTAATCATTGCAAATTCTCTTGCTGTATGTTGGAAGCATACAGAAAATTATCTATAGAGTCATTACTGATTTTAGTTTGGATATAACATATGTTACTGATAGCATTTGTGGCATATAGAAATATATATGTGCGTTTACACTCATTTTATGAATCACTCTGACAAGTTACAAGACAATATTATGGGAGGTCATTAGAACGGTTGCACAATAGGTAACGGCTATCGAATATATAACTGTAGTTCAAAGAAGTTGCTATAAAATACATTCTCTAAAGAATTGATAAAGACGACGATGAAGCCATGTTCATATGCACCCATTTGTGGATTTATAGATTCAGGCATTTCAAAATTCTCAAAAACATTATGGCACTAGAAAATTTTAGTTTAGGCATCTATGGAAAATCTCAATAGATATTATATACGATCATATGTGTTCGTATACTAATACTCTGGCCTATCCTTTGCTACATCACGCATATGATTATATGTTATTTTTCAAAATTCGCACATGTTCCTTTCCTAAGAATTTCCTTTACAAGTGCACAAACTAGTGAAGGGCCAGTTCGTGTCAACCTAATTTCGGTTTTACCAAAATTTGCACTCTTGTAGGATAAATAGGCTATCGGTGAATTGGTTATAGGATATTGATAACAGGGCTAATATTTCCGTTTACGTATTGTGGTACAGACTGATTTATCCTCCGGTAGTTCTGGTTGGTGATGATGACACCTTCCCTGTTCCTGGTGTAGGCTTGTACCCTCACAGGTCTGTCTCCTACCATAATATGCATGCAAAAGCATCTACAAATCAGTTCTTCCGCACAGAATTAACCATGTATCTTATTGTTTGCAGTGGTGAAACCGGTGGTAGTATGCACGTTGGTAATATGTTGTCAACTGAATACTTGTGGAACCTCTTTACATTTGTCCCTCTGTACTGTCTAACATGGAACCTATTTGATTACTACAGGTCCAAATGATCCACGCTTCTTTCCTACAAATCCTTCTACTCCTTTTGGTGACCTTGGGTATGTTCAGTTTTCCTTTACTAAATATTGCATTGCACTATTTTTTTGTCATAAATGGAATCAAATATTTCATAATAGGAGTGTTCCACCCGGTGGTCGTTACGATCCAATTGGCCCGCCCGATGCTTCAGGATTTGAACCGTCTCGCTTTGTGAGGTAAGTTAGCTATTCTTAACATTTTTTATAGACCCATTTATGATTGGCAACCGGTGAGACTCAAGATGGCCTGTTGTTGTACCTGATACTATCACTTTAAAAAGGTTTATTCTCTCAAGTAAGAAACAAACCGTTCTTATAGTTCATTTTTTCGCACAATACATAGTGCAACATTCAGCACAATACATATTTCTATATATTGTTGCGTCATCGAAGTCAATGAGCACAGTTCATTAACATATAATTGATACCGCTATGCTTATTTTTACTTGCATCCTCCTGGGATTTAGGAATAGTCACTAGCTGAAACTTTGATTAACAGCTGACGCCAACCTCCTGGTTTTTTATTGACGCAGTCCTTCGAGGCATTCAGGTGGAAGCACTCACCCAGACCTCGAGTTCTTCCAGCAAGGCCCGGACTTCTTCTGAGACTCGGCTTCATGCCCACCTGCACCCTGTGGTGAATGACTCTGCTTTGTTTCTGCTGTGCTTGACCGTGAACGCTTTGCGGAACCAATCTGCTATGTATCGCAAACCGTAAACTCCCGTATTCACCTTCCAAATCATGCTTTGGCATACTCGACTGTACAATTGTATGTGGGGCTGTCTTTAGATCCCTCTGTGGTCTGCAAGTTTTGCCTCATCACCACCTAGCAACATGAAAATTTGCTCTCAGTTTCGTCATGCAGTATCACCGCAAAGATTTCTGCATTGTTTTGTCGCTCGCCCTCGCCCTCGCCCTCACAGCGTCATCATTGCTGGAGCAACGACAGTCCTGCTTTGTAGCAGCGTCGGCCGCCCCATCCCTAATCCCTTTTTGTAGCAGCACACCTAGTCTCTCTTTACAGCAGCACCACTATCCCACCACTGCATGTGGCATCGAATCACCATGGTTGTAGAAAGCCCACTATGGCTCACAACACCGATGGTCGCCTTCCCCGCACCTTGCCCTTGCTTCATTCGACATGGCTTGCATCATCTCTCAGGATCATCATAGGCTTGTAGTACCGTCGTTCACCGCTCGCAGCCCTGGTGGTTGATGTTTGTAGCGCCACTCGGTCATCCTCTCTATACTGGGTGATTCCAATCACTCGTAGAAGTCTTCAGCTTCCCCAGAGCAAAAACACATGCGAGATTCTAGCGGCGACGGCTGCCCTTGCTGTGCCATCTCTACTCTTAGCAGCTATGTGAGGTGTTCACAGCAGTGGTGATTGGGGGTGCATCGGTGGCAGCAAGCTTGTCGTGTGCTGGAGTAGATGGGGAAGAAGATGACGAGAGGAAGAGGTGAACCTCTTATAAATAGGCTAGTGATTAGAGTATTATTACGTGGTAACAACATAACTCAATTTTTTTATCGGAAGGTCGTGTGTATTCGTGACTATACTCATGATTTGAAGATTTTGTGGAACAAGATGCACGTGGAGAATCTAGGAACAGGATTGACACAAGAAATATTAACTAGGTTTGCGCCGCTCCTGCTGAGGTAATACCCTACTCCTGCTGGGTGTTCTTCTCAAGCCTCGTATAACAATTTACATGTCATGGAAGAGGAGGAATATTTTCAGAGGTTTCGGGAGTATATACAGGCAGGGTGTGAATGGCAGCAGAGGGATGCCCTAAGGTTTCCATGCGGCCTCACCTTGTGGCCAGCTCATGAGCCACATGGGCCCATCGCTTGGATCCCTTGGGGATCCTCTTTAGCCCCCTTCGCCATCCTTGGTTTCATTCAGATTCAAAACTTTGTGAAATATATTTTTCGTCTTCAAAGCGGTCTTCTTCTGAAAGTCCAAAATCATACGGAAAATAATAACTGATCTTGAGAATTGGATTAATTAGGTTAGTCTAATAAGTTGATATGAATTTGTGTCAAAACTATGCAACAATAATAATAATACAAAAGTAGAATGAACGTAGCAAAAGTTATATGTACATCTGGGTCTCTGACATATGACTGCGCTAACTCTTAGCCCTCGCAATACCCGGGGGATCCCACTATAGGTAGCCCTCGAGCCTTTCACGATCTCGTTGTGATAGCCAACTCTTTGGGAGAAGTTCTATTTTGGTAGATGTTTTTTTAGAAAAGGAGGATGACCCCGGCCTCTGCATCTGGGAGATGCATGCGGCCATTTTATTGATTATTCTCGAGGACCTTACAAAGTAGAACAACAATATGTATGAATCCGTCATCTTGGCAACATCTGTCACTACCCTATCCATATGCTGAAGTGGTGCAAGTCGGGCCATATACCCAGACCTCTCACCTAAGCCTAACATCTAAAGCCGGAGGCCCCGACCGAGCCATCTAGCGGGTCCGGGGCATAAACCGGTCTGACTCACTCACAAGTGTCGTCGCCGCAATCTTCCACTGGTCCATCTTCACAGCATATTGAGGTGTCAATACTTAGCAGGTCCTCCGTCATCGACGCCACCACGACGCCAAACGACGACCACCACCTACGCGAACCTTGGAAGGTCTTCCGCCATGGATGCCATCACGACGCCAAACGACGACCTCCACCTACGCGAGTCCATCTCCAAGCAATGGACGTAGATCCATTCTAGGATAGGTTCGCACCACCGCCGTCGCCCACCACCCACAAGCGCCACCCAACCCCAAGGTTCCCAAAGCGGCACCGTGAGCGCCGCCGCCGCCCAACAAAGTTAGGGCTTTCTCCCAGGAGACCTAGGGGAATTGGAAGTGTGGAGATCAGTCCATACCGACGCCTCCAAGGAGGGGAACGACGCCCAAGGCGTCGCCGTCGGCGCGGCCGACCATGACCGGCCAGGGATTTCGCCCGAACTAGATCCCCGCTACCAGCAGCGCCTCCTGTACACAACCGGCGACCAAGGGAAGCACGGCCCGACCAGGCTGGCCCGTACGCCGAACAGAGGAGGAGGGGAGGCGCCAGATCGCGCGCACCGACCGTCGCAGAAGCCGCCGTCGGCGACCACCGGGATCCCGCCGCCTGTACGGCCAGGACGCCAGATCCACCACCCGTACAGCTGCTCGCCAGAGCCTGCCGTGCCTCGCCAAAAGGAGCCGCCGCTCTAGATCCGGGACTCCCGACGCAGAGCCAAGGCAGCCGACATCCCGTCGCCACCATCCTTGGCGCCCCGGGCTTGCCCGGTGGCTGCCTCAGGCGGCGCCGAGGAGGTGGGATGAGGTGGGGAGGGGCCGAGGCGGCGCGGCTAGGGTTCCCCCGCCGCCGCCGGGGGAGGCGACGCGGGGGTCGTGAGAGAGAGGCAACCCGTTCGAGATAATATTGCCTCGCATAGTCACTCGCAAATAGACCTTCTTGAACCCAAAGAATGCCTGAAAAGGTTAGATATGAGCTAATAACTTAAAATGGGGATTAACAAACCCTAGCACTTCATTTTATAAACAAATTCAAATAATTGTGATTTTTTTCAATGAACCAAAATGGCCTTCGAAAATGTTAACCCACTCTGATAAATGTTGGCAACAACATACTAGGGGTGATCCACTTTTTATCCAACCATTTGGTATTTGAAATAAACCAGCAAAGTTGCTGGAAATGAGAAATAACATATTATAAATATTTTAGTTGTTTCAAATATTCTGTAAATTATTATGGGGCCTAGAAATAATATGTATAAATTCCAGAAATTATTTCAGGATTGTTGACTTTAGGAATTTTTGCCCAAAATAATAATAACTGAAAGAAGAAACTAGAAAAGAAACAACTTTTAAGAAAAAACAAGGAAATAGTTACCTGGGCCTTACCTGGTGACAGGAGGCCCATCCCAGGAGCATAGTCGTCTACAACCTCTGCCTACTGGCAGAGGCATGTCGACACTCGTTGTGCGCCCGAGCCCTCCACATCCTGCTTCGCGTTGGCACGGCCGTCCCCGAGCATATCTCCTCGCGTGGAGATGCCCCAGAGCCCCTCTCTCTTCTCCACCCCTCTCTGGCGCTCCCCCTCGCCTCTCTCTCCCTCGCACGACACCGTGGCCGAGTGCTGCCATCGTTGCCGCTCGTCATTGCCACGCCAGTGGCCTCGTCGAGCCCCCTTGTTGTGCCATAGGCTCCACCACGTCGCCCTCGTCCCCCATGGTGAAGGAATCGCACCCGAGGACCCTGCATCGCCGCCGTCACCACCATCTTCTTCATCGGGTCCAGTGGAAGCTCACCTTCTATTCGACGCCTCTCGTGCCTCCCCGGGCTAGCTAATCCCCTCCCAAACACCACCGTGAGCTGGCCGTCACTTTCCCTCTCCTCCCTTGCTCTTCCCCGTGTTGTAACCGTTGTTTCCCTGAGCCCGTGGCCGCGGTCCGCCATGACCGGCGAGCTCTGAGCTCCTGAGCTCCGTGGCTCGATCCTGCATGCCTCGCGTCCTCCTACTGATACAACGGTGTTGCTGAGCCTCTCAACTGGCCTCCTAGGGCCCTATAGCCACCGGCCAATCGAAACCGTGCTCCGGCCACCGTGAAGATGCTAGCCGGCGTCGATTACGGCACCTCTACAACCCGTTGCTACCCTATACTCATATTTTTGGTTCTGCGGGTCATAGATCTGGCCCTGGAGTTGATCAACCCTGTCATAAAGCCTGGAGAGGTGCTTCCCAATGTCATTGGAATCCATCTTGTGCGTGTTGGTGAACTCCGTGATCATCATGTGGTTGGCGTTGAGTCCATGCTCCACCATCCCTTGGCACTTGAAGACTTGTTGCTCCATTGCTTCGAGCCTCGTCTCCACGCTTCCGGTCTTCTTAGGCCCCTCAACATCATGGATGTGCAACATCCCCTCACTCATCTTGATAGATTGAGGGTGTTGCAACACTTCCACGAGGTAAGGATTGATAACCTTCTCAAAGACCTTGTCCTTCGAAGCTTTTGGGGAAGCCATAGCAGTCTAGATCTGCAGCAGAAACAGGCTCGAAACGAAAACAGAGGAAAACTGCGTGATACGGAGATCAAAACCCTCGGGCATATATATAATGATTTTTCTGGACCAGAAGGAGTGCTCCGCAAGAAAACGGAGTCCGGGAGGCACATGAGGTGCCCACAAGCCCTGTCGCCGCGGCCAGGGGGGAGGCCGCGGCGACCAAGCTTGTGGCCGCCTCGTGCGCTCTCCGGACTGCTTTTTATTTTTCTATTTTTCCATAAATTCCAAAACGGAGAAAATTTCCTACTGGAAAAGTTTTGGAGTCCAATTACTTATCGAAACACATACCTCTTCGTTTTCAGGGTCTGAAACAGGCTGATAAATATCCCTGATGTACTCCTCTGGAGTTATCATATTGATGATATAGCTCTCAACATTTATGGGAGTACGAGAGATATAATGCTTGATTCTTTGCCCATTTACCACTCTCGGAAAATTACCTTCCGTGTTATTGATTTTGATGGCACCAGAACGATATACTTCCTCGACAACGTAGGGACCTTCCCATTTAGAGAGAAGTTTGCCTGCGAAGAATCTTAAGCGAGAATTGTATAGCAGGACATAATCACCTACATTGAACTCACATTTTTGTATTCTTTTATCGTGCCATCTCTTAACCTTTTCCTTGAACAACTTGGCATTCTCATATGCTTGGGCCCTCCATTCATCTAATGAGTTGATATCAAACAACCGCTTCTCACCGGCAAGTTTTAAATCGAAGTTGAGCTCTTTGATTGCCCAATAAGCTTTGTGTTCTAGCTCAAGAGGTAAATGACAGGCCTTACCGTAAACCATTTTATACGGCGACATGCCCATGGGATTCTTATAAGCAGTCCTATAAGCCCATAGTGCATCGTCAAGTTTGTTAGACCAATTCTTTCAAGATCTATTTACAGTCTTTTATAAGATCAATTTGATCTCCCTATTACTCAACTCCACTTGACCACTAGACTGAGGATGATAAGGAGATGCAACTCTATGGTTGACATCATACTTAGCGAGCATCTTGCAGAAAACACCATGAATGAAGTGTGAACCGCCATCAGTCATCAGATATCTAGGGACTCCAAATCTTGGGAAAATGACTTCTTTAAGCATCTTAATAGAGGTGTGGTGATCAGCATTTCTAGTGGGGATAGCTTCTACCCACTTAGTGACGTAATCAACAGCAACTAAGATGTGACTATACCCATTGGAACTCGGGAAGGGTCCCATATAATCAAATCCCCAGACATCAAATGGTTCAATGACAAGCGAATAGTTCATAGGCATTTCCTGACGTTTACTGATGTTCCCTATTCTTTGGCATTCGTCACAAGACAAGACAAACTTACGGGCATCCTTGAAGAGAGTGGGCCAATAGAAACCTGATTATAATACCTTATGAGCAGTTCTATCTCCAGCATGGTGTCCTCTGTAGGCTTCGGAATGACACTTCTGCAGGATATGTCCCTGTTTATGTTCAGGCATACAACATCTAATAACACCATCTACTCCTTCCTTATAAAGGTGAGGATCATCCCAAAAGTAGTGTCTCAAATCAAAGAAGAATTTCTTCTTTTGCTGGTAGGTGAAACTGGGTGGTATGTATTTGGCTACGATATAGTTTGCGCAATCAGCATACCACGGTGCACTATGTGAAGTGCGGATGACATTCAATTTCTCATCGGGAAAGCTTTCATCAATAGGTCGTGGGTCATCAAGGACATTATCTAGCCTAGACAAGTTATCTGCTACAGGGTTATCAGCACCCTTTCGGTCAACAACGTGCAAATCAAATTCATGTAGCAGGAGAACCCATCTGATTAGCCTAGGCTAGCGTCCTTCTTCTCCATAAGGTACTTAATAGCAGCATGATCAGAGTGAATAGTGACTTTGGAGTCAACTATATAAGATCTGAACTTTTCACATGCAAACACGACTGCTAAAAATTCCTTCTCCGTAGTAGCATAGTTTCTTTGGGCACTGTCTAGAGTTTTACTAGCGTAGTGAATGACATTCAACTTCTTGTCAACTCTTTGTCCTAGAACAACACCAACAGCATAATCACTAGCATCGCACATGATTTCAAAGGGCAAGTTCCAATCAGGTGGTTGAACAATAGTTGTGGTTATCAAGGCCTTCTTAAGTATTTCGAAAGCTTCCTCACAATCCTCATCAAAAAAAAGGAACATCCTTCTGCAAGAGGTTGGTAAGAGGCCTAGAAATCTTAGAGAAGTCTTTAATGAACCTTCTATAGAAACCAGCATGACCCAGGAAACTTCGTATACCTCTGATATCTGTGGGGCAAGGCATTTCCTCAATTGCATCAACCTTAGCCTTATCAACTTCAATGTCTTTCTCGCAGATTTTGTGTCCTAAGACGATGCCTTCATTAACCATGAAGTGGCACTTCCCCCAGTTCAAGACGAGGTTGGTATCTTTGCATCTCTGTAAGACTCTATCAAAGTTGCTGAGGCAATCGTCAAAGGAAGAACCGTAAACGGAGAAATCATCCATGAAAACCTCAACAATCTTTTCAAAAAAGTCAGAGAATATAGCCATCATACACCTTTGAAAGGTGGCAGGTGCATTGCATAAGCCAAAAGGCATACGTCTATAAGCAAAGGTACCGAAGGGGCAACTGAAAGTGGTTTTCTCCTGATCAGATTGTGCAACAGGTATTTGCGAGAAACTTGAATAACCGTCTAGAAAGCAGAAGTGTGTGTGTTTAGATAGCCTTTCTAGCATTTGGTCGATAAACGGCAAAGGATAATGGTCTTTCCTGGTTGCCTTGTTCAGTTTCCGGAAGTCTAACACCATCCTATAGCCAATAATAATCCTCTGTGGGATTAGTTCATTCTTATCATTAGGAATGACGGTGATACCTCCCTTCTTGGGTACGCAATGTACTGGACTTACCCAATCACTATGAGCAACATGATAAATGATTCCTGCTTCCAGAAGCTTTAATATTTCTTTTCTCACGACCTCTTTCATCCTAGGATTTAATCTCTCTTGATGATCAGCAACTGGCTTAGAATCAGGATCGGTTTTAATCTTGTGCTGACATAGAGTGGGACTAATACCCTTAAGATCATCTAGAGTACATCCAATAGCAGCACGGTGCTTCCTCAAAGTTTTTAATAACTTCTTCTCTTCGTGATTCGAGAGGTGGGCACTAATAATAACAGGATATATCTCCTTCTCATCAAGATAGGCATACTTAAGTGTATCGGGTAACTGTTTTAGCTCGAACACAGGATCACCCTTTGGTGGGGGAGGATCCCCAAGCAGTTCAACAGGCAGATTATTCTTAAGAATAGGATATTGTTCTAAAACAATTTTATCTATCTCATCTCTTTCATCCATATGCATATCATTTTCATGCTCAAGCAGATATTGCTCTAAAGGATCCGTAGGAGGCACGGCAATAGAGGCGAGAGCAATGATTTGATCCCTACCAGACGACTCTTTTTCATGGGGTTGTCTTCCAAACTTGGAGAAGTTAAATTCATGAGACACACCCTCGAAACTAACAGTGACAGTCTGTTTAACGCAATCAATATGAGCATTGACAGTGTTGATAAAGTGTCTACCAAATATGATGGGACAAAAGCTATCTTGTGTAGTAGCAAGGACGAGGAAATCAGTAGGATACTTCGTCTTACCACACAGGACTTCTACGTCTCTCACAATTCCCATAGGGCAGATAGTGTCTCTATTAGCTAGCGTAATAGTGACATCAATGGGTTCTAATTCAGCAGGTGCAATCTCATCTTTGATTTCATCATAAAGGGACCGGGGTATTGCACTAACACTAGCACCCATATCACATAAACCATGATAACAGTGATCTCCTATCTTGACAGAAACAACGGGCAGGCCAACTACAGGTCCGTATTTGTCTTTCGCGTGAGGTTTAGCAATTCTAGCGGAGTCCTCACAGAATTTGATAACATGCCTGTCTATGTCTTCGGTTAAGAGATCTTTGATAATAGCAACACTAGGTTCAACTCTAATTTCCTCACGGGGTGCAAGTGGTCTAATGTAACCCCTACGTATCACAGTTGGAGCGTTAGAATAATCCTTTTTCCTAGTAGGGTAAGGTGGTTTCTCAGTGTAGGCACAAGGAACAATAGGATCATTATAGGCAATGACTTTCTCTTCAACTAGATTGGGTTTAATTATGTTGACTTCTATAGGAGGATGATACTTAAACCACTTATCTTTGGGAAGATCAACATGAGCAGCAAAAGATTCACATAGAGAAGCTACTATCTCAGAGTCAAGTCCATACTTAGCGCTAAAATCTCTAGAAGTGTTTGTTTCAACAAAAGATTTAACGCAATCAAACTGGAAATTCATACCTGACTCCTTACCTTCTTCAAGCTCCCAATCTTCAGAGTTACGTTTGATTCTTTTCAATAAATTCCACTTGTGGTCAATATCCTTCTTCATAAAAAACCGGTACAAGAAGTGTCAAGCATGGTACGATCTTCATGAGAAAGCTCATGATTGGGGCATGAATATAGCATTGATTTAAGCCTCCCCCAAGCTTGAGCTATGCTTTCCCTATCACGAGGCCAAAAGTTATAAATATAATTCCGATCCCGATGTACTAAATGCATAGGATAAAACTTTTGGTGAAATTCCAATTTCAACCGATTGTAGTCCCATGATCCAGTATCATCACATAGCCTATACCATGTCAACGCCTTATCCTTCAAAGATAAAGGAAAGACTTTCTTCTTTACCTCATCCTCGGGCAAACCTGCAAGCTTAAATAAACCACAAACTTCATCTACATAGATTAGATGCAAGTCTGGATGTGATGATCCATCTCCTGTAAAAGGATTAGCCAGCAGTTTCTCAAGCATACCCGAAGGAATTTCATAAAAGATATTTTCAGTAGGTTCCTTAGGTTGAGGAGCAACTCCTCGTGCTTTCGTTCATGGTGAAGATACCCCGAACAAATTCCTCAAAGGAACAGTTTCCATAGTGACAAGTGACAATAAATTTCAGCACGGTATATAAATGTTTCCTTACCAAAGGCGCTTCACTCCCCAGCAACGGCGCCAGAAAAGAGTATTGATGACCCACAAGTATAGGGGATCAATCGTAGTCCTTTCGATAAGTAAGAGTGTCGAACCCAACGAGGAGGAGAAGGCTCTAATAAACGGTTTTCCGCAAGGTAATAATTGCAAGCACTGAAAGTAGCGGTAACAAGTGATGGTGTAGTGAGGTGAAACGTAGCAGGTGAAAAGTAACAAGTAAAAAGTAGTAGGAACGGTGCAGAAAAGTGGCCCAATCCCTTTTGTAGCAAGGGACAAGCCTGAACAAAGTCTTATAGGAGGAAAAACGCTCCCGAGGACACACGGAAATTTCTGTCATGCTAGTTTCATCATGTTCATATGATTCACGTTCGTTACTTTGATAGTTTGATATGTGGGTGGACCGGCGCTTGGGTACTGCCCTTACTTGGACAAGCATCCCACTTATGATTAACCCCTCTCGCAAGCATCAGCAACTACGAAAAAAGAATTAAGACAACGTCTAACCATAGCATTAAACTTGTGGATCCAAATCAACCCCTTACGTAGCAACGCATAGACTGTGGTTTAAGCTTCTGTCACTCTAGCAACCCATCATCTACTTACTACTCCCCAATGCCTTCCTCTAGGCCCAAATAATGGTGAAGTGTTATGTAGTCGACGTTCACATAACACCACTAGAGGAAAAACAACATACAGCATATCAAAATACCGAACGAATACCAAATTCACATGACTACTATTAGCATGACTTATCCCATGTCCTCAGGGACAAAAGTAACTACTCACAAAGCATAATCATAATCATGATTATACATGTAATGAGTAGCATCAAAGATCTCAACATAAACTCTTCCACCAAGTAATCCAACTAGCATCAACTACAAAGAGTAATCAACACTACTAGCAACCTTACAAGTACCACGGAGTCGCGAGACGGAGATTGGTTACAAGTGATGAACTAGGGTTTGGAGATGAGATGGTGCTGATGAAGATGTTGATGGAGACGAGTCCCCTCCGATGAGAGGATAGTTGGTGATGACGATGGCGACGATTTGCCCCTCCGGGAGGGAAGTTTCCCCGGCAGGATCGTCCTGCCGGAGCTCTAGATTGGTTCTGTTCAAGTTCTGCCTCGTGGCGACGGAGAATCCACGAAAAAGCTCCGCACTGATTTTTTTTCCGGACGAAACCCTTCATATAGCAGAAGAGGGGGCCAGTGGGCCACCAGGGTGCCCACAAGCCCTGTTGCCGCGACCAGGGGGCAGGCCGCGGCCACCAGGCTTGTGGGCCCCTGGCAGCTCCCCTCTAGCACTTCTTTTGCCCATTATTTTTTATATATTCCCAAAAAATTCCACGTTGATTTTCAGGGCATTTGGAGTTGCCAGAATAGAGGACTCAAACTTGCTCCTTTTCCAGTCCAGAATTCCAGCTGCCGGTATTCTCCCTCTTCAAATAAACCTTGCAAAATAAGAGAGAAAAGGCATAAGTATGGTACCACAAAGTATAATAACAGTCCATAAAGCGATAAATATCAACATGAAAGCATGATGCAAAATGGACGTATCCTCGCGGTCAGGTTGATCGTGCTCCGACATGGTCAATAACCTCTTGGAGTTGGTTTATCGATTGCTAAGGCTTGATGTCTTCACACGTTCATAGTCAGATCGTCAAAGTCTACTCCACCAAAAACAATAGCCACCATCACATCGAAAGACAGGGCAACTTCACCTCTATCACCTTCTATATTGATGAAAATTTTGAGTTGTGCAGCTGATGTGAGTTGTGTATTGTTGTTGTTGTTGTTGACTATTGTAGTATTTTCAGATGGCACAGTTGAGTGATGTATGTGAACGGTGTGATGCTGCTCTAGTACTTTTAGTTTGCTATATTTGTGAGTTTTGACAGTGTATTTGTGTAACGAAAAAATCATTGATTTAAGTGACAGCGGCATCTACATATATGTATTATAGATGTGTGTGCTCCGTAGCAAATGTTTTATTATAGATAATGACATAATGTGTGATAGTAAACTGTGAGTTGTAGCTTCCTTTGTTCTCTATATATGTATTATACAGGACGTGATATTTTTGCACCCGAGCTCAAATGAGCTCAGGTGAATAGTAAATTCAAAAAATATTGTAAAAATGTTCAAAAAATTATGGATTTTTTATGGGCAAACTTTGACAAACGTTCTAAGTGCTACTAAAATTTCATCCTGAAATCACATTTGTGGAAGTCATGGCAAAAACCAAAACCGAAACTCTGAAAATGCTACTTTCAAAAAGCACTTTGGAGCACTATTTTTTTTATTGCCACGACTTCACAAAATGTGATTTTGTACTGAAATTTTTGCAAGCTATTAAAACATATGTCAAAGTTTGCTATAAAAAAATTCTGATTTTTTTGAACATCTTTAAAATATTTTTCAAATTTACTGTTCACCCGCGCTCATTTTAGCTCGGATGTAGAAGAGCACTTTCCTATTATACATGTCTTCGTTGCTCTTCTAAATGTTGTATTATATAAGTTTGAGCTGTTGTAGCTTGCTTTATTCTCTATATGTATTATGTGAATGGACGATGAAGCCTTCAATCATGGAGAATGAAGATGTATTTGTGTGGCTGTTTGCTATGTTCCTGAAGTACTTTGTGATCTTTTGCTTTGTACGAACTTTGTATGTCTCATTGGTCTCCTGAAGACTTCAACTGAACTTGTGTGGATGAATTGCTTGCTGTTAAGGGCTGCTATCTACTATGCTACTACTAATACCTATTGTTGGAAACTTGGAATGTTGGTCATGTTGTGTTATGGTGCAGAAATACTGATGTTATGTTGCTGAAACTGTTATTATTTTGCTGCAATTTGTTTATTGTTGTCATTTGCTATTGTGTTGCTGAAAATATGCAAACATGTACAGAAATGCTATCAAAATTTTGCAGAAATGGTGTGCAAAACTGAGCTTATGCTGGCATTTTTTGTCAATGTTTACTAGTTTGGGTAATACGGGTATTACCCGAACCCAAACATTAATCTTCGAGTACCCAAATTTCTGGGTAGAAAAAAAATTCACACAGAATTCAGGTATCATTTTTGGAAACCCGGATTATTTTTTACCCAAACTGCTCGACCCGAATTTGCGGGTTAACCCGAATGCCCAATGTGATCTGTGACACCTAACATTCTCATGTGGGTGAATGCCTTATGGCCTGCTGGGAAGCGTATCATAAATTACAGGTAAAATCGGGAAGCACTTGGGCTCAATCAAGTCAATTCTGGCCAGCTGCTGTCCCGAGGAGGTACACTTTTGATGTACAATCTCAAAACCGAGTCCATGGACTTAAGCATTTGGCTCTCGTACGGAGAGCCAAATCCTATCGATGGTGATGCCAGCTCCGTCTTTAGCTTGGGTGTTTTTCGTGCAGTTTTGCTAAGTCTCAGTAGACTTAGACTTTGCTACACTTAGTTGACGTTATATTCCTTTGATCTTCTATGAAGATTTAAAAAAATCCTTTTAGTTTTTTTCTTATTTTTCATATACTATATCATTATATCACTTGACTGAGACTTGGTTAAGCCTCATGCAACTGAGATCTAGCCACACCCTATCTGATCCAAGCTTGATCCGACTGGCCACTAGAAGAGCCATTCGGGGTAGCTGAGCCTGGTTAAAGTGACCACTAGGGCGAGTGAAGGGTGATGCTGGTCCACGACCAATGTATTTTTCATTTACTTTCATCATTGTTTAAATCGGAAAATTTCACATATTCTAAGAGAATCACTCTAATACTATTACTAATGACTAAGAAAGCAAAAAAATAGCAAATCCCTTTCTTTATTCTGTTTCCCGCGGAAATGGGCCTTTTCAGGGAAGGAATCAAAGCATATATGAAAATATGAAGTCTACCATCAACCCCAAGCAATCGGAGGCGCAGAGAAGCATCAACAGGAAAAGACGGCATCGGGTACAAGCATGCCTGCTCGTACCAGCGCTCATAGCACCACAAGTCGCCTTCGTAGCCAAATCTATACCGAAAAGGGGTTTTCCCCGATTTATATATAAAGCAACTATCACCATACAATCCGATACAAATCCATGCGAACACAACACACACAAGATAGGATACATAAACGTTGAAAATAGTAACCACTACGAGAATCAGTCAGTTTGTCGTCAAGCAATAACAGATGGCAAAGGCCTGTATAGATTTTGTCGTCTACCAGCAGAGGGCAAAGCTTGACGGCCTCCTATGAACGTGGAAAGAAATTCTTTGTCGTCAGCTTTTCATCGGACAGACGACAAACATTTTGTCGTCAATACAAACGCTTTGCTGTCATCTGTTATAAGTGAGACGGCAAAAAAATAACTCTGACAGAACCTCCCACTAACGGACGGCGTCAATTGTTTGCCATGAGCCAGACCAAAATGCCAGACTTCTATTTTTTTAAACATGGGTGTTCCTATTCCTGTGCCTATTTGTTCAGTGGGTTTGCCATTTGTTTAATGTATGGACCTCGTCGAAGAAGCATCACCGGGCCTGCTTGGCCAAGGCCATGGAAGGAGAGGTGGGTCTATGATGTGTCGCTCCTCGATCTACTAGAGGTCGTTGCTCCTGGATCTGGGGCAGGCATATTGGCACAGGCCCGACCTCGACGCTGCAATCCGCCGTGTACTTTCCGGCGGGACACGCATAGGAGACTAGCTCGAGTAATTCCGAGCTTACCGAGCTAACCAGCTATAGAGATGGACGATGAACATGCACGTATACGAGCTAGCAAGCAGGCTAGGAGGTGGATGGATTTCCACGTACTAGCACATGCATGCACAAAAGAATCAGCCGGCGACGTTCGATCGATACACACGCACGCAAGAACACGAGATTGATGGCTAATAGGACTGTGTCGGTCCTATGTGTTTGTATTGCTTTGTCTTCTTGTTCAAAATACTACAGGGTATACGAGTATATAAAAGGAGCTAGCCTATGAAGCTAACCTAGCCTAATACGACTCCGATGCGATTGTTCCAGTCCGAGCCGGACATGGACTTACATCGTGGTTAATTCCAACAAGGCACCGACGCCACCGAGCTGGCCATGGACGAGCGGAGATAGCCGGAGTTCGTTCCGGTAGCACCCATGGTCGGAAAGAACAGAGTGGAGAGAGGCCGTGGCAGGCGGCCGGAGAGGGCGCAGTGGAGAGGCCATGGCGGGCAGCCCCTGAGAGCAGAGAGGAGAGAGTCCATGGCAGGCGACCGGAGAGAGATAAGAGCTGAGGCGGAGGAGGGCCGCGTCGGGTGATTGCCACGGCAGGGTCGTGTGGGTGATGGCCGCATCGGGAGGTGCAGATAGCGCAGCCGGACCCTCAGACGGGGAGGTGGCGAAGGGGGACCACGACCTGCGATGGGCCGGTCACGGCCACGAGACAGGGCACCGAGCCGGTCCAGCGGAGGCGACGGGCGATGGACCGGCGACGCCGGGGGCGACGGGGGAAGGGGTCGGACGTGTCGGATGAAATTGGAGGCGGGACTGCTCCTTCCCTACTCGCCAGTGCCGGCCATTGATTCGGATGCATGGTGTGTTGTGTGGTGGGCCGGCCATGGATGTGTGGTGGGCCGGCCATGGATGTGTGGTGTCTTGTGTAGTGGGTGGTGTGCGTGGGTTAGTGGGTGGGTGGGTGGGGCTTGAGGCGTGTAGTGCGTATGTCAGGATGGATGGGTGGGGCTGCGTGGGCGTGGATGAGCGCCATGTCACCGATCAATGGGATCGATCCGCGTGTTTTTTTTTTGCCGTCTACGTTTTACATTCTAGACGGCAAAGAGCATATTTTGCCGTTTGTAATATAAAATGCAGACGGCAAATACCTTTGTCGTCTGCATGTTCATTGTCGTTTATAGCAAAATATACAGATGGTAAATATCTTTGTCATCTGTGTTTGTTTCTCAGCAAACGGCAAAGTATATTTTGCCATTAGGTTTTCTTTACCGTCTGCTGATGACGGCAAATCCTTTCTTTGCCGTCTGTCCTCACAAAAGCTGACGACAAAGACGTCCCCTGACGGCAAATTAGTTATTTCCCCGTAGTGAACACCACCCCCAAATAACTCCAAGTCAGACATTAAGTTTTTAGTAAGCATCACTATGGAGTCATCGTGTCCCTCAACCATGGACAAGCCAATGCAACAACAAGAAGCCATGCCAAACGAACCATGGGCTCCAAGGCAACGCCTTCTGGAAGGGAATGGCACCGGTGCATCACAACCGCCCAATCCAAGGATTAGGGTTTCCCCCGGAGCACCGCGATGAGAAATTAGCAACCACGACAAAGCGTTTAGGAAGTGAACAATGATAGAGCGCCGCAGCCACGGGTCTGACAACTTAGAACAGGTTTTCACCCTAGCCACAACACCGCCCACATGTCATGGTCACTAGACAACGCCTGAGTTGTGCTACGTCAACAAAAGTACTTCCCTGGCAATGGTGCCACAGATCCTTCTGTCGTCTCTTGAGCTTGCGTTGATTTTTCCCTTGAAGAGGAAAGGGTGATGCAGCACAGGAGCGGTAAGTATTTCCCTCAGTTTGAGAACCAAGGTATCAATCCAGTAGGAGAATCTCGTCAAGTCCAGAGTACCTGTGCAAACACAAAAGAGCTTGCACCCAACGCTATAAAGGGGTTGTCAATCCCTTCAAGATTGATTGCAAAGTGAGATCTGAAGGCAGAAAGTGCAACGAAAGAAAAGTGTAAGGTTGAAAATATGGCGTGGAGTAGACCCGGGGGCCATAGTGTTCACTAGAGGTTTCTCTCAAAATAGCAAGTATTATGGTGGGTGAACAAATTACTGTCGAGCAATTGATAGAACCGCGCAAAGTCATGACGATATCTAAGGCAATGATCATACATATAGGCATCACGTCCGAAATAAGTAGACCGATACTTTCTGCATCTACTACTATTACTCCACACATCGACCGCTATCCAGCATGTATCTTGTGTATTGAGTTCATGACGAACAGAGTAACGCTTTAAGCAAGATGACATGATGTAGACGGATAATCTCAAACCAATGATGAAAACCCCATCTTTTTACCCTTGATGGCAACAACACGATGTGTGCCTCGCTACCACTACAAGAAATCTGTTAATCGATGACGGTCCCTATCCGTCATGGATCATCCAAAAACTGTCATGCATGCCATGCATGACGGATTTAAAATCCGTCACGTATATCGCGTCATAATTTGATATAACACCATCCTTGACGGTTCTTTACCGTCACGGATTTGCCCCCGGCCCGCCCGGCCCAAACTAGGATATGACGGAACAATCCGTCACCGATTTACATGACATGGATGCAACGTGTCATCTACATGGATCTGATGTGGAGGCCAGCATGGCCCATGTAGTAACCAACCCAATTATGTTTTGGCACAATAATTTCAATCGAGTCCAACCGATTAGCCCTTCTTTTCACCCCAACTTATCTTCACAATGGATGATAATTTACAACAAGACATGCAATTCTATTCATTGAACAAGACAATACAAATTTCGAAGAATCTGGTCTGATTTCAAAAAGCAAAATTGATATCAAAACATCACAAGCATATTTACAAGGTGCTATAAGCATAAGCATTTAATAAAAATCAAGTAACATGACATCATTGAAACTATGCTACTACATGATTTTAATCTCCAACACTACACCACCAGTTCCAGGAAGCTTTTGAGATCGAAGTAATTCTTGTTAAAAAGCCTCGGTCGATAGTAACACGAACTAACTACCAAACCTGCAAAGAATCCAAAACACAAAGAATTACACTACATAACATACAGCTCCCAAATGAATATGTAGAGTAATAATATTAATTGTACAAATGTGACAATAATAATACCAAAAAGTAGAGAATATGCTAGTAATAACACTCAAATTTTGAGACTGCACAAATGCACTATGAAGCAAAGATAATATAACAGCTATTAGTAATCTTAAAGAAACACACAGAACCTTCACTCCGTCGCTCCTTGGGATTACATTTCTGTGTACACATCAGGTAATATTTAAATTGAATAAGACATCAAGGCAGTAAGGAAGTTTGTTTCAAGGGTTTCACATAATCTAGCTTCTTGGCTTCTACCATCGCCATTGTTTGCTACCATATGAATACAAAAACTTATGGATTCAATCAAAAACAGAGAAGAGTAAGGGAGGATTAACCCACTATCCCAATGACAGCAAACGGCAAAGAGTACCAAACAGAGGAAAAATCAATCTAATTTGTTTTTCATCGGTCCTTATTGTTATTATGATCTGTTTGTAGCTTCCTAAAAATTAGTGTAATTCATAGTCATCTCACAAAATGAGAAAAAAGAGAGCATGAAACTTTTTAAAAAGGGTACATCACAATGAACCGGCTAAACTAATATAAAGGGAAGTATTCTAAAAATGAATATAAAGGGAAGTATTCTAGAAAGGGTACATCACAATGAACCAACTAAACTAATACCAAGTTAACAATGTAAACGTTAGTTAATGATATGCAAAAAATATATTAACATGATTTTTCTAAATGAGTCGCATTTGCTTTCTGTAAAGAGCACTCACATGAAAATGTATGACGTAAATAATTCAAGGGAATATACCTAGATCTCTTTTTTTAGTTCTGGTTGTATACATAATATTTTAGTTTAACTTAGCACACCATTGATTAATTATTCTTTCTAGTAGGCTTTCATGAATGAAATGATGTGAATAATACCAAGAATTAGAGAATATGCCAATAATAACACTAAAAATTTGAGACTGAAAGAAATGCACTATGTAGCAGATCGAACACTTATAAATTTGAAGCAAAAACAATATACCATATAATATTAGTAATCTTAAATGAAGACACGCAATCTTCACTTCCATCGCTCCTTCAGATTGAAATTCTGTGTGAATTCATTTCCGGAAATATAGTAGTACTAAATCCATCACCTCTGTTGTAATAAGCAAAAAAAACTCATCACCAATTAAATTGTTAGCTTGCAGGCCCAAAGAAGAAGGGAAATAGAAGACAGTAACGAAGTTCATTTCAAGGGTTTCACTTTGTGTCACCTATTTGAACAAAGCAGAAGCAATCATATTTTATACACGCCATCTCCTGATTATTGTCTATACAATAAAATAAATCTAAGGAAAAGTACTATAATAAAGTATACATTGACAATGAAGCAACTAAACTTTTATTAACAACACATTAGTTAATGATATGCAAAAAGAAGTATTCACATGATTTTCTAAATGAATCAGTTGCTTCCTGTAAAGATCCATCACCTGAAAGTATAAAAAGTAAATAATTCAAGGGAATATACATAGATATCATTTTTTTTCTTTATTTCTGGTTGAATACATATCATTTTAGTTTAACTTAGCACATCATTGATTAATCCTAATACCAAAAAGTAGAGAATATGCTAGTAATTAAAGATGGTTAAGAACTTGCAGGTTTGAATCCAACTACTGGATTTCTTGCATTGTCATACTAACAGCCAACAACATGGTGTTGAAGAAACCCCACAGCCAACATCCAATAATGGAATCTAAACAAACATCTAAAACTGTACCCCTAAAATACATCTGGAACTCAAGTACGAAGCTATTTGCCAGGTCGCACTCACCAGCTGATGAAATAGATCAAAGCATCGTATAATAACATGGCCAACAGCACCAACCGCATCCCTCTGTTCTTCCCTCGCGACGGAATCAGACGCCCGACGTGCCATCTCCAACCCTTACCTGGTCGCCACTGGTGGATCCACGGGGCGGGGCGCATCAAGTGGGATCGGAATCGGGCGGGGGGGTCTTACCGGTGCTGGTCCTGGAGTTGGCGGCGAGGACGCCGCCGCCGTCGGAGCAGAAGCCCATGATGGTGGTGCCCATCCGGTGCTCCCCATCAGTGGGCGCGTCGGTGCAGGAGGCGCCCATGAGACGCCCCTCCTCTCCTTGTGCAGCTCCGTCGCGGATATGTGGAGAAGATGCATCGAGACGAGGGCGGAATGGCGTCTCCTTTCCCATCCGGACGCTCCAAGCCCAGCCCTTGAGGACAGGAGGCCGCAGCCGTGGCGGAACCCTTAGCTAGCTAGGGTTTGGGAGTCGGGGAGGCGATCCGGTGAGGAAGGGCGCGTGGGGAGCCATGGATCTGGGGCTCGCGTGGGAGGCGCCATCGCCCAACCATGGATCTGGGGGCCATCTTCATGGCGAGATCCTGCTGGATTTCGGATGTGAGGCGAGGTCCTGCTGGATCTCGATTTAGAGACGAGGGAAGGGGAAGGGGAGAGCGTGGCACGGGGTGGTTCGGGGCTAGCACCACCGGCGACGACATGGAGAGTGGCGAGGAGGATAGGTGGAGAGGTGGCGGCGGCTGATAGTTGGGGACGAGAGAAGATGGGATAAGGATATTTAGGGTTAGGCTTGTATGGACTGTGTATTTAAATGGGTTGGTTAAAAAATTTCGCCACCCCGCATTGTAGACTTCAAAAATTTCTCTGCGCGCCATCGCACGCGCTCTCTCTGAGTTTTGGTTTGTCAAGATGATTGATCCGTGACAAATTTTTTGACAGTCCCTCGATGTCTGTCATAAAGGGCATGGCATTCTCAGGCCCATTAGCATCTGGGTAATCAGTGACGTTTTCCATGACAGATTACGAGAACGTCATCGGAAATCCGTCACGGATTAACACTTTTCTTGTAGTGTACCCCTTCTGTCACTGGGTGAGGTCACCGCACGGTATGAACCCAAAACTAAGCACTTCTCCCATTGCAAGAATCATAGATCTAGTTGGCCAGACAAAACCCACAACTCGAAGAGAATTACAAGGATATGAAATCATGCATAAGAGAGATCAAAAGAAACTCAAATAAGATTCATAGATAATCTGATCATAAATCCACAATTCATCGGATCTCGACAAACACACCGCAAAAGAAGATTACATCGGATAGATCTCCATGAAGATCATGGAGAACTTTGTATTGAAGATCCAAGAGAGAGAAGAAGCCATCTAGCTACTAGCTATGGACCCGTAGGTCTATGGTGAACTATTCCCGCATCATCGGAGAGGTCATGGTGTTGATGAAGAAGCCCTCCGTATCCGAATCCCCCCTCCGGCAGGGCACCAGAACGTGCCCAAGATGGGATCTTGCGGAGACAGAAGCTTGCGGTGGCGGAAAAGTACTTTCGATGATCTCCTGATTTTTTATGGAATTTTGGGGAATATATAGGCGCAAAACCTAGGGCAAATGAGCCTCAGGGAACCCACAAGCCAGGGGGCGCGGGCTCCCCCCTGGCCGCGCCATGAGGGATTGTGGGGTCCCTGGTGGCCCCCTGCCCTGATTCTCCGGCTTTCCGATCTTTTCTGTTCCAGAAAAATATTTTTGGCAGTTTCATTCCGTTTGGACTCCGTTCAAAATCCTCCTCTGAAAGGGGTCAAAAACATGGAAAAAAACAGGAACTCGCACTTGGCACTGAGTTAATAAGTTAGTCCCAAAAAATATATAAAAGGTATGCAAAACATCCAAAGTTTGACAAGATAATAGCATGAAACCATCAAAAATTATAGATACGTTGGAGACGTATCAAGCTGCGGGATCCGCCCACAAGCCCCCGGCTCCCACCACCAGGGCCACCACCCTAGTAACCAAGACCGTCCCTCGGCTACAGACACGCCATATGGTCATGGCCGACCGGCAAGGGGTAGAAGACCCCTCCCCCTTCCGCCCCAAAGCGGACACATTGGCAATCTTGGTGGCCTCGCCGATCAGAATTGGGCAATGGGAGCCCTAACAGCCACTAGACGTAGCCACCACACGCATCGCATGGTGGTGTTGTGGGATGCGGCACCCCTGCCTCCCTCCCCGAGGATCCCCCGGCGCCTCCGACTAGACCCCGTATCACGAGTGAAGCCATCAAATCCGCACTAGGAGACCACCCCTACCGACCGAGACACATACTTGTATTGGCAGATGAGGGAGAAAGCTCACCCGAGCCAATTGCACAGACGAACAGAGCCTGGAGTATGCCTTGTTGGCGCCACAACCAAATTCGGCCAACCATCATGGTTGCGGTCATGCCACTGTAGCACACCACCATGCAGTGCCCACATGGACAAACAATACCCCCACCCCACCCACCCCACCCCCTCCGCGCATCACTCGCCATCCACCCGAGGTCAAATCCGAGTGGACCTGACTGAAGACAATAAAGCATGCCACCGCCAGGATTGAAGATCACCGTAGACACCGCACCGCAGACGCTGCTCGTGACACCAACAGGCACCCCCGTCGCCACCCCTACGCCGAGCCACCATGACGCTAAACCTTGTCGTAGTCCAACGCCACCGCTTGACCAGCAGCCCCACAACAGTCATATACACGAGCGAAAGGGAAGAGAAGACCCAGCCATCGCAACCGGCAGGGCTTCGCTCGACGGCGCCTCTCGATGGTGGTGAGGGAGGAGGGCAGAGGAAGGGAAGGCTGTGGCGGCGGTTAGGGTGCCCCCCTAGCACTCGCGGGAGCGCCTCGGCAGGGAGGGTATGAGTCTCGTCTGGTTCACACAAGCCGACTTTATAAAAGGCCTGAGGCCCATTCACAACATAACATCGCACGAACCATCAAGTAGGCAAGGGAGACGAGAAAGTCTAAGGGTGTGTTTGGTTCGAGTAATGCACTGGAATGGCATGGGTCTGACCCATTCCTAGGCCTCGTTCTCGCGTTCGGTTGCCATATGCACCAGAACCCACTGGTTCCCATGGACCGAATATTCGGCCCAGATGCGGAACGAGGTGATACCTCGAAATCG
Organism: Hordeum vulgare subsp. vulgare; assembly: GCF_904849725.1. Lineage (NCBI taxonomy): Eukaryota > Viridiplantae > Streptophyta > Magnoliopsida > Poales > Poaceae > Hordeum > Hordeum vulgare. Next base: position 19,207,349 of record NC_058523.1, read on the forward strand.
GCCGGACCATGCAGAATCAGTGCCTCACTCACCCCCTCGCACACTCACAGCCCCAGCCCCAGCGCAAACTCGCTCTCTCCCTAGTGCGCCAGCTCCTCCTTTCTCCCCCTCCATCGGATCTGAGCCGCGCTGGTCGGTTCTTCTCTCCCCCTTCATCGGATCTGAGTGAGGCGACAGTTGGCTGCGGGGCGACAGCTGGCCGCGGGGCGGCTCTTGGCGGCTGGGCAGTGGCTTGCAACGGGGCAGAGGTTGGCGGCGGGGCGACGACTGGCAGTGGCTTGCCACAGGGCAAGTGCTGCGGCTGGGCAGCGGCTTGCAACGGGGCAGAGGTTGGCGGCGGAGCGACGGCTGGCACCGCTTGCCGCAGGGCGGCTGCTGGCTGCGAGGCGGCGGCTTGCAGCGGGGCAAAACCAACCCGTGCTTCCAACCAAACACCAAAACGGAACCAGTACATTCAACTTTTTTATTCCTACCGAACACAGGAATGGAAGGAACCCATTCCTTCGGAATGAAACCATTCCATTCCGTGACAGTTGGTCCCTCAACCAAACACACCCTAAGCCGCCACACCACCATATCCCCATAGCCACCGTCCTTCCCATCTCGGTCTAGGATATCATTATAAGACCTCCCTAGTATCGTGGAACTTGCAATGATTATCTAGGATATCGTCACAGGGCATTTTTTGTGGCTTGCGTTGTTTCTAGTAATGGTTTTTCTGCCAGCCACCATTACTGTGTTGATCACAGCATTTGGCAACTACGAGAAGATCTGGTGCAGTCATATCATCTTCATCGTCCTTTTTTTGTTTTTTGTCACGTAATACAGAGACAAGTGCTTATATAAATACGCACACACTCATCCTTATAAACACACATATGTACAAACCTTTAAAATACTGAGTTGGCATATCAATCTTACGATTTACGAAGTCATTGTAGGCGCCTCGTCGTCAACGGGACGTTTCTTTCCATTGAATATGCCTCGTCGAAAATTCTGAAATAAATCCTAAAATGATGCGAGCAGCAGGTCTTAAAATTCTGATGAACTAGAAATATCACTGTTCCTCTAATCATCCAACCATAGATTGGTTTGGCGTCCCTTTGTGCTTCTGGCTAGTTGCGGTTGTTCCCCCGTTTCGAGTTAGAGCTGCCATTCTGAATTGCACTGGTGGCCTCCTCATCGGTGGCATACATATTGGCAATTTCCAAGGAGAGGAGTGGCAACGCCTGGCCGAAGATTGTGAAAATTAAACGAAAGTGAACCTGGCTTGATGACGACAGTGAACCTTTGGAATAGAAAATGGCACTAGATATGGATTATAACATGTCACCTAAACAGCAATTAATACTGATTGGCAGGAAAAGTGAAGGATGAGTTTTCAATGTAATACACCGACGGGAAAATTTTAGTAGCCGGTCAACGATGACCAACAGTCTATTTTAGTAGCCGGTCACTAACGCTTCCAAACTAATGGATGAATGATACGGCTTTTCACACACGCATGATCTTTGGCCACCCAGTAATGAGATTTGAAACTCCGAACAAACTTTGAAAAAAGTAACTTTTTTGGACACGTGAACAAATTTCGGAAACAAAGACATTTCCTAAAACCCTGCACAAAATTCGGAACCACGAACATTTCGCACATTTTCTAATAATTTTACGAAAATGGGAACATTACATTTTCTGAAATTACGAACATTTTTATGTAATTACAATTTTAATTAAAAGTTTTGGAAATTTTGAGAAAACCAAGAAAATGATCATTTTTTTATATTCTAAACAATTTTTGAACATTTTTCCAAATTGTGAATAAATTTAAAAACACAAAACAAAATCAAAAGTGTGACCATGAGTTTGAAATTCAAAGATTTTTTATAGGTGAACAATTTTTAATTTATGAAAAAATAGAAAAGTTGAGGAGCTTTTGAATTTGTGAACCAAATTTTGAAACTGCAAACATTTTTTAAACATAAAATATTTTCAAAGTTTGAAAAAAATTAAAACAAAAAATATATTTTTTGAACAACAATATTTGAAATTTTGGAACAAGTTTGAAAAAATATGATAACAAAAAAGAAGAGAAAAAGAAAATTTTAAAAGGAAATTAAGAAAATGAACAAAAAACCTAAAAGAAAATAAAACGGCAAAAATGTGGTTCGCAGAACCTTCTAGAAGGTTCCCATAAACAATAATTTTGGACAGGACTGCTTGAAGGTTTCCAAAACCGAAGGAAAAGGATCACGTAACTGGGCCGGCTTAGTGCACGCAACCCTTTGGGTTTTCTTAACAGTATGACGCATCAGGCGGCAAATAGTGATTTCCTAAAACCTTTCCCTTGTTAAGTTGCAAACTACTCATCTACTCCCTCTGTATCATAATAATATATAATATTTTAGCAGTTTAATTTAAACGGTAAAAACATAGTATATCATGGTATGGAAGGACTAATCATCTACTCCCTCTGTGCCATAATATTTGTTGTTGGACAAAACTGATCCAGTTCTCCCCAACAACAAGTATTTAGGAACAGAGGGAATAGGTCCTAATCCAGTTGGACCACCATGTGCTGCCCAATCAAATCAGCCTTGGGATATTTGTTCGACGCGTCTTTGTCTCGCTTATATAGATAGAGACTTTTTTTCTTTTTGAGACAAGCTTATAGTGATAGAAGGTTTTTCTAGGGAACTTATAGAGATAGAGGTACGTTGCACCAATTTCAACTTAACAAGGGTCAAGCTGAAGCTACATTACTTGGTATAAGTGGAACTCGTGCAGCAACTACATTACTTGGTCGGCCCAATAGTGCTGCACGAGGGGCAAGCTGAAGCTATATCTCGTAATAAGTGAGACATAGCTTCCGCGGATTTGGTCTGCTTGATCTCGAAAAAACGCTCATGCCTTGCGGTTATGTTGACTTTGTATAAGTGGAAAGAGCTCGACAAGATTTTGGCACGTTAGGGGAATCCATGCGATAAGATGGACTCGGAATTCTTCTATGCTTCTAGTACTATCATCATTGGCAATGGTATCAATGTCTGGTGCCTCATTTTGGGACTCCATTGGCTCAACTCGAAGAAGCCAAAGGACATGGCTCCTCTCATATACACAGCTTCCTTGCGTAAAAATCGGAAATTTAAAGTCTTTGCGGATGATGCTTGTGTTTGCAAAATCAACCTTGATGAGGTCACCTCGTTGGAGCACATGCGGGATTTATTACACTTTTGATGGTGCATTGAGGGCACACACCTTCCCGAGGATGTCCAAGATGACTTAGTATGAAAAGGCTCGCCAAGTGGGAAATACTCATTGCCCTCGGCATCTAGCTCATAATTTACTCGGTCAACAAATACAACATTGTGATGTTCTATTTGGGGTGCTTGGCCACTTCAAAGGAAAAAAGATTGGTTTGCAATACCGTACGGTATTTGGATGGTGATCTGGCTTGCTTGGCATGGTTGGAAAAATTGTGGCATTTGGAAGGTGGGGCTCATCTATTCTTCAAATGTCATTTCACAATCCAAATTTGGAACCTCGTGAAGGATTGACTAGGCCTTGACACTATTGACACATCCACTTGGGCCGCAAAGCAATCTGTCAAGCATATGTCGGCCGGCAACATTCCCCATAGAAAAGCAATGACCTCCCTCACCATGCATGCTCATTAGTTCATCTATTTTGAGTGAGAGTAATGTGCGGGTCTTTTGACAAAGAACCGCTCCACCGGTGGTGATCTTTGGCGCCATCAAAGGAGAAGTAGAACTTCAGGTTATAGCAGGAGCTAACAATTTGGGTAATGTCATACCGGGAGAGTAACCACCTTTGTAATATGGGATGTGTGTAAGTGTAACAAAACTATATGCTCCTCTCTTACTTAATGGATGAGGCAAATCTTATGCTCCGATTTCAAAAGAAAAACATTACCAAGCTTCTCAACAAATCGAACTTAACTAGTTAACTACTCTTTGTGTCAAGTAATGGGACAATACGCGGAGCGCATAGAAAAAATATCAATGAATATATGTAGATTAAAATGAATTAAAAATAGCATCCCGGAATAAAATCATCTTAAATATAAGGTCTGGTTAACAAATAGATAGAGTGTGGCTCCAATTTTGGTACAAAAAAAGGAACGAGCTTAACTTTCTAACTGGAACGATTCTCCAACCTAACTTAATGTTAAAAACAGATTAGTGGATGCAGGAAATGGTTATGTTTTCTTATGAGCAAGCTTTTTCTAGAAACCTTAATTATGGATTGACTCAGAGGTGTTATAGATTGAATGGGTAAAAGAAGTAGTATATTGATAACAAGAAATGTCAAGCTTCCCGGAGCTCTCTTTTTTTTTGAAGTTTCAAAAAAAAACAGGAAAACAAATCACATTGTAATACCGATGTATACTACATGTGTACAAATTTTTGTGATAGAATGCATCAACACACGAGGTACACAAAAAAGACAAAAATGTGATTTTCAAAACAGTGAACATTTTGTGTGCCGTTCACTGTTAAAACCAGCAATTTTCACTCTTCTGTATAGCTCGCATGTCAATACTTTTCCCCATGAAAATTTACACACAATGTGGAACTTTCTTCCACAATCTGATGAAAGTTTGAAATGTGCTATTCAATGGAGCTTGAGCAGTGCGATCATAATTCAAAGTCCAGAACGCGATTGTGCTGCAAAAATAAATAAATAAATCTTCTATTCTCTTTTGTAGTCACAGACATAAGCTGGTTAGGTAAAAAATGAGCTGAAAAAAGATTTGTGGACCATTTTCAGAAATTCTGAGCATTTTTGTGTAATCAGGATTTTGTTTTTCAAATTGCAGAAATTTCAAGAAAAACAAAAATGAGCACTTTTTATAATTCCAAAAAAATTGAACACTTTCGAAAAATACGAAAAATACGGCAAACAAGAATTTTTTTTGACAATCCGAACATGTTTTTGAAATTTCGAACACTTCTTTAAAAGTTAAATTTTTCTAATTTATGAACATATTTTTAAAATGGAATATTTTATAAATTTTGACAAAGTTTCGGAACCACGAACATTTTTTGAAATTCAAATATTTTTTCATATTGTGAAATTATTTTGCAAAACAAATCAAACAATATTTGAAATTTTCTAACAAGTTTGAAAAGAAAGGGAAGAGAGAAAAAGAAGTAGAAAAATGAAGAAAAAAAAGTGAATGGAGAAATAAAAATAAAAAGAAATTGGAAAGTGTGGTTCAGAGTATCTTCTGGAAGGTTCCCAAAAACAATAAAACCAAACAGAACTGCTAGAAATGTTTCTCCTTTTTTTGAAAAATCTGCTAGAATGTTTTCAAAACCAAACAAAGCAAAATACGTAACTGGCCGGCGCACTATGCTCAACCACATAGGTTTGCTTGACAATATGACGCAACAAGCATTACATAATATAAGATTGTTTAGTTTTTAGAAATACTGATCAAAATAATATTATATTTTTTTACGGAGGAAGTACTCATCTAATCATCTATGGCCAGATGCAATTGGACAACCATGTGCTGCCCAATCAAATAAGCTTAAAAAAATTGGCCATCGCGTCCGAAACCAGGGCAATGCGCAAGGGCGTCCCTATTTGGTTCTAGCGCCCGTTACCATCCAATTTGCTAAAAAGCGCACCACCGCTCTGCGCTTGGGCCGCCCAACTTGCCCAACATTTTTCTGTTAAAACACGCGACCTCACACTCGCACACACCGCACTAACCACTAGGCCATCGCAATACATGTGATTTCGTTCTTCACGACTTCCGTTTTATTCTCTATTTCCAGATTTTTCCGTTCGCTACCGTTTTGGAAGGTTTATTTGTTTTTTCATATCCTTTTCTTTGTTTTCTTAAATACGCGGATTACCTTTTTCAAATTCCTGAACCTTTTTTCTGTTTTATGAATATATGTTTAATTCGAAGCACGTTTTTCCAAATTTGATAAACTGTTTCAAATCCAATGAACTTCTTTTTCATAATCGATGAACTTTTTTCCAATTTCATGAACTTATTTTAATTCGATGAACTTTTTCAAATTTGATGAATTCTTTCAAAATTTTGGGATTTTTTGTTGTGAACTATTTTTCAAATCGATGAACTTCTTTTAAGACAATTGTCAGAAAGTCAATGGTCAGATGGTTTGATCGGTCAACAGTCAATGGTCAAGAGTTAATTTGGGTTGCAACCAAGCGAAAGAAAACGAACGAGCGAAGTCGCTTCTTGAACCGGCCCACGAGCTCAAGGCTGTGAGCATCAGCTTACATAAGTGGCGCTTCCAGTTTTTCCTAATTGGCCCTTTTTAATGTTTCGTTTTATTTTTCCTGTTTTCAGATTTTCCTTTTTTCAGGATTTCAAAAATTTGCAAATTGTTAGAAAACTATTCCTAAATTCACAATGAGTTCATTATTTGTAAAAATATTCAGGAAATCATAAATGCTTACGGATTCATAATATATTCATGGCTTCAAAAACTGTTCACAAAATTGTAAAAGAAAAATCATAAATTTAGTAAATGTTAAATATTTCATAAACAAAACCATTAATTTGAAATATGTTCACGGTTTGAAAACCTATTTACAGATTGAAAAACTGTTAACGAACTTAAAAAAAATATATGACTTAAAAATAATAAAATGTTAACATTTTTTCGTTTTATGAAAATTTTTGAATTCAAACAATAATCAACACCATTTGAAAACAATATTCGAATTTCAAAAATGCTTCCCTTACTTGAGGAAATGTTTAAAAAAATTGTAATTAAAAATTAAAAAAATAAAGATAAATAAAATGGAAAAAGAAAGGGAGAAAAAACCCGGAAGAAATAACAAGAAGAAACCAGCTATGGTACGAAACCAGTTTGTGTGTGTGTGTGTGTTCGATTTTCTCAAACCAGAATAGGAAATCATTTTTCCTTTTATTTTTCAGTTTTTTCTTCACTGTGTGTGTGTTTTCAAACCTTCTAAATGCATATATTCCAAAACGAACCTTTAAAAAATATTTCAAAAATATAGCTATTTACTGAAAATTTAAAACAATGTTCACTATGAATATGAAAATGTGAAAGCAGCGTGGAAAGTTTGTAAGCATGTTTTTTGAAAATGTTGGTACCACTACAAAAATTGTTTGTGGCATTTAAAAATCGTTCACGTGTTTCATAGCAATGTATGTGATATTTTAAAAAAGTAAAAAAATGGTCTGTAAAATTATAAATAAAATGTTTCATAACATTCAGAATTATGTAAATTACATTTTTAAAACGTCACGAGTTTAAAAAAATGTCTTTGAGACATTATGAGAAAACGTTATACTATGTAAAAATTAGTTCACAATAATTTAAAAACAAGGTGTGCATCATTACAATATTGTTTCAATTTGTATTTGGAAAATGTTTTCTATTGAACGGAAGCAAAATATTTGTCGCATCCTTTAATTAAAAAAAGAATAAAGTTTTGTTACAAATACCACCCCTGTTACAAAAAAAAATTATTGTTCGAAAATTATTATCCCTAGCCTTTTGGCACCGGCGTCGACCCATAGCGCCACCTCCGTCTTGATGATGTTGACTAAGATCGGTGGTGGTGCACTCTTTTCCAAAAAATGTTTAATGTGTATTCAACGAATGTGCAAAAACATGTATCTCAAAAATGTTAAGCATGTATTGAAAAATAAAAATATATACAATGTGTATAAAACAAATAGACATCAGAAAACATACTTCAAAAATTGCGGTACATATATTTAAAAATGTTGAGCATGTATACAAAAAACGTACAGTGTATGAAAAATGTAGGCACGCGTTAAAAATAAAAAGAGGGAAAGAAATAAATCAAAGGAAGCTGATGAAAACCGAAGAAAAAGAAAATTAAAATAAATAGAAGTAAGAAGGCAAAAAAATAGAAAATGGATAAAACACCAAAAAAAAGATGCAAACAGCGAAAACCCGATAACACCATAGGGAGAATAAAAGTCACGTGGCGGCTATAGGACTGGGTTGGCCCAATGGTCCCTGCAGCAAGCCGAAGCTATGTCTTGCAATAAGTGAAAGATAGTTCCCGCGGATTTTATGTGCTTGATCTCGAAAATTCGCTTGTGCCTTGTGGTTGTGTTGGCTTTGGTACGAGAGGAAAGATCTCGGCAAGATATGGATGGGTTTGGAGAATCCATGCTATAAGATGGACTCTCTACGCTTCTACTACTATCATCATTGGCAAAGATACCATGCCTCATTTCTGGACTCCCTTAGCTCAACCGGAAGAAGCCAAAGGGCATCGCTCCTCTCATCTACACATCCTCCTCGCGTAAAAATGGGAAGTTATAGTCTTGGCGAACAATGCTTGGGTTTGCAAAATGCTTGGGTTTGCAAAATCAACCTTGACGAGGTCGCCTTCATGGAGCACCTACAGGATTTATTACACACCTTCCCAATGATGTTCAAGATGACTCAATATGGAAGGGCTCACCAAGTGGGCAATACTCAGTGACTTCGGCATATAACACGCAATTTATTTGGTCAACAAGCACATATTGTGATGTTCCATTTGGGGTGCTTGGGCCCCACCAAATGCAAAAAGATCACTTGGTTTGCAGTCCAATCTAGTATTTGGATGGCCGACTTGCTTGCTTGGCGTGGTTGGCTTTTTTTTGTATTTATCCACTTTGCAAACAAGTTCAAGAATGCTGGGCTCATCTATTTTCAAATATCGTTTCACAATCCCGATTTGGAACCTCGTCAAAGATTGGCTAGGCCTCCATACTATTGACACATCAACTTAGTCCTTAGAGCAATCCGTGAAGCGTTGGTGGGGCAATATCCTAAAAAAGCAATGACCTCCCACACCATGCTCGTTGGTTGATCTATTTTGAATAGGAGGAATGCACGAGTCTTTAGACACAAATCAACTCCACCGGCGTTGATCTTTGGCACCAACGAGGGAGAAGCAAAACTTCGGGTTATAACGCGAGCTAACAAACTGGGTAATACATGTCGGGAGAGTAACGACATTTTGTAATATGGCATGTGTGTAAGTGTAACAAAATTACATGCTCCTCTCTTAGTTAATGGATGATGCAAATCATATGCCTTTGTTTCAAAAAAAAAACTACACATATTATCAACAAATCTAACATAAACAGTTAACTGTACTTTGTATATCAGGTATAGGGAGAGTGCTTGAAGCGCCTAGTAAAAAGTGTCAATGGATATATCTAGGTTGAAAAATAGCATTCCACAATAAAATAATTTTGAAATGAGGTCTAGTAAAAAGTGTCAATGAATATATTTTGCAGTGAATGTTTTGAAAAAGGGCTCCATGGAGCTTGAACACTGCACTCATGGTCCAAAGTCCAGAAAGCGACCGTGCTGCAAAAATAAATAAGTAATAAATGTCCCGTTCTCTTTTGTAGTTACAGGCATGAGCTAATTAGGTAGAAAATGAGCTGAGAAAATATCCGTGAACTAGATCCCCTTTTTTCCAGGGTTTGCCTTGAAAATACAACACATGTCCTGGCCACATTGCTCTATGTACCATCATTCGATAATTAAACTGGCTGGCCCAAACGTTCGCGTACATTTTCTAATAAAAGGTTTAATGGTGCATTTTCTATAACCTCATACCTATTTTGGAGTATACTTCCTCCGTTCCAAAATTAAGTGTTTTCTTATTTTGAGACGGAGGTAGTAGGTGATATGTTACTTTGCAGATAGAAGGTGCTCATAAGCTTACTGAAAAAAAAAGGGAGGGGGAATATTTTGCAGCCTTTTCAAAAGATCAGGAATAGTCCCAACAGCCAGCTCCCATCCACCAACCAGCGTACGGAACACCAATAGCACAAAAATAGAAGCGCGTCTCACATCTACTTTTGCCTCAACCATCGTAGCAGCTACTAACTGAAGGGAGGACAGACCAGAGCTGTAGTTCACTAATATTATTATTAATCCAAACGCACCAAAATGTCAATTATAAGAGTTTCAAACCGTTTACAACTTATTTTTCTGCGTCCAGACATTATTGCCAGATTTTTCAAACGGGGCGGCGACAGACCGACGAACAGAAGGGATTCAGAGCGACAGATCCTATGATGATGTTTATTGCGAAAATACAACCCACAGCCATCTACTAAAAGAGTTACATCCTCGGGGAGGTACAGGAGGGGTGTACACATACTTACACGAATCTGTAAGCTAAAAGAGGGAAAAGAAACTAGAACCGACGCTGGCAGCTACAAAGAAAACAAGAGAGCTAAATTTTACAGGCTGCTTCCTATCTCGGTCCCCAGGGGGCGCCACCTAGATTCCCAGCTTGGGCGCTGCTACCATTGGGCATCATCACGCCACCATACTGGGGCGCTGGAACAGCAGGGACCCCGGCCACGGCCGCCGCCCCGCCCTGCTGCGCCGTCGCCGGCCACCAGGTACTAGGCTGCTGCTGCTGCCATGTTTGCGAAGGCTGAAGCTGCTGCTGCTGCTGCTGGACCAAGGGGAGCTGCTGCTGCTGCTGCTGGCTACTGAGGCTGTACTGCATTGCAACCTGGGGAAGGAGAGGCTGCATTGCATTTGGGTTGTACTGCTGGTACGCATGGTGGACCTGCTGCATGGTGGGTAGCGGTGGTGGTGGTGGGAGTGGTTGCTGCGGAGTTGGTGTGAATGGCTGCTGCCGCTGCTGCCTACTTTGCTGGGTGGGGTTCCACTCTGGTATATCATCGTCGTCGTCGTCAGCCCACGGACGCGATTCAACAGATGATCTTTTACCATACTTCTGAACCAATTCCCGCATTTGCTCTACTGGGCGAGCAGAGGTCGGTGCTACACGCCGTTGGCCCTTGAAGGCATGCAATGTTACATTAGCAGCGGGGTTAACAAAATTAAATTCGGGAAGATCGTCCTCGTCCCTGCGGGCAACAACACCAGGCCCAAACCCTGGGGGCACATCGTCATCGGTTACATCCTCCTCTTGGTGCTGGTGGTGGCGCTGGCTGGGAAAACCTGGTGGCCCGCCATGGGAGTTCTGGGGCGCAGAGGGCCTATGGGCCGAAGTAGAACCAGTGACCTGGGGTTTCCATGGGGCCGACTGCCTCTTGGAACCATCATGCCTCTGATGGGAGGACACCCTAGGAACGCTGGGTCTCCGCCAGACGACGATCCCAATGATCGACGTTTCGGCCACAGCTAAACCACCCAAGTGCTCCTTCGGCAGGTGCTGGGACAGAATCTCCACAGTTTTCCCCTGAGGAGGGCACAGGTACAGCTCCAGTCCATCTGCAGGTTCAGCTAATCCCACTCTCTCATCTGCAATATATGAATCAATTGTCTGCAAAAGAACGAGCCAGTTTAGTGAAAACAATCATCAAACCTCTGCTAAGCTCAAGATGGGTGATCTGACTTAGAAAAGGAACCTGCGAAAAATGTTGGCGGCCACTCTCCGGAGAACCCTCCTTCCAGCACAGCTCAGTTACCTATAAAAGTAGCAGTAGAAGATAATTAAAACAGATGGTATGGATACTCGATGGCGAACAGAGAATTACATGCAGCACAGAACACAGAATCTAACCATGTGCATGTAGACATTAACCAGTATTCAGTGGGCATACAAACACTAGAAGGAATACAGCACTATTTGCATTTCTTAAGCTACCTAGAGAAATAATTCAATTGGGCAATACCAACCTAATTGCATGATAACTGTAGACCCTAAGCACAATAACAATTACAAGTACATACATTGTTCTGATCCAAAATATAAGTACCAGCTAGCTTGAGAAGTATAAACATTATCAAGTACGTACAGATATGGATTTCTTAAGCACCAGCTATGAGAATTTTCTGGGGAGCAGCATAGAAGTACCAACACACATGCATATGTCCATGCCTCTAAACATCAGCGGATCTAGATATTATGAAAATCTCAACAAACATGACATATGCCATTCTACCAAAAAACTTACCAATATTACTTTTTGAAATATTGCCAGTTTAAAACCCTCCTTCAAGGTAGAAACTTTAAAGGAGCACAATTGTAACATGGAGTGTTATCTACCATCCACAACACAATGGAAAGAAGCAAGCATAAAGATGTAAAACCATAACCTTTCCAGCAAGAACATCATCTAAAAACAAATTACGCATTCAAAACAGAATTACCATTATAGCGCGGCTCCTAGATTTGGGAAGCTGTTCGACAAATTCCTGAAAAGCACTAAGTTTAACTCTCCCCTTGATTTCAATTAAGCTACTCCATTCTTTCCCAGATGGCTTTTCACCACTGTACAAGAGAAATTTTAAGATATGTCAGAACCAATACAAATATGAAGTACAGAATAAGGTTGCACGTAGTCAAACAGCAGTCCATAATCATTAGTTTAGGAGCTAACGCTCAGATTTATCTTCTCATTAATGCAGATCATGCACAATGACTCAACTTCCACATATGAGATGATGAGAGACCAAGTAACTGGCATTCCTCTTAATTGTACTAGCAACTTAGCAAGTACTAGCATGTGCTTTGCATGCTAAGCATTTTTTTTCACAATTGTTTAGCACTTAACATATCTATATAAGTTAAAAACATGCAGTTCAAAAATAGTCCGAGTATAATAATTTGGCATATCATTTACATACAGTGCTTTCAATTGTTCTCTTCCACCAGCCTTATTTTTTTTTAGAACTTCAAACATATTTTAATCACGAATCTCAACCATTCTTTGGTAGACAGGAATTCGTTGGTACAGGCCGAATTCAAACTGCACGTAAGCATAACTATTTGCAGGATATATATAAGCTCACCCAATAATGCATTCTCACTGACAAGAGAAAACATTTCATTCTTCAGTTAGAATCTCTAATGCTGTATGGCAATTGGGAGAGAATGGCAACGGTTTGCCAGTTCTACAGAATAGCGTGTGACAACATCTTGTGAGCGATAATAGAAAAAAATTCTAGCTTGCAGGTGAACATTCAAGAGAGTGGTTCAGAGGCTGGCTGAAGACCACCATCGTCCGATAAAAGAAACCAATGACACAGAGTGACTGGATTTACCCCAGTTATGAGTATTGGATTTCTAACATCGACGGCGTGTGGTGGGAAAAGGTGTAGACGGTGAGGTAATTCCTTTTTCGGAAACTCATGAACTGCATTGCGGTATAGAAACTGTCCCGTTTCAATAACATATAGTCCTGATTGAGTGGGTTTCCACCCATGCCATTAGAAAACTGACGGTACATAGCATAACACAGTGGCATCAAACAAGTTCAAGAATGCAACATACAGGATGATAACCAAAGGTAATTAAAAGACGTTTTAAGATGATGAAACTGAAGAGGGAATGTGATTAGATCAACAAGACATGCTAAGTTGGTAACAACCGAACAATTCTCCAATGAAACAAACCTTTTGAAAATGGCAACAACATTCGTGAGTGACGATAGAGTCAGCTGAATCGCACCCTCCCATATACTCTCGCGAATCATAGGAACAGCAGTATTCTTATGGTCCATAGTCGAAACAGGATTCAAGGTATTAGCACTAGGAGCAGCAGGTTCTTTAGATTCAACTTTCCCAGGGGGGGATTTGATTAACTCTCCATTGTGTGGCACATCAGGAACAAACTCTGAACCAATCTTCTGTTTGGGTGATTCTGGCTTCTGTTTGGGTGATTCTGACTTGGACTCAGATTTACCCTGTAAAGCCGGCACATCTGATTCAGATACGGTCTTCTTTTGTGCAGACTGCTTATCTGCTGTTTCGGGAAGTTTCTCGGATTCTAAGGTGGAGCTAGGTTCATCAGAATCACTGAGATCTTTTTGCGGTGTCCCAGCTGATAAATTTTCAAAAGGTGGCTCAGAATCTAACCCCAGCATGAATTCATCTAGTGAAGGAATCGGTGGAAGATTCTCTGCGTCTTTTAAGTCATCCACCATAAGTTCATCAATAAGATCTGCTTTCTCATTTTCCATATATTCAACGTTGCCTGATGAATCATTGTCACCTGTCCCAGCATCCTCATCTTGTGACATGCCATCAGAACCCTTGTCCTTAACTTCTACACCAGTTTTATCATCCATACTTGTTTCATCATTGGTTTTTGTTTCACTTTCAACAGCTTTTGATGGAACATGAGATAGAACATTACCCCCAAGCTCAACCTCCACTGAAATACCATCAGGTTCTTCTATTTCAACTTGGAACTCTCCTTTGTGTGTTTTCCTCACTAAACGTCTGACATCAACTTCAGTGTTAGGAAGGACAACCATTTTTTCATGTTCTTCGGCTTTAGCCAACCGCCACTCTGAGAGCTCTTTGGAAGCAAGTTCCTCTGCAGTCATTGAACAAAGGCGTTCGGGTGCAAGTTCTCCAGATATGACCCTCGACCTTAACTCAGGATTGCCTTTATCTTTCAGATTAAACAGAAGAGACCTGCCTCTCTCCTTGTACTTCTTGTTCACTCCACCAAAAAGTTTAAAGAGTTCCTCTTCAATTCTAAACGCCAAGCTTTCAGCCTTCTGGATCATACTACCCTTATCTGCTGCTGCCTCATCTGTAGACTTTATTCTTTTTGATTCAGACTCTGTGAAATTGCCCGTAACCCCAGACTCAATATCAGAAGTCCTGTCCCTCTTCAAATTAGGTTGTGTCACAGGTTCAGGCATCCCAGCAGCAAAATCAGAAACCCAAGAAAGGCCATGACCTTGCAAGAGTTCATCTGTGACGACCATACTTTGACCTAATACTTCATCTTCTGAAGAAAGATGCTTCAGTTGTTGCTGTGTGTCACCATTTGTGGTTGTGGTCATGTCTGATGCTATGCCACAGCCTAACTTCTCATCCCGCTCGCATTTCTTAGCAACATCAGCATTGTCTGCCTCTGAATTGGTTGTACTCGCATCCTTGGATGTGGTCATCACTGTATCATGCACTTCATCTCCCTCCACCTTCTTCTGGTCGGCTGACCCATCAGACTGCAGGTTCTGAGCAGATTGTTTCTTATCCTGCTGGTCAGAATCCATTACGAGTGCAGCAGAAAGTGATTCCCTGAACTTTGATCTCACAGATTCAAACTGCTGAGGCTGAGGCTGAGGCTGAGGCCTTGATGGTTGCTCTTTCTGTGCAGGACGCTTGGTGGACAATGCAGATTTCATCATCTGAACCTTTGGAGAAGCAACACTTTTCTTTCCCGCAACAGATGGCGACAGCTGAGATCCAGTCGCTGCTGGCAAAGATGTCTGAATATTCAGCACCTGCTGAGGCGGCCTCAATGATACTCTGCTTACAGATTGTGCCCCCAAAGGATGTGAAGTCTCTGGCCTGGAAGCACCAGCTTGGGCAGCCGCTTGTTGACTCATAGGGACAATATAATATGAACTAGCAGGCACCGAAGCTCCCACAGAGAACATTGGCTGTGCACCCCAGCCAGCAGATAGGGGTGGATATAACGCAGCGGGATACCCAGTCTGGGTAGGTTGGATATTTGAAGAGGGGAGCGCTTGAGATCCCATGCTAGCCGGCATGGGTTCCTGGCCCTGCTTTGATAACTCCATTGTGCAGCTTCTTTTCAAATCTCCAAGACATAAGAATGAGAACAATCAGTCAATGAAGCTCAAGAGCGTAAAAGGATGAACGGTGAAATGAAATGAAATGAAATGAAACGAAACTTCTGCACTACTTTGCAACTCAAGCGTGGCCTATGCTATGTTGAAGGAGCATACAGATGCGTACATGATGCAGCCAACCGCACAAGCCTGCACAGAACCAATCGAATGCACAGGACCTATGATCTACAATAGACTAAAAAGCGATGTTCCACCCTCACTGTATATTGTTTGGAGCGATGAAAAACACGACACTGGTATATTTCGTCATGAGCCGCACACTTCCTACAAATTATACTACTATACGGAAGCACTCCAGCAGCTTTCCTACCATGGAAATCACAGCATACTGCATACATATATACGTAGAGCCCCAACCAAAATCACATGGTGCTAGAGTACATGACAGCAAGGGACAATCACGCGTGCTTCGTCCAAACTAAACCAAACCCAATCCAGCCGAGGAGTTTTCCGCAGCTAGGGTTCGGCAGCAGATGTATGTATAAGAACAAAAAATGGTTAGGTTTAGGGTCTACCGACCGTGTATGCGTACCTTGGGATTGGGCGGGGTGGGGTGGGGGAGGAGGGGATCCGTCGACGAGGCGGTGCTACGGCTCGCCGCCGCGGTGGCTCTTGGTCCTCGCCCCTCGCCTTGGTCGCGGGCCGCGCCGCTCGGTTCACGCCGACATGCCGCCGCGACCGGGAGGGGGAGGATGGAGGGAGTCGAGGGGGCGTGCGCCGTGACCGGGAGCAGCGGCAGGAGGGTGGGTGGATGCGCCGGCCGGCGGAGGGAGCGGAGGTGGGTGGGATCGCTGGCTTGGTGCGCCGCCGCCGCCGCCGCCTGCGGTTGGGATGGGGGATAGGAGTGGAGGAGGGGATTGGGGTGGGGTGGGGTGGGATGGGTGGGTGGGTTACGGCGGCTCGTGTCACGTGAGGCGCATCTGCTCTGCTCCTCCACCTCGGCTGCTGGTCGGGTCCGGCCACGTCGTCTCGACAAACCAGGCATTAACTCAGATTTTTTTTAAATTATCATTCCCTCCGCCTCGGTTTATAAGTCATTTTATATTAAAAAAAAATAGTCGCAAAACACTTAGGCGCCGTGCATTAACTTTCACCTCGTTTCTTGCCTTTGATCTGGCCCATATTGTAGCTGGTGATGGGCGCTCGGGAGGACTAGTTTTTTTCCGTAATAATGCTTGTGGAGTGGCGGTGAATTTTATGATTGCGAACTACATAGATGTTGTACTCATGTCAAATAATGTAGTTAGTTGGTGTTTGACTTGTTTTAATGGGGAACCAGCTTGGGACAGGAAACATTTGTCGTGGAAATACTTATCTGGTCTAATAGGAACAAACAACAGATGCGCCATGGATGGTCGTAGGTGGTTTTAACGAAATCCTGATAGGATCAAAGAAGGAGGACCCAACCGTAGACCAAGCCAGATGATGCAGGCATTTAGAAACTGTCGATGTTCACTGCATGATATGAACTTCATTGGAGATATAATTACTTGGAGGCAAGGCGAGGTTGAAAGCACATATGCTTCCTTGATGATTTTGATAATTCATGACAACATACATTGTCTCTTGGACTAACATTTTTACCTAGATATTTCAAAACAGTCCATGGATATGCTTTAGCTAAAGGTTTATGTGAAGATGCCCCTCGATACCCGTGTTGTTGGACAATTGAGTTGCCTCAACAGACGATAGCTGATAGGTAATGTTATGTGAAAAACCTTCCGTGCTTAGTAAATTAATGTCATTAACCAAATTATGCGATAGTGACCCAACTAGAACTTACCATTATTAGATTAATGCATACAAGCGCCACCAACTACTGACCCATTGCATGAACACCACTTTTGCTCGAGTAAACATTGCCTTAGTTCCCCTAGTTTATTTCTCGGTTTAGACTTAGTATCCAGTTTAAGTTTTACTCCCTCCGTTCCTAATATATGGTTCTTTAAGCGATTTCACTAGAGGACTACATACGGAATAAAATGAGTGAATCTACACTCTATAGTATGTCTATATACATCCGTATGTAGTCCTCTAATGAAATCTCTAAAAAGACTTATATTATGAAACGGAGGAAGTAGTTAATACTTACTTTAATATTCTTGTTTACCATTTTCCTAGCAAACGCTAGAGTACGCTATTTCCAAACAACGGGTTGGGTGCGAACGTCACTGCATGCGTGACAAAGTAGTTGTTGGGTTGGTGATTGCCTTACTTTAGCTCTTTTTTGGGTTCGATATACAAATTAGGGTTAAATATTTTCGTGAATTGTGCTTGCCAATCAGCCATGCGCACTTGGGAAATATGCACCGCCAAATGAATGCAAGATGATGCTAGTTGTTGGAATTTATACGAGACTATACCCACCCACTAGAGAATCAAGTAAGGCCAAAGAATATAAAGACAAACTCCTACAATAATCGTTGTGCATAATATTATGATAAAAGTAGATCAATTCAGAGTTTCTAAATACTGCAAATCGAAACAAGTTCAAGCATTTGCATGCAAGGGTCATTAGTCGGATAAGACATGTCAAAAACAACATGAAGTATGTTATCTTCCTAGCTTGTCCCGAGCTGAAGCAAAACTACTACTATTGGTCCCTCTAGTTCTCTAAAGCGTATAAACCCACTCTAGATAATGAACGTGGTCTCTAGAACCTCCATCACTAACTTATGCTATTATGCGTTATGAGAATAATATCATAGATTAGTATCATATACATGATACCAGTGTATGGTACTCTTCACCACAAGCAACCTAATTATCTCTTTATCATATGTTTTGGTGCGGACATGAGCTAATGCATGGGCCGGTCTACACCTAAGTCAATATCTCACTATGATCAAGTATAGGTCAACCCATCAACTCATATACTATGGGCCCCATAACCGACATAAGGATACCCTTTGAGATTCCATTAGTTTCTTGAAAAAGCTCGAGCATGAGAATCCAAGTATATCAGGGCTGAGTAAGCTCGTATAGCTCAATAGGTGTGACATAACAATGTAATTTTTCTTATTTTTGGTCGACCATCCAAACATCCCTCGTTCTATAGGATGTACAATTGTTCTTACACTAGTGAGCATTGTTTTTCATGTATATCAAATGTATCTATAATTTTTTATGGTTTCACACCGTTATCTTGTCAACTTTGAATATTTTGTTTACCTTTTATATCTTTTTTGGGACTAACTTATTAATTCAGTGCCAAGCGTCAGTTCCTGTTTTTTCTGTGTTTTTGACTCTTTTCAGATCTGATTTTGAAACGGAGTCCAAACGGAATAAAATCCCCGAAATAAATTTTTTCAGAACGGAAGAAGAACGGAAGGCTTGAGGGCCAAGCAAGTGGGCCCACAGGGGGCCCACAAGCCCTGTTGCCGCCGCCAGGGGGGAGGCCGCGTCAACCAAGCTTGTGCCCCCTGGCGCTCCTCTGCCCTAGGTCTTTGGCCTATAAATTCCCTAAAAATCCAGAAAAAATCAGGGCATCCATGAAAACACTTTTCCGCCGCCGCAAGCTTCCGTTTCCGCGAGATCTAATCTGGAGACCCTTCTCGGTGCCCTGCTGGAGGGGACTTTGGAGTTGGAGGGCTTCTTCATCAACATCATCGCCCCTCCAATGACTCGTGAGTAGTTCACTTCAGACCTACGGGTCCGTAATTAGTAGCTAGATGGCTTCTTCTCTCTCTTGGATCTTCAATACAAAGTTCTCCATGATCTTCATGGAGATCTATCCGATGTAATCCTCTTTGTCGGTGTGTTTGTCGAGATCCGATGAATTGTGGATTTGTGATCAGATTATCTATGATATATATTTGAGTCTTTGCTGATTTCTTATATGCATGATTTGATATCCTTGTAAGTCTCTCCGAGTCTTGGGTTTTGTTTGGCCAACTAGATCTATGATTCTTGCAATGGGAGAAGTGCTTGGTTTTGGGTTCATACCGTGTGGTGACCTTTCCCAGTGACAGAAGGGGCAGCAAGGCACGCATCTTGTTGTTGCCATCAAGGGTAACAACACTACTAGAAAACAGGGCATTGAGCCAACCACATTGGACCCGGATTGGATATAAACCGGTTCTAAAGGGTCTGTCCGCTGGGCCCCCTCCCTGCAGCAAATGGCCGCAAGGCCTTTAGGACCGGTTTGTAACACAAACCGGTCCTAAAGGGTTTTGGACCGTTTGCTGCAGGGAGGGGGGCCCAGTGGACAGACCCTTTAGAACCGGTTTGTATCACAAACCGGTGCTAAAGTTTTTCTCATTTTTGCAGCAACTGCGGGGCCCCGCTGTCAGACCCTTTAGCACTGGTTTTTAACACAAACCGGTCCTAAAGCCCTCCCCTATATTCCACTCCGAGCTCAGCTCCATTTTTTCCAGCTCGAGCTCAACTCCAATTTTTGCTCTCTCCTTCCTCTTGGGAGCTCTAATCCATCCCCATTTTTCTCCACCATTTGTCAAGATTGTTGGCACCCATCGGTCCTACGGTTAGCATCAACATTCCCTCTTCCGGCATTGCAAGTTTTGCTCGTTTTCTTGCTCATTTCATTTTTGTTGTGCTAGCTAGGTGTTTGATGAAATGCCTAAGCTAGAGAGAGTTCATCATTTGTTATGTATACATATGCAATTTGAGCTCAAATTTAATTATGATTTGTGGTTTTTTTAGTGTCGCGTGCCTTGTCCCCTTCCTCACCGCCGTCGACCGCCCCGTCACCGACACAACCTTGGTGAGCCTATTGTTTTTATTTAACAAAACAAATTTTGATTTGTATGATTTACATATTTACTTGTATATAATTTTCTTATTGTGTAAGATCTTTTTTATATGTATAGCGTCATGGTTTTGATATCCGTCCCCGTTGGCCCTCGTCCAGTCTATGATTCGGATGTGGTATATTATCTTTTATAACTACATATTTTCATTTCCTGATTATATGACAATTAATTACGCCGACCAACTTGACATAGATATTTTTATCTAGGAGGTAGTGGAACCGGAAATGCCAATCGACCCTATTGTTGAGAAGTTACAATTAGTTGAACAAGAAAATGTTGGCCTGAAAGAAAGATTGAAAAAAACTGAAGAAAGGTTGGAAAAAACTGAAAGAGAGAAGATGACCTTGGAAAAGGTTTTGCCGGTGTCGTCGATGGTCACAAGAGCGAGATGGACGCAATGCGCCTGAAGATTAGAAAGATTAGAAAATATGCAATTAGTAAAGAGGCTTGGTATCATTATGCCGTCGGGTCAATTGTTACCTTTGTTGCGATTTTGATCGCATTTGTTGTTGTTTTTAAATGCATTAATTAGAGAGAGTTTTTATGGTTGGTTTCAGTGTGTATTTTTATGAGAACTATATATGTATGGTCACTACGCTACTTTGGTTTTAACGTGTGATGAACTTTTTGTATTAATTAATTAATTTAGTCATGATGATTTAGCATAATGGTTTTTGATAAATTTATATAATGCAGATGAACCGGCAATGGATGTACAGTGATCGACGTCGTCCCGAATTCCTTAATGGCATGCATAGTTTTCTCAATGTGGCTGAGAAAAACAGGCAGAATGGATTTATTTTTTGTCCATGTAAAAAATGCCAGAATAAGAGGAATTTCCCTAACTCAAGAACCATACACACCCACCTGTTGCAAGAAGGCTTCATGCCCAGTTATTTTTGTTGGACCAAGCACGGAGAAAGAGGGGTTGTAATGGAAGACAATGAAGAAGAAGAGGATAATGATAACTAAACTATGTTCGGTGAACACGGTGATACTGAAATGGGGGAAGACGAGCCTGAACTTGAGGACATTGTTGATGAGTCTGATGATGATCTTCGTCAGGTCATTCGTGAAGAACAGATAAACTGCGGAAGTGAAAACGAGAGGTTGAAGTTGGAGCGCATGTTAGAAGATCACAAAAAATTGTTGTACCCAAATTGCGAAGATGGTCAGAAAAAGCTGGGCACCACCCTGGAATTGATGCAATGGAAGGCAGAGAATGGAATATCTGACAAGGGATTTGAAAAGCTGCTGAAAATAATGAAGAAGATGCTTCCAAGAGATAACGTGCTGCCCTGCAGTACGTACGAAGCAAAGAAGGTTGTCTGCCCTCTAGGATTGGAAGTGCATAAGATACATGCATGCATCGATGACTGCATCCTCTACCGCGGTCAGCACGAGAATTTAAATGCCTGCCCGGTATGCGGTGCATTTCGGTATAAGATCAGGCGAGATGGCCCTGGTGATGTTGAGGGCGACGATCGCCCCAGGAAGAGGGTTCCTGCCAAGGTGATGTGGCATGCTCCTATAATACCACGGTTGAAACGTTTGTTCCGAAACAAAGAGCATGCCAAGTTGCTGCGATGGCACAAAGAAGACCGTAAGGAAGACGATATGCTGAGACAACCCGCTGATGGGTCGCAGTGGAGAAACATCGACGATAAGTACGAGGACTTTGCACGTGACCCAAGAAACTTAAGGTTTGGTCTAAGTACAGATGGCCTGAATCCGTTTGAGGAGCAGAGTAGCAGTCATAGCACCTGGCCCGTGACTCTATGTATCTATAACCTTCCTCCTTGGTTATGCATGAAGCGTAAGTTCATTATGATGCCAGTGCTTATCCCAGGCCCGTCGCAACCCGGCAAAAACATTGATGTGTACCTGAGGCCACTGGTTGATGAACTTTTAGAGTTGTGGGCTGACGAAGGTGTACGTGTGTGGGACGAGTACAAACAGGAGGAATTTGACCTACGAGGGTTGCTGTTTGTAACCATCAATGATTGGCCCGCTCTTAGTAACATCTCAGGACAGTCAAACAAGGGATACAGCGCATGCACACACTGTTTAGGCGAGACTGAAAGTATACATATAGACAATAATGTGTACCCGGGGCATCGTTGATTTCTTCCAGACAGGCATCCCGTAAGAAAGAAAGGAAAGCATTTCAAAGGCGAGGCAGATACACGGAGGAAGCCAACCCTCCCTAAAGGTACTGATATATATGACATGGTCAAAGATATAAAAGTAATCTTTGGTAAGGGTCCTGACGCACAATCTGTTCCGAATGACGCCGACAACCACGTAGCCATGTGGAAGAAGAAATCTATATTCTGGGAACTACCCTATTGGAAATTCCTAGAGGTTCGCTCTGCGATCGACGTGATGCACGTGACGAAAAATATTTGCGTGAACCTGCTAAACTTATTGGGCGTGCATGGGAAGAAGTCGAGAGATACACCAAAAGCACGGCTGCACCACCAACGTATGCACGAACGAGACGACCTGATGAATCCAGAGAATTTCAAAGGTCCTGCCAGCTACGCTCTTACCAAGGAAGAGAAGGAGATCTTTTTCCAAGTCCTGAGCAGTATCAAGGTCCCGTCTGGCTACTCGTCGAACATAAAAGGAATACTAAACCTGGAAGAGAAAAAGTTCCAAAACCTAAAGTCTCATGACTGCCACGTGATCATGACCCAGTTACTTCCGATTGCATTGAGGGGGCTTATGCCAGAAAACGTGCGAGTACCCATTGTGAAGCTATGTGCATTCCTCAACGCAATTTCTCAGAAGGCAATCGATCCAGCAACTCTACCAAGTTTACAGAAGGACGTGGTCCAATGTCTTGTCAGCTTCGAGTTGGTGTTCCCACCAACCTTCTTCAATATTATGACGCACCTCATAGTTCACCTAGTCCAAGAGATTTCCGTTCTCGGTCCTGTATTATTACACAATATGTTCCCCTTTGAGAGGTTCACGGGAGTCTTGAAGAATTATGTTAAAAACCGTGCTAGGCCAGAAGGTAGCATGGTCAAGGGCTATGGAACGGAGGAGGTCATTGAGTTTTGTGTTGACTTTATTCCTGACCTGAACCCGATCGGTGTTCCTCAGTCGCGCCATAAGGGGAGACTGCATGGAAAAGGCACGCTAGGAAAGAAATCAACAACATGTATGGACGAGCAATCTTTCACTCAAGCACACTACACAGTTCTAGTTAATTCCAGCTTGGCGGCTCCATATATCCAGGAACACAAGGATATTTTACGCTCGGAATACCCGGAGCAACCTGAAGATTTCATTGCTAAAGAACACGCGAAGACTTTCGGCGGTTGGTTGCAAAGACGTCTCATTAATGACAACATTGTTGAAGATGAGCTATACTTGTTGGCCAAGCAACCATCTTCGATTGTATTGACCTTTAAAGGGTACGAGATAAATGGTAACACATTTTACACGGCAGACCAAGATAAAAGGAGCACCAACCAAAACAGTGGCGTCCGGTTTGATGCAAAAGACGACAACGGGCAAAGGGTCACATACTATGGTTACATAGAGCAGATATGGGAACTTGACTACGGACCTTCCTTTAAGGTCCCTTTGTTCTGGTGCAAATGGTTCAACCTGTCAGGCATGAAGGTAGACCCGAAGTACGGAATGACAACAGTGGATCAGAAGAATCTTGGGTACGGCAATGATCAATTCGTCCTAGCCAATGATGTGGCTCAGGTTTTCTATGTGAAGGACATGTCTAGCAGACCGAGAAAAAGAAAAGATAAGGAAGCGAATACATCAGACGATGAGCCAAGGCGCCACATAGTTCTTTCAGGGAAAAGAAACATCGTGGGAGTCGAGGACAAGACAGACATGTCAGAAGATTACAATAAATTTGATGAAATTCCTCCCTTCAAAGTCAAAGATGATCCAAGCATCCCGTTAAATGATGAAGATACTCCATGGTTACGGCGCAATCAGAAGAAAGGCAAGAAGAAAAATAGATAGGGGGTGTTGTTGATGATGTGTAATAATGTATTAAACCTTTTATGTAATTGTGTTGACCATTTTGATAAATATCAAAAATTTGACCAGTTTCCACTAAATTTGACCATTTTGATAAATATCATTTTTATTTTTTAAGTGTTAAAATGACATTTAGACAATTTGTAAATAAATGTAAAAGAAAACAGAAAAGGGAAACAAAAAAGAAAAATAAAAGAAGAAACAGGAAAAAGAAAAAGGAAACAAAAAAATATCTTTTTATTTTCAAATTAGTTTGATAAATATCTTATTTTTTATTTTTTTATTGTTTTAAATGACATTTAGACAATTTTTACACAAAATATCAGAAAATATAAATATGTTTTTATAAATATTTGATTTTACAAAAGCTTTTTGAGTCTACTTTGATTTTATAAATAAATGTAAAAGAAAACAGAAAAGGGAAACAAAAAAGAAAAATAAAAGAAGAAACAGGAAAAAGAAAAAGGAAACAAAATGAAAAAGAAAACAGGAAACAGAAAAAAGGAAAAAAGAAAAAGGAAAAAAACCTTTAGGACCGGTTTTTAACAACAACCGGTCCTAAAGGTGGGTTCGCTCGCGCGCCCAATTTTTGAACCTTTAGTACCGGTTTGTGTTAACAACCGGTGCTAAAGGGTCTTTAGGGCCGGTTGTCAACACCAACCGGTGCTAAAGGCTCCTAGACCTCTGCGGTGCCGCCATCTTCTCGCCTTCCCGCGCGTCTTCTCTCCTCGCCGCCTCTCTCCTCGCCTTCTCTCCTCGCCGACTCGACCTCCTCGCCGCCTCCTCGCCGCCCCACGCCGCCTCCTCGCCGCCCCACGTCGTCGCCTCCTCGCCGCCGCCTCCTCGCCGCCCCACGCCGCCTCCTCGCCGCCCCACGTCGTCGCCTCCTCGCCGCCGCCTCCTCGCCGCCTCCTCGCCTCGTCGCCGCCTCGTCGCCGCCTCCTCGCCGCCTCCTCGCCTCCTCGCCGCCTCCTTGCCGCCTCCTCGCCGCCTCCTCGCCTCCTCGTCGCCTCCTCGCGTCGTCGCCTCGTCGCCGCCTCCTCGCCTCCTCGCCGCCTCCTCGCCGTCGCCTCCTCGCCTCCTCGCCTCGTCGCCGCCTCCTCGCCTCCTCGCCGCCTCCTCGCTGCCTCCTCGCCGTCGCCTCCTCGCCGCCCCACGCCGTCGAATCCGGCACCGGCAGCAGCGAGGAGTCACGGTAAATTCAAGAGCCGACAACAGCGAGGGTGGTTTGCATATCTTCACTCACATCATTGTAAATTCAAGAGCTTTAAACTCTTGTGATTTTTTTAAAGTCATGGTATATCCATATTGTTGTAGTTCCTATTTTCGTCTTCTTACGTTTTAGAATCCAATGTTTCCAAAACTATTTCTTAAAGATGAATCAACTGCCGAAAAATGAGGTGACGTTTCTAAAAAAAAAACACCCGAGCATTTGTGCCAGAACTGCGGTGAAGAAATCTGTGTCACACAATATAACTGTGTTGGCCAAGGGACCCTTTCGTCATGTCCCCCCGACCTCTCACTAGTTTTGCTGGGGAAAGTTTCCGACGATTCCGTAAAACTTTCCGACGATTACGACTCCGACGATTCCGTAAAACTTTTCCGTAAACTTTCCGGTTCCGTAAATAATTTTGCTAAGTTAAATTCTTGTTACTATCAGGTGTTGAGCTATGGATCCCCAAGAACCACATGATCAGCACGCCGATCAGCTCGCGGAAATGGGTGAGGCGGAGAAGGAAAGATACATGTGCCAGATGATTTTTGAAGATGCAACGGCCATATATCATGATGACGACGGTGGACATGTGTTTAGCAATCAATTTTTGAACGACTCCGGTGACGGAGCTGAGAATATAGAAGATGTAGTAGATGCAGAAGTGCCCTCCGGAACAAACTCTGCCAATGTATATCTCAAGTCACTGTTGACGCAACAATTAATTTGTATTGCACTTACTAACGAATCATTATTTTCCCGTTTAGGCGCCCTCCGGAACAGCTAGCGCAAGTACTGAGACAAAGTCGAAACGAGGCCCGGCCGCAAGGTTGAAAGATACTGCAAGGTACTCGATCGATAAAGTTGCTGCTGATGGCAAACCACTGGAACCCCCAGAAACTTATCGCAAATTTGTAAATTAGTGCGGAGTTGTTGTAAGAGACCTGGTCCCGATCAACTTAATAGAATGGAATAAGCCGAAGACCGGCGCCAACGTTGGAGCTACTTATGTCGATGACAGATTGAAAAGAGTGCTTTGCGACACGGTCTGGCTAAATTTCAGCGTAGCGGAAGATAAGAAGAAGAAAGTCGAGGAGTGGGCTTTGAAGAAGATGGCCACACAATTCCAGAGGTGGAAGAAAGACTTGTGAAAGAAATATAAGGACGAAGATCCAGTTTTCACTGGGCACCTAGTGAAGATAAGAGACGCTTGGCCTGATTTTAAGGCGTACAAGAAATTGGGTGTCTTTACATCCCGATCAGCCACAAATACGGAGAATGCGAAGAAGAAGAAATATCACCATATTTTGGGGTCAGGTGGCTACATGACTTCCCTGCCTAGGTGGCGACGCTATGAAGATGCGCTTCTGAAAAGAAATATCATTCCACAGACACATGACTGGCCCGATAGGTCCAAGTTCTGGTTGTTCGCGCATGGGGCAACGTTGGACGCTGAGACTGGGATGATTGTTGCGGAGGGACCATGGTCGGAAAAAATAACACAAGTCGTATCAGATCTAGAGAAGGCAATAGAAGCTGTTCGAAAAGGAACTTTTGTTCCCGATAGAGAGAACGACGAGTTGACGAAGGCACTCGGGAACCCCGAAAAGTGGGGACG
This sequence comes from Hordeum vulgare subsp. vulgare, assembly GCF_904849725.1. Lineage (NCBI taxonomy): Eukaryota > Viridiplantae > Streptophyta > Magnoliopsida > Poales > Poaceae > Hordeum > Hordeum vulgare. The sequence goes on from NC_058523.1 coordinate 19,234,585, forward strand.
AACACGAGGCTTTGGAGCCACTACCCCGTGGAACCAAGGGTTTCCGGCGGACCTTGGCACTTACAGAAGCCGTGGTAGAAGCAAGAGGAAGGCGCTGGAACGGATATCGACATTAGAAGAAAAGGTGGCGTTTCTCTTGAAGAAAGGGGGACACCCTGTACCTGACACTGAAGAGGAGGAAGAAGATCCTGCACCTGACGCTGATCAGCAGCAATTAGAAGACGATCCTATAGCAGATGCCATCCCATCTCAGCATAGAAGCAGCGTGGGTTCCACGCAGCTGCAGCTAGAAGACTGTCCTGCAGTCGAACCGTCGGCGCCTCACTACCCCGTGGATGATGTCACGGAGAAGACAAACTGTGAGATACATATGCCAATGGGGAACATATCCTTCATGGTGGCGTCAGGCTATGCTTTACCGAATCAACCTGGAGCAACCTACCATGGTGGTCAGATTCCAGCATCCCATGCTCGTGTCGGGTTGTCAACAATTACGCCGGGATGCCAGTCAATTGAGCTTGATATTCCTGGAGGTGAAGGCGAGAAGACACTGGGAGAAATGAAGCTTGGTATCATCTTGTGGAAGAAGAAACACATCGTGTTTCCTAACGCGGCGCCAAGGCCACCGACTCCTCCAGGTACAAATGCACCACCTCCAACAATTACTGAATGTTGCACCACATGTAAGCCTATTTTTAATAGTTTTTTCACTTTCGTACAGAGAATGCACGACCTCCAAGTCCAGCCCCCAACGCACCTCCAAGTCCACCCCACAACGAAGATTGGGAGCCCGAGGCCGAGAGTCCATCGCCCGTGCACTCCAGTGAGCCGACGGATGCGCCCACTACGGGTACGGCAAAGCGGAAGCTGCAGTTCAGAAGAAACGGGACTCCTCCCAAGAAGAGAGAAAGGAAACCCAATAAAGTCAAGACTCCCCCGAAGTTACCAGGCCTGATGACTCCGGAGGAACTAGACGAGGCCGTGAAAGCCAAAAAAAAGCATGGTTCACACGGTTTCCCCTGAAGCCCCCTCCAGACATCTGGAAGGAAACTCTGAAGAACGTACCAAAGTGGAAAATTGAGCGCACCATCGACAACTTATATTATCCTGAACCGCCGCCACCGCCACCCCTTTCAGACTATGAATGGTACATTGAAAAGATGCACACCGCACAGATGAAGCAGGCGGAGCAGATGAAGTAGGCGGAGCAGATGAAGCAGGCGGAGCAGACGAAATGCGGGAAACAAGTTCCCCAGCTCGGACAACAAGAAGCACAGTCAATTGCCCCGCTCAAGGTGTTATCTGACCAGGCTTCAGTGTCCGGTCCACGCATGGGTGACGTAGGTTACGCTATTGCTGATGTGGTATATAAATATAAGCCCGAGCACCCTCTGGTCGAAAATCCTAGTGCTCTAACAACCCAACTATGGAATTTACATGTTTGGTACTTGGAGGCCGCAAGGCAAAAGAGAGACTGTATGATGGCGGCAGTTCAGGATCAACACTACTTCGGAGAGTACTGTGTGGAGGTTGGGTTCGATGATTTTTTCCAGATGTACAAACAACGTGCCCTCGACAAAGCTATCGTCAGCTGCTACTGTTTGTAAGTGATTTATTTGTGTAATTTAATTATTTAGTTAAGCTCGCGTTCATTGCCCGTATAATTATCACTCACGAGACATTCTTTTTGTACGCTACTATGTAGAATGAAGATTCGTGAATGCAGGCTGGCAGGAATCTGGCACTTTGGGTTCATTGACCCGTATTCGTTTCATCAAGAGACAATAGAAAAGTTCAACAAGGATACACCGGATGATTTGCTAAGGTTTTTGAAGCGACAAAGTACCAAAAAAGAAATACTTTGGTCCTACGGATTCAAGTGAGTGTTACTGTCTTGTACACATTCCATTTTGCTTACCTGATGTTAAGTGTAATTGATGAGTATGCATGACTGCGTGTGTACACGTGCGCAGTTCCCACTTCATATTGTTCATCATTAGAATCGATCAAGGACAAGTTGAAGTCTGGGACCCGTTAACCTGGGACGTTGACACATGGAAGAGCGCGCGTCAGATGCTTCAAAGGTATATATATATCGGCCTCTTTCGTTCATCGGCCTCTTTTTCGTTCATTTCCTGATATCAAGTAAGTAATAATTAACTCTTGTATTCATTTTTCTTTGTCGGCCAGGGTTTGGCAAATGTTCATCAAGGAAGAACCCGGTACATGGGCAGACAAGCTCCACTTTCAGATTAACAAAGTAAGTAGTACTACGTACCCTGGTTTCAATACCATTACCATTCTCTTGATTATTATTAATTTGACTGAATTATGTTCTCGTATATAGGGCGTCCCGCAACAACCACCGCAACAACCACAGGGCACTGATTATTGTGGATACTACGTTTGCGAGTACATTCACAGGATTATCAATGAGAAATCCGGTACTTCCAGAAATCTAGAGGTACGTAACCGGATCTTCACAACTTTATTTATGTTGCCATCAATTATGTTTAGTTTTGTTCATAACTTAATTGTTTTCATCTACTTCTTTTAAAGCTGCAACGAAAGCGAGTGATGCTCATACCAATCCAACGTTGCAAGGCAGTTGCAGAGGAATTGGCAGGATTTCTCCTCACGCAAGTCATAGATGAAGGCGGAGAATTTTTCCATCCTATGAACCAATAGCCAGCTCCCTTCTCTATGCAAGTATACAGCTATAGGAAACGAACTTCAAATTATGTAATGATAATCGGTCCAGTACTTCGTGTTACATGTATATATGTACTTTTATTTGGTGCATCAACATTTAACCGCAAACACGGAATCGGAAACACTTAACCGCAAACACGGAATCGGTGTTTCCGGATACGTGTTTCCGATTACGTGTTTCCGATTCCGTGTTCGTAAAAAACGGAACACGGACACACGGAATCGGAAACACGGAATCGGAAAGACGTAAACGGAAATACGGAACCGGAAACACGTAAACGAAAACCCTGAAAATACGGAACACGGAAACACCGAAATACGGAATCGGAAACCCTGAAAAGAAAAGGAAAAAGAAAAGAAAAAAAAAGCATTAGGACCGGTTGGTGTTACCAACCGGTTCTAAAGGTCCTCCGCCTGCGCGCACTCTTCGGCGCCCACGTGGAGGCCTTTAGCACCGTTTTGTAAGAGACCGGTGCTAAAGGGGGGGGGCTTTAGTCCCGGATACGTAGCACCGGATGTGTATCCGGGTCCAAAGGCCCTTACCAACCGGTTCTAATACCCCTTTCTCCACTAGTGCAAGATGGACTTTTATCGTAGATATGAGATTGTCCATCTACATTATGTCATCTGCTTAAGGCGTTACTCTGTTCTCATGAACTTAATACACTAGATGCATGCTGGATAGCGGTCGACGTGTGGAGTAATAGTAGTAGATGCAGAAAGTATCGGTCTACTTGTTTTGGACGTGATGCCTATAGATATAATCATTGCCTTAGATAACGTCACGACTTTGCGCAGTTCTATCAATTGCTCGACAATAATTCGTTCACCCACCGTCTACTTGCTTTCATGAGAGAAGCCACTAGTGAATACTACGGCCCCCGGATCTATTCACACCTATCGTCTCCACTTTTGCTTTTACTTTGCTTTGTTTCTTTGTTGCTTTCAGTTCTCACTTGGCAAACAATCTATAAGGGATTGACAACCCCTTCATAGCGTTGGATGCAAGCTCTTTGTGTTTGTGCAGGTACTTGTGATAATCCTTCACTGGATCGATACCTTGGTTCTCAAAACTGAGGGAAATACTTACCGCCGCTGTGCTACATCACCCTTTCCGTTTCGAGGGAACACCAACGCAAGGCTCCAAGGCCACAGGGGAATCCTTTGCATATTTGCCAAGGAAGTCCCTAAAGGCGTAGCCGTAGCAGAAGGATTCCTGGTGCCGTTGCTGAGGAGTATCAAGACAAGAATAGTCTCCCATCAGCACGCTTGTTTCTGGCGCCGTTGGAAGGTCTTTTGTTGCAGTAGCAATACGTTGTCAGCCTTTTGGAACAATGACCATCATACCCCTGAGCCCACTTGCATTCCTTGAACTAGTCGCTGCACCGCCATATATTTCGGTATAATGTACTTCACAACATCAAGAGTTGTGTGACTCATTTATTAATGAAAGATGTATTTAGATGGCTGCTGCTCTATATGCACACCCTTATTAAGAATGGTCCGGTGGCGATCGCTAACCTCAATTTACTTCTCATGTACTTCGAAGCATGTTAGGACTAAATATTAACTTTGGGAAAAAGTGAGACCATTGGCATAATGGGTGGTCTTGAGAGCCAGATGAGGGTGGCTCAAATGATTAATTGTAAGTTGGGTTTCAACCCTATGGTGTATCCTGGTCTCCCTTTGTGGATGGGGAGTCCACGATTGTTGATTTTGACCCTTTGGTGGACAAGAAGGTCACAGTTAGAGTGAAACCTTAGCAGAGTAGACATACAGCCTCACGAGGGAGGCTCACTCTGCTCAATGCGTGTCTTACTAATGTTCCCTTGTATGCGATGAGTTCGTACCTTCACCATGACGGAGTTCCTGATAAGTTTGATATGTTGTGATCTCGTTTCGTTTGGCAGAAGAAACGAGATAAACAGAAATATCACATGGTTAAGTTGTCGACCATTTGCTCTCCCAATGAGGTGGGGAGATAGGTATGATCATCATCAAAGTTATGAACTCGTGTCTTATGGCCAAGAGGGTCTGAAAGTTGCTCCAAGGCCAGGGATGGCTTTGGATCCATATCTATACAAACAAATACGTTTATGATGATAGAGCGTAAATAGTTCATTCGACTTAAAAATCCCAACTTGCCAATGCTATTTGCAAGATTATAGCTTTGTTGCCTCTTGGTATGCGATCTTGAGGTCCATGAAACGTACATGGTTTCATGACTAGGTTCCCTTGCCTCTTTGCTATTGTGGAGGAGCTCGATGCTAAAGTTGCTCATGTTTAGGTTGCTGGCAGATGGGTCCCTCATTTTAAGCACTCATTGGATCCGTCGAACTTGGTAGGAAGGGACACATATTGGTGGGAGCCTTGATAGGGAAGAGCATTTCCGACCCTCAGGATATAGATAGTTGGAAACTTGAGCCTTCCGACCATTCCACAGGCTCCTTTATAAAAAGAGATTTCCAACAATTTTGGAGTTTACGACACTATTGATATCTAGAAAGTGCGTACCCCAACTAAAATTAAGAATTCCTAGTGGTAGGTTGCTCGAAACCACATCCAAAGTGGAGATCAGATCCTTAAGAGCCATGGACTTAGTGATGGCAAGTGTGTGTGGTGCAAACGGGCTGAAACCCACATTTTTATTTTGATGGGCAGTGGCTAACTTTGTTTGGAGTGATGTTGTCCGAGCGACCAATATTTGGATCGGCTTTGCTGATTTCCACTCTTTGGTTACGGGAACTCAAGGCAATGACCCGCAGATTAGCTTGGAAAATGTTTACCGCTCTTTATGGACAGTTGGGAACAAACCGCTCATCGGGGGATTGTACTCAACCATTCACAGCTGACCTCACATACAAATTAAAATGATTTCTCTTTTACAATTGTCGATGCCATTGGGGATACATCGGGAGTTACCGCCGCTTGGTCGGCTCCTCTCCGGCAGGCATGCAAGGGTACGTATAGGGATGTAAATGGCGCTGGGACCCATTAGTCTCACATATGCCATACACCAAAAAATTCTTAAATGGTTTTTGTGGACACCCATAAAAATTAACTGGGATAAATGAATAGCCCAGAAAAGTCCATCGACAGTCCACCTCCACCGCACCGTCGCCTCCCGATCCCCAGGTCCATCCCGCTCCCGATCCATGGCGCCGTCGCCGCCGCCACCGCCACCGCCACCGCCACCGCCGTCGCCGTCCAAGGAAATCGCTGGGGAAATCGCTGGGAATGCGTCTTCATCATGCCGATCCATGGCGCCGCCGCCACCACCGTCCCTCATCCTTCCGACGCCATCTTCGGCTCCCCCTCCGCCGCCAGAGGAAATCGCTGGGGAAATCACGGCACCTGCTCCCCTGCCTCCTCCTCTGCTCCCAGGTATGCACAGATCTCACCTTCCCCTCCCCTCCCCTCCCCAACAGCCAACCTCTCCTCCGCGACGAACCCTAGCCAGCCACGGCGGCGGGTCCCTTGGGCCAGCCAACCTCTCCTCCTTCTCCCTCTCCTCCCAGCCCGGACAACCCTTCTGCACCTCCCCTTTCCACATGAACAGCTCCGACAACTCCCCAACCTCGCCAACCTACAGAGCAACATATGCCTACAAGATTGCTAGCTGTTAATGGTGGCTTGGTCCCGGAGTCAGCATTGAGGCCTGTTACAGGAAGAAACTCTCATATCCTAAAGCAGCAAAAGATAAATTTGCTTGATATAGATGCAGCGTTGCCCGAGGAAGCTTTGGGAGACTCAAAGTCTCAACAATGGAGACGGCGTTCATGGCGTGCTTTTGTGAAGAAAGCAGAATCAATATCCGAGGTGACTCACTTGATCTATTAATTTATTCAACTTTGTGCCACAGAAAATATATATCTATCTAGTATCCATTAAGAGCTCTATAACATCATCTCCATATATACAAAATAACTACTTGAGAGTGCTGTTATTTATCCGTTGCACTGACTAATCATATCTATGCATGCCTCTTCCAGATGGTAGTGGCGACCAGTGTGCTGGAGAGTATAATAAAATCTGAGTTTCTAAAGAATGATTGGTGGTACTGGTCCTCCTTCACAACAGCTATCAAGACCTCAACTGTATCCTCGCTCGCTCTCAGGATCTACACTCTCGACGACCGTATCATGTACACCAAGGAGACTAACACTGTGCCGGCTGACAGTACAAAGGTTGTAAACAAGGGCAGGAGGGGGAAAGAGCCAGAACCATCAGCGTCATAATCTGCGCCGCTCGATCTATTGTATACCCCAAACTTAGGTGTTCCGTAGATGGTGCAAAACAATGTGATGCTGTGGTGATTGATAGAGATGTTATAGTCTTTGGTTATGTGGTTCCTTGAGACTTTAGAGCTAACTTTGATTCTGGTGTTCCTGCGAGGGTGCAACCTTGACCATTCATTTTAATAACTAGTACTCTCTGTGCTTTGTGCAGCTGCTGCCTAGTGTTTTTGCCTACCACTTAGTATCGTGTATTATGTTCCAGCCTAGAATGTTAGATGAACCAAATTTGAACTTATGTTCTACTGAAACATCTAATATGACATTTCAATGCAGATTTCATTGAAGTGACCATGGGTGACGACCAAGTGGCGTTGACAATCGACAAGCAAACTAAAAAGTGGGAAGCCATGGACCAGGACCAACATGTGTGGAATGCTATTGAAGAGCAACAAAAGTAAGTCCCTAGCCCTCATGTGTTTTCCTGTGACATTAACTGTATTTTTTGATATATATTTTGACCCCCAACGTTTGCATTACAGATCAGAGAGGCAGAAGAAAAAGCAAAGGCAGAAGGCGAAAAGGAAAAGGCTGGAAGAGAAGAGGGAAGAGAAAAGGGAAGAGAAGAGGAAGAAGCAAGATAAGAAGAGGAAAACCCAAAAGGAGGAGTTGCAGGGGAAGAGGAAACATGCTCGTTCTGAATTTATCCAAGGATCTACAAGAGAGGAGCTACAGGTCTGCTTCTATATTAAACCTCACTTCATAACACAAATCTCCTTCTGTACCTTACTTTAAGTTCATAGCATGTTCTGATTTTCTTTGTTTTGTTATCTAGAGTCGAGACTCTCCATCTATGACACATGGCCAAAGAGTGACCAGATCCCCATTGGTAGGATCACCGGTGGCTAACACATGGAGGTCTTCCCTTGGGGTTCTAGCAAGAGTTGCAGCCTCAAAAAAGTCGTCCACGATGTCACCATCTATATTAGGATCCCCTTCTCCGACGACTACTTCATTTGTACCACGTAGTGAGTTGGCTTCGTTTTTCTCTTCCAAAATTACTCTTGTATATAGTTACAACTTAAAAAATGTTCTTGTGAGTTGACTTTATTTTTATGCTTGCCAATTAATAGTCCGCAAGACACGAAGATTAACTTCTGCTGTTTGGAGGGATGCCAAACCTATTTATCATCGTAACATACTTGTCAAAGCTCAGTGCAACCACTGTCTTGAGGTGTTTCCAGCTGGACGTGGCGTGGGTACTAATGGTGTACAAAGGCACTTGGCTGCTTGCGAAAAGGTCAGATTTGTCCCTTGTTGTTGACAAGTTGAAGTCCTCAATTTCATCTCCTCATGGATCTATGCTTCAGCAATGGAGTTTTGATCAGATTGCATCTAGAAAGTTGCTGGCTAGAATGATAGTAATGGATGAGTTGCCTTTCTCATTTGTTGAGTATAGTGGCTTTTGAGACTTTGTGAAAAGCTTGAATCCCTTGTTTAGCATGGTTTCTAGAGGTACTATTAAAGATGATTGCATGGAACAATTTAATCAAGAGAGATTAAAATTCTGTGAAGGTTTCAAGAAACATAGAGGCAGAGTCTCTTTAACAGCTGATATGTGGACGTCTAATCAAACTTTGTCATATCTATGCATAACTTGCCATTTTGTCACAAATTGGGCTTTGAGAAAACAGATCATAAGGTTTTTTATGGTAGAGACTCCACATAATGGAATATCAATGTTTAATGTATTGTTAAAGAGTTTGCAAGATTGGAATATTGAAGACAAACTCTTTAGTATAACATTAGACAATGCAGCTGTTAATGGCACAATGGTTGACTATCTAAGAAAAAATCTGAACAGCAAGCATATGTTGCCTATTGAAGGTCAATTATTTCACATTCGTTGTGCATGCCATGTGCTAAATTTGATTGTCCAAGATGGAAGGTGTGATAGATAATATAAGAGAGAGTGCAAAGTATGTTAAGAGTTCCCCCTCTCGGTTGGATAAGTTCAAAGTAGTAATTGCAGAAGTTGGTATTTCTTGCAAACTCCCCTCAGTCGATGTGCCAACACGTTGGAATTCCACCTTTCTTATGTTATCTCAGAGAAACATAAGAAAGGTGGAACTCGATACTCCAAACCCTTTCTTATTCGGAGTATTTTTATCTGAGAAATACTATTTTGTTGCAGTATATGGACAATATTTTTATCTTAGAAAGTATATTTTTTTCTGAAGAAAGATTTAGAATATGGACAGTATTTTTATCTTAGAAAGTATATTTTTTTCTGAAGAAAGATTTAGAATATGGACAGTATTTTTATCTCAGAAATTATATGGACAGTATTTTTATCTCAGAAATACTATAAAAGTATGAGTGTTGGAGTATATGGACATTATATGGACGTCATAAGTCCCACATAAAATTAACTCGGCTACCACTTAATCCCACGTACAAAGTGATGGGCAATGTGGCCAAGTCCAAGAGCGTCCAGCAAACAGCCCACTTACATCCTGAGGTACGTAGCAGCCTTGTGAAGGGCTAGCTAGGGCAGTCTTCAGGATGAGATCCTTCTACTTGTGTTTTGCACTTTTGCTGCGCGCTTAGCCCCTCGTAATGTTCTAGAATGTCGTGTCACTTGTATTGGGATCAAGTGACACATTGTATCCACTAGTGGGGACGGGGCCTTTAGTCCCGGTTCACCAACCGGGACTAAAGGGGCGGGACTAAAGGCCTAACCTTTAGTCCCGGCCCTGTTACAATCCGGGACTAAAGGTGCTCCACGTGGGCGCCTCGTAGCGCCCCAGGGGCAGGCCCTTTAGTCTCGGTTTGTTACACGGACCGGGACTAAAGATTTCCAGATTTTGCTGGTTTTTGGGTTTTTTTGAATGAAATTACTTTTGGGTTTTAGGGTTTTAGGGTTTTAGGGTTTAGGTGCTCGGGAGATTAACGTGATGCCTCGTTTGGTGTTCGGGAATTAGTTTTCATATAATTTAAATAGAAATAATTATGCATATATATATAAGATTAACTTATCTTACAAGCGAGCATATATATGCAATTATATGGAGATCTGAATTATCGGGACTAGAGCCCGTCTATTCGATTACATGGACGAACATCAGTAATGGCCCCTAGTTACACTAAATCGTCATTTGTCATCTATAGCTTCCGTCCTTAGAAATCCTGCAAGCTCCTCTGCAACAGATATCGCGCGTTGCTCTGGTAGGACCTTCGTCCTCATGGCCGTGTGCTATATAAGAAGAGGAGATGAATATGAATATCAATCATGATAACAAAGAATGACGGGTAAAAATAGAGGTGTGAATGTTCATTGCTTACGTCGAATCTGTGATCCTTGAGCTCAGAGGTAAACGTGCGAATGGTCTCGCAAACATAGTATCCGCATAGATGCGTTCCCCGTGGCTGCTGGTCGCACTTTACGAGAATCGAATATATATAATCAAAATAATAATCTAGCATCATAAATGTATTGAAAATTAATAGAAGTATATCATACTACTACTTACCTGAGCCGCTCTAAAGGTCAGATTCTCAGGAAAGTTACCGGGAGTCACGCATTTGAACCGCTTCCAAACCCTGCTCGACAAGGATAATGATTTGCTAAGTTTTTCATTAATTGATATATCAGAAAATCATCGAAAGAGACCGATAGAGCGCAAGAATGATTAAAATTACCCTTGGAGCATGTCCTGCAGGCTTTGGAACTGTTCCAAGGGTCTCGATAATGGGTCGAAGGCATCAACTCTTCCCTTATCAATTTGAACGTCCAACAGAATCCAATGGAAGCTGCACATGTATATATATATGTGTCAGTAACTTATCAATTACACTTATAAGTGAATGGACACAACAGAGTAAAGATCCTCACCTGAAGTTGTATGGAAATAGTATGTGGTCACAGAAATTTTGATCTATTAGAAACCTTAGAAGGTTTTCCTCCGTCTCCTTGGGTTTATCAGTTAGCGTCGCTATATGTATTTTATCTGGGTCAATAAACCCAATATTTAGGATGGTCTTACTTTTACAATCCAGAATCTTCATTCTGCATAATAGAGTACAAGTTATATATAGACAATGAATTGAAATAACTAAACAAGTTATATGTAGACAACGAATTGAAAAACTTACAGACAATAGCAACTCATAAGCGATTTGTCGAGGGCGTCGCTATTGTACATCTGGAAGAGTTCATCAAAGTCGATATGGATTTCTTCGGAGCAGCCATAGTACTCCCGTGGGACACTCAGCACGATCATCGTTCTCCCATTCTTTGATTCACTTAAGTACCATTGATGCAAGTAACGCATATTTGTTGGGAGATCATATTTGCTGACCAAAGGCTCTCCCATGACAAACTGTGGCTTAGGGGCTACCACAGCCTTGGGTATCCCGTCGTCTTGGGAAGCCAGCAAATCTTCAACCGAGATACCACATTCAGCCGCTAACTCCTTTTCTCTTTCAAAAGCTTGCCCCTGCACCGGAGGGGGAACATTCTCGGTTAACACCTTGAGGGGTGGGATCGACTGTTTGGCCTGTTGTCTAAGCTGAGGAACGTCTGATTTTTTCTTACTTGTAGTTGAACTTGATTTGCTCCCACTTGCACTTGCACGTGAGCTGCTCTTTTTCACTTCCTTCTGCAATGTGCGTGTATAGTCATCAGGCTTATAGTGTAAGTCATACTGTGATGGAAGGGTTATGAAGTCTTTTGCCCATGCTATTTGCTTCTCGGTGTATTCCGGGCGGGGCTCGGGTTCCTTCTTTTTCATCTGCGCATCATGATGTTCCTTTGCTATCCTGGCGTTTTCCTCGGGGGTACGATCATAAGGTCTGATAGGAAGATTAGCATGAGGTACCTTTGGGAGGGGCGACCGTTTGCGCTTTGGGGGGCTCCGTTGCTTAAGAATCATCGGCGGAGCGTTCTTGGTGGCACGCTTCCGCTTAGTATCCTGTGCGGGCGGCGGCAGAGACAGACGACCCAAGTCCGGCGGCGGTGATCGAGATGGACTCGTGTTGTGCTGGCCGACATCGTGTGGAGGGCTTGGAGGTAATGGAGGTGTAGGTGACCTGCGACGACTCGGAGGCGGTGTTGTCCTTGGGGCCGAGCCTGGAACTTGATGTAGTTCTTGTCCCATAGGATGACTCCACCCAGTACTTCTCCGAGTGTCCTCTCATCTTCGGGCCCAGCTATGTCGAGCTCCATATCATGAAACCCCGTCATGATTTCATCCACCCCGACTTTAGCAAAGCCAGCTAGAATCTCACGGCCATGCCAGCGTGCATCAGGGCCAGAAGGTAAAGCTTGTCCGACGGCCACCTTCATGGATATGTTCTTGAATTTCTGATGGAGTTCACATGATGTCGACTCCTTGATTCCATCCACGGGGTAGCAGGGACCGCCCTCTATCATTCTTTGTGCATCGTCGGGCGGGGCCTCAAATTCAGCCAGGTTGCTTTTCCGCTTAGATGGGGCGTCGGTAATATCAAGTGCAGGATCTTCCTGGCGTGGTACTCCTCTAAGCTCATCAATCTGCTTCTGTTGCTCGTTAATCCTGGCAAGAAACTGGTTGAACTTGTCATTCTCCTCATCCTGATGCCGCTTCTTTGCTCTCTCTCGGCTTCTGTAAGTGTCTTGGTCTCTGGCAAACCCAAGCCACCACGGGTAAGAAGGACCGAAGCCTCGCGTTCGTCCTCCTTGTTCGTCATTGCCGAGGACCAGTGTGAGCAAATCTTTATCTCTATCTCGAGTGAACTTTCTTTTTTCCCTCCTTAATTTCTTTCACTATCCTTTTCCAATTCTCCCTAGGTATCCTAAGACCGTCATTGCAGATGAGGTCCCCTGTTTTTTCGTCGTACGACCCACCATGCGCAAGGAACCAATTTCTTGCTCTCAATTCCCACTCATCACGGAGTGGTTCAGGTACGATGCCTTTATCTAGCAGATCTTGCTCTTTCTTATCCCACTTTGGGATGGCAGTCTCATAGCCCCCTGGCCCCAGCTTGTGGTGATATTTCTTCTTGTCGGCATTTATCTTGTTCTTTTCTGATAATGCCTGGGCATCTTCTGAATCCTTGTACTCTTGAAATGCCTTCCAGTGATTCGCCTGCTTGTCTAGATACCCCTCGAATACTGGCACTTTCTTTGTCTTCAGATAGTTTTTCCATAGATTCTTCTTCCAGCTACGGAACAGTTCGGCCATCTTCTTCAGAGTCCACTGCTTGACTTTGGCCCTCAGTTTGTCTGCGGCATCTTCATTCTCACATTCTGGCAGGTTGAAATGTGACATGAGATCATTCCAAAGATTATCTTTGTACCTTTCGGCGACATAGTCACTATGGGCTGCCCCTTTGCGCTTGTTCCACTCCCGAACGCTGATCAGGACGTGATCCCTAACAAGAACTCCACATTGCTTCTTGAATGTGTCAGCAGCATTCTTAGGAAGCTTGGGTTCACCCGTAGGCAATATCACCTCAAAGGTGTAATGCGTCCGTGCATCCAACTTTCTAGTCGGGCCTCGTTTCGTAGGTTTGCTCGATGTGGAGGCCTAAGAGGGAGAAACATTCCTCAAATGAATGTATATGTATACAATATAGAGCTATCTCCAATATTTTTCACATATTACAAGTGATTGTCGAACTTCATATGTATACCTCGCCGGACTTTATTATTTCTTCACCGGCTTCTCCATCAGTGGAGCTATCACCTTCTCCGTCATTGGACCTATCTCCTGCCCCATCGGCTTCATCTTCGTGTCGCTCGACCTCCATTCCAACGTCCTGGTTTAGGTATGACGACGGAGATTCAGCTGGTTCAACGTCGGGGCCGTCTTTGATTATATCTTCGAGAAGTTCTTCCTCTTCGAGGTTCCTGATATGTGGATCCATAGTTCTGCAAAAAACGGATTCTCTTAACCTTTGTACCAAAAAAGAATTATTCTATCAGGAACTCCGTTCCAAAACAATTTTAGTCCTGGGTCGTGGCTCCACCCGTGACTCCTAGATTTCTACATAGTATTCAAAGTAGGAGTACTTTTCCAATTTGAGCATTCAATAAGCAAAACCAAATCGTAAAATAAAGTAGTATTCAAATTAGCATGCATTCAATTATAAGCAAATACGTCATCTCTTTTGTCCGTACATCGTCGAATATTATCACTAATACTCCTTGAATACTATCATACATATAGCATCACTGATACATCTAGAACTGTAGCGCCCGACGGGTATCGGCGCTGGCGGTGGACACCCAAAGAGAAGGAACCATCACAGGATCATAGCTCCAGTGAGATCCCCGAAGAACCTGCCAGGTATGCTCGAACCTGCCCTCCAACGCAACCATGTAGCGACGGACGTGCTCATCCTCCTCGCTGACACGGTGACGTACCACCTCCGCGGTGTCCGGAAGCCTCGGCACCCTCACTGGCCCACGCGACCACCACCAAACAAGGATCGGGTCAACGACGGGCTGGCTCCTCACCAACCTACGCCCCCTGGAAGGTAGCACCTCCCAATACCAGCCGGGCGGAGCCCAGTCCCGGACAGGGCCCCTCTAATCAAGCAGGTGTCCTCCGCCGAGTCGACGACGAGGATGCGGGATAGGCATCGTAAAATGAACTAAAAAAATAAACTAGTTCTATTAATTTTCTTGCTAAAAATAAACAATTAACACTTAAGCATATACAATAGCAAAATTAAACTATTAACATTTAAGCATATACAATAGCAAAATTAAGCAATAATCTAAGAAACACTATTAACACTTAAGCATATACACTATACAATAGCAAAATTAAATGACAAAAAAATATATTTCTTCTTCTTGTAACCCTAAACTAATTTTTCCTCTTCTTCTATTTCTCCTCTTCTTCTACTTCTTCTTCTACTTCTACTTCTACTCTTCTTGTAGTACTTCTCCTCTTCTCTTCTTCTACTTCTCCTCTCCTCCTCTTCTATTTTTTTCTCTTCTTCTACTTCTCCTCTTCTTCTATTTTTCCTCTTCTTCTCCTCTCCTCCTCTTCTTATTCTCCTTTTTCTTCTTTTCTTCTCCTCCTATTCTTATTTTCATTTTTCCTAATCTTATTTTCTTATTTTTGTTCGTATTTCTTCTTCTTGTAACCCTAACCTAATTCTAAATATTACTAACCCTAATAATCTAGCACAAACCTAATAACAATAGGAATTAAATGACAAAAAAATATTTTTCCTTTTCTTCTTTTCTTCTTTTCTTCTCCTTTTTCTTCTTTTCTTCTCCTTCCCTTTTTCTTCTTTTCTTCTCCTCCTCTTCTTATTCTCTTCTTCTACTTCTCCTCTTCTTCTATTTTTCCTCTTCTTCTCCTCTCCTTCTCTTCTTTTCTTCTCCTTTTTCTTATTTTCTTCTCCTTTTTCTTCTTTTCTTCTACTGGTCGGAGTGTTGGGGAGGAGGGGGCGGGGGGCTTACCGGCCGGAGGTGTCGACGGCGCGCGACGAGGAGGACGGCGACGCGCGGCGAGGAGGACGGCGGCGCGCGGCGAGGAGGACCACGGCGACGGCAGGCGGCGACGAGCAGGATGGCAGGCAGCCTGACGGCGTCGTCGAGTTCGTCGCTATGCCGCGCCGGGCATGAGAACGAGAGGAAGAAGAAGAGAAATGGACGATTTGGGTTGGAATTTTTCGAAGTCCCGCTTATATAGGTGGATCTATAGTCCCGGTGCGTGGCTCGAACCGGGACTAAAGACCCTCTTTAGTCCCGGGTGGATCCACTGCCCGAGACTAAAGCCCCTCGTTTCCCGCCTCCTCGCGTGCCGAAAAGGGGGTCTTTCTATTTTCTCTATGATTTCGAATATAGTTTCAATTTTTTTCTATTTTCACAATTCATTATGTTGACTATCCAAGCTATTATCTATTTTGTTATTTTCAATTAAAAACTATGTTTATTAAAAATTCTTTTTGCATATTTGAGAATTTGACAAAACTATGATAATGAAAAGTGTTTGAAATTGAATAAATAATGCAAAACTATTTTCTATTTTCATAATTAATTGTTTTGACTATCCAACCTATTATCTATTTTGTTATTTTCAATTAAAAACTATGTTTATTAAAAATTCTTTTTGCATATTTGAGAATTTGACAAAACTATGATAATGAAAAGTGTTTGAAAATTGAATAAATAATGCAAAACTATTTTCTATTTTCATAATTAATTATTTTGACTATCCAAACTATTATCTATTTTGTTATTTTCAATTAAAAACTATGTTTATTAAAAATTCTTTTTGCATATTTGAGAATTTGACAAAACTATGATAATGAAAAGTGTTTGAAATTGAATAAATAATGCAAAACTATTTTCTATTTTCCTAATTAATTATTTTGACTATCCAAGCTATTATCTATTTTGTTATTTTCAATTAAAAACTATGTTTATTAAAAATTCTTTTTGCATATTTGAGAATTTGACAAAACTATGATAATGAAAAGTGTTTGAAATTGAATAAATAATGCAAAACTATTTTCTATTTTCAAAAGTAATTATTTTGACTATCCAAACTATTATCTATTTTGTTATTTTCAATTAAAAACAATATTTATTAAAAATTCTTTTTGCATATTTGAGAATTTGACAAAACTATGATAATGAAAATTGTTTGAAATTGAATAAATAATGCAAAACTATTTTCTATTTTAAAAAGTAATTATCATGACTATCCAAACTATTATCTATTTTGTTATTTTCAATTAAAAACTATGTTTATTAAAAATTCTTTTTGCATATTTGAGAATTTGACAAAACTATGATAATGAAAAGTGTTTGAAATTGAATAAATAATGCAAAACTATTTTCTATTTTCAAAAGTAATTATTATGACTATCCAAACTATTATCTATTTTGTTACTTTCAATTAAAAACTATGTTTATGAAAAATTCTTTTTGCATATTTGACAATTTGACAAAACTATGATAATGAAAAGTGTTTGAAATTGAATAAATAATGCAAAACTATTTTCTATTTTCAAAAGTAATTATTTTGACTATCCAAACTATTAACTTATTTTTTTTTGAGCTAGTTGACCCTGAAATTGAAAAGTACTACAAATGAATTCTGAAAATGTTGAAAGTTGGCATGCTATCATCATTTCACCCACATAGCTTGTGTTAAAAAGTTGAGAGGGCTACGGCAAAAACTGGATGCACTTCGTGTACAAAACGGACAATCTCTCTCGAAGTATTAGCGTTTCGAACGAGAACTCATCTCTTACAAAGGGATTTCATTTTTTTGAACTTATTTGAACTCCATACTTTTTGTGTGTTCAAAATGCGCCATTCAAAAGCACATCACAAAATTTCAACAATTTCTGACTTCATTTGGTATTCTTCGTGCATTTACTTATTTTTTTTAGCTAGTTGACCCTGAAATTGAAAAGCACTACAAATGAACTCTGAAAATGTTGAAAGTTGGCATGCTATCATCATTTCACCCACATAGCATGTGTTAAAAAGTTGAGAGGGCTACGACAATAACTGGATGCACTTCGTGTACAAAACGGACAATCTCTCTCGAAGTATCAGGGTTTCGAACGAGAACTCATCTCTTACAAAGGGATTTCATTTTTTGAACTTATTTGAACTCCATACTTTTTGTGTGTTCAAAATGCACCATTCAAAGGCACATCACAAGATTTCAGCAATTTCTAACTTCATTTGGTATTCTTCGTGCATTAACTTATTTTTTTTTGAGCTAGTTGACCGTGAAATTGAAAAGCACTACAAAAGAACTCTGAAAATGTTGAAAGTTGGCATTCTATCATCATTTCACCCACATAGCATGTGTCAAAAAGTTGAGAGGGCTACGACAAAAACTGGATGCACTTCGTGTACAAAACGGACAATCTCTCTCGAAGTATCAGCGTTTCGAACGAGAACTCATCTCTTACAAAGGGATTTCATTTTTTTGAACTTATTTGAACTCCATACTTTTTGTGTGTTCAAAATGCACCATTCAAAGGCACATCACAAAATTTCAGCAATTTTCTGACTTCATTTGGTATTCTTCGTGCATTAACTTTTTTTTGATCTAGTTGACCCTGAAATTGAAAAGCACTACAAATGAACTATGAAAATGTTGAAAGTTGGCATGTTATCATCATTTCACCCACATAGCATGTGTTTAAAAGTTGAGAGGGCTACGACAAAAACTGGATGCACTTCGTGTACAAAACGGACAATCTCTCTCGAAGTATGTGCTTTTCGAACGAGAACTCATCTCTTACAAAGGGATTTCATTTTTTTGAACTTATTTGAACTCCGTACTTTTTGTGTGTTCAAAATGCACCATTCAAAGTCACATCACAAAATTTCAACAATTTCTGACTTCATTTGTTATTCTTCGTGCATTTTCTTATTTTTTTTGAGCTAGTTGACCCTGAAATTGAAAAGCACTACAAATGAACTCTGAAAATGTTGAAAGTTGGAATGCTATCATCATTTCACCCACATAGCATGTGTTAAAAAGTTGAGAGGGCTACGACAAAAACTGGATGCACTTCGTGAACAAAACGGACAATCTCTCTCGAAGTATCTGCGTTTCGGACGAGAACTCATCTCTTACAAAGGGATTTCATTTTTTTGAACTTATTTGAACTCCATACTTTTTGTGTGTTCAAAATGCACCATTCAAAGGCACATCACAAAATTTCAACAATTTCTAACTTCATTTGGTATTCTTCGCGCATTTTCTTATTTTTTTGAGCTAGTTGACCCTGAAATTGAAAAGGACTACAAATGAACTCTGAAAATGTTGAAAGTTGGCAAGCTATCATCATTTCACCCACATAGCATGTGTTAAAAAGTTGAGAGGGCTACGACAAAAACTGGATGCACTTCGTGTACAAAACGGACAATCTCTCTCGAAGTATCTACATTTCGAACGAGAACTCATCTCTTACAAAGGGATTTCATTTTTTTGAACTTATTTGAACTCCATACTTTTTGTGTGTTCAAAATGCACCATTCAAAGGCACATTACAAAATTTCAACAATTTCTGACTTCATTTGGTATTCTTCGTGCATTTACTTAATTTTTTTGAACTTATTTGAACTGAAGACTTTTTGTATATATATGTGGTCGAAATGCATGATACCATGAAGTTAGAAAGGGCTAAACCATTCAAAAGTAGAAAATGAAGTTAGAAAGGGCTAAACCATTCAAATTTGGAAACTATAATGGCACAAACGGAAACTAGACATATATAAATTGGTCCAAGCAGTACATGATACTAGTCCAAACAGTACATAATAATAGCTACCATAGATATATATACAAGTGTTTGACGTTGAGAACACTACTCGTCTGAATCGTCTGAATTAGAATGTCCACCTTCCTCGAGGTGACGCTGGCCATAGTTGACGACTCGAATCTTGCGGTACAACTCGTATGAAACGTATGCATCTTTTGCTGCATACTCAATGTTGATAGGATCAAGTGGGGCCTTCTCCCAAAGTTTGTGCTGAGACTTTGGGAAACTGGTCTTCATATCACCATATTCCTCATCGATCAAGGCAACTGCCATATGAGCCATCGAAGTCCTGACATGTCGAAGCCTGAATACCATTTGGAGATCAATGAGGCAACCAGTTGGTATCTCAATACCGAAGCTGTACCTCATCTTCAGCTTGTCGTTCCTTATGTCAACGGTAGCAAAAGTGATGCCGCTGCGAAGGAAGTCCATGAGTTCTGGACAATGCTTGTCACTACTGCAACAGAAACAAATTAAAATGGAACAAATGTTACATACTGCTGCAATAAGGAAACATGTTTCACTACAACTAAAGAGAAAAATTATCTTTAGGATTCAAATAGAACATATGCAATGGAACCTAGAGAGATCACTATAGCTATCCAATGGAACCTAGAGAGATCACTAGCTATATGCAATTTTCATGACTATGACATATCATATTGCTATCCAATGGAACCTAGAGAGATCACTAGATATATGCAATTTTCATAACCTTGGATCAAACAACACCGCATAAAATTGTATCACTACAACTATGATTTCAATGGAACATATTGAACCAATCAAAATTTTCAGATTGTGGAACACTATTCCAATCAGATTGTGTTCCCTTCAACTAATCAAAATTGTTTCACTACAACTATTTGGAGCAAAGCAACTATGATTCCAATGGAACATATTAAACACTAGTTGATTCTAATACGATTTTTCAGATTATGGAACACTATTCCATCAGATTGTGTTCCCCTTCAACTAATCAAAATTGTTTCACTACAACTATTTGAAGCGAACCAACTATGATTCCAATGGAACATATTAAACACTAGTTGATTCTAATACGATTTTTCAGATTTTGGAACACTATTCCAATTAGATTGTGTTCCCCTTCAACTAATCAAAATTGTTTCACTACAACTATTTGAGGGGAACCAACTATGATTCCAATGGAACATATTAAACACTAGTTGATTCTAATACGATTTTTCAGATTATGGAACACTATTCCAATTAGATTGTGTTCCCCTTCAACTAATCAAAATTGTTTCACTACAACTATTTGAAGGGAACCAACTATGATTGAAACAAATAAACTTACAATGTCATTATCTTGGATCAAAGAAAGCCTCAAAACTTACCTCGCCCATTGGAAGATCAAGACATGGCGTGCGAAGCATAGTTGGATGACGGCAACACCGCGTTGATCGGCTGTGTACTCTAGATCAAGCCCCAAGAACTTCTCATGATCCATTGCGGCGTCAAGCCATTTTTCCTTCAACTGTTCAAGAAAAAACGGCACCTCCCTGCTCTCGTTCGTGTACACGACATCGAGCATGGTCGTGCCATGTGCGAGCACCTTTGGAAAGCGAGTTGGCATGGTGGAAGAAGAGAAGGGAAGAAGAGAGGAGAAGAACAGAGAGGGAGAGAGAGAGAAGAAGAAGAAACAGAGAAATGACGACTGTGCTTCGGTTCGTGCTTTTCATCGCCCGAAACGACGCGGGATGCAAACCGTTTGGGCCTTTAGTCCCGGGTTGAGCCACCAACCGGGACTAAAGAGGTATACCAACGGTTGCCACCACTACGGCAGGCCACTCCCAGAAGAGCGCCGTCGCCCCACCACATCTCGACGTATGAAATAAAAAAAGCCGCCGCCACGGCGTCGTTCCTCCCATCGGCAAGGCCACGCGTCCTCTACATTCCGACCACCAGTGGGTACCAGCAGGGGCGGCGCCAACGTAGGAGCAGGTATGGGCGGCCGCCCCCGGGTAACTGCGAGATGTGCATGAACCCACTGTTGGAACAAGTCACCTGCCAGGTCTACAGCTCCACCTGATCGACCGCTTTCTCCGTCTCGCACACGTTCAGCACGCACGAAGCCCACGCTCCCGTATGTATAGCGGATTGCTGTTGTATGTTTCGGCGTGTATAAACGTTTGTACTTAGGCCCTGATTGGAATCATAATAGATTATGATGATTTGGATTATGAAGATAGATTATATAATCTGATTTATAAAAATAATTTAGGTGGACATGTTTAGAGCACTAGTGGGGACGGGGCCTATAGCCCCGGCACGTAAGGGGCTTTAGTCCCGTTTCACCAACCGGGACTAAATGGCCGGACTAAAGGCCTAACCTTTCGTCCCGTCCCTCTTACAAGCCGGGACTAAAGATGCTCCACGTGGGCGCCTCGTAACGTCCCAGTGGCAGGCCATTTAGTCCCGGTTCGTTACACGGACCGGGACTAACGTTTTTCAGATTTTGCTGGTTTTGTTTTTTTTTTGAATGAAATTATTTTTGGTTTTTAGGGTTTTAGGGTTTAGGTGTTCGGGAGATTAACGTGATGCCTCGTTTGGTGTTCGGGAATTAGTTTTCATATAATTTAAATAGAAATAATTATGCATATATATATATAAGATTAACTTATCTTACAAGCGATCATATATATACAATTATATGGAGATCTGAATTTTGGGGCCTAGAGCCCGTCTATTCGATTACATGGACGAACATCAGTAATGACCCTTAGCTACGCTAAATCGTCCTTTGTCTTCTATAGCTTCCGTCCTCATAATGGTCTCGCAAACATAGTATCCGCATAGATGCGTTCCCCGTGGCTGCTGGTCGCACTTTACGAGAATAGAATATAAATAATCAAAATAATAATCTAGCATCATAAATGTAATGAAAATTAATACAAGTATATCATACTACTACTTACCTGAGCCGCTCTAAAGGTCAGCTTCTCAGGAAAAGTTACCGGGAGTCACGCACTTGAACCGCTTCCAAACCCTGCCCGACAAGGATAATGATTTTCAAAGTTTTTCATTAATTGATATATCAGAAAATCATCGAAAGAGACCGATAGAGCGCAAGAATGATTAAAATTAACCTTGGAGCATGTCCTGCAGGCTTTGGAACTGTTCCAAGGGTCTCGATAATGGGTCAAAGGCATCAACTCTTCCCTTATCAATTTGAATGTCCAACAGAATCCAATGGAAGCTGCACATATGTGTGTGTCTGTGTGTGTGTGTGTGTATGTGTCAGTAACTTATCAATTACACTTGTAGGTGAATGGACACAACAGAGTAAAGACCCTCATCTGGAGTTGTATGGAAACAGTATGTGGTCACAGAAATTTTGATCTATTAGAAACCTTAGAAGGTTTTCCTCCGTCTCCTTGGGTTTGTCAGTTAGCGTCGCTATATGTATTTTATCTGGGTCAACTAATCAAAATTGTTTCACTACAACTATTTAAAGGGAACCAACTATGATTCCAATGGAACATATTAAACACTAGTTGATTCTAATACGATTTTTCAGATTATGGAACATTATTCCAATTAGATTGTGCTCCCCTTCAACTAATCAAAATTGTTTCACTACAATTATTTGAAGGGAACCAACTATGATTGAAACAAATAAACTTACAACGTCATTATCTTGGATCAAAGAAAGTCTCAAAACTTACCTCGCCCATTGGAAGATCAAGACATGGCGTGCGAAGCATAGTTGGATGACGGCAACACCGCGTTGATCGGCCGTGTACTCCAGATCAAGCCCCAAGAACTTCTCATGATCCACTGCGTTGTCAAACCATCGTTCCTTCAACTGTTGAAGAAAAAACGGCACCTCCCTGCTCAGGTTCGTGTACACGACATGGAGCTTGGTCGTGCCATGTGCGAGCACCTCATGAAAGCTAGTTGGCATGGTGGAAGAAGAGAAGGGAAGAAGAGAGGAGAAGAACAGAGAGGGAGAGCGATAGAGAAGAAGAAACAGAGAAATGGCGACTGTACGCTTCGGTTCGTGCTTTTCATCGCCCGAAACGACGCGGGATGCAAACCGTTTGGGTCTTTAGTCCCGGGTTGAGCCACCAACCGGGACTAAAGAGGTATACCAACGGTCGCCACCACTACGGCAGGCCACTTGTTAGTCCTTTAGTCCCGGGTTGAGCCACCAACCGGGACTAAAGGGGGATACGAACGGTTGCCACCACCACTGCCCACCGCGTAGCCCTTTAGTCCCAGTTTGGGACACAAACCGGGACTAAAGGCTCCTTACGGGCCGGGACTAAAGCCTCGAGGGAGGCATTGAGAATTGGGGCGACGTGGCCGGGCCTTTAGTCCCGGCCCAGAGGCAGGCCGGGACTAAAGGGTCCCGGCCAAAGGCCCGTTTTCCACTAGTGATCAAACTTTTAACCTTTACTTTACTTGTTGTGCCGCATATTTTTTTTTGGGTCTAGTTCTTTCGGTCCGGTCGATTCTCCGAGAATCAGCCCTGTTCCCAGCTTTTCCTAGAATCTCTAACCCCTAGGGTTGCAGAGCGGCGCCCGACCAGCCCCGCTACGTCGCTGGCCAAATAAATTTACCTTTGTTATAACTACTCCTCTCATATCTAGTTCAATTTGAACTAGTCCTCTACTTATGCTACGTCGCTGGCCAAATAAATTTACCTTAGTTATAACTACTCCTCTCATATCTAGTTCAATTTGAACTAGTCCTCTACTTATGCTGGATGCCCGCTTGCATGCCTACAACCCCCCCCCCCCCCCGCCCCTCTCCCATTCCTTTTCTTCTGCTTGCTTCAATGTTATGATACAATGAGGATGTTTACGATACCTATGCAGAGCTCTCGCTCTAACTTCTCGTGGTTCACCCCTAGCTATGCTTGCTTCTTTTAAATTCCAAATTATATATTCTTGCAATTTCATCGAAGCTAGCTAGATAACTCTTTGCCAGTGATTTCACATCTACAACCAGGTACACTCAAATGTATATACAAAATATTTATTAGGGCATGTACGAGAGAGAAACTGAAAAAGAGGTATTGCCTTCTCTTAATTAAGCGATCACATCTTAGTCCGGTTTTGACGCGAACGGCCATAGCCGGATCCTTCTCGTTGCCTCGCGTGATTTTTTTTCTTCTTGACGCACCTTTGTTTCCTCTCGTCTAGCATGCACGCCAAATTTTCCATCGCCATCCTGCTGCCCCCCCAGAAGTAACCTAGGGCCGCTGCCCTCATAAATCCACAGCCGCAGCTGTAGCGACAGACTCCATCGTCCATCCGTGCGTCGTGCAAATTTGAGCACCAACATGGCTGGCCACGGGAGGAAGAAAGCAGCATCCCCATCGCAAGTGATGCAGGGATCTGGCGTACAAGCCCCAAGGTATGCCATCCCTCCCCTGGCGATGGGGCGACCTGAAGCTGCCGCAGAAGCCGTAGCAGCAGAAGCTTGGTTGGCTGGGCATGTTGCTGCTAGATCTGATTTCTCCCTTCAAGTTGATTGGTAAGGTTGACCGTCCTATAGTTAATCTTTGATATGTGTTCATACAAGTAGCCTCTTGATTAATCATTATATCTGGACATTCAGGTAGATCTTCCATCACAATTTGTGTAGTTTTATTTTTTATCATTCCAATGCTTTAATCTTTTATGAGTTAAGCTCGTGTCAGATCTTGTACGTATTCAGTTTTTGTTAGTCCAATTTCTGCACTTGTGGACTAAGTATTTTAAGATTTATTTTTCCATAACCATATGCATACTATTGTTGTGAATATGGTTTCAAGAAACTAATCCAGATGCAAGTAGTTCTAAAGATCGTAATCTAATGTTTGAATATATACATTCTTTTAGGGGAAATGGTGTGTACCCACCTGGTGGTTTTGTAAATTATTTGCGCAATCCATCGAGCGTCATCCTTCCACAAGAAATTCCTCGGCAACCAGCCATGTCACCTGATGCTCATTTCGTGGCACCAACATTGCCATCTAAAAAGAATCCAATTAGAGCAACGAAAAAACGATCCAAGCATGCCCATGTTGAAATTGCAGATGATGAAGAAGTTGAAATTATGAAGAGGTTGCCATGGACATCAGAGGAGGATGATAGATTGGTAAGTTAACCATTACATATATCGTATTTAGTACTCCTTATGGTTATGTCAATATTCACATAAGCTTTTTTTTACAATATAGGTGAGTGCTTGGCTCAAAAACTCAAATGATTCTATTGGTGGTAATTTTAAGAAGAATGACATATACTGGGACGATGTGGTCGCGGACTTAAATAGCAACACCCCCTCAGTCGCAAAAGACAAGTCAATCAAGCTCTTAACCGATGGCATCGAGTTAACAAAATGCTAAATAATTTCCATGCCATTCACGGGGAGATTAGCGTTGTATATGCTAGTGGGCAGTCCAATCAGCAATTGATGGAGAAAGTCCACAAAACATATGAGAGCACACACGGAGCATCATTTCTTCTGGAAAGTACTTGGCAGATTGTTCGTCACTATCCGAAGTGGTCTACGTACAATGCAGAACTTAATGGGTCGAGGAAAATAGAAGTGGCTAACCTGGGGACGGCGGAGGATCATGAGGCAGCTGATAGTGACGATATTCCACGGCCTCCAGGTACCAAAACAGCTAAAAGAGATGGGAATGGCAATGACAAAAGAAAGTTGAAGTCAGAGGATTTATAAGAGCTTCAGAAATTCTTAGAAGCCCAAAAGGAAGCTACTAAAAGTCGCACGGATGTGCTTGAAGTGCAAAAGTGTATTGCAACCGATAAACTTGAGTCGTCGAGGCTCATTCTCCTTGCAGCGAAGGAGAACAAGGAGGCAAAAACAAGAGGGAAAATGGTAGAACACTATGGTAAATTATTGACACAAGATATGGGAGGGATGACTGATTTGAAGGTATGATTTCATATTCCTATGAGGCTTTGTTGTATCATGGCAGGTTCTAAAATGTTGCAGTGTACAATTATTTAATATGATAATTGTTTAACCTCAAAGTTTTTTGTATGCAGGAATTCTGTTCCTGTTTCATGAATAAAGAGAGAAAAACAAACAATGTGCTACTATTGTTGTTTCAAGAGTGCTGAGGCTTGTTTCTATGCAGAAGTTTCAAGAGTGTAGAAGCTTTAAGAGTGCAAAAAAAACAATGAAGAAAGAATGGCGTTCATGTGCTACTACTGTTGCTTCAGGAGTGCAGAAGCTTGTTTCTGTGTTGTTTACAATAATAGTTATTATCAATATCAACAGATTTGTGTTGGTCTCGAACTAGTTATTTATATATGTCAGCTTCTTGCATGAGTAGTTCCAGTAATTGTATTTCAAATCCAAACTTAGTATTCATTAATCTGCAATTATTACAGTACTAGAAGTCGTATTGGTCTGAGACTCTGCATCCGTGTGTACCAAGGACTTGTAGTCCGTTTCTACATCACTAGTGGAAAACGGGCCTTTGGCCGGGACCCTTTAGTCCCGGCCTGCCTCTGGGCCGGGACTAAAGGCCCGGCCACCTCGCCCCAAATCGCAATGCCTCCCTCGAGGCTTTAGTCCCGGCCCGTAAGGAGCCTTTAGTCCTAGTTTGTGTCTCAAACCGGGACTAAAGGGCTACGCGGTGTGCAGCCCGCATGTGCGCCACCTTTAGTCCCGGTTTGTGTTTCAAACCGGGACTAAAGTCCTCTGCCTATATATAGCACAACCCCCCTCTCCCCTCTTCCTTGCATTTTTCTTGGATGGAAGAGTGTGGGTGTGTGCTAGCTCTCCATTTTTTTGATGCACTAGAGGTGTTTGTTGAAATGTGTGTTAGAGCGATGCCGCTTCAGTTCACCGAACACAACTACGATATGAGATGCCTGAGCCACGCTTAAACCTCTTCCTCTTTATTTCTACTTATTCTAAAAGGTTAGCAACTATATTTCCTCGTTTAGACCGTGCGGTACTAATTTTTAGGATCGTGATTGTATTTTATATACTGTCGTATAACGCAGATGAGCCATCCATGGATGTACGGTGATTGACGCACATCCGCTTACAAAGAAGGCGTGCATTCTTTTCGAGATGCAACCGATGCGAACAAGCATGGTGGTGGCTTTATGTTTTGTCCATGTGTTGAATGTCGGAATGAGAAGGATTACACTTCCTCAAGAGTCATTCAGAGCCACCTGCTTCGGTCCGGTTTTATGTCGGGCTATAATGTTTGGACCAAGCACGGAGAAAGAGGGGTTATGATGGAAGACGACGATGAAGAAGAAGAGAACGATGATGACAACTACCGATCTATGTTCCCTGAGTATGCTGATACCGCAATGGAAGACAATGAAGAAGAAGATCAGGATGAAGAACGGGAACCAGATGAGCCTGCTGATGATCTTGGCCGGGTCATTTCTGATGCACGGCGAGGTTGCGACACAGAAAAGGAGAGGTTGCAGTTCGAGCAGATGTTAGAGGACCACAACAAATTGTTGTACCCAACTTGTGAAGATGGCCAGAAGAAGCTGGGTAGCACACTGGAATTGCTGAAGTGGAAGGCAGAGACCGGTGTGACTGACTAGTCATTCGAAAAGTTGCTGGTACTGATGAAGAAGATGCTTCCAAGAAAGAACTAATTGCCCGCTAGCACGTACGAAGCAAAGAAACTTGTCTGCCCTCTAGGATTAGACGTGCAGAAGATACATGCATGCCCTAATGACTGCATCCTCTACCGCGGTGAGAAGTACGAGAATATGGATAAATGCCCGGTATGCACTGCATTGCGGTATAAGATCAGAAAAGATGACCCTGGTGATATTGAGGGCGAGCGACCCAGGAAGAGGGTTCCTGCCAAGGTGATGTGGTATGCTCCTATAATACCACGGTTGAAACGTCTGTTAGAAATAAAGATCATGCGAAGTTGTTGCGATGGCACATGGAAGATCGTATGAAAGACGATAAGTTGAGGCACACCGCTCATGGTCGGCAGTGGAGAAAATGTTCGCCTGGCAATTGTGAAGGTATGTGCATTCCTCAATGCAATTTCTTAGAAGGTAATCGATCGAGAAAGTCTATCAGCGTTACAGATTGATGTGGTCCAATGTCTGGTCAGCTTTGAGTCGTTGTTCCCGCCACCCTTCTTCAATATAATGACACACCTCCTAGTTCACCTAGTCGAAGAGATTAGAATTCTCGGTCCTGTGTTTCTACACAATATGTTCCCCTTCGAGAGGTTCATGGGAGTCTAAAATAAATATGTTCGTAACCGTGCTAGGCCAGAAGGAAGCATCTCCAAGGGCTATGGAACAGAGGAGGTCATTGAGTTTTGTGTGGACTTTCTTCCTGACCTTAAGCCGATTGGTGTTCCTGAATCTCGGTATGAGGGTAGGCTGACAGGAAAAGGCACACTAGGAAGGAAAGCAAAAGTATGTATGGACGGGCATTCTTTCTCTCAAGCACACTACACAGTTCTACACAATTCCACCGTGGTGGCTCCGTATATCGTGAGACACAAGAATATTCTACGCTCCGAAAACCCGGGGAAAGCTGACTCTTGGATTAAAGGGGAACACGATAAGACTTTCGGCAGTTGGTTGCAGACACATCTCATGAATGACGACACCGTTGGAGATCAGCTGTACTGTTTGGCCAGGCCACCATCTTCGACTATATGTACTTTCCAAGGGTATGAGATAAATGGGAATACATTTTACACGGTTGCCCAAGATAAAAAGAGCACCAACCAAAATAGTGGTGTCCGCTTTGATGCAACAGACGAGAATGGGCACTGTTTGGAAACATATTACGGGTACATAGAGGAGATATGGGAACTTGACTATGGACCTACTTTTAAGATCCCTTTGTTTCGGTGCAAATGGGTGAAGCTGACAGGAGGCGGGGTAGTTGTAGACCAAAAGTACGACATGACAACAGTGGATCTCAACAATCTTGCTTACATGGACGAACCATTTGTTCTAGCCAATGATTTCGCTCAGGTTTTCTATGTGAACGACATGTCTACACAAATGAGAAAAAGAAATCAGCAAAAGAAGATATCGGGCGATGAGCCAAAACGCCACATAATTCTTTCAGGGAAAAGAAACATCGTGGGAGTAGATGACAAGACAGACATGTCAGAAGATTATAATAACTTTCATGAAATTCCGCCCTTCAAAGTGAAAACTGACCCAAGCATCCTACTGAATGATGAAGATTCTCCATGGCTACGACCCAAAAGAAAATAGAAATAGTAGATAGGAATATTGGTGCAATAATGTAATAATGTATTAAACCTTTTATGTAATGCATGTATGGAATGTACTAAATTTCAAACACTTTTCATTTTCATAGTTTTGTCAAATTCTCAAATATGCAAAAATAATTTTAATAAACCTTTGTAAGAGATGAGTTCTCGTTCGAAACACTGATACTTCGAGAGAGATTGTCCGTTTTGTACACGAAGTGCATCCAGTTTTTGTCGTAGCCCTCTCAACTTTTTAACACATGCTATGTGGGTGAAATGATGATAGCATGCCAACTTTCAACATTTTCAGAGTTCATTTGTAGTGCTTTTCAATTTCAAGGTCAACTAGCTCAAAAGAATAAGTAAATGCACGAAGAATACCAAATAAAGTCAGAAATTGTTGAAATTTTGTGATGTGCCTTTGAATGGTGCATTTTGAACACACAAAAAGTATGTAGTTCAAATAAGTTCAAAAAAATGAAATCCCTTTGTAAGAGATGAGTTCTCGTTCGAAACCCTGATACTTCGAGAGAGATTGTCCGTTTTGTACACGAAGTGCATCCAGTTTTTGTCGTAGCCCTCTCAACTTTTTAACACATGCTATGTGGGTGAAATGATGATAGCATGCCAACTTTCAACATTTTCAGAGTTCATTTGTAGTGCTTTTCAATTTCAGGGTCAACTAGCTCAAAAAAATAAGTAAATGCACGAAATATATCAAATGAAGTCAGAAATTGATGAAATTTTGTGATGTGCCTTTGAATGGTGCATTTTGAACACACAAAAAGTATGGAGTTCAAATAAGTTCAAAAAAATGAAATCCCTTTGTAAGAGATGAGTTCTCGTTCGAAACCCTGATACTTCGAGAGAGATTATCCGTTTTGTACACGAAGTGCATCCAGTTTTTGTCGTAGCCCTCTCATCTTTTTAACACATGCTATGTGGGTGAAATGATGATAGCATGCCAACTTTCAACATTTTCAGAGTTCATTTGTAGTGCTTTTCATTTCAAGGTCAACTAGCTCAAAAAAATAAGTAAATGCACGAAGAATACCAAATGAAGTCAGAAATTGTTGAAATTTTGTGATGTGCCTTTGAATGGTGCATTTTGAACACACAAAAAGTATGGAGTTCAAATAAGTTCAAAAAATGAAATCCCTTTGTAAGAGATGAGTTCTCGTTCGAAACCCTCATACTTTGAGAGAGATTGTCCGTTTTGCACACGAAGTGCATCCAGTTTTTGTCGTAGCCCTCTCAACTTTTTAACACATGCTATGTGGGTGAAATGATGATAGCTTGCCAACTTTCAACATTTTCAAAGTTCATTTGTAGTGCTTTTCAATTTCAGGGTCAACTAGCTCAAAAAAATAAGTAAATGGACGAAGAATACCAAATAAAGTCAGAAATTGTTGAAATTTTGTGATGTGCCTTTGAATGGTGCATTTTGAACACACAAAAAGAATGGAGTTCAAATAAGTTCAAAAAAATGAAATCCCTTTGTGAGAGATGAGTTCTCGTTCGAAACCCAGATACTTCGAGAGAGATTGTCCGTTTTGTACACGAAGTGCATCCAGTTTTTGTCGTAGCCCTCTCAACTTTTTAACACAAGCTATGTGAGTGAAATGATTATAGCATGCCAACTTTCAACATTTTCAGAGTTCAGTTGTAGTGCTTTTCAATTTCAGGGTCAACTAGCTCAAAAAAAAAGTAAATGCACGAAGAATACCAAATGAAGTCAGAAATTGTTGAAATTTTGTGATGTGCCTTTGAATGGTGCATTTTGAACACACAAAAATTATGGAGTACAAATAAGTTCAAAAAAATAAAATCCCTTTGTAAGAGATGAGTTCTCGTTCGAAACGCTGATACTTCGAGAGAGATTGTCCATTTTGTACACGAAGTGCATCCAGTTTTTGTCGTAGCCCTCTCAACTTTTTAACACATGCTATGTGGGTGAAATTATGATAGCATGCAAACTTTAAACATTTTCAGAGTTCATTTGTAGTGCTTTTCAATTTCAAGGTCAACTAGCTCAAAAGAATAAGTAAATGCACGAAGAATACCAAATGAAGTCAGAAATTGTTGAAATTTTGTGATGTGCCTTTGAATGGTGCATTTTGAACACACAAAAAGTATGGAGTTCAAATAAGTTCAAAAAAGTGAAATCCCTTTGTAAGAGATGAGTTCTCGTTCGAAATGCTGATACTTCGAGAGAGATTGTCCGTTTTGTACACGAAGTGCATTTAGTTTTTGTCGTAGCCCTCTCAACTTTTTAACACATTCTATGTGAGTGAAATGATGATAGCATGCCAACTTTGAACATTTTCAGAGTTCATCTGTAGTGCTTTTCAATTTCAGGATCGAGTAGCTCAAAAAAATAATAATAAGTAAATGCACGAAGAATACTAAATGAAGTCAGAAATTGTTGAAATTTTGTGATGTGCCTTTGAATGGTGCATTTTGAACACACAAAAAGTATGGAGTTCAAATAAGTTCAAAAAAATGAAATACCTTTGTAAGAGATGAGTTCTCGTTTGAAACGCTGATACTTCAAGAGAGTTTGTCCGTTTTGTACACGAAGTGCATCCAGTTTTTGTCGTAGCCCTCTCAACTTTTTAACACATGCTATGTGGGTGAAATGATGATAGCATGCCAACTTTCAACATTTTCAGAGTTCATTTGTAGCGCTTTTCAATTTCAGGGTCAACTAGCTCAAAAAAAATAAATAAGTAAATGCACGAAGAATACCAAATGAAGTCAGAAATTGTTGAAATTTTGTGATGTGCCTTTGAATGGTGCATTTTGAACACACAAAAAGTATGGAGTTCAAATAAGTTCAAAAAAATGAAATCCCTTTGTAAGAGATGAGTTCTCGTTCGAAACCCTATTGTCCGTTTTGTACACGAAGTGCATCCAGTTTTTGTCGTAGCCCTCTCAACTTTTTAACACATGGTATGTGGGTGAAATTATGATAGCATGCCAACTTTCAACATTTTCAGAGTTCATTTTGGTGCTTTTCAATTTCAGGGTCAACTAGCTAAAAAAATAAGTAAATGCACGAAGAATACCAAATGAAGTCAGAAATTGTTGAAATTTTGTGATGTGCCTTTGAATGGTGCATTTTGAACACACAAAAAGTATGGAGTTCAAATTAGTTCAAAAAAATGAAATCCCTTTGTAAGAGATGAGTTCTCGTTCGAAACGCTAATACTTCGAGAGAGATTGTCCGTTTTGTACACGAAGTGCATCCAGTTTTTGTCGTAGCCCTCTCAACTTTTTCACACGTGCTATGTGGGTGAAATGATGATAGCATGCCAACTTTCAACATTTTCAGAGTTCATTTGTAGTGCTTTTCAATTTCTGGGTCAACTAGCTCAAAAAAAAAAGTAAATGCACGAAGAATACCAAATGAAGTCAAAAATTGTTGAAATTTTGTGATGTGCCTTTGAATGGTGCATTTTGAACACACAAAAAGTATGGAGTTCAAATAAGTTCAAAAAAATGAAATCCCTTTGTAAGAGATGAGTTCTCGTTCGAAACCCTGATACTTCGAGAGAGATTGTCCGTTTTGTACACGAAGTGCATCCAGTTTTTGTCGTAGCCCTCTCAACTTTTTAACACATGCTATGTGGGTGAAATTATGATAGCATGCCAACTTTCAATGTTTTCAGAGTTCATTTGTAGCGCTTTTCAATTTCAGGGTCAACTAGCTCAAAAAAAAGTAAATGCACGAAGAATACCAAATGAAGTCAGAAATTGTTGAAATTTTGTGATGTGCCTTTGAATGGTGCATTTTGAACACACAAAAAGTATGGAGTTCAAATAAGTTAAAAAAAATGAAATACCTTTGTAAAAGATGAGTTCACGTTCGAAACCCTGATAAATGATCGAAAACGTTGTCCGACTTAAATAATAAGATAATGTGAGTAGGTAAAATTTACATACGAGATCAGCATACCGTTGTACGGTTGATCATGGCCCGTGGGTGCTAGGACTGAATGTTTTGTACTCTGATAAGAAAATAGGAAAATAGTTAATAGTTTGGATAGTCAAAATAATTAATTTTGAAAATCGAAAAATAGTTTTGAATTATTTATTCAATTTCAAACACTTTTCATTATCATAGTTTTGTCAAATTCTCAAATATGCAAAAAGAGTTTTAATAAACATAGTTTGTAATTGAAAATAACAAAATAGTTAATAGTTTGGATAGTCAAAATAATTACTTTTGAAAATAGAAAATAGTTTTGAATTATTTATTCAATTTCAAACACTTATCATTATCATAGTTTTGTCAAATTCTCAAATATGCAAAAAGAATTTTAATAAACATAGTTTTTAATTGAAAGTAACAAAATAGTGAATTTTGAAAATAGAAAAAAATTGAAACTATATGAGAATTTGTAAAGAAACTTAAACCTAAATTCAAAGTGAGCTCAATTTGAATTCAGGTTTAAGTTTCTCCACAATTTCAAATATAGTTTCAATTTTTAAATTTACAGTCAATTTAGGCCCGTAAGCCTGCTTTAGAGAGGAGCTCGATGGAGTAGCTGCGACAGGGCTTATAAACAAGTGTTAGTCCCCCTCGCAGGGCGAGGTGGGACTAAACTTATCGTGCAGCCGAGGAGGGGCTTTAGTCCCGGGTGGAGCCACGACCCGGGACTAAAGCCCCTCGCGTGCCGCCTGCCGAGCACGGGCCTTTAGTCCCGGTGCGTGGCTCCAACCGGGACTAAAGACCCCCTTTAGTCCCGGTTGGAGCTCCGCACCGGGACTAAAGGCCCCTGCTTCCCGCCTTCTGGTCTGCCAAAAAAGGGCCTTTAGTCCCGGGTCGTGGCTCCACCCGGGACTAAAGGGGGTCTTTAGTCCCGGTTCGAGCCCCGAACTGGGACTAAAGATCCACCTATATAAGCGGGAGTTAGAAAAATTCCAACCCAAATCGCATTTCGTTTCTCTTCTTCTTCCGATCGTTCTACTGCCCGGCGCGGCACACCGACGACCTCGACGACGCCGTCAGGCTGCCCACCATCCTCCTCGCCGCCGCCTGCCGTCCTCCTCGCCGTTGCCATCGTCCTCCTCGCCGCCGCCGTCCTCCTCGCCGCCCGCCGCCGTCCTCCTCGCCGCGCGCCGTCGACACCTCCGGCCGGTAAGCCCCCCACCCCCTCCTCCCCAACACTCCGACCAGTAGAAGAAAAGAAGAAAAAGGAGAAGAAAAGAAGAAAAAGGAGAAGAAAATAAGAAAAAGGAGAAGAAAAGAAGAAAAAGGAGAAGAAAGGAAGAAAAAGGGAAGAAAGGAAGAAAAAGGAGAAGAAAGGAAGAAAAAGGAGAAGAAAGGAAGAAAAAGGGAAGGAGAAGAAAAGAAGAAAAAGGAGAAGAAAGGAAGAAAAAGGAGAGGAAAGGAAGAAAAAGGAGAAGATATTTTTTGTCATTTAATTCCTATTGTTATTAGGTTTGTGCTAGATTATTAGGGTTAGTAATAGTTAGAATTAGGTTAGGTTACAAGAAGAAGAAATATGAACAAAAATAAGAAAATAGGATTAGGAAAAAGGAAAATAAGAAGAGGAGGAGAAGAAAAGAAGAAAAAGGAGAATAAGAAGAGGAGGAGAGAAGAAGAAGAGGAAAAATAGAAGAAGAGGAGAAGTAGAAGAAGAGAAGTTGAAGAAGAAGCGGAGAAGAAAATAAGAAAGAAGAAGAAGAAGACATTTCTACGTATATAGATGCTATTGTATATGCTTAATTTTGCTATTGTATAGTGTTTATGCTTAAGTGTTAATATTATTTCTTAGATTATTGCTTAATTTTGATATTGTATATGCTTAAGTGTTAATAGTTTAATTTTGCTATTGTATATGCTTAAGTGTTAATAGTTTATTTTTAGCAAGAAAATTAATAGAACTACTTTATTTTTTTAGTTCATTTTACGATGCCTATCCCACATCATCGTCGTCGACTCGGCGGAGGACACCTGCTTGATCAGAGGGGCCCTGTCCGGGACTGGGCTCCGCCCGGCTGGTATTGGGAGGTGCTACCTTCCGGGGGCGGTAGGTTGGTGAGGAGCCAGCCCGTTGTTGACCCGATCTTTGTTTGGTGGCGGTCGCGTGGGCCAATGACGGTGCCGAGGCTTCCGGACACCGCAGAGGTGGTACGTCACCGTGTCAGCGAGGAGGATCAGCACGTCCGTCGCTACATGGTTGCGTTGGAGGGCAGGTTCGAGCATACCTGGCAGGTTCTTCGGGGATCTCACTGGAGCTATGATCCTGTGATGGTTTCTTCTCTTTGGGTATCCACCGCCCGCGACGATACCCGTCGGGCGCTACGGTTCTAGCTGTATCAGTGATGTTATATGTATGATAGTATTCGAGGAGTATTAGTGATAATATTCGACGATGTACAGACAAAAGAGATGATGTACTTTTGCTTATAATTGAATGCATGCTAATTTGAATACTACTTTATTTTACGATTTGGTTTTGCTTATTGAATGCTCAAATTGGAAACGTACTCCTACTTTGAATACTATGCAGAAATTTAGGAGTCCCGGGTGGAGCCACGACCCGGGACTAAAGTTGTTTTGGAACGGGGTTCCTGATAGAATAATTCTTTTTTGGTACAAAGTTCAACAAAGTCCTTTGACACTAGACAATGTGACATATAGAAGGGTAGATGAGATCAGGGAAAATAGGATCATTTTCTACACATCTAGAATGTCGCCATTTTGTTAAATCCTTAAAGGTTAAGAGAATCAGTTAGACATATTTTAGAGTTTAGGTTCTAGCCAAGACCTGGGACTAAAGGTCCTCCTATATAAAACGACACTTCGAAGTTTCCAACCCCTCTTATATAGTTTGTTAGTTTATTAGTTAATCAAATGTCCGTTTTTTGCAGAACTATGGATCCACATATCAGGAACCTCGAAGAGGAATAACTTCTCGAAGATATAATCAAAGACGGCCCCGACGTTGAACCAGCTGAATCTCCGTCGTCATATCTAAACCCCTCGGGATATGGAATGGAGGTCGACCGACACGAAGATGAAGCCGATGGGGCAGGAGATAGGTCCAATGACGGAGAAGGTGATAGCTCCACTGATGGAGAAGCCGGTGAAGAAATAATAAAGTCCGGCGAGGTATACATATGAAGTTCGACAATCACTTGTAATATGTGAAAAATATTGGAGATAGCTCTATATTGTATACATATACATTCATTTGACGAATGTTTCTCCCTCTTAGGCCTCCACATCGAGCAAAGCTACGAAACGAGGCCCGACTAGAAAGTTGGATGCACGGACGCATTACACCTTTGAGGTGATATTGCCTACGGGCGAACCCAAGCTTTCTAAGAATGCTGCTGACACATTCAAGAAGCAATGCAGAGTTCTCGTTAGGGATCACGTCCCGATCAGCGTTCGGGAGTGGAACAAGCGCAAAGGGGCAGCCGATGGTGACTATGTCACCGAAAGGTACAAAGATAATCTTTGGAATGATCCCATGTCACATTTCAACCTGCTAGAATGTGAGAATGAAGACGCCGCAGACAAACTGAGGGCCAAAGTCAAGCAGTGGACTCTAAAGAAGATGGTCGAACTGTTCCGTAACTAGAAGAAGAAGCTATGGAAAAACTATCTGAAGACAAAGAAAGTGCCAGTATTCGAGGGGTATCTAGCCAAGCAGGCGAATCACTGGAAGGCATTTCAAGAGTACAAGGAGTCAGAAGATGCCCAGGCATTATTAGAAAAGAACAAGATAAATGCCGACAAGAAGAAATATCACCACAAGCTAGGGCCAGGGGGCTATGAGACTGCCATCCCAAAGTGGGATAAGAAAGAGCAAGATCTGCTAGCTAAAGGCATCGTACCTGAACCACTCCGTGATGAGTGGGAATTGAGAGCAAGAAATTGGTTCCTTGCGAATGGTGGTTCGTACGACGAAGAAATAGGGGACCTCATCTCCAGTGACGGTCTTAGGATACCCAGGGAGAATTGGAAAAACATAGTGAAAGAAGGAGGGAAAAAGAAAGTTCACTGCATATAGAGAGAAAGATTTGCTCACACTGGTCCTCGGCAATGACGAACATGGAGGACGAACGCGAGGCTTCGGTCCTTCTTACCCGTGGTGGCTTGGGTTTGCCAGAGACCAAGACACTTACAGAAGCCGAGCGAGAGCAAAGAAGCGGCATCACGATGAGGAGAATGACAAGTTCAACCAGTTGCTTGCCAGGATTAACGAGCAACAGAAGCAGATTGATGAGCTTATAGGAGTAGCGCGCCAGGAAGATCGTGCACTTGATATTACCGGCGCCCCATCTAAGCGGAAAAGCAGCGTGGCTGAATCTGAGGCCCCGCCCGACGATGCACGAAGAATGATAGAGGGCGGTCCCGGCTACCCCGTGGATGGAATCAAGGAGTCAACATCATGTGAACTCCATCAGAAATTCAAGAACATATTCATGAAGGTGGCCGTCGGACAAGCTTTACCTTCTGGCCCTGATGCACGCTGGCATGGCCGTGAGATTCCAGCTGGCTTTGCTAAAGTCGGGGTGGATGAAATCATGACGGGGTTTCATGATATGGAGCTCGACATAGCTGGACCCGAAGATGAGAGGACACTCGGAGAAGTACTGGGTGGAGTCATCCTATGGGACAAGAACTACATCAAGCTTTCAGGCTCGGCCCCAAGGACAACACCGCCTCCGAGTCGTCGCAGGTCACCTACACCTCCATTACCTCCAAGCCCTCCACATGACGTCGGCCAGCACAACACGAGTCCATCTCGATCACTGCCGCCGGACTTGGGTCGTCCGTCTCCGCCGCCGCCCGCTCCGGATACTAAGTGGAAGCGTGCCACCAAGAACGCTCCGCCGACGATTTCTAAGCGATAGAGCCCCCCAAAGCGCAAACTGTCGCCCCTCCGAAAGGTACCTCATGCTAATCTTCCTATCAGACTTTATGATCGTACCCTCGAGGAAAACGCCAGGATAGCAAAGAAACATCATGATGCGCAGATGAAAAAGAAGGAACCCGAGCCCCGCCCGGAATACACCTAGAAGCAAATAGCATTTGCAAAATACTTCACGAACCTTCCATCACAGTATGACTTACACCATAAGCCTGATCACTATACACGCACATTGCAGAAGGAAGTGAAAAAGAGCAGATCACGTGCAAGTGCAAGTGGGAGCAAATCAAGTTCAACTACAAGCAAGAAAAAATCAGACGTTCCTCAGCTTGGACAACAGGCCAAACAGTCGATCCCACCCCTTAGGGTGTTACCCGAGAATGTCCCCCCTCCGGTGCAGGGGCAAGATTTGGAATTAGAAAAGAAGTGGGCGGATGAATGGGGTATCCCGGTTGAAGACATTCAGGCTTCCCAAGACGACAGGTTACCCAAGGCTGTGGTAGCCCCTAAGCCACAGTTTGTCATGGGAGCGCCTTTGGTCAGCAAAGATGATCTCCCAACAAATATGCGTTACTTGCATACATGGTACTTAAGTGAATCAAAGAATGGGAGAACGATGATCGTGGTGAGTGTCCCACGGGAGTACTACGGCCGCCCCGAAGAAATCCATATCGACTTTGATGAACTCTTCCAGATGTACAATGCCGACGCCCTCGACAAATCGCTTATGAGTTGCTATTCTCTGTAAGTTTTTCAATTCGTTGTCTACATATAACTTGTTTAGTTATTTCAATTCATTGTCTATATATAACTTGTACTCTATTGTGCAGAATGAAGATTCTGAATTGTAAAAGTAGGAACATCCTAAATATTGAGTTTATTGACCCAGATAAAATACATATAACGACGCTAACTGATAAACCCAAGGAGACGGAGGAAAACTTTCTAAGGTTTCTAACAGATCAAAATTTCTGTGACCACATACTGTTTCCATACAACTTCAGGTGAGGGTCTTTACTCTGTTGTGTCCGTTCACTTATAAGTGTAATTGATAAGTTACTGACACACACACACACACACACACACACACACACACACACACACACACACACACACATATATATATATATGCATGTGCAGCTTTCATTGGATTCTGTTGGACATTCAAATTGATAAGGGAAGAGTTGATGCCTTCGACCCATTATCGAGACCCTTGGAACAGTTCCAAAGCCTGCAGGACATGCTCCAAGGGTAATTTCAATCATTCTTGCGCTCTATCGGTCTCTTTCGATGATTTTCTGATATACCAATTAATGAAAAACTTAGCAAATCATTATCCTTGTCGGGCAGGGTTTGGAAGTGGTTCAAGTACGTGACTCCCGGTATCGAGCCTGAGAAGCTGACCTTTAGAGCGGCTCAGGTAAGTAGTAGTATGATATACTTCTATTTTCAATATATTTATGATGCTAGATTATTATTTTGATTATATATATTCTATTCTCGTAAAGTGTGAACAGCAGCCACGGGGGACGCATCTATGCGGATACTATGTTTGCGAGACCATTCGCACGTTTACCTCTGAGCACAAGGATCACAGATTCGACGTAAGCAATGAACATTCACACCTCTATTTTTACCCGTCATTCTTTGTTATCATGATTGATATTCATATTCATCTCCTCTTCTTATATAGTACACGGCCATAAGGGAGAAGGTCCTACCAGAGCAACGCGCGATTGCTGTTGCAGAGGAGCTTGCGACCTTTCTGATGACGGAAGCTATAGATGACAAAGGACGATTTAGTGTAGCTAGGGGCCATTACTGATGTTCGTCCATGTAATCGAATAGACGGGCTCTAGTCCCGATAATTCAGATCTCCATATAATTGTATATATATGCTCGCTTGTAAGATAAGTTAATCTTATATATATATGCATAATTATTTCTATTTAGAATTATATGAAAACTAATTCCCGAACACCAAACGAGGCATCACGTTAATCTCCCGAACACCTAAACCCTAAAACCCAAAAATAAACAAAATCTGAAACTCTTTAGTCCCGGTCCGTGTAAAGAACCGGGACTAAAGGGCCTGCCCCTGAGGGCGCTCCGAGGCGCCCACGTGGAGCACCTTTAGTCCCGGCTTGGAACAGGGCCGGGACTAAAGGTTAGGCCTTTAGTCCCGCCCCTTTAGTCCCGGTTGGTGAACCGGGACTAAAGCCCCTTACGGGCCGGAGCTATAGGCCCTGTCCCCACTAGTGCATGGACTTTGATAGATGCGATTAGTACTATATATATGAGGATAGATCCTACGCTCTGAACAATCTCTCTGTACCAATTGTTTCTTCGCAATTTGTGCACGTGCTATGTCCCAATCTAGCTCTAGTTCGTCAGGTGATCACGATGCCATGGATGAAGACATTGACGACCTAGTCGAGGTCTACACAATGGAAGACTTCATGGCCGAGCAAGAAATTCTAGACGTACTTACTCAGCACATTGGAGAGAAGTTGAAGGTCATGCTTGAACAAAGTGTTGACTCGTTACATCGCCGAAGTGGTCCTAGGAGGTTCATACCTAGGAATCATGCAGAGGGACACAACCGACTCGTTGCTAATTATTTCCCTGAAAATCCCCTCTACACTGAGCAGATGTTCTGTAGAAGATTTCGGATGAGAAAACCCCTTTTCCTACGAATTGTAAGTGCTCTTGGCGATTGGTCCTCATATTTTACTAACAGGGTAAATGCTACTAATTGTGAAGGGCTCTCGCCACTCCAGAAGTGTACAACGGCTATTCGTATGCTTGCCTATGGGACCTCGGCTGACCAGCTTGATGAGGTGCTAAGTATTGGCGCAAGCACATCATTAGAGTGTTTGGGTTATTTTGCGAAAGGCGTGATTGCTAAGTTTGGCGAAGAGTATTTCCGGCCTCCTTCAGTAGACGAACTTGAACATTTACTGCAAATTGGCGAGTCGCGTGGCTTCCCAGGCATGATAGAAAGCATAGATTGTATGCATTGGCAGTGGAAGAATTGTTCAGTTGCATGGAGGGGTCAATTTACTCATGGTGATCATGGTGTCCCAACTATGATACTTGAAGCGGTTGCTTCACATGACCTTCGGATATGGCATGCTTATTTTGGTGTCGCTGGGTCCAACAACGACATCAATGTTCAGAATCGGTCGACATTGTTCACCAATACTTTGAAAGGAGAAACTCCTAGGGTGCAATTTAATGTCAATGGGAGACAATATAACTCAAGTTACTATCTCGTTGATGGAGTATATCCAGAATGGGCTATCTTCGTAAAGACAATACCACTTCCTCAAAGTGAAAAGGATAAATTATTTGCAAAGCGTCAAGAAGGAGCGAGGAAGGATGTGGAGAGGGCTTTTGGGGCATTGCAAGCTCGCTTCAATATTGTTCGTCGTCCGGCACGACTGTGGAAACGGAAAGCCATCGAAGATATCATGAAAGCTTGCGTCAGACTTCACAATATGATAGTTGAGGATGAACGAGAAACCTTTCACGTTCCACTCGACTTGAATAATGACGCGGGGTCATCATTTGCTCTACCACCTGAAGTCATCGTTGGTCCACACGTCACGTTCACAGACTACCTATAAAGAAGTTCCGCTATTCAAGACCGCCAAACGCATCTCCAGCTGAAGGATGATCTAGTCAACAATATTTGGCAACGTTTTGGCAGTGAATAATATTTACGATTACTTGAAATACATTTGTATGATGCAATTTGTGTTATTATAGTTACCTATTTGAACTATAAATTTTTTCTATAGCTTACATCAAATCATTAATTATATTTAACAATGCCACAAGCTTTATTTTGTTATGCATGTCCGACATATTTGTGCAGCTGCCAATGCAAATTTCCTTCGTGCAATTCAATTTTACTCACGTACTTAGCGGATGTGTAAAGCTGACACAAAAGAGTCTACAAATATGCTGCTACAACACATCACCATATTTTTAGTCATTTGAGATAAAGCTAGGAGATAACCATTGTATATTATCCTGCTCCCTCCGTTCCTAAATATAAATCTTTTTAGTAATTTCATAAGGGGACTACATACAAAGTAAAATGAATGAATCTACACTCTAAAGTATGACTATATACATTCATATGTAGCCTCTACTAGAACCTCTAAAAAGACTTATATTTAAGAATGGGGGAGTACGTTTTTATTGTCTTATCTTGTCTATGTGGCAGACTTAAGATAAGATATCTTATCGACCATTGTACATGTCCTTAAAAAAAGGAATTTGACAGAGTGTGGGTAGGAGATTTCAGGAGAAGCTGGGAGGGGGACGACTCTTGGCCCTAAGATCTACGTGACACGGTGAAACTGTGCAATTATACGATCAAGAACACGCTTAGAATGCTTGGCCAAACCGATTCGAGAGTACAA
This sequence comes from Hordeum vulgare subsp. vulgare, assembly GCF_904849725.1. NCBI lineage: Eukaryota > Viridiplantae > Streptophyta > Magnoliopsida > Poales > Poaceae > Hordeum > Hordeum vulgare. Next base: position 19,277,381 of record NC_058523.1, read on the forward strand.
ACTGAACCAGGAACACGCACTCGATCGAGTCTCACACGATTCACAGCATCAGCCATGCATTCTTAGCCAAAGCACTGCTCCGACGGCAACGGGCCCGGGATCGACCCCTGCTGGAAGAACTGCAGCCCGAACACGGCGGCGATGGCGACGACGGTGAGGTACGCGACGCCCTCGGCGGCGCCGAGGAGGCCGTAGGGCCCTGCCGGGAGGCCCGACCCGGTGCGCACCTTGGTGGTGAGCGACCAGCCGACGATGCCCGCCACCACGAGGTAGCTGACGCCCTCCGCCGCGCCGAGCGAGCCGCCGGGGCCCGGCGGCAGGCCGCAGCCCGTCGCCTTGAGCGTGTAGAGGGACCACGCCACGGTGGCGCACGACGCGAGCCCGGCCGCCCCCGCGGCCAGCTCCACGGTGCTGTTGCCGCCGCCGCTGCTCTCCGCCATGCACGTGACTGGCTGCCGGCGACGGAGGAGGAGGAGGGTGGAGCTGCCGCGGCGGGCGGGGTTGAGAGTTGTTGTCGTGGATGCCGCCGTGGCGGTGGCGGTGGCTGGCATGATGGGCCTCAGGGCTAGCGACGCCATGGCTGCCTTGGTTTCTGGCTGGACGAGGAGAGCTGGTAGAGCTAGACCGGTGGAAGCGATGGGGTTATCCGCTTATCCTCTCGTGGGGAGCTGCTGGTTAAGACCATGAACGTATCGCGTGCATCGGGGCTTCATCCCAACTCTAGTTGAATGATCTTTACTTAAAAAGGTCGCCGCTTTATATATAAAGCAACCATTATCAATAATTTGATACAAACGCGCGCCATCATACATAACATAGGCATTGAGCACAACAACATCACCCGTGTAACACTACAAGAGCAACCGGGGTCCTTCACCGTGAACACGCCACCACGAAGAGATTAAGCCGCATACAACGGACTGCGGGCTTTAAGGCAACACATTGAGAAAGACTGCGACTTCGGAGCGTCGTCACCGTCCGCTTCAAGGATCAGAGTTTTCCTTCGAACAACACGATGGGCAATGAGAGCTGCAACGATGTCTTGAATAAGGAACGAGCTTCCCGCCACCGGTCTGTCCGAAGGTAGAACAAGTTTTCACCCCGACCAACACTCACCGCCATCGAACACCACACCCCAGCTAGGACGCCGCCCTACACGGTCATGGCCACCGGGCAGCACCGAGCTACGGGCTCTGCCCATGAGCACCGTTCTCCCACCACCAGGGCCGCCGCCTTGGCATCCAAGACTCTGACACCAGCCCAATCGAAACCCGCCGCTACACCAAACAAAGAGACGAGCGGAAATTGATTACCTTCTGAGAAATTGCATTGAGGAATGCACATAGCTTCACAATGGGTACTCGAACATTTTTCGGTAGAATCCCCCTTAATGCAACCGAAAGTAACTACAACATAATCACGTGACAGTCATGAGACTTTAGGTTTTAGAATCTTTTCTCTGCCATATTTATTATTTCCTTTATATTCGACGAGAAGTCAGATGTGACCTTCATACTGCTCAGGCATTTAAAAAGGATTTTCTTCTCTTCTTTGATAAGAGCGTAGCTGACAGGACCTTGATACTGCTTTGGTGCATGTCGTCTTTTTTGTTCATACGTTGTTGGTTTTGCCATGCCTCCGGTGTATATTTTGTCTTCCCATACATGCTCAAAAAGCCTAGCAGGTTCACACAAAGATTCATCGTCACGTGCATCACGTCGATTGCAGAGCGGACCTCTAGGCTTTTCAATAAGGTAGCTCCCAAAATATAAATTTCTTCTTTCATATGGGTGCGTGTCCGTTAGCGTCATTCGGAATAAATTGTTCTCGAGGGCGCTTTCCAAAGATTACTTTTAAATCCTTGATCATATCAAATATATCATCACTAATACGGTGGCCAGGCTTTTAAATCCTTTGAAATGCTTGCCTTTCCTTCTTAAGAGATGCCTGATCAGAAGAAACTGACGATGTCCCGGGTACACATTCTTCTTACATTTATCCAAATATATACTTACAGTATCATCTAAACAGTGCATGCATTCATTCTATCCCTTGTTTGTTTGTCCTGAAAGGTTATTAAGAGCAGGCAAATCATTGATGGTTACAAACAACAACACTCGTAGGTCAACTTCCTCCTATTTATGCTCATTCCACACACATATACCTTTTCTATCCCCAACTATAAAATTATTCAACTAATGGTCTTAGGTACCCATCAATGTCGTTGTCGGGTTGCTTAGGGCCTTGGATGAGCAATGTCATCATAATAAACTTTCGCTTCATGCACAACAAAGAAGGAAGGTTATAGATACATAGAGTCACATGCTAGGTGTGTTGGGGAACGTTGCATGGGAAACAAAAATTTTCCAACGCACACGAAGACCTATTATGGTGATGTCCATCTACGAGAAGAGATTAGATCTACGTACCCTTGTAGATCGCTAAGCGGGAAGCGTTAAGAAACGCGGTTGATGTAGTGGTACAGCTTCGTGATTCAAATCACCGTCGTCCCACGATCCGTCCCATGAACGGTTCCGATCTAGCGCTGAGCAGACGACATCTCCGCGTTCAGCACACGTACAGCTCAATGACGATCTCGGCCTTCTTGATCCAGCAAGAAAGATGGAGAAGTAGATGAGTTCTCCGGCAGCGTGACGGCGCTCCGGTGGTGGTGATGATCTACTCCTGCAGGGCTCCGCCCGAGCTCCGCAGAAATCCGATCTAGAGGTAAAACTATGTGGAATAGGCTAGAGTTGCACGTGGCAAAGTTGTGTCTCAAAAAGCCCTAAACCACCAATATATATAGGAGGAGGGGTGGGACTAGCCTTGGGGCATAAGGGCCCCAAGGGTGCGCCGGCCGCAAGGGTGGATGAGGACTCCTCCTCCAATTCGGTTTGGGAAGGAGGAGTCCTCCTCTTCCTTCCCACCTCCTTTCCTTTTTTTTCTTCTTTCCTTTGGTATTTTTGCTTGTGGCGCCATATCCCTCTTGGGCTGACTCCACCAGCCCACTAAGGACTTGGTATGCCACTCTAAGGCCATAGGCTCACTCCCGGGTGGGTGGGCCCCTCCCAGTGAACACCCGGAACCCATTCGTCACTCCCGGTACACTGCCGGTAATGCCCGAAACCTTCCGGTGACCAAATGCAACCATCCTATATATCAATCTTCATTTCCGGATCATTCCGAAAACCCTCGTGACGTCCGTGCTCTCATCCGGGACTCTGAACAATATTTGGTAACCACACATATAACTCAACTATACTAAAACATCATCGAACCTTAAGTGTGCAGACCCTGCGGGTTCGAGAACTATGTAGACATGACCCGAGACACTCCTTGGTCAATATCCAATAGCGGGACCTAGATGCCCATATCGGATCCTACATATTCTCCGAAGGTCTTATCGGTTAAACCTCAGTGTCAAGGATTCATATAATCTCGTATGTCATTCCCTTTGTCCTTGGGTATGTTACTTGCCCGAGATTCGATCGTCGGTATCCGCATACCTATTTCAATCTCGTTACCGGCAAGTCTCTTTACTCATTCTGTAATACAAGATCTCGTGACTTACACTTAGTCACATTGCTTGCAAGGCTTGTGTGTGATGTTGTATTACCGAGTGGGCCTCGAGATACCTCTCCGTCACACAGAGTGACAAATCCCAGTCTTGATCCATACTAACTCAACGGACACCTTCGGAGATACATGTACAGCACCTTTATAGTCACCCAGTTACGTTGCGATGTTTGATACACACAAGGTATTCCTCCGGTGCCAGTGAGTTATATGATCTCATGGTCATAGGAATAAATACTTGACACGCAGAAAACAATAGCAATAAAATGACACGATCAATATGCTACGTTCGTAGTTTGGGTCTAGTCCATCACATGATTCTCCTAATGATGTGACCCATTTATCAAGTGACAACACTTGCATATAGTCAGAAAACCTTGACTATCATTGATCAACTGGCTAGCCAACTAGAGGCTTGCTAGGGACATTGTTTTGTCTATGTATCCACACATGTATCTATGTTTTCATTCAATACAATTATAGCATGGATAATAAATGATTATCTTTTAACATGAAATATAATAATAACTATTTTATCATTGCCTCTAGGGCATATTTCCAACAAGGTGCTATGACTGTAGCTCTGCTCCCCAAAAGGATTAATGTCATTTTACTTAAGGCAAAGCATAAGTTCCTTGTGTCAACTACAAAGTCCTCTCTCAGCTTTTCTCCACTGCGACCCATTAGTGGGTACTCTCAACATCACATCTTTCTTACGGTCTTCTTTGTGCCACCGCAACAACTTCACATCCTCTTTGTTTTGGAACAAACATTTCAATCGTGGTATTATAGGAGCGTTCCACATCACCTTGGCAGGAACCCTCTTCTTGGACGCTCGCCCTCAACATCACCAGGGTCATCACGGTTAATCTTATAGTGTAATGCACCGCATACCGGGCATGCATTCCAATTCTCGTACTCCTCACATTGGTAGAGGCTGTAGTCATTAGGGCATGCATGTATCTTCTGCACCTCTAATCCTAAAGGGCAGAAAATCTGCTTTGCTTCGTATGTACTGGCGGACAATTCGTTATCCTTTGGAAGCATCTTCTTTAATATTTCCAGCAACTTCTTAAATCCCTTGTCTGCCTTCCGTTGCAGCAATTCCAATGTGTTACCCAACTTTTTCTTGTCATCTTTGCAATTTGGGTACAACAAAATTTTGTGATCTTCTAACATGCGCTCCAACTTCAACCTCTCCTTTTTCACTTTCGCAGTTCTCTATGCATCAACAATGGCCCGACCAAAATCATCAGCGGGCTCATTTGATGCCTCTTCTTTAGATTCCCCCACTATATTACCATCGTCTTTAGGGAACCTAGGATAGTTGTCATCATCCTCTTCTTCTTCATTGTCTTCCATTATAACCCCTCTTTCTCCGTGCTTTGTCCAACAGTTATAGCCAGACATGAAAGCGGACTGAAGTATGTGGCCGTGAAGGATTTTTTAGGTAGAGTAATCCTTATTATTTTAACAGACACCACATGGACAACACATAAAACCATTCCTCTTGTTTGCCTCAGCCACACACATAAAATTATGGAGGCCATTAATGAACTCGGGAGAGCGTCGATCATCATATATCCATTGCCGACTCATCTTCATTACACAATATCGAAGTGACCAAATTAATACAAGTTCATCACAATAAAACCGAAGTAGAGTAGTTACCAAATATTATTATTGCAAAAATATATACATAAAGTTCATACATACTTCTCATAAAACAACATACAACTATCTAAAACATTTAGATGCAACAACAAAGGAAATCAAAATCACAACTAAGATAATAATTGATCCAACAACATAATGATATCAAGCCTCTTTATTAATGACATATTTTCTAATCTCTTCAAGTGCATTGCATCCGTCTTGATCTTGTGATCATCAACGACATTGGAAACATACAACTACAATATCATCTTCTCTTCTTCATTTCTTTTCAATTTTTCTTTCAAAACATTATTTTCTTTTTAACTAAATTTAACTTCTCGACAAGAGGGTCGGTTCCAATTTCTGGTTCACGTACCTCCTAGATAAAAATATCTATGTCAACTTGATGGACATAATTATCATAAATACGAAGTGAAACAAAAAGGATAAGAACAAGAGGCTCATGAAGGTGGTGCCGGCGACGGGGTGGCGCAGGCGATCGACGGCGGCGAGGACGGGGACGGTAAGACATTAAGTAAACCACGTCAACACCTATGCAAACTAAGAAGTTAATATGAGCTCATATTGCATATAAATCAAATAAAACTCTCACATAATTACTCCCAAACTAAAATCCACAAATCATTATACTTATAGAGCATGAAACAAGCTAAACTAGCAATGGGAGATGAAAGGACGAAATTGTTAATATTTTAGAACCTTTGGATAGATGGGGTGCCACTAATCTCAACAAATCTTGGCAAAAATGGAGGATCAACTCGTGATTGGGGAAGGAAACCGAGAGGAGAGAAAGCTAGCTTGGACTCGGGTTGGACGAAAGAGCTTTATATAGGAAAGACTTTAGTCTCGGTTGGATATATCAATTGGTACTAAAGGTCTATCTTTAGTCCCGGTTGGTGATACTAGCCAAGACTAAAGGGGCTCATAGGGCCCCAGCCTGCCGCAACCCCGAACCCTTAGTCCCGTCTCGTAGGGGACTAAGGGTGTGTTTGGTTGGAGGGATAGGCTAGGGTGGTTGTGGGTATCCCCAACCAGGTGGCTGGGATAGCCCTTTTTTTGTTTGGTTGGGAGGGTGGGGTTATCCCTTTTTTTGTTTGGTTGGGAGGATGGGATCCCAGCCGCGCTGGCCTCCTGCTGCCGGCCTCCTGCCGCCGGCCGCCCTGGCCGCCTCCCGCGCTAGCCGCCCTGCCGCGCCGTCCGCCTCCCGCGCCGTCCGCCTCCCGCGCCGGCCGCCCTGGCCTCCTCCCGCGTCGGCCGCCCTGCCGCGCCGGCCTGGCCCGGGATCGAGAGGAGTGGCGCGACGCGTGCAGAGTGGTTGCCACCACCCGCCCATTTTTTGCGGTTGACCACGTCCCTTTTTTGGTGAATATTCCCAGCATCTGATTGCCTCTATCCCTCCTCGCCCCAGATCCAAACGCATGGCAACCACAGAAAAAAGTGGTTATCCCTATCCCTGGGAGGATATCCTTGCAACCAAACACACCCTAAAGGTCCCATTTAAACCGGGACTAATTCTGGCCGTGCCCCCGTCCGCTCCTAGCCATTGAAACCGGGACTAATGCCCACATTAGTTCCGGGCCCAAACCCGTCCGGTACTAGAACTCCGGACAAAATGTCATTTTTCTACTAGTGTTACATGCTATAGTAAGAAAAGAAGACACGCACAAAAATGATAGAAGCCAAAGAGGTGTGTAATGGTCGACAAAGATGAGATCTGATTGCCTAAGGTGGTAGAAAAATTAGCTCAACATCCATGCTCATAAACCTCCACTCATGTGTCGAGATATATCTTTCATTCCGTAGCAATGTATGGGTCCTTCCGGTTCAAGATTTAGATTGCACATGGTGTCTTAGTTTCTCGTCTCATTGAGAAGTTCTCAACATCTGGCAATATTTAACTATGCTTGCCCTTTGTTCAGTTTATTCACCACCGCAATGATATTGCCAAAGCTATCAAGTTATGAATCCTTTATTCTTAAATAACTATAACCCACTAGTTGATTTTTCTCAGGGCCGGCCCTGAGGGGGGGGGGGGGCAGAGGGGGCGGCCGCCCCGGGCCCCCGAGTATCAAGGGGCCCCCGATGGACTGGTTTCCTATAGGTGGGTAACAACCCTTGTAACAGATCCGTAAATTTCTCAAAAAAAAAGAAGGAATGGTTGTTACAGATCGATTACTTCTCATCCATTGTAGGATCGTATGGAAAAGATTTATTACTTCCGTGCTTCCCGCACGCGCATGACGAAGTTTTCTCGGCTTCTACTCCTTCTCTTTCCCAACAGGCAACAAATCAGCCATGCCAAGGTCAACGGCACCACGCCTGTGTCGTCTAATTGCAATTTCTTTTGTTGGACACGATAATGGAAGAAGGTATTGCGATTTTTCAGATTCCCATTAACCTCCTATTCAACGCAAATCATCTAGTTTTTATACTATTGTTAGATCTTGCATTCGTCTGTCAAAATCATCCTCTTACATATCTCTTTCCCACACTCCGGTTTCTTGTGTTGATTGGGATTAGAAAAGAGGAAATCGGATGTTTGTTCGTGACTCCTAGGCAGCAGCAAAGTCTTGCAATTTTTATTTTTATAGTCATCCAGGTACCTTGTTCCCTACAATTCTTAGCATTATTATTCTTTTAGCAGTCTTCTTAATTTCTTGTTTTATACGTCTGCGTGCTAATTAGCAAGATTGCCAGTATCCATATGGTAAGGACAAAAGCAAGCATTGTGTTGTATTCGAGAAAAGAAAGGATTGTTTTGTTTATGTCCCTGAAGGAGATATTTTTCAGAACATAAATTAGTACTTCTACAACTCGGAATTCAAAGGAATTAGCTTTAGTTACTGTTGAATAACAATCTAGCAAAAATATATATGATGAGAATATATTGAGTAATCACGATAGTGCTACTGATTCACCAAATAAAACAAAAATATAGGTATCGATTGACAACTTTTACTGTGAATATTTATGACCCTGATTATTTTGATAGTTGAGATGACAATGCAACATAAGATTAGTGTCCTGAGTATTTATTTGCAACCAAAATATAAAACAAATACTCCAAATTTTATATGGTTTTAGGGCCCTTTTATGTTGTCTTGCCCGGGGCCCCTGAAATCTCAGGACCGGTCCTGATTTTTCTCTTCATGCAATAATGCCACATCATCAAGTCATGCATGGAGTCATAAGTTACTTTTTTCATTAATCTCTTCATGCAAAACATACCACCTCATGCATCATTTTTTCCCAAGGAATTAAGTCATGCAAGAAAGTTTTATATTGGTTTTTTGCATTAATTTTAGTCTTCTACCATTTATTCATATATTTCTTAACAAGGTTCACGCTCCAACGCGTGGGCATCGTCTAGTATATTGTATGTGGTGTCATTTTCATGATCAAATCTTCTACAAAACTGTGCATGAGGAGTTTGGGGGTAACTCCTCCGAAACGGTAAACACGGTTCGAAATGGTGATCTCGTCGATTGTTTTGTCACAAAAGGATGTGCATCTCAGCTGAATCTCGATAATAAACACCTTACATTTTCTTCTTCTATTCGGGAACCATTAATTTAATCGGAAACCATTAATTTATTGAGTTACCAAAGAAGTACGACCGGTACTACCTCCGTTCAAGTGTATAGGGCATGCGCGTAGTTCTAGGTTGTCAATTTAATTAGCTAAATATATATTATATGTGATAAAAATTACATATTCAGAAACTACATTCCCACATGAATCTAATGGTATATTATTTATTACATATAATATATATTTAGCTAGTTAAATTGATAACCTAGAACTACGCGCATGCCCTATACACTTGGACGGAGGTAGTACCATGTTTTAAATAAGATTTTTTATTTGTTTATGGACCATTAATTTATCGTCATACCATAGATTGATCTGATTCATTGGGTCATCAAAGAATGACCCTGAAAGTCATACCATAGATTGATCTGATTCATTGGGTCATTAAAGAATGACCCTGAAAATCAGTAAGGGTTGGAAAACCGAGTAAAATCAATGGAGATGGAAGGACGAACGAACAGGCGACGGGGACAAAATTGAACCTGAAACGTAACCTTACTTTCCTCAAACTAGTAAGTATGCACGTGCAACGCACGTCTCGATCAAATCAGTGTGTGAAATTCATGTGGTATTGAATTCTGAATTCGGTTTAAGATTAATTAACTTTCATGTAACAAAGTTATCCTGCTTAAAATGAAGCTTACTATGTACTACCCCCTTCGTTTACAAAAAAGATCAGTACAGAGGGAGTTATGTTTACAACAACACGTGAAAAATAGTGATAATTTCATGTAATAGCAACTATGAAAACCATAGAGTTTCGAATAACAAAAAAGAATGATAAAAAGTGCCTGTATAAAGCAATACACTTCTATATGATCGTGGAACAAAGTAAACATATTTGCAATCTTTAATCTTGACACATAGCGTTGGCCTTGCTTTACAGGTGTTGTGCGGGTCATCTTCCTGATTACGAACATTTGGTTTGAGGACTAAGGCCTTCAACTCTTCACCCCAAACCTTTTGCTTTAGTAAATAATCTGCGAATGAAAAGACTAAATTAGATTGATAAAATCAAACTACATAAAGAAAACACCAGAACAATCAAATGTGTCATCCAAAGATAAGTGCTTACTTAATAAATCAATTTTGATTTCTGTATGACTAAAATCAAATATAATCCAGATGGATCTAAGATATAATACAAAAGAGAACTGGTTTACATAGTAGGTTGAAGATTTTAAGAAAAAAATCTATTTTCATAGCAGGTGTGTTTGCAAACCAAATGATTTGTACTGCGATTAAACTTGCCTTGAACATCCTTGGTTCAGTTCATGCGGCAATGGCACATCCACAACCCTTTATGTCGGATGCTCAACTACACAGGTTTGCAGATCAGTTTTATATCCTTCTTTCCGAGGGTAGCAAATATGCACATGATTCAACATTTTAGTGGATCAAGAGCTTTCCTATGTGAGATTGAGAAAACAAAAGAAAGAATAGATTGAGAGGGAGATAGATGTTAAGGAGCAGACCGGTGTGGGGGAGACAGGAGGGCGTCTCTGGCAGCAGGGAGGTGAACGACGGCAGGGAGGAGACCGATGCTCCGCGTGCACGGCCTAGTTTTCCAGTGACCAACCACCCCACATGCGTCCATGTCCCCAGCGACAACGACTTGACAAAGGATGGAGCGGTTGATCTCCTGTCGGTGTCACACGCAAAACTCAATCGCGGAAAGAATCAGGACGGAAAGTTGTAGTTTAAGGACTCGTTCGGTAATTCACGAGCTTCTTAAAATTTAAGAATCTACGGAGCATCTGTGCAGCCGCTCCTCAAATTTGAACTACAACTTTGTCTGCTCCGGGAGCGGAGCCGAGGGATGGTGAAAGGGCCCTAAATAGTAGAGTAACTTAATAAAACATCCGACCAACCAACACAACACTTCTAGTTTCACTTCGAGAGGCATCATCTTTCATAGCATTTGTAGAGTATGTCCATGCAAGGGCAAAATGATAAGTAAAAAAGCTCAATAACATCATACCTTCTTTGAGCAGGTCTTTGAGATAATTCCAATGATGCCCTCTAAAGTCATGAAGAGGAAAATAGGTTCACCTCTTTCCCAAAGATATCACACTTGTACTCCTTTTCTAGAGTAGCAGCAAGAACAGTGACCCTATTGCAACCGACCATTGAAGAGCAAGGACAGTTGCCCTTGCATCAACATCCTATACATAAAAAAGAGCAAACATACATAAGTGCTTAGTGCATTGCTGCATGTCTTCACACCAAATCGATAGTTGGGAAGTGTTCAAAATACCATACCCAGTAAACAACAAGGCTAGTATTGATGTCAGCACCATTTCTTTTCCCTGAACATACAGTCTCTGAACGGACCGGCCATTCCCTTCGGGCATACAACAATGAAGTTGTTGTTCTTTGGGAAATCAAGGTCATGCAATTGCAAATGTGCAAGAAATCCATGAGATAAACCAAGAATACTGTTTGGTTTCATGTGCGAGAAGATTTTATCATAGTTGTCTGCCTGCAGAAAGTAGATGAAAACTTCAGTTACAAGGATAGAATAAAGTCATGGCGGAACTCGACAAATGTATCATGCAGTGAATGATTCATATATGCTCTAGACAGATTAAACCAACATGATGCAAGGAAACATCATCCTGAAACTGACCTTGATCTAAACAAACACTTGACTAAAGAAAGCCTGAAATCATGCAGAAAGCCAGTGCTTATGATGCGCACCTATGTAAAATCTGAGATCAATTGGTACTATTAATGGTATGGATCAGGGATTTAGGTAATAATACAGTGAGAGACCAGAATAGCTAATCATGTATCATCATCATGTGTGTTCATAGGATCTGTTTTGGAGATTTATAAATACAACCGCAGATCTTTATGTAAGCTATTGATCTAACAGCAAGGACAATAAAATAAAAAGATGCAATGTGGCCGAAAATGGGCTGCGACAAATACAAATCCACCTACATTCTGCTAGATCATCCCTATCTCCATTACCCTACATAAGACAACATAGCACGTATATTAGCTTATACTAATAATTTGTGCCACAAATACTGAATTAAATGCTTCACATAGATCGCTGCAAACATAGTAGATTCAGTATCGTCTAAATAATTACAACATTTATAACCTAGAACTAATTGCGGAATAAAGGTTTACCACTTCTTAGTAATGAGATCACACATGTTTAATCAAAGCAAAGCATCCTCCGTTAGGAACATTGTGAAATAGCACCTCATTCCATCAAAATAATGAGATAATAAGAGAACTGCTTGACATACATAAATAAGCAAAATGGCACCATTTTTTCTTTCTTTATGATATGTTATATAAAATATGAATATATTAACTTCTATAAAGATGGCGGGTATCCATTCGCCGTTGGTTCATATCTCAATCAAACGGGTTCACATTCCTCTTACACTCTTGGCACAACCTTTCCCTCGATGTACCACGTAATATGTGAAAACCTAAAGACTTGAGATAACAAAAACAAGATTGTGGATTGTCATGATGACAAAATCCATGATATGCGAGCCCAGCCAAGTATGAAGAACAGGCACTAGAGTGGACACAACGAAGAAGTAAAGCCATTCTACCATATCACCAAAAAAAGGAAAAACAAAATATAAGCCTCCTCTGTACAACAGGTTGCCGGCATGTGTTCACCAATACTCTGGTGCCAACATTTTTTTCATCCATCACCTATAGATCACCTTCACTGCAGGTCTTACATTTGGATGATGGAACCTTCACTGTAGGTCTTACATTTGGATGATGGAACCATGTACAGATGTGAAATGCTCCACTTTCCAAACCATTCTTACTACCAAATATGGCATAGTCACGTTGCAATAATATATGGCATACGCTATAAGCTTTACTACTGAACCATTAAGTATCGCCAACATATCATAATTAGAGCATAGGATCACTCAACTGAAAACATCTAGCCGATTCGTACCCACACGTGAATCAGGTGAGTGAACATGTAAAGAAAATATGAGAAGAATTGTACCCAAATCATTAGAAGCGTTTGCAGCATTTCCACCATCCGCCTGCATATGCTCCTTACTCCCGTCACCATCCGCCTCCTCTGCTGCAGCATTATCCTCCTCCCTTATTCAACCCCAGCATTGCCACCGTCTTCCTCTTCCACCTCAGCAGTACCAGCAGTCCAGCACCATCACCATTAGCACTAAACAAACCCTCGTCGCCTCCTCCTCACCCGGCGCCGCCAAGGAGCGCCTCATCCACCCGGATCAGCGGGTCCATGATGCCATACACCAGCGCCTCATCGACCCGGGTCAGCGCATCCATGATGCCATACACCTTGGTGTTGAGCTCCGTGGGGAGCCCTACCCTCCTTCTGGCAGTGGCGCCCATGCACCAGTGCCTACCCCCGGTCCTCGCCTCCCAGCGCTGCATTGCCCCGAACTCGGATACGAGCGCCTCATACATCTGCTTGCACTCGGCGACTGCCCTCCCCCTGTGCCTCGAGGGCACCCATCCGGCCTCGAAGAAGGCGATGTTCTCCGCCTCGAATTGTCCGGATCTTGTCAGGGGCATCGGCCATGAGGAAGAAAGGAGGCGGCGGCGAGCCGGGACTACGGGGCGGATGAGATACGAGATTTGGCGACGACGAGCTGGGACTGCAGGGCGGGTGAGATATGGGATTCGGTGGCGGCGCTCGATGGGGAGAGGTTTGGGGGAGGAATTGACGAAGGACGCGGGCGTGGACGACGCTCAGTGTGTGGTTCGCCCGATGTAAAATATCTGGTGGAGCCCGGGGCGTCCTTTGGCGGCAGAGCGTCGTCCGCTCCAGGCAATTACTATGTGCACATCTAACTTGGGATTAGAATAATCTAGATGGTTAGATCTAATTAAGTAGGGTGATCTGATGGTGTTGCATTCTTGTGTATGTTTTATGGGGTGTCCCTAAGAAAGAAAATGTTGGCTTGTTTTTTTTTTTTTTACGGGAACGCGAGCATTCCATTAAGACACATCAATATCGCTGGTCACAAGACTAGTTACAAAGTTCGGGAAAGCCGACAGCCACAAAGATTGATCAGACTGTCGGTTCCTCATACCCAACGCTGCTAAAGAATGAGCAGGCTTATTAGTATAGAATAGTCAGGGAAGTAGTGTAGAGATTTATGGAAACGTTTTCAAAGCATGAACTGGGCCGCACCAGGCCCAAAACAGAAGACGGCCCATCACCATCTTCGCCCAAGCAAACGGGCCCTACGATGAATGATTACGCACGCAGACCAGACGCGCCGCCGTCATCCCTCGCTCGGCCCACTCGCCGACCCCCACTGCCTGCGGCCACATCTCCGGCGAGAGGCACGGAGGTCGCCGGTCCCGGCCATGCGGGTGCTCCCGCTGGCCCTCGCCGCCGCCATCTTCTCCGGCGCCACCGCCATCCTCATCTACATCTCGGGCCTCTCCTCATGTAACGCACTCCACTCTCCCCCTTCCCTCTGCTTTTCTCTTTCTTGCTTCGCGTGGAGATCCCTGAGTCGGGGTTGGGTCCTGGACGCAGATGGCGGCGCGGGGCTCTCGGAGGCGGACCTGGCGGCGCTCGCCGCGCTGCAGGGAGGGTTCAGCAAGTGCGTGGTACGTCGCCCCCCTCCCGCACAGTGCCGATTTCCCGTCAGTCGGGGCTCGGCCGTGTCATCATCTGCGTGCAAATTCGATGCTACAGTGTGTTGTACACGAGACCATTAGCTTGTGAGATGCGAGCCTTGCTAGATTGGCAGGGTAAACTGGTCGATAACTTCCAAGACTTCCTCTGAGGATTGATGTGAATGGATGTGATGCTTGCTGTTTAGTATTAGTAGATGGGGAGGATTCATACTATGAGAGAAATTTTATTTTGTCCAGGATTGGGGTGAGTTCGATGTCTGGAAACGATTCATGTTTTATGTTTCAAGACTGCCGCCCGCTTCATGACCTCTGTTGTAAGATCAGTTGCGTGCTGGTTCGGGCGAGTCTTACTTGTTTAGAATGGTTGCAGGATGCTAATGGTCTAGGACTGCAAGCGTTCGGCGCAGAGGATTACTGTCGTGTTGTAATACAGTACCCGAGTGACACGGATTCAAAGTGGGTAAGTGCGCATTTGCTTTATCATTTCTTTCCTTATGCAGGCATTTCTCCTTTGAGTTATTTAATTTGATTTTGTACCTGGCAACTGTTCTACATAGACAAGGGTGGACCTTGGGCATCTGTTGTTCCTCTCGTAGTTAGACCAGCTTGTCTTATTTTTGTGATTATTGTCTTGGCTCTTATGGCTGGTGTTGCAGAAAGATCCAATAACTGGAGAGTCTGAAGGGCTGGCATTTGAGTTCAATCTCTGCGAAGCTGTGGCCTCATGGGAGCAGGTGTGCATTTTATGTACTGTACTGACTTATCCGTGTGGTTTATATTAATTCACTGAAAATCGGCAAGACATCATTAAGTGATGCGTTGGCACTTGACATAATGTTGTTAGAGCAACACAGTAGCTATTGATGTAGTGACTTAAGTTTTTTTTTTCCTAGGTTCGCAACAGTACCACAATACTCACAAAAGAGTACATTGATGCATTACCAAATGGCTGGGAGGAGTATGCATGGCGCAGGATCAACAAAGGAATCCTTCTGTGGGTAGACACAAGTTTTACAGTTTCACATAGACTTGCATTATGGTTCAATTCTACAGATTGTTGAATATGTTTAGTTTCGGGTTTGCAGGAATAAGTGCAGGAACAGAACTCTTTGCATGGAGAAGCTTTCATTGGTTCTCCCTGACACATCACCATATGTACCTCAGCAATTTGGTAGCTGTGCCGTTGTTGGTAACTCTGGGGACCTTCTGAAAACTAAATTTGGGGATGAGATTGACTCTTATGATGTTGTCATTAGAGAAAATGGTGCACCTGTCCAGGTTTTCTTAAGATGCCTATATTTCCTGCTCTTGTTTCTTAACTTGGACGTGCTCTAACTTCTTCTTTCTGCATTGCAGAACTACACGGAATATGTTGGTGCAAAGAGTACATTTCGCCTTCTTAATAGAGGATCTGCAAAGGCACTGGATAAAGTTGTTGAGTTAGATGGTAAGTCTTCCAGCCACCTATTTCCCTATCAGTAGGATCCTGGAATGAAAAGGCAGGCTAATTCTTATGGTTGCAGAAACAAAAAAGGAGGCATTGATCGTTAAGACAACAATACATGATATCATGAACCAGATGATTCGGGTAATTTAACTACATCATATTTAAAGAACTAGGGTGCTTTGGGTACAATATTCCTTGTTTTCTTACCTGCCTGACAGAACTCTTGTGATGTAGGAACTTCCAATAACCAATCCAGTATACCTCATGCTAGGCACATCATTTGGTTCCTCTGCTAAAGGAACTGGGCTTAAAGCTCTTGAATTTGCTCTCTCCATCTGTGATAGTGTCGACATGTATGGCTTTACGGTAGACCCAGGCTACAAGGAATGGTAGGTGATTTACATGTTATCTGTCATTGTAAGCATGGACTTGTACTTACATTTCATGGTACACTCTTTCAGGACGAGATACTTTTCAGAGTCCAGAAAGGGACACACTCCACTACATGGCAGAGCATATTATCAAATGATGGAATGTCTTGGTGTGAGTGTGTTTCTTCCTATAATCCTAACTGATAAAACCATGTCTACATCCATTGAGCAGTACAAGTATTTTTTTTTCTTTGTTACTGCATTAAGGGATCGTTTACTGATGTAGAAAATCATGTGCAGCTTGTAAAAATCCACTCGCCAATGCGGGGTGATCCTGGTAGGGTGGTGAGATGGCTGCCTACCAAGGACACCATTGAAGCTGCTAGAGTTGCTTCAGAGAAGTTGTTGAAGTGAGTTTTTCGGACATTCCTTTCTGTATTGATTTGCTTTTGCTTTCCTCCAATCTTCTAAATAAGCCACAAGAGCCTTACTTAGGGTATTGACATTGTATTACATGCGATAGGCTTTGATGCTGTAATTTAACTTCGTCTCTCATTATGATGTAAGTTGTATGACTAAAAAAAATCATCCTTGTGAATTGCATTGAAGGAGACCTGGGGCTGGAAGTGACGACCCTCTGAGGAGCTGCACCATGATAAAGAAGCGCAAGAACGGAAAGGTGCCAAACAGATCGGGCCTCCGAGATGCTGCCACAAATCACCTTAGGTACATGAAGGGTGCCACCAGGTATCCCCTGGAACGGAGCGCCGGGGGTGGTTACCTCTGCATGATCAACGACAGATAGCGCTAACAGCTCCGCATATTCCCATTAGAAGACACCATAGAGGTTGGTGAAACACCACAGAATCGCATGGTGCCTGCCTCGAAGAGGAATGGCCATGAATCACTTGCACTGGCACACAGTTTTATGGGGCGTCGATCAGTGTGCATGTAGCGTTGAATATTCGAAGTAGGATCGTTTTGCACACACTTAGGTAGACGATTTGCGGCATGAGTTCTCAAGGGTTTGCGACTTACACCGGGTTTTCGGGTGGTGCTTTGTTTGTTGAACAGAATGAACATATAATTTGGCCCTTGCAACTAGAAGACCTTTTTTTTCTTGGCCTCCACTGTCATATAAATAGCACTGGATCAGAACTGCATTCTGTTTCCTTTCTACATCAGCACGGGCAGCTCCATGGAGCCTTGTCTAAGAAAACAGAGATGGCTTGCCTAGTCATTTTTGGGGTCCAAGATGAGTGACATTATCTTCAGAGATGAACTGCATGGCAAAACTGGCTACAGTACACGCTCCACCTGGCCATCATCCATTTGCTGAAAACACGCCACACGACCTGGCGGCAATGTTATGAAAAAAAACGCGCCCTTTCTATTTACCGGTAATGGCGAAATATGATGCCGGAAAACACATTACGGGTTATCGGGGTAAAATCTCTGTTTTGCCTTTGGGACTTCAGTGGTATATAAGATGACGCACCTAATTCCGCCGTCAGCTGGCGTCTACCAACGTGTTATGCAGATGGAAAAGTAGTGCGGGAATCACCAGCCATTTATGCAGTAGAAAATAGCACCAGGCTAATGCAGACACAATTCAGTTCAACTTGCAGGAGCTTCTTCCCAAACTCTCAGGTCACACTACTGATGGGATTCAACATTCACTACTCAGAACTCAGCATAGACACAATCACGTGTAGGCTCATTTTCCGTAGAACGGATACTTCAGTAGATGATTTGCAGCATGAGTTCAGAAGGGTTTGTAATAACATATACTTCGGTAGATGGTGCTTGCCTGTGTAAAAGAATGAACAGATAATTTGCCGCATGTAACTAGAATATATATATATATATATATATATATATATGGCTTGTCTGTGTTACACTGGAATTATTACATCCAAAAGGAAGAAGCTTGTAAAACTGGTTGGAAGTATTTACATCCAAAAGGAAGTTCCAAAATGAAATCTGATTCCTCTCACGCGCCGCTGCACACAGCTAAACAGCAATGTATCAAAAAACTGCATTCGGTTTTCTTTCCACATCAACACAAACAGCCTCACAAAGGGCTTGTCTAGTCAGTTTAAGATCCGGGAGTTAATCATTCTCCTATACAGTGATTTGATATTTCGTTCAGAAGATGAATTAATACGTACCATGGCAAAACTGACTACAGGGCATGGTCCAGCCGGCCATCACCCATTCGCCGAAACACGCCACGCGATCGAGCCGTGACGCGGCGCCATGAAACCCTAGCCATTCGATTTCCCATGAAAATAGCGAAATGCCATGCTCGGCTACCTTACGAATTATCCGGGCCAAAATGCCGGTTTTGCCCTCCGAGGTCCATCCAGTACCCCCTATAAGAAGAACCCAACACTGACTAGCAGAGTCACCAACAGAAGCACCCTTCCCTCCTTCTCCCATTGATCCTGAAGAAGCATCGTTGGTTGGTCCAGGAGAAAGAGATGGAGGTGAAGAGGAGAGCGGCAGCCATTGCCGGCCTGTGCATCATGCTCCTCCTCGTGCTGCCGTCGGGGCAGCGGCAGCAGGTGGCCGCCATGTCCGAGTTCTGCAAGTGCTTCGACGGCTGCTACCCCGGGTGCAGGAGCCCCGGCGTGCCGCGCTGGCTCTGCGTCCCGTTCTGCGCCAACAAGTGCAGCCCCAGCAGCAACCAGGCCGGCGACGGTGTCGGCTCTGCCGCCGCGACGTGCAGGATGGCCTGCAAGATACACATCTGCGACTCGTCAGAGGAGCCAGCCGGTGAGACAGCAAACCACCTTGATCACATTCTTGTTGTTGTTGTTGTTGATGAGTTGAATCTGTTCTGATGATTTCTGTTGTTGCATTGCTATTTTGCAGACGCAGCTGACGCCGACGTCTGCGTGCAGAACTGCAACAAGATGAAGATATGGAGCCACGAGGCCCGTAATTAGCTTCCAATGCAATTGCAAGCTGCTCTAGAGGAGAAAAAGATTTGAAGAGCTAGCTTGTTGTCAATCATGGGATGATGTTGAACTGCTGTGATTGTGGCAGCAACCAATAAAATGAGTTTATGCGTCCTTCATGTCATCTATACTATTATACGTAGAGAAAAATCAATAATAATTAATGTTAATCGTCCTTTGTTTTGGCCAACACCTGATTCGATCATGACACCCGAAGAAGTGAAAACAAACATTCTCAAGCTAACTCATAGACGACCTAAAGTTCAAAGATAATGTTACCCAAGCCATGGCAACCAAAGTTACATTGCTACTGAAACTTAAAAAGCAAAGGTGGTAATTGATGTACGGAGGCAAATCAAGGTTAATATTGTTTTACCTATCCCTGTCCTGATAAGAAGAACTAAACCATTTCTTCAGAAGCAACAGCAAGAGTGACGGTTTGATTTTTTTTTTTCTCCGGCAGGAACAAGCGAGCCATTTTATTTCTCATAACAGATGGCAAAGAAGCACGAACTTCTTCCCAACTCCCAGGCCAGGAACTAAGCTTCTACATGCTGATACAGCATGGGCACACACTAAAGTGCTAGCAAGATCAATGGACGGATGAATTTAGCTAAAAAATGATTAATTCCTACAAGTGCACTCCATAGCTGACCGTCCATGCTACATAGAGGATTCATCTCCACGACGAGCATAAAAATGGAGGAAACTACACCCTACAACTCTCTGCATCTCAGCCACTGGAATGTAAATTTAGATACCTGCAGAGCAAGCAATACCACCGCTCAAACACATACCCAATAGCGGCCCATCTCAGCCGCACTTTATCAACCCTGTTCAGTATCTGAGCCCTTTCCACTGAGAGCCCATGGTTTGCCTTTAGAAATTGATCGGACGAGAAAAATGAAACAAAAACACTATTTCTCATTAAATAAAACAAATAAGAACAAATTTTATTTGCTGGGAAAGAGACACGGCAACTTTGAAAATTGAAAGAAGTGGTAAACAAGCATTTTGTAAAGTGGGATGAAGTGCAAGTGCTCTTTTTTTGTTCATATGTAATGTGCTGAAAAGTATATGTATCTAGGCAAACAATAGATTTGCGCATGCAGGAAGGATTCAACATCAAGGATGTGTACCTGGTGGCAAGAGGTTCGCACAGACTGCTTGAAACAGGAGCTAGCCAAGCACTTGCACTACATAAACCTGCATCAGTATTCAGTAATCAATGAAACAGAGCATTTATCTACCGTCCATCAGCAGCTGGGACTCCCAAATTCAGTGGAAATGGGAAATGTGGAATGCAGTCATATATTTTATTTTATCGAAAACTCCCTATTAAGTGTGTGTTAATCATTCATTAGCAAGCCAATCATAATACTATACCATAAGCATGGCAGCTATTAACAAAGGAAGCAAAAATCAGAAAACACTAACAATGATCACACACTGAGCTCTGTAAGGCTGCCCTTGTAAGACGTAATGTTTTGGGAAGTGCTCGACACCCTAAACGGGGTGTGGCTATCTCATTATATAAGGGTACCCAAGGGGTACAATACAATATACAGTATATGCATAGAGGGCTACGTATATACAGTCTAACACCCTCCCTCAATCTTAACTGTGGCCTGAAGTACAAAGCAAGTTAAGATTGCGCCTACAGCCTACAAACTGTGGTTGTGGAAGAGGCTTCGTGAAGATGTCAGCAAGTTGATCCTTTGATGAGATGAACTTGATGGAGAGTAGCTTCTGTGCAACACGTTCCCGAACAAAGTGGTAGTCCACTTCAATGTGTTTAGTCCTGGCATGAAACACTGGGTTGGATGAAAGATAGGTAGCACCAATGTTGTCACACCACAGAACTGGAGGGTGAGCTTGAGTAACATGCAACTCTCTCAATAGAGACTGTACCCATATAATCTCAGCAGTCGCATCAACAACAGCTTTGTACTCAGCCTCAGTACTACTGCGAGACACTGTTGCTTGCTTACGAGCATTCCAGGCGATCAAGTTAGAACCCAGAAATACTGCATATCCCCCCGTGGATCGCCTGTCGTCAGGACTACCAGCCCAGTCCGCATCAGAGAAAGCAGACAACTCCAACGAAGGTGCCGATTGTAGTAGCAAGCCATAGGAAGCAATAAGGCTGACATAGCGCAAGATGCGTTTCACTGCTGACCAGTGAGATGTCGTAGGTGCATGTAGAAACTGACACACCCGGTTGACTGCATAGGAAATATCCGGTCGAGTAATGGTGAGGTATTGTAGACCATCAACAAGGCTACGATAGAGTCTTGCAGGCATAAAAAAATTCAAAATTTCATTATAGCAGGCTCATTTTGAGTCTAGTTGAGTTAAAGTGCTTTGAGTCTTGCACTATATTTAATTCATAGAGATTAGAGAAAAAAAATTAGTGGCTATTCATGTATCTTTTTCTACATCCATCATGCAAGTTCAATGAAAAAGAGGATGTTACATTTATTGCCACGAAAATTGAATATGTGAGAAATATTTCATTGACTAGTTAAAACTAGTGTCATCCACTCACAATTCACCTTTGTTGATGAGATTTTAGATTTGAGCCCTATAAACTGGAAAGGAGAAAGTACGTAACTATGAAGTTTTTTTCTTCTATACAAACAAAATGACGCTACCACCATTTATTTTGACGTGGTAGATAGGTGGGCTAGGGACTAGTAGTCCGTTCCCATTGTAATAGGGGTGGATTGTAGGTGGTGTGCAATGAGTTTGTAATTCATATCACCGCCAGGTGGACTGGGTTCTTCACCCTCTCTTCTTCTATAACATATGATACGGACGATGTGCGTATTCGACAAAAAAATAAGATAAGAGTTTGCATTTCCTCAACTATCGACTAAATATAAGGAAACTCTAACTAGTTCAAAGTTGGTCCCTTGAGTGTCAAAACGGTCTACATTAGGCCTATAGCTCCACACAATTGCTTTTATGGCAACAGGAGGCGGTTTCGAGTGCAGCCAAATTGAGAACAAAAATAACAATAAAATCCACGAATGAATATCTAAAAGTTAAGTAGTCACCTACCTAGTAAAATTACTCATGATTCCAAGAATGTAAAATTAACGACAGTTAAATACTCTGGAAAAGATTGGAGTTTGGGAATAAAATTCAAGAAAACCATGAATCACGATAAATGTATTCAAGAAAACCATGGACACTCATCATTTCACCTTAAATTTTTTAGAAAAGGAGGCATCGCCCCGGCATCATTTCACCTTAATATTAGTTACTTTTCTATTTCCCCTGAAATTTGCTCATTATATGTTTCTTTGTGTTTTGTAATCTTCCAATTTATTAAATTTTCCATATTTTTATTCTATTTTTTCACACACACAAATCTGTTTTCCCACTTTTTTTATTTCGTTGGATTTTTAAAACTAAAATAAGCTTCAGACATTTTGTTTTCGTATATGTCCTTTTGATTTACCTCACTTATTGGGTGATTTTTTACATAGGGAATAAGCTTAAATCTTGATGTTCTAAGAAGTGAGAGTCTAACTCATTTTATTTTCCCAGGGAGAGCCTAGCTCACTTAGTTGCGGAAGAGGGTATATAATTCCACATTCTAAGCTCAAGTCCTCCTAGGTATGAGTCAGAATGCACAATTATATTTCGGGGACTCCTTTGATATTTTGAAAAAACAATCAATATGGTTTTGGCACTATCGAGAGACCAAAAGTTCCCCTTATTGAAACTAATTTAAACTTCAGCAATAATTGAGAGACAAAAACATATTTTTCTCCTTCCATTTACCCATACATATGGACAACCAGCATTACATTGTCGTCTAATGTTCTAGAACGTCCTATAAGGAGAATGGGTAAGCTGTTTTTCTAGCAAGTTGTGTTGCCTTTAGCATGATCGAGTACGCGTGTCGAGTTTAGAGGCAAAGCTTACTCTAAATTAACCAACAAGCAGGATTAATCAGATAAACAAACTATGCATGATCATGACAGGCCTGGTTAGTACGTAGTGGATCAGTGAGTATACTAGTAGTGTTACTTGGCAACTTGTGCTTAGGACCACCACTAACAGAGCCAAAAGGAATCTCATCACTACTTCTCTGTACTTTTAATTAAGGGATCGATGCTACTAACTGAGACTTGCATGTTCATGTAGCATCCCTCGAGCTCAATCCCCCATTCCATCAGAAGATATACTAGCTTATGTGTCCTTTGTCCTTCGCTTTGTAGGCGCCCTCTCGGAGTTCCTATTATTAAACTCTATATAGATGATAATTTTAGTAGTATTTAGTTTGTGTTGACACTATTATAATTTTTCTTTGTACATGGTCAAACTAAAATGTTTAACTGGGAAAAAAATTCTACAATGACCTGCATTTTGGATCAGAAGCAATATATTACAATTATCAGAGAGGAAATCGATACAGAGACCGGGGGTTATCCTCCTTTTTGAAAAAAAAAACACTGAGAGGAAATCGGCTTGGTCATGTCTCTATAGTAAGTATTTCGATGGTTACACTCACCGCCTCTCGATCTCGAGGCTTCCCACAACTTGCAAGATCGAGGGTTGTTACAACAGAGTGGAGGATGATCAACTCGTGGATGCAACTGTAGCTACTTTCAAGTTGATGGACAATAATGTTGTAATATGTATGTAGTTTGATAATGGTTGTAATGCCTGGGCGGCCGATGTTGTGGTATCTTGAGAAGGAGCGCCCGTAGTCATTGCCTTGAGAATATAGTCATATCGATGAATCTCGTTAACAAATATCATGCCTCGGTGTGTCATCTATAATCTTAAATTAGCGTTTTATTCTAACACAAACACTAGTGTTAAACATATATACTCGATCTCACCAACACCACACCCATTAAACCTTCCATCTATAATTAGTACACTATTTCAATCTCTCAACTTACAGAATTAAGACAATGCAATCTAGCATTACCAGTTTACCACAGTATAATCAGATTCTGGTGCGTGATGTCGTGATAATATATTGCTATATGGTGTGTTGTAACACAATTTTAGTTGATGAGCAAATAGTCGTGATAATATATGCATCCATTTGATTCAGAGGCTGGGGGTTTAATCTCCCATCTAGAAAGAAAGAAAAACGAGTTGACGATTGTATACCAGAAATTTATCTAGTTAATTAATAGGATCGGTGATCATCTCCATTTCGTATACAAATCAGCTTATGTAAAGTATTCAGAATCATGGCGTTGAAAAGTACTTGTTATATTTAAATAAACCAGTTGGTAGGGGCTGGTAATGTATGTCAATCCACATTTGATGGTAGGTGACTTATTTTCAAATGTATACACTTAGTGGCAGCAACAAAAATACCATGATCTAAAAAATGGCACCAATAGTGGTCCATGAAACCATATATACAAATTAAGCTATTGCACCATTAGTGTTCCACGAGACGTGGCTTAAATACACATGCTTAAAATCCATATCATAAAGTGAGACATCCAAGACTTTTACAATAGTAACATGTTATGACACACAACACGAAAAATGCATGTGTACTACACCACGAACCGGGGCATTTTCTAGCCACAAACCTATCACTATATGTGAGCATCATCTTTGATAGTGGAGTTAATAAAATGGAAGAAAAAAAAATCACCTTCGTGAAGCCGGCTCAGAAGCACGCGTCTCCGGGTTCCTACCAAACCCTTGAGAATGCCATAGCGCCTACATACTTGTTATGTAGAAGAACCTAGCGCACATATACACACCCTTCTCGCTCGGTAAGTTGACCATTGTACATCGTAGACACGGCTCGATGATCATTTCTATTTTTATATCCATGAATCAACGTGGGTGTATTTAAAATCACGGTGTTGAAAAGTATGCACTACGTACCTTTAACATAAATAAACTGGTTGGTTGGGCTGGTAATATATATATGTATATATGTGCAAATCCACATGTGATGGTAGCAGGATGCTAGCTCAATTTTTAAGTACATTCTCAGATGCCAGCTTTAAAAAATAAAAATACCTTGCTATAAAAATGGTACCAGAGTATTGGTCCATGCAATCATACAAAGTGTTTTCAGTTTTGTATTTGGGAGTTGTACTCCCCACCACGTTACCCACTGTAGAATATTGGTAAACCAAATTAATTTAATTAAAGGGGTGCGCTTAGCCTTATGCAAATTAGAAAACAATGTTATCATGTACACATACTGACCATATATACTAGTAGTATGCATAGAATATTAGAATACATAATTGCATATCGACCGATCTGTATTTAACTAGACTAGCTAATTAGTTTGCAGGCAGGTGTGGAACCAGTACAACCAGAAGGTACCCATCAACACACCTCATGCACCCTCTCCATGACAAAGCTTGCTTACTCAGCTTGCACAAGCAAGTCTTCCTCCTCCTCTTCTACCCCTCTATCCATCCAAGAAGAAGGAGCAACCAAAATCAGATAATGATCGATTGATGGGAGCTGGTTTTGGTATGCAATTTCATTGCCCATAATTAAGGTTATCCTTCTTCTCCTACCTAGCTAGCTAGTTAATTAGATCGATCAGGTTTTTCGATCCGGCCCGGGCCCGGCCTTTAGTTTCATCTTCTTCTTGGTCATGAAGTCAAAAGCTAATAAAAAGGGGCTGATTAATCCCAATCCCCTACCATATGCTGAATTACATCTATACTTGTAGCATGTTTTCTTTGATCTCTCTTGTGTGTTTGACATGAAGCTTCTGTGATCTTCATTTGTATGCACAGTTTTTGAAGGTTCAGGGCATGCATCATGGTGAAGCAAGCTGGGTAAGAAGAGAAGACCAGATCGAGAAAGGAAGCAAGCTAGCTAGCACGGGGTTGGGTTAGGTTAGGTGGAGATGGCCAACAGGTGGTGGGACGAAGGGCGGCTGGCGGAGGCGCCGGCAGCCAGCAACCAGAACCAGCAGCAGCTGGAGGAGGCCATGGCCATGGCGGCAACCAAGGTGGACGGGGAGAGCAGCCACAGCGGCGGAGGGAGCGGGCAGGACGAGGAGCCCAAGGAGGGTGCGGTGGTCATGGTGGTGCCGGCGAACCGGCGCCCGCGCGGCCGGCCGGCGGGGTCCAAGAACAAGCCCAAGCCGCCCATCTTCGTCACGCGCGACAGCCCCAACGCGCTGCGCAGCCACGTCATGGAGGTGGCGGCCGGCGCCGACGTCGCCGACTCCATCGCGCACTTCTCCCGCCGCCGGCAGCGCGGCGTCTGCGTGCTCAGCGGCGCCGGCACCGTCGCCGACGTCGCCCTGCGCCAGCCCGCCGCGCCCGGCGCCGTCGTCGCGCTCCGCGGCCGCTTCGAGATACTCTCCCTCGCCGGCACCTTCCTGCCCGGGCCCTCGCCGCCGGGGTCCACCGGGCTCACCGTGTACCTCGCCGGCGGGCAGGGGCAGGTGGTCGGGGGCAGCGTCGTGGGCGCGCTCACCGCCGCGGGGCCCGTCATGGTGATCGCCTCCACCTTCGCCAACGCCACATACGAGCGGCTGCCGCTGGACGACGCCGAGGAGGACCACCAGCTGGAGGCCGCCCGCACGCACGGAGCCCCCGGCGATGGCGTGGTTCCTCCGATGATGGCCGGCGACCCCTCCACGGGGGCCATGCCGATGTACGGCGTGCCGCCGAACCTGATGGCGCCGGGAGGCGGTGGGCATGCGGCGCCGGAATGGGCGGCGCATGCACGGCCGCCCTACTAGCTATCTAGCATCAATCAATCAGGACTTCAGGAGTCGTCCATCTGTCGACGTTTCCAAGCATCAAAATCAGCTCCTTTCCTCATCGATCCTCATCTAAATCCATCCTACCAATAACTATAGAGAACTTGCATAGCACATATTTAGCAGCTGGTAATTGACTAGAATTAATATCTGCTTTTGCTTTAATTTGCTTATCTGCCAAAAACCATCTGGAGTTGCTTGCTCCAATTCATGTATGAGGGATCATAAACGAGCTCCGTTTACTGCCTGCAGATTGGTTAGTGATCATACGGTAAAAACAAAACTCTCCAAGTGTATCACTCTCTTATATATATACCCCGTTTCTCTGATTATTACATGTATATATATCCTCCCTGCATAATTAATTCACAAAGTTGCTTCAGCTTAACTAGCACAAGAAGCCTGACATTGCTGAGAAATATTGATAATATGATTAATTCCATATTTAAAAGCGAGATTAACCAGTTTTGGTTGGTATTTATCAATGTATACAATATACTTATGAAATTGAAAACTTCTGTCTGATTGAACTAAACTTTAATTGAGTCATTTTCAGCAAATTTTACTCGCTTAATGGTGCTCATCCTTTGGTTACATGAATCCCATTCCACATTCCTAGCCATGTGTGGTAATTTCGTTAAGTTTACAGGACTTGTGATTCACATGCATGATCCCCAAACATAGGAATAGGACAGATGACACGAGAGTTTGGTATAACGAAATGTTTTTTATACATGACTGTATATCGATAAGCAATAGTAGTGGGTGATAGCCTTGTAGCACCAAATGATTTTTTTTAAGGTTTAAGTGCATTCTCTATATTGTTGTCATAGACAGGAGGAAAAGCCCCCAACATGTTAAAACTTCAAAAGTTTGATTGACCGAACCACTACAGGTAACAAAACATAAAGGCAAGTTTGAGTGTCCAAATTCATGTTTTGACCGTAGATCTCCTGCGTAATGCTTTGAAACATGTATTTGGTGGTGGCTATTTCATGTGGAGTAACATAAATTATGTATTACTCGTATTAAACTAATTATTGGTCAAAGCTTTTATTTTGAATAGTCAAAGTAAGTCAGTACGGTGTGTATATATACTACTCTGGCATGAGATATATTTGTCAGTAGAGTATACAATGGCGTGGTCCAATATTCGTCTCGCTCGCGTGCTTGCACCGGACAGATCGATATGAAAAGAGGTTGAGTAGCTAGCAGCTGCCCCACATGGAATCAAAATTTAAATCTGAAAGCAAATTGATCCTAGTGCACATTGGTGTTGATTTCTTTGATCCTGAATGAACATAGTACCATCCTATGTAGGAGTAGCTAGCTAGGGGACAGATCGATATGCTGGCTGGTTATTAGAACTGCATGCATGCTTCCGTTATTCTACGCTCATGCACAATATATGTACTCCCTTCGTTCTTAAATATAAGTCTTTTTAAAGGTCCACTAATAGACTACATATGGATGTATATAGATTATACATTCACTCATTTTACTTCGTATGTAGACTTCTAGTAAAATCTCTTAAAAGACTTATATTTAGGAACGGAGGGAGTAGTAGAGAGATATGCACTGGATTTGTTGTTTGAAGGATTAACAAAAGCGGATGCAACCAACATCGTTATTATCTTTGAGTTACCTGTATGTTTTTGGTAATGTTATCTGGTGAACGTCAGCTAGGAGGGAGATGTCAAGCGAACGTTTTTTCTTTTCGAACGATGGCAATTTTGAACCAAAAATGTCTTCTTCCGTATCGTTCGAAGTTGTCATGTTATTTTGAAGAAGTTGTCATCCCCTCATGAGTAAAATTGCGAGCGAAATCGTTTGAAATGCCATCCTATCCCGTGAACGTTCGCTAGCTAAGGGGATCCATGTTTATTTTACTTACCGTAATTATTTTCTTTGTCGGTGGAGATGCATAGTTGCAAAATATTGCAAACCATTCATTTTTATTATATCGTTCATATTGCAAAATATGCACAATTAAAATACAACCACTTGTCATTTGTTCTAGACTCTTCCGTACATGCATAAACTCTCCAAGATTTTTCTTTCAACAGAATTGGCATTTATTTTTACTCTACGAATTTATTTATTTATTTATTGGTTCAAAGATATGGCAGCATCTTTCTAAAGTCCATTTTCCTTTGCGGATGGAGCACTTAGCTATTCTTATACTTCCCCGTCTCAAAATAAATGTCGCGGATTTAATACCAAATTAATACAATTTTATACTAAATCAACTACATTTATTCTAGGACGAAGGGAGCATACTTTACATGAATTTGGTGTAGTATATACCACACAGATTAAATGAGCGACGTGACTAAAAACTAAATCTTATATTTCATGGATATGCAACTTCAAAACTAATACATTAGTACATTGTAACCTGATTTGTCATACTTACTCTCACGTGCAACTTATTAGCTAGTACAGAGAGAAGAGAGAGAAAGAGATCAAATGCGTGTCAACGGGGCTCTGTTTTAGGTTTTTTTATTTTTTCTAGGTTTTAATTATTTTCTTTTGTCGTGTGAAGCACCGTATGAAAAAACACAGTTGTGCTTGACAGTAAAGCATAGTTATGCGTTTTGGAAGGAAAAAACACAGTTGTTCACGAAAAACATATCTATGCTTCGGCATGAAACACATATGTGCTTCCCATAAGTATGCTTTTTAAAGTGAAAAGCATAGTTATCCTTCCATGAAAAGAACAGCTTTACTTTTTGAAAGTGAAAAGCACATGTGTGCATCATAGTGAAGCACACATGTACTTTTCCTCGAGTACATCTTTTCTTTTAAAAAATGGAAAAGCGTAATTGTACTTCTCAAAAAAGTGAAAAGCACAATTATGCTTCCGATTTCCTTTTTTGGGTTCGAATTTTTTTGTTTCTGAGATTTTTTAATGATTTTTTTTAGAAAACGCAAAAAGCCTTTGCGTTTCATTGCATTGAAAAGGGAGGGAGAACATCCTCCTAAGAGACCAGTACATCGGTGTTACAAGTGAATCAATGGACGTCCCAGGAGGAAGGCAGGATGACTCTAAGCCCTTTGGCTCCTGCCTTAGCCCAATTCCTGGACTCGTCCTTGATCGCAACGTCTAGCTCGACTAAGAATGGGGTTACATGGTCGAATACACACGCATTTCTATGCTTCCAGATCATCCAAGGGACCAGGAGCGCTACGAAGGCCAACGCTTTGCGGAGCAGAGGGGTAGCATCGCGAGCCCACAGCCACCAGTCGTGGAGCGTGGCGTCCTGGTCGGGCACCGGCGACGGGAGACGCAGCCAGGACATGATGCCGTGCCAGGTCTGCCTCGCGAATGGGCATGCGAGCAACAGGTGTTGCATGGATTCCGGCTCTTGATCACATAAGAGGCACCGAGGATGGTGAGTGAGACCATGGCGGGCGAGGCACTCCGCAGTCCAACAGCGGTCCTGGCTGGCGAGCCAGTGGAAGAATCTGACCTTCGACGGGGCCCAACTCTTCCATATCAGCTTCCAGATATCTCCACATCTATTTTTGGTTTCCTACAAGAAGAAAAAAGTTTTTCAAACCTATTAGCATGGAATCTGCTTTCAGATATCTCGACATGAGAAGCAAAATGGTGAAAATGGTTTGTTACTTGGATGCACGGTTGAAGGGATAAACCGAGTTGAAAAAATGAATCTAAAAATCACACGACTCTTAGGTCATGTGAAAGGAGGTGAGAGTGATCTTGTAAGAGCATCTCTAGCATACCCAGTAAAAACCGACCCTTAAAAACGCGTATAAGGGGCATTGTAAACCGTTTTTATGGGACGAAATTGCATCCGGACAGAAGAGTCGCCGTAAATGGAACTGTATTCTACTATAGCTTATTTATTTTTATTTTTTTCCTCCCGTCTCGACGAGCCGTCTCCGGCCATGGCGTGCCTCGCCCTGGTGCCCCAGCTCGCCCCGGTGCCGCCCGCCTCGTCCTGGCACCGCCCGTTCCTGGCCATGCATGCAGTGGAGGATCCCTACGCCCCCCCCCCCTCCGATTGAGCTCGGCACAGCCCGTCCCGATTGAGCTCGACACTGCATGCCGCCGCGCGAGCTCCCCCATCCAGTCCCGCTCTTCTCCGAGGCCGCCCCGCCCTGATTCAGGTCGCCTATGGCGTGCTAGTATGAGGAATTGAACTATCCTCTTCACCTATAGAAGTGACTTCACTTCATTTATCATCATCGCATATTCGCATGTGCGATCTGTCATCCGTCCTCGTCTGGGTAGCATCCACTGCAACCAGGGAATCTACCTCGACCGGGTAGCGCCGACCATTGCATGACAAAGTTAAGTCCCTCCAAGCAAGCTACTGGTTCAGGTTGCAATGAGCCATCTAATGAAGCCATCCAACTAAGGGTTGTGAAACAAGCAATTTGTCTTCCTGTACATGGTTGTAGCTGTGCGTCAAGCTCAAACCATTTGTTTATCTTAGTTTGAACAAAAGAAAATCTTAGTGTCTTATGTAAATCATGTTTTCCGATGTAGTTGGATGCTACTAAATGGATGTATGAATGTTGAAATACTGAAATTTTTAGTCATTATGTGTTTGAGATCTGCTACTGACTATTGAGTCAACTCATGTATGAATAGAAACAAAAAGGAATATATATGCTACCAGGATCAAGACAACTATGGGGGTAACTAAAAGTCAATGGCAGACTATCTGCCGGCATTATTGTAACCGGCATATACTTTCGTCCTTCGAGAAAACATGGCTTCCTGGCAGTGTAACTGCTGAGAGATTTGTATCCGCCGGGAGGTCTATTCCCCGGCAGTGGTTCTTGTGGCAATTCTATCTGCTGGGAGAAACTCTGTCCCGACAGTTTGTCACCCCTCTTAGGGATCTTCTCCCGGCAGATTACATGCCAATGCATTCGTGTTTTGGTGTAGTATGTCTTGAGGCCCTGGTTAGCTCCAGTCAACATTATGCCCTGATATTTGATAACACTTTTTGTGAGAGTGTAATCCTCCAGATTACCTCCTAACAAAGCCAAACTTTGTTGTTGTTTTGCTGCATTCCGACTCCGACACGGGATTTTTCAGGAGAACCCAACCGTGCAACAACCAAGCCTGATCTGCCACCCCGCCCTCGACCGCCCCAAATCTGATACCAACTATGATGTCCACACTACTGCTAGAATCAACGGTCGATAGATGAATTATAATTCGATATGGGATATACGCATAGAGGGTTTGCTTGAGGAAGGGGAAATGACCGAGGTAAAATGAGAGAAATGAGCGAGTGCCTCGGGACCAATTCAATTCCTCGCCGAACTCTCCGAGCTACGGCTAGTTTAGACATACAACTATTACGTTACAAGGCTCACTTGTCCTACTCCTGGCCTTCAAGCCGACTCAGGAGCTTCTTGTCTCTGCCAGGCCATTGGACAGATGTTGAACCTGGAGCCGCGGCATCTTTGCGACCCTTCCCAGCCCCTTCTTCCTCTTTTGCTTGATGATCGCCGTTACCGTTGCGGACATCGATGCCAACAACAATAAAATAAAGGGGCATTTGTAACAAAACATGGATGAACATTTACTGTTTTCCAGATTATTGATTGGATTTTTTGTCGGCATGGCCTATCATTTTTGCAGAATATATAGCTTTCCAGTTAAAAAATTAGCGCCTTCTCTTTATGTATAGAGCTCTTAAAAAATGGATCAGCTCCTAGCAAAAAAGTTCAAGGCCTCAATACCAAGGGCGGATTTGTTTTTGAAGATTAAGAAATATCGCTTGAGAAAAAGGATAGCATATGTCAACATGTCATGACAATGTATCCTGCCTAAAAAGTACTCCCTCGGTCCTAAAATAAGTGACGCGGATTTAATGTTAAATTAGTATAAATTTTATACTAGATCAGCGACACTTATTTTGAATAGTATATATAGTACAAAGAAAAGAGGAGCTTTGTCTGGAACATCAACGTCCCTCTCCAGTACTAATCAGGATTTAATCAACCATGAAGTTTTAGCGCCACATTGACCCAAGAAAATGCATTGAATTGTATAGTTTATATTCCCTCTGTCTCGCAATAAATGTTGTTGATCTACTATAAAATTTATACTAAAATTTATACTAATTTAGTACAAAATCTACGACACACAACGACACTTATTTTGAAACGAAAGGAGTATATATATCCAACTAAACGGAATAGACTTGGCCCACGTATTAGTCAAACTAAATAGACTCTGCTAGAGTTTCCCCCAACTTATAATCCTAGTGCAACTCCTTCTTTTCTAACTAAGGGAAGTGGCATAAGTAATCCAGGAGGAAAAGAAGAAAGCGAAGCCGATTGACCCGCAAGATCAGAATTATCTCTGCAAGTGTGTTTGTTCACATCCAAATCTGGAGGCCAAGGTGCGGTTTTTACAGCACCCTCTAAAAATTTACGGCGATAGAGGACGCGATCGCGACTCTGCTGCACCGACTTTTTCAAAGAAAAATGCCTCACAGACTGTTATTATGAAAGTTCAGTCTGATATGGGAACTCGCCTAAAATTTCTCTTATACGTATGATATACCCCAACATATGGAGGGCCATTTTGTTTACATAAATGCCGTACATACAGGTTGGTTAAGAAGTTTGAAGAGGTCTACTTCCAGAGCAGCAGCCAGCCTGACCACGGGCGTCCACCAGTCAACAGAAGGGCGGCCCTGGACCAGAAGCTCGTGAAGGCGCTCGAGCTGATCGACGCTCCAGGAAGGGAACATGGCTGACTGAACGCCTCCATCGTGAGTGACGTGCCATGAATGTTGCAAGAGATAGGCTGGCCAGATCAGGTCCACAAGAACAGCTAAAGCTATAACGATATTGTCCAACACGATCCCTTCTTATCTAACTTCACCGACGACTTCTTCATCGTCGCTCCCGGCAGCCTTGATCCGGGCCATCTGGGAGGTTAGCAGATGATGCACCCGTTGCTTCAGCTGGGTTAGAAAGGAGACGGATACAGTCAGATTTAGCCCGGACATGGTCATGACTTTCAGTACAATTAAAGAGGCCAATAATCAGCCATGAGTTATACTAACCTCTTGTGTTCCGATTTGGGTCTGCACCGACACCCGGATGGCATCTTCCGGTCCAAACTCTCTGTATCTCCTTAATTCGTCGTCGATGCCATCATCAGCTGCATCATCGAACCTGGAGGGTGTGGCCCTGTCCAGAAGATCGCATTTTGATACGACGTCGATCCACAGACGGTCGCCAAACCGCTCCTTTATATGCTTGTACGTGATGTACTGAACAAGAGGAAGAATAAGTTGTGCTTGGTAGAACCAATCAAGTAGGAGAATGCAAAACCGATGGACTCTGTTTGATCTTGGAAAGCTAGAATCTATAAGTGATAACAAAAAAAAACATGGAGAGGTAAATAAAAGATGTACCTGGTCAGCCACCTTGGTCCCACAGTCTTCGGATAGATCATGGACGTAAAGAACAGCAATTGGCATGTAAGCAAGGACAGCTAGTGTCAATCTTTCTATGTTGTTCCGATCATCTGTCAACCACAAAATTCAGAATACGTCAGAAGGGATGCGATTAAGAAATGTCAGAATAATACAGGTGCAATGAAGCCTAGCACATAACATGGAAAATTTGCTGAAGTACAGTGTGGACAACATATAAGGACCCAATCCTCTGAACAAGTTGGAACCAAAAAAAGGCTCATAGTGTTGACAAAATGTTACTTACCAGAAAACATTTTTTATGAATGTACATTCTACGGGAAAACTGGAACCATGACACTGCAAATTTTATGTAAAAGGGAATCATACATTCAGTATGTGTGCGTGTGGGGGGCAGTGAGAAATCAATCTATCTATTCCCTACCGAAATTCGTCATCCGCATCTAAACCCTTTCCCAACAAAGCCTACAACGCCCAACCATCTTCTAGCGCGGTCCTTACCCCTTTTGTGTATCCAAGAACGTGACTTGGTTCCAATTTCACGTATTTTATTCAAAGCATAAGATGACATAACTACTTCAGTAAGGGAAGTCTGACAGACCATCATGTCTTGTGAGAAGCCCCGGAGTGTCAGTAACCTACAAATATTTTGGTTGTTCAATGGCATCAGATCTCGGACGGAAAGGAGGAAATAAGCATTAGTTTTTTCTGAAGAGTAGAGGAAATAGAAATGCATATGTTTGAACCTGAAAACGTTCATGATTGGATACTATATGACCCATTAGAATTCCTCTTGTTGTGAAAGGGTAGCTGCAGACCTGCAGAAAGATGAGGTAGAATAAGAAAACAGGAACACAAAATTATACTGAAACAAAGAAAGGTGAGTAGAATGAGGCTACAAGGTACTCAGTTAGGCTAAAAGGCCAGACAAAGAACATTGTCAACATGGGTTAAAAGTAAATTAGAACATTTGTGGTTCGATGTTAATCTAAAACAAGAAGCCCTAGTAGTATACAATGGAGGAACTATTAGAAAAAGCAGCATTAATACTGAAGATCAGAGTACTAAAAAATGCCATCTTTGAAGAATTGTAAATGAGCACAGTTGTTTAGAACCTTAATTACTAACGAGTAATGCATGGATTATTTGGAAGCTGTGTCTACCGCCAAACTACGCTACAGATAAATTAAGCAATATGCATTATTCACTGCTTAGAGATATGCTAACCTCTGGTTTTCCAGTTGATAATATGCGAACTAATGATGACTTCCCCACATTGGGTGATCCAACAAGACAAAGTGTTGGTATATGTGGATCAACAACTGGCATAGAACGCAAAGCCTGTAAAAGTTTACTGATCAGTCAGTGCTTAATAACATAATAAGTGAAATAGAAATCTTAGAAGCCTAAATAAGTCTGAAAAAATAAATTATGAGGCACCATAACAATTTTCTTGGCTTTTCGCCCACAAAAATCTCCAATGACAAAGTATGGAATATTACCTTTGCAACGTTTATTAAATCCTCAATTGCATTCTGACCACGCTGGAAAACTTCCTCAAGTTCCTTCCGGCCCTAAAAAATATTAGATGCAACCAAAGAACTCATTAAACAGAGAAAGAAGTGTAAATAAACTGATTATACATTTGAACAAAAAACAAAAGATAGTTGGGGTCTAGGAAGACACTTATTTATATGTGCTTAAACTTGTACAAACCTCAGTGAGTCGTTCCTCTGCTTCACGCTTCGTCAAAGACTGTCAATATCAAATGTAGATCATGAATCAAATTTACAAAATTTATGCTACTATTTTGTTGAAAGAGAAGAAGCTCGCAACATTTAGGGTTTGGCTATCTAGGCTTAGTAAGTGAACAACAATGAATACTAAAATGCTGTTGAATTGTCCTCGTTCCCATAGTAGACAACCAAAGAACCTTACCGAGCATGTCGGTGCATATACGGTATGATCATCTTCCCTAAATTATGTACTCATAGTAATCATTTCCTATCAGAATGCCAATCTAACTTTGAAACATAAATGGTTTTATGTGTCATCAATGGTTATAGTTACTAGTTCCATATGTGTTTGTAAGACACTTGTCAAATACTTAGTAGAAAACAATACATGAATAGTTACAATGGTACAATATTGATACAGGTGGGAACAAAGTAAACAGGGCATATCACTGTGACCAATTTGCAGGCAAATGATCTGATTCAGTCCTTTTTATAATATTCGTGTCGCGTTCAATTTTTGTTCAGTCTTTTGCATTATTGCAGTTGTATCTTTAGGCTGTTGTACTTGGTTACTTCACTATGTGATTACTGGATGTTGGTAGTGCCTTTTATCAACATACTGTTTCCTTTTCTTTATCAAAGACAGGATATGCTTGGTTTCAGCAAATGAAGATGGGGTAGCCCCTCAAGGTCTGCATCTACGCTAACCTTAGCACAGACAGAAGCATGTTGCTTCCCAACAGAAGTTATCTTTTTCCTAAGAGCATCCACTCGCCCTAGTACCTGTCAGAGCACTACCAACAAAATTACAATAACTCAAGAAGTAATATGAAGAATTTTCACGACAAATACAGTTAAGAGTGTTAGCAACACCGCCAGTTTTGACATTTTTTCTGTAATCATTAGTCCAACACTTAAGCTAAGAACCGAGAGGGGCAAATTACATAAGAACAGTACCTTTTCATAATATCCCTCCCCAAAAGTCAACTCAATGAGAGATCTTTCATAAGGATGTAAATCTCTCCTTCTAGGGAAGTTCTCTGTGTACGTTCTTAGTGGCACAGAAAGTTCCTAAAAACAAAACAGCTCTCTGTAACCAAGTTGAACTATTTGAATTGGCAGTGCAACAACATAGATAATTTACCTTCATTAAGGCATCAAGTTGTTTTGCTCCTTTGTTTCTTTCACGCTTGGCTATATTTTGTATACCTGCAGAACATATGGATCTTAAAACAAAATAGGTGACACAGAACTGTATGTGAAATGTCATGGTAGCTACAAAGGAAAAGATGCTACAATATATGTTAATTTGAAGAATACCCTTTGTGGGTGGCACATTTCTTGATTTTCTTTGCGCTGACATAAGTATATCAGTTGCAGGCATCACCATAGGTATTCTTTGAAATGCACCAACCATTTCACGCTTTTGCACAAGATCTCCCTGAATGCATATATAATAGCAAACAAAAGAAACCTATGATGCATCTGATAGTAAATGTACAATGTGCTAATGGAAGTAATTTTTGCCAAGTACAAGTCTTCTTGTACGAAATTGCATAACATTAAAAAATGTACCAAGTACATGTCAGCTCTTGAGGTGCCAAGAATTAATTAGGCCAGAAGCAGATAAACTCAGTTTCACGGCACTAGAGGTTTACATATATTACACTATTAATCAGCTCCTTGTTATTTAGCACTGGTCAAGTATACAGCATCATGGTTCTCGTAGAATATGCAGCTTCAATATTCTTACGAACGAACCCAGTGACACCCACAAAGCAAGCCCTGCTACACTCCTATCATATAACCACAAAACAGAGCAAAAACTCTGGCAATAAATAAAATTCCAGTGAAATGCAAAACACTATACAATATACATGAGATCATTTTTTATACATTATACAGAGAAACAGGATCTAAGACTTTGAGGAAGCTAAATATCGATAACTTTTTTAATACATTATACAGAGAAACAGCATCTTAAGACTTCGATGAAGCTAAATATGAATGTAGGCACGCATACAAGAATCAGATCAGTCAGGCGAGAGAAGTTAGAGGAACAAATAGATACCAATAAATATATGGTCTCAAAACAAAAAATAACACACAGGAAACTTGGCAATCAAGAATATGCTAAAATTTTGCTTCAAAATGACGACTACCAAAATGTGAAACGGAAACGACAGGTAACCACACTATACAAGTACTGTTTTCATGACAGCAATGCATGCGACAATAAAACTCTGAATATGGAGCATGAAATACATTTCAAACAGACATGCTCGGCGAAGGATTTGACGAAATGTACATTTGATCCATCTGTCAACTCTGCCTGCGGTCTGTCATCTACGGAGACACTGCATGTTGCAGAATGGGCCCAACGACCCAAGTAGGCCGTAGAAGCCCCTCGTTCCAAGAGTTGACAGAAAAACCTGAGTTCCAAGTACCAAGGATGAAAACATATTCAGATTAGCATTACAAAATGAATGCTTTAGATAAAATATAGCCGCATCAACAGAGTTTATATTCTATGAGTATATTCAGACTGGAGAAGCTTAATGGGTTCTCAATCTTCATTTTCATCTAACACCTTACAGACAATTACAATTTAGGATAAAAGAGGGAGTGCTGCTTGGATTGGATGGGTAAAGATCTTTGTGGTCACATATCCACAAAAACTATTAGACAGAAACCTTTTTCTTGCGTTGGCTCATTTGTTATGGTGTTGTTTTTCAGCCTGTTTCAAGTACAGCTTGATTATGTGCACACACAAGCAAAGGGAATTACCACACGAAAAAAATAACAACAAAGGATTGAATAAAACAGAAAAACAATATTAGTAGGTGGAGAAGAGCATGCTATCTATATTGGTTATACTGCTGAATTTAAAAGATTCAGCTCAAGACCATTTAAAAAAATTTAAGACCGGGAGATTATTATATATTTGAATTCCTGTGATATGCTTATCGGTTATTTCAGCATATGGTTGTTAATGGTTGCAAAATTCTATATTTAGTTAATTAGCATGGATAATAAGTATAAATGATTACAATGGCACGATCTATAAAA
The DNA here is from genome assembly GCF_904849725.1 of Hordeum vulgare subsp. vulgare. Lineage (NCBI taxonomy): Eukaryota > Viridiplantae > Streptophyta > Magnoliopsida > Poales > Poaceae > Hordeum > Hordeum vulgare. The sequence goes on from NC_058523.1 coordinate 19,316,619, forward strand.
TAAATATGATATGTTTAGTGGTTATTTCAGCATAACAGAACAACAGAGACTATCAAATAAATATGATTTCAAGAGGTAACACATGTAGAAGAATGTGTGCAATAAACACAGGAAATACACAGACTAAACAGTTTGAATTGAGCTAAACAACCGGAGATTTTCTTTTTCGAATAATAAGGCGCACCATTGTTTTTTGTGACTACGCAAATGCAACTATAGAATAAAGTGCACAGATGTAATTTGTGAGCATAACTTTTCCATTCTCTCGAAAGGGGGTTCATTACTACTTACTAAAAAAGACACCGATACGTCCAGCAACCAGCATATCTGTATCAGATACAGTATTCGATACAGTTCGTTCCCAATATGTCCCGATATGTATCAATGCCAGTATCAGTGAATATAGGCAATAAATTAATGCAGATATGTTCCCTGATACTTCTTCGATATGGCCCAGCCCAGTCAAAGTTCGGCATATGTAACCCTAGCCTACCACAATCCCTGTGTACAGACTCCAACTCCTGATCCTCTTGCTCCCTTTAATACTCAATATTGTCAGCGCCACAATATCTGCCAGCTAGCGGCAAACCGGCAACAAGCCGGCGGTGGGTTACTCACCTCCTCCCCCTCTCAGGCCCAGTAGCAGCTCATTGGCTACCACACGGCGTTGTGCTCCTCGCGTCCTCCCGTCTCAGTCTCCAGCAGCAGGCCAGTGGCAAGCGGTGGAGTGCTCCTCGCCTCCTACCTCAGGCTCCAGTACTGCTGACGGCGAGCTTGCCGACAGCTCCAGTAATCCTGCTGCGGTGCTCCTCATTCGTCCTCACCCCCCCCCCCACCCCCCCCCCCCCCCCCCCCCAAGGACGCAACGGTAGCAAGCAGCAACCGGTGGTGGGCTCAGGGCTCCTGAAGCAGCTCGCCAGCAGCAACAGCACCAACGCATGACTTCTGCTCTGGTGCTCCCCCTCCTCCTTCTCCCTCTCCAGTAGAGCAGCTCCATCTGTTCCAGTAGATCTCTCACCCAATATTGAACTTCTATAGTTAATTTTTGGCTGTTGGTTTATTGGCTTTTGTTGGAATCATGGATAGGAAGATAGAATCGAACGGACTTCACTGACCAAATACATGCTAAATGGCTCAATGCCAAAACTCAATTGCTAACTGCTAAAATTTCTTTACAGAGGGAGTATTATTATTTACCAATGTTTTAAATAGCGGGCTACGGCAAACAGCGGCGAGCCTTTAAATCAGCTATAGCGGAGCTATAGCGGGCTATAGCGGCATATTTGTACATGATACCATTTAGCGGCACCCTCCTGAAAAGGCTATAGCGAGGCTATAGCGGGCTATTTAAAACTATGTTATTTACATGTGCTGCTCAATGAAATGAAATGTACTTGACCAACAACAAGATTTAACAATGAAGCCCAACACGAGAACACCGCTGGCTGGTCTACCAAAAGGAGAGTCAAATTACTGGTAAATTCGCTCCTGTATATAATGAAAACCTCATCTCATAGTCCAAAGAGTCATTTTTTTCCCCAACCTGCATACAGAAGGCGCCGCCGGACCCAATGGCGAAAATCTAGCTCAGGGGGCAGGAACGCATACCGCTCCGGAGAAATCAGGGGCTGACCTCTGAGCCGTGGCGGACGGGCGGGCGGAGTGCAGCGGAGAAGACGGGGGCAGGGCGCGCTTGTAGAGCATGACGGCGGCCGCCACCCCCGAGGAGAGCGCCGGAGAGGCTCGCGCTCCCCGCAGCGCCGGGCCGGCCGCCGCGCCGGAAGGCAGCCAGGCCATGGCTACGCACCCGCAGTAGATTCAGGCACGCACGCGCGCGCGCGCGCGCAGAGCTCCGTGGGGAGCGGGGGAATGGATTGGTGCGGCGGCTGGACAAAGATTCTTCCTTTTTTTCTTTGGATGATGACGAAGAAGATGCTGCGGGTTCTAGGTTTCCTCGGCGACTCTTGAGATAGTGGGCCTGGCCCAACCACGTAACCCAAAACGCCGTCACTCACAGGGAGAAAAGATCCGTCAAAATCATGTATTTATCTCAAGATGCAAGCATATGCCACCTCATCATACAACCATGAATGAGATAAATCCCGCATCAACACGCAATTATGCATGCTTTTTTCCATTTAATTATTCTGCTTATACTCAATGAATATTATTACGGCTACGCATAATCAAATATCTATAATTCTGCTTCTCATTTTATGAACCCGAATTTCCATCAACTAATTCCCGCATCGACCTGCAAGGTATCCTCTAGTTATTGTTGCGCGCCCCTCAGAAAAATAGTATTGTACCATATTGTGCTTCCCTCAAAAAATAAAAAATAAACTATAACGGTATTATTGCGCGAGAGCTATTTCTCACGGCAGATCTTATTTGGCCCATACAGCCCGCTCCAAGTTGCATACACTTAGGTTGGCCCAACTAGCTCCTTTTCGGTTTTGCGAAGGGTATAGAATCTTAATAGAAGTTATATTTTTAATTTTTAGATTTTAATTTTTCATCCATTTTTTGTTTTTTTGTTGCCTTTTGTTTTCGTGAACATATTTCAAATTTTGTAACAATTTATGAAATCATGAACATTTTCCAAAATTGAGCTTTTTTATGAATAGATTCACGAACATTTCTGAAAATTCATCAACATTTGTTAGATCAAGGATATTTTTTGAAACTCGGTGACACCTTTTAGAATCTGCAAACATTTTCAGAATCACCGATCATTTTTTAAATTCGTGAAAGACTTGAATCATCAAACGTTTTATTAATCAATGATCTTTTTTTTTAAATTTGGGAACAATTTCTGAAATTCACAAGCATGTGGCTTCGATTTACAAAAAGTTGACACCCTACATAATGTTGAACGAGTGTGTGGGCGTCTACTCAGGTTGTGGGCCAGAAAAAACCACCTCTAAAAGCCTTGCTGTTGAGGGGTCGTGCGGCTACATGATGGCTTTGCCCATACCTGCGCGTACTTTGGCCAAGTGTTGCCTCCCTTCTTCCTCGGAGATGCATCGCTGGAGGACTCCCGTGGTACTTTTCTTATATAGCTCACCCTCATAGACCTTGTAAGCCTTTGATCGGCGGATGATACATCTCGCCTTGGTCTGGTCGTTGGGGAGCTCTTTGCGAAGAAGGTAAGCAAGGAATGGCTCGGTCCATGGCACGATCACTGCCATGACCTCGTGGGCCAAAGGTGTTTCTTCGATTATGGATCCGCCGATGATCTGATTATCTGGCTCGGGTATGGGGGGTGTGACCTGTACTGCATCATCAGTTGTCATGCTAGCATCCTTGTCTTGCCATACCACGGATGGCTTGAAGAGCCTCTCTAGGAAAGTGTTGTGGGGGATGGGGTCACGCTTTGCACCTAAGCAAGCGAGGATGTGTGCGGCTTGGTTGTTGTCCCTTGAGACGTGATGGAACTCCAATACCTCAAACCGTGCTGATATCTTGAGGACGGTGTTTCTATATGTTGGCATTCTTGGATTTTTTGCTTCAAGTTCGCCGTTGATTTGTGAGATGGCGACGTTGGAGCCCCCCCTCCCCCCCCCCCCGTACCTTGAGCCATTGTATCCCCGTTGAGTCTGTCATCCGAAGATCGTGTAGTAGTGCTTCGTATTCTGCTGCATTATTCGAATCGGCAGACATGATCTGTAGCACGTAGCAGACATTATCCCCGGTAGAGGATGTGAGGATTACACCAGCCCCCAGTCCAGCGAGAGTTTTGGACCCGTCGAAGTACATGGTCCAATGAGCATAAGTGCTATACTCCCTGGGGAGCTGTGCCTCTATCCATTCGGCGACAAAGTCGGCCAGCACTTGAGATTTGATGGCTCGTCGTGGCTTGTAGGTGATCTCGAATGACAGGAGTTTGATGGCCCATTTAGCTATTCTGTCGGTGGCGTCTGATAACCCACAAGTATAGGGGATCAATTGTAGCCTTTCTCGATAAGTAAGAATGTCGAACCCAATGAGGAGCTAAAGGTAGAACAAATATTCCCTCAAGTTCTATCGACCACCGATACAACTCTATGAACGCTTAACGTTCGCTTTACCTAGAACAAGTATGAAACCAGAAGTACTTTGTAGGCGTGATAGGAAAGGTTGCAAGAAAATAAAGAACACGTACTAGGGGCAGCTAAGATAAAGAAACAACTAAGTTGGTCTTAGTAGAGATATTTTTGTCATAAGAAGGTTATTTGTCCCTAAGCAATCGATAACTAGACCGGTAATCATTATTGTAATTTTATATGAGGGTGAGTCATAAGCTAACATACTTTCTCTACTTGGATCATATGCACTTATGTTTGGAACTCTAGCAAGCATCGGCAACTACTAAAGATCATTAAGGTAGAACCCAACCATAGCATTATAAGGTATCAAGTCCTCTTTACTCCCATATGCAACAACCCACCTACTCGGGTTTATGCTTCTGTCACTCAAGCAACTCACCATAGGCAAATCATGAACACACTGCAACACCCTATAGCGGGGATCCCTCATGCTTGCGCGACACAGAGAGCACCATAGGGCAACACCAATAATAAAACATGCAACTCAAACCAATAATGATCATCAATCAACCCATAGGACAAAAAGGATCTACTCAAACATCATAGGATAGCCATACATCATTGGGAAATAATATATAGCGTTGAGCACCATGTTTAAGTAGAGATTACAGCGGGGAGAAGGGGTGTTACACCGCTGCATAGAGTGGGAGAGAGTTGGTGTTGACGGCGGCGAAGTTGTTGGTGTAGATCCACTACAAGAAATATGTCAACTAGTAACCTTCTGGTAGTGTCTGTGGCAGAAATGGTCGTAAATCTACGACCATTTGAGATCAATTGGTCGTAACTTGTTCGGGAGGCTCCAACCCCAAACCATAACGTCCAATTTGGTCAAAAAAGGTCATAATTTCCTTACGGGAAATGGTCGTAAAGCATATAGCACTCGTCCGCTGCCTAATTTCTTGCTAATTATGACCAATATAGATGGTCATAGCTATGACTAGACGCCACATCATCAGTTTTGCCTATGTGTCAATTTGTGCCCTAGTTTGTGAAGCAACCTACTATTCTGTCATTCCCAAAATTCTCCAAAAAATCTCATAAATATACTTTGGATCATATACTCCTCAAATATGTCAAAACCCTTCCTTCCCTAGTATTTTTAGTTTGTGAAGGAAGCTTCCAAATGATCAAATATTTCAAAATACTTCCAAATTTTCTACCCAGAGAGAAGCTTTGTAAGGAAGTACTAGCTAGGAATATCCAAATGATCAAAGATTTTTTCAAATATTCTATATGCCCAAATGATCACTCTCTACAAAATTTGAGCTCTATCAAGTAATCCATGTGAGCTCATCATCCAATCTTTTATTATGGTCATATTTTTAGTTTGTGAAGCAAATATATTTTAGATTTCTTAATTACTGCTAAAATTTACCAGGGCATGTTCCTACCTGTATAACTTATCTACACCAAATGTGAGCTCATTTCATTTTATCCAATTGCTCTCAATAATTTCTACAAGTTTCTTTCCACAAAAGAGCATTGTGAAGGAAGTGCCACTTTGGCATGTCCAAATGGTATAAAAAAATTTACAATACTTTCCTATGCCCAAATCACCATCCTCCACCAAATTGTAGGTCAATCCATTCATTCATTTGAGCCCAACTTCAACATCCATATTTCTGCCCGGTGTGGTAGTTTGCAAAGCAAGTGCCATCTAGGATCCTTCATTTGACCTGAAATTTTGCCAAGACAGTCTTCTTAGTAGATGATCGTCCTCACCCGAAAATCAGGCCCATTGTCCATGTGAATTTCCCCCACCGCTAATCAAACACTTGGCTGCTAATTCATGTTTGAGCTTATTTCAGTCTCCTCGTGAGATTCTTGTGTTGTATTATTGTTACTAACACCTAACGGGGGAGTGATAAACCCACCAGACATGCCTAGACTGTCCAGAACGCGCGGCAATACCACAGTCACACGGTGACCATGCTATTGGCATGCTCGTTTACACGCTCTGGAGTTGCCCCCCTCAAACACCATCCAAACCTCGATGTATTGCCACCACACCATGTATCTATGATTAAATGGATACTTATGTACCTAAAAATGATTTTTGGGGAAATAAAGAGCAACGTATAATGCAGCTGCAGCTCAAATTTGACCCGCTTCCAACTCAATCGGCAGAAATTTGTCTTTTTCACGAGCGGTGGATAAAAGCTTTTGACACTGAACCATTTGGTCAATTGTACATTAAATATGTCCTAGTGGTTTCTAAAAATGATTTGGTCCAATTTTGCAACAAATATATTGTAGGTCCTTCACGAAAAAAACTCATTTTGGGCACTCGAAAAATGAAAAATGAATTTTTCATTTAGGAAAATGAAAACTTCCTTAATCAACATTGTTTTACATTATAATATGTACCCCTTAGCACAATATTAGATCATTTAAACAAACTATGCCATGAAAGTGGCCATAAGATTGCTCATTTGGCTTGAAAGCCATGAATCTTCAAACATGATAGCTCATTTTTTAGAACACTTTTTTAAAATAATTGTCGTATTACAAGTTTATTATTTTTACTCGTAACTTGGTCACATTTAATTGAACAATGAAAAGGTTTCCAATTTTTTTGATTTTTTTCATGCTTGTTTCAAAATGCGGTCAAAACGATGGGTATGACCGTTCCTATCTAGTGGTTGAATCTTGGAAAACTTTTGGTGTTTTTCTGATTAAATAGATACATATGTACCAAGATTTTTTTTTGAAAAACTCATGAACAAAAACTATGAGGGAGCTGTAGTTCAAATTTGACCCGCTTCCTATTGAATCGACAGAAAATTGTGTTTTTTACGAGAGGTGGATAAAAGCTTTTAACACCCAACTATTTGGTCAATTGTGCATAAAATATGGACAACTATTTTATAAAAATGATTTGGTTCAAATTTGCAACAAATATATGGTAGGTCCTTCACAAAAATACTCATTTTGGGCACTCGAAAAATGGAAAATGAAATTTTCATCCAAGGAAAATCAAAACATTCCTTAATCAACATTGTTTGCCATTATAATATGTACCCTTTAGCACAATATTAGATAATTTGAACAAACTATGCCATGAAAGTGGCCATAAGATTGATCATTTGGCTTGAAAGTCATAAATCTTCAAACATGATAGATCATTTCTGAGAACAATTTTTTACAATAATTGTCTTATTACAAGTTTATTATTTTTCCTCGTTACTTGATCATATTTAATTGCACAATGCGAATGTTTTCCAATTTTTTGATTTTTTTTTGAATTTTTGATGCCTGTTTCAAAATGCGGTCAAAACGGTGGGTATGACCGTTCCTCTCTAGTGGTTGAATATTGGAAAACTTTTGGTGTTTCTCTGATTAAATAGATACCTATGTACCTAGAAATTATTTTTGGAAAAAATCATGAGTAAACTATGAGGGAGCTGTAGTTCAAATTTGACCCTAACGGAACAGGGGCCACTAGCGGATCAGTGGACAATAGTGGAACAGAGGCCACTGGTAGATCAGGGGACAATGTCGAAATGCATGTGTATGATATTAGTCAACTTGTAGACAAGAATACTTCTCATCGCTTGCAGCTTGTGCTCAATGTCCTATTTCTAGCTTGTTGTATGCGAGCATTGGGAACTCCTCCCCGACGCCTGTGCATCTTTTGCTGTTTCTTTTTCTTTAGTTGGGTTTTGGTTGTAATCTTGTGTTGTAATCTCTTTTGCTGTTTCTTTTTCTTTAGTTGGGGTTTGGTTGTAATCTTGGCCGGCTGATGGCTTTGTTAATTTAAAGCCGGTCTCTCTCTCGAGCCTTCGTTCTAAAAAAGAAAATGAGACCAAATTCATTTGCGGCATTTCTTTGTGTGATTTACGGTTGGTGATTGCATAAACAAAATTGCAAGATAATTTAATGTTGATGTACATAGTGGTAAAGTCATGTGCATAACCAGGCTGAAAGCGCACAGGCCCACCTCAGGTGGCGCCGCCAGGTGGCGCCCCAACCTCTAGTGAACATCAAGATGGGCACCACATGGAGATGCAAGACGGTCACTGGAGGAGACCATGGAACATCATTTTTATTTCTTTATTCTTTCTACTATTTCTCTCTGCCAACTAATCACATCTTATCGGCATCGTCGCGATCCATCTTAAGTCGTTGCAGTTCAAGAAGCTTCCTAGATCTAGGATTGTTTCTTACTATTATCCATTCGAAAGTGTATGGTGCATGTCACTAGTAGAAAACAGGGCTATCGTTCGGCCCTCGCCAGCCCATTAGTCCCGGTTCTTCAAGAACCGGGACCAATGGGGTTATTAGACCCGGTTCGTGAGCCCAGCGGGCCGGCCGGGGCCTCCTGGGCATTGGTCCCGGTTCGTGTAGAACCATTTGTCCCGGTTCGAGCCACGAACCGGGACCAATGGTCCTCGCTGCTGGCCCACAACCATTGGTTCCGGTTCATGCCATGAACCGGAACAAATAAGTTGGCTATATATACCCATCGCTGCGGCAGAACACTCTGTTATTTTTGGCCGGCGAGGGGAGGGCATTTTGGTGCTCTAGCTCACCTTCTATGCACATGAGGTGTTCGATGAAATGCCCGAGCCACACTAGTTAAGCTTTCTCCTCTCGAAGCTCGACCTAGGAGCTTCATTTTTCCCGAGATTTGTCTAGATTTAGGGGTCCGTCACGCCCCGTCCTCGTTTTCACCGCCGTTGATCGCTCGCGTCGATCTCGTCGCCGGCACCACCGTGATGAGCCTCTTGTTCTTATCTTCTTTATGATACTTGCCTGATTTTCTTACTTTAGATAGATATTTGTCTGATTTTCTTAATTTTGACACACATAATTATATGTAATGCACGCAGATGAACCGGCAATGGATGTATGGTGACAGACACACCTCCGAGTACATTAAGGGCGTGCATATTTTTCTCCAAGTGGCTGAGGCAAACAAGCAAAATGGTTTTATGTGTCGTCCATGCAGTAAATGTGGGAATACGAAGTCTTACTCTGACCGGAAAATCCTTCATGCCCACCTGCTTTACAAGGGTTTCATGCCACACTATAATGTTTGGACGAGGCACGGAGAAATAGGGGTTATGATTGATGTAACGACCAAGATGCGGTCCTTTCCGATCTGGGGGTCGAGGCCCCCGAATAGGAAAGAAGCGCATCTAAGTGTTTTGCAAGCAAGTAAACATAACACATAATAGTAAATAAAGTAGACAATCTGGGTTCAACTGTCTTCTTATTAATGATACAGAGTACAACGCAGATACAATCAATGTAGTTCCGGTACGGACTACAAAACAAGGAAAATGCTATGCTACCCGCTGCAGGCCCACGATCACGACCACGGCTCAGTCCTCTGGATAGTTCACGTAAAGGCGATCTGTCTCCTCGTCGTACTGCCACGCCAGCTGGGTGCCGTCGGGATCATCTGCCTCTGGGGTACCTGTACCTGCTGGGAGTTTCGGAGGAATCCGTGAGTCACGGGGACTCAGCAATCTAAGACCTTGGTGCCAGACCTAGTCATGTTAATGGGTAAGGAAGGGATGAAGTGTTTCCGGCTGCTGCATCCTAAGATTGAATAAGTGGCTAGCTTACGCAAAGGGAAAAATGACAATGGTATATGCTAACGATCGAGAACACTTGATCAGAAAGTGATCCTGAACACCTACCTACGTCATACATAACCCCTCCGTGTTCCCGATCGAAGAGAGATCTTCGAAGGGACAGTCACGGTTACGCACTCAGTTGGCATGTTTATTAGTTTATGTTCAAGTTCTCTAATACCGGATGTAAACAAATATTCCAAGTTGCCACATAACCGCGGGCACGGCTTTCCGAAAAGATTAAACCCTGCAGGGGTGCTCCAACTAGTCCATCACAAACGAACACAGGCCGCAAAGGCATCCTCTATCACGAATCTCGTGATCTCGTCGGATTCCTTAGAGGAAAACCTCAACTCTGGGGGAAACCAAAGCTTCACCGGGATTCCGTGCGCAAGATACACCGCTAAGGCAAGACAAGACTAGCAGGACCTCCCGACGTGTCGACGACCCTGATAAGAGCCGCGTATCTCAGTCTCAGGACACGCCGGATGAGCGATGGTTACCACGCCAAAACTCCGAGTTGCCCCGGGGAGCGTAATAAGCTGCTCTGGTTTGGACCAACACTCATGAGGAGCACTGGCCCGGGTTGTTGATTAAGAAACCTCGGGGTAGCTATTCCCTATGCAGTTTATTATTAAGTGATTAGCAAATAGTACCAATGTTGGGTCCTGCTGGACAAGCCTTAACACTACGCGATTTATCAAGGGGGTCCCCATAACAACCCCGAACGTGTTAGGAGCGATCAATATGGAATCAAACACCGGTAACCGGTAACTAAGGCAGCAATAACGGAACAAGACACCCGGAAAAAGGCTAGGACTCCCGTCATTTACCAAATATATAGGTACATTAAATAAATAACAGAAATTAATATAATGATATCAAGCTCATGGCAACTCATGAGTTATAAACACCTGCAACTAACAATGCTAACATTAGTAGCTGAGCAAGCCTACCTAGCCATGCAAATTTGCTAGGAAAGAGTAAGGTGTTTGGGCTCATGGCATATGAAGAGGCTACATATCATCAGTGGTAGGCAGCGAGCAATATGACGTGGAATCGAAACTAACATAACAAGTCTAGATATGGGATCAAGGTCATGTCATCTTGCCTGTGATATCCTCAGCTTGGAATGGTTCTGGATCGTCCTGCACGTACTCTCCTGACTCCACGTAATCGGTCTCCGCTCCCGGTGCTACCCAACACAAGAATGACAGCCAATGAACAGCAGCACCAAGAAATGCAACATTCACATGATGCATGAGATGAAAGTTGAGCATGCACCACTGTTTCTAACACTAGCACAAGCACGAATAACTACAACAAGTTCCTGGACAGAACTTTGCACTAAAATATTTGGACATGCATGGGAATGATATGAACAGATGCATCTCGTAAAAACGGTGCAAAACCATTTAAATAACTTTGCAAACGGAGCTACGGATCAACGGGAATCAACGAAACCGTTATGAAGCCCTACATGAAAGATTCATCACCACACACACAATTGGCATAAATCTGGTGTTCCCAGGTTACCAAGACATATATGAACCCAACATGAATGAAATGGAGCAAGGTAGAACACTCCAACAACAATTAAACGCAAACTTTGAACAAAATGTCAAAACTACGCAATCTGCCAGCTTCTGCATCTTAGCTGTTTGAGAGCAACATGCAACATAGCTACAGGTCTTCAAACAAGACAAATAATATATGTGGATGTTGCCAACCAAGAATACTACCATCTCCAGCAAGAATCACAGCAAAAGGAATTAAACTCTAGAAGATACAAGGCCACAAACTTTCCCAAAACCATCAGTTCTCAGGGACTTAGTGAAAATTCCTGCACCTGAGTTTCTGTTTCTGTTCTGAAGCTTTTTGACAGCAATCAAAACACAATCTACTGGACTCCAAATGACTTGAAAATTGACAGGAAGCTTCACAACCATACCAGGTTCAAAACACTAGCACTGAACTAAGTCCAGTTCCCAACATAATGACCAGCACAACCTTATTTACAGGGGAAGAAAATGTTTCCAGCACTCCAGACTTAGTGAAATTTTCAGAGTTCAAAAATCTGGAATTTTTCCAGCCACATGCCCACTTTGTCTAGGCATAGTTTGCACACCCATGTCCCCAAGAGGTGTTTGACACCACTATGGTGTTGAGCACAAACCCCTACAACTAGCACACCAAGACCCATGCCTTAGGGCTCCTTCTATACCATGGGAACAAGGCCCAAACTTTCAACAAAGTGCATATGCAATCCATAAGGTATGCTCCTAAGATGACAAGTAAATAGGAGAGTTTCATGTGCACAATGACAAAGTGACATGGGGGTTTGAACCCCATGTTTGTGTCATGCACATCAACAACACCAACACCCATATCACAATACTACTAGATTCAAGCACAATACAATAGGATTCTAAGCTAACAAGAGAGTATGCACACCTCCACATATGGACATGTGATGGTGCACACTCTCACATGTATTCCACTTCTTTTACAACAACATCATGCCCTTAAACCTAAGGAAAACTAGAGGGGGGGTAAGAAACTAAGCAAGTAACTTGGTAGCATCAACTCTCAAACACTTTTAGTAGGTACCACAAGTGGTGTGCACTCACAACAACATCATCTCCATTCCTACACATGTTATGATGGCAATGAACACTAGGATAAGCTCTCACACACAATTATATGTGGTGGGGAGGGCACCCCTTCATCCACACACTTGCACAAGGCCACCCTCATGAGGGCAACTAGCACCCACATGCACTAGACTAGCAAGGCACCCAAGTGAGAGCACCAATATAAACACACTCTCACACACATCACACCTCAAGCACCATTTACGAGCACCTAGGCCCACACCACTACTACCATCACAATACTTCTCCTACTTCCTCAACAAGTGACATGGAAGGGAGGAACATAGGCATGGATTCACACCACTACTATCATCACAAACTACTCCTACACCTCCTACAATTAACATGGAAGGGAGAAATACATAGGTCAAAATATACTCTGAGCTGGACATGGGGTTGCTCACATAGCAAGGGAAAAAAAAGACTGCAAAACAGGAAAAAAAAAGAACAAAAGAAAAAGAAATCTGGGCTGACTGGGATTCGAACCCCAGCCCCCTGATACAACAATACCACAACCCACCACTACGCTGCTGCTACGGTTGTTAACAAGAGAGGAGGGAATAGCAAGGTAAGTTGACTGCATGCCCTGATACGAATAAAATCAAAAACAACCACCAAAAGGCGCCGAGGGGGCGACTCGAACCCACGCCCTCCTACAGGCGCTAGAATAAGCCAGCACTACACTACCATCGGGCTACGGATCGGGAACTGGTTAGAGCAGCAGGTAAAAATAGTAAAACACCCCTCTCGCGAGAAGTATCCCGCCGGCGGCCGGAGCCGAGGACGCTGGCGGCGCCACTCCCGGCCACCACCGGCAGGGGAAACCGTCGGCGGGGCCCGCGGGACTCCCGGGGGATCCATTTTTTCCCTGAGCACGGGAGAAGGAGCACCCTTGGCTGCCTTGAACTGCAGCGGCGTTCCTGCTACGCTGCAGTTCGCCTGGGAGCACGGGACAGAGAGCTTGACGGGCCTCCCTGCTAGCGCTGCCGCGCTGCACTACCGACGACGAGGGGGGGGGTCCCTCTGGTCACGCGCTACCGTCGAGGGAAGGAGGAAGCCCCTGTTACCACCCCTACCTCTAACAGCAACAACTAACACTCGTACTCTGCACGTACACGCAACAACAGCCCCTTGACGAACGCCGGCAGGGAAGACGACGACCTCGCCGCGGATCGGGACCGGACTGAGGAGGAGGAAGCACTGGGCGACGGGCCTCACCTTGGGGCGAAGAGGGGGCGCTGCACGGGGCGGAGGACGCCGGAGGCGAAGAAGAGGAGCCGCGCAGTTCGCCCGGTTCGCCCAGAAGACGGGGACGAGCTCGACGGGGGGGGGGGGGGGGGCGCCTCGGGGTCCAAGCGCCGGGAATGGGACGCGGGGAGCCGCCCCGAGCCCCCGGACATGGCGCCCAGTGCCGGAGACGACGGATCGGCGGTTAGACGGAGGAGGCGCTGCACCCTCTCTCTCTGCTTTCTCTCAGAACTTACCAGGGAAGAACGAGGGCACGAGGGAAACTGGCGGCGCTGGGGAGGAAAGGAGAGGGAACCCTAGGGCGGAGGAGGAGGTCTCGGGCTCCTTTTAACGCCTCGGGAGGCGAGCTCGAGCCGCTGGATCGAGAAGAGGGCGATCGGGAGGTTGAGCGCGCGTCGTACAGGAGGTGACGTCGGGAGGAAGAAGGAGAGCTCGCCGGTGGGCTCTATCGCCAGGGAAGTCCAACTGGGCCAGCACGGGAGAAGGCTTGATGGGCCAGGGAAAGCATTAGACACCCAGGTAGTTTAACCAAATATAACAACAGAGGAAGGAATGCTTTCAGGGAAGAAAAAATATTACCCAAGAAAAATACTGGGATAAAAATTAAAAGGAAAATCCTGCTAGACACAAAAAAATAATAGCCCAATAGGGAAAAATAGGAATGCAATATTTGGAGATGTTCGAAATAAATGCAAAACAGTAATTAACCTACTGTTTTGTATTTATTTGCACCACCAAAACCAAAGAATCAAATCAGAAAAATTGCACCCCTTCATAAGCAATTTTTATCTACCCACTAGACATTTTAGAAACATCTTTGAGAAAAAGGAATTTTGACAAGAATAAAAATAGGAGGGGAAAAGGAGTTTGAAAGCAAGAGCTTAAAAGACTAGCACTCACTCTTGCATCACACGCACCATTATCACATGCTCACAAGGTAGTGCAAAACCACCACTTAATCCTAGCAAGATCACATGCACTCACAACACCACAACGCTACTCCCATTAGACTCAAATGCAACATGATCATGGCATGCAATCCTAAGTATGGCAAGGAATGATATGTGATTCATGCATGCAAGGGAAGTAAGCACTAGGGATCACACATGGATTCATGGCACAAAATGATAGCATCAAGATATCTGACAAGGTGGCCCCACATGGAAGGTTACAAGAAGGGAAAGTTCTACACTTGGGGCACTACAATTGAAGACGGCGAAGAAGAAGAGGACGATGACAACTATGTGCCCCCTTAATACGGTGATGCTGCAACGGGGGGAGCGGCTGAAGATCAAGAGAAACCAGACGATGTGCCTGATGATGCTGCAACGGCGGAAGCTGCTGAAGATCAAGAGAAACCAGACGATGTGCCCGGTCATTGTCGATGCAAGGACGCAATGCGAAAGTCAAAAGGAGAAGCTGAAGTTTGATCGCATGTTAGAGGATCACAAAAAAAAGTTGTACCCCAATTGTGAAGATGGCAACACAAAGCTGGGTACCGTACTGGAATTGCTGCAGTGGAAGGAAGAGAATGCTGTGCCTGGCAAAGGATTTGAGAAGCTACTGAAAATATTGAAGAAGAAGCTTCCAAAGGATAATGAATTGCCTGACAGTACGTACACAACAAAGAAGGTCGTATGCCCTCTAGGATTGGAGGTGCAGAAGATACATGCATGCCCTAATGACTGCATCCTCTACCGCGGTGCGTACGAGGATTTGAACGCATGCCCGGTATGCGGTGCATTGCGGTATAAGATCAGACGAGATGACCCTGGTGATGTTGACGGCGAGCCCCGCATGAAGAGAGTTCCTGTGAAGGTGATGTGGTATGCTCCTATAATACCATGGTTGAAACGACTGTTCAGAAACAAAGAGCATGCCAAGTTGATGCGATGGCACAGTGAGGACCGTAAGAAAGACGGGAAGTTGAGAGCACCCGCTGACGGGTCGCAGTGGAGAAAAATCAAGAGAGTACTGAGCTGAGTTTGCACGTGACCCAAGGAACGTATGGTTTGGTTTAAGCGCGGATGGCATTAATCCTTTCGGGGAGCAGAGCAGCAATCACAACACCTGGCCCGTGACTGACATTGGTGAGGAGGCAGCCCGTTGTTGACCCGATCCTTGTTTGGTGGCGGTCGGGTGGGCCAGTGACGGTGCCGAGGCTTCCGGACACTGCGGAGGTGCTACGTCACAGTGTCAGTGAGGAGGACGAGCACGTCTGTCGCTACATGGTTGCATTGGAGGGCAGGTTCTCCAATACCTGACAGGTTCTTCAGGGATCTCACTGGAGCTATGATCCTGTGATGGTTCCTTCTCTTTGGGTGTCCACCGCCCGCGATGATACCCGTCGGGCGCTACGGTTCTAGCTGTATTAATGATGCTTTATGTATGATAGTATTCGAGGAGTATTAATTAGTGATAATATTCGACGATGTATGGACACAAGAGATCGATGATGTAGTCTTGCTTATAATTGAATGCATGCTAATTTGAATACTACTTTATTTTACGATTTGTTTTTGCTTATTGAATGTTCAAATTGGAAAAGTACTCCTACTTTGAATGTTAAAATTAGAGAGCACTATGCATAAATCTAGGAGCCCCCCTCCATCATCCGCGCCGTCGTCCCCGTCACCGACCCCCCTCCGACCACGAGTCAGGGTCTATATTGTTTTATGCTATTTTACCTTAAATAGGGTATTTAATTAGGTCCTCCCTAATACTAATGATCATGTTGCTGTAAATGTTGTATGACAATGTTGTAAAGGGTAGTAATTGGTCTCTTCTGCTGCTTTTCAGAGATGGAGTTCTTCACGGTTATACTTGAGAAATCCTCAAGGCTGTTGCTGCCGCACAATTTTGTGAAGATGCTGGACGGCCATCGGCCACAAAACATGAAGCTGAGGCAGGCCGGCAACGGGCTTCGCAGGCTGTGGGATGTGGAGGTGGTGTTCGACGCCGATGGCCGCATGTACCTAGATCGTGGCTAGAAGCAGTTCGTCCGTGCCTATGACCTGGGGATCGGGTACTTCCTTGTCTTCAGGTACGACGACAATGCCACGCTCGCTATGAAGGTGTTCGACACGACTATGTGTCGGAGGCGCTACCAGGACGACGACGATGCCGGTACGCTCTGTCTCTTCTTCCTCTCCATTAGGCTATCTCTCACATCCATTTTTAAAAAAACTTTTTTGCATTTGACAAGGCAATGGGAGCAGGAGCAGCGAGTACCGCGACAGGTGCTATGTCTACGGCAGCAGCGACTCTGGCAGCAAAAGTAGCAGCGACTCTGGCGACAGCAAAAGTAGCAGCGACGATGGCAGCAAAAGTAGCAGCGACTCTGGCGACAGCAAAAGTAGCAGCGACGATGGCCTCGCGATGGATGTCCCACAGCTGGGCGATAGAGCCATGAGGGAGAAGTCCCTACCAGAGCAACGCGCGATTGCTGTTGCAGAGGAGCTTGCGACCTTTCTGAGGACGGAAGCTATAGATGACAAATGACGATTTAGTGTAGCTAGGGGCCATTACTGATGTTGGTCCATGTAATCGAATAGACGGGCTGTAGTCCCGATAATTCAAATCTCCATATAATTGTATATATATGCTCGCTTGTAAGATAAGTTAATCTTATATATATATGCATAATTATTTTTATTTAGAATTATATGAAAACTAATTCCCGAACACCAAACGAGGCATCACGTTAATCTTCCGAACACCTAAACCCTAAAACCCTAAAACCCAAAAATAAACAAAATCTGAAACTCTTTAGTCCCGGTCCGTGTTAAGAACCGAGACTAAAGGGCCTGCCCCTGAGGACGCTCCGAGGCGCCCACGTGGAGCACCTTTGGTCCCGGCTTGGAACAGGGCCGGGACTACTTGTCTCCGACCCCGAATTCTTCCGCCGCTACCGCTTCCGCCACCGCCGCAACCCTCCCCTCATCGGTTTCCTCCTCATGGAAGAGGGCCTGTCCCGTCTCTCCTTCGAACACGCCCTGGATGCCCCCAATCGTGTCCCCACGGACCGATTCTCCATCAAGTACGACGAGGGCGACCAGATCGCCAACTGCCACCATGGCCTCGTGCTCATCTTCCCCCGGGACCGGGAGCCGGACCAGGTCCTGGTGTGGGACCCTGCCACGGGAGACAAGCACCGCATTGCCGCTCCCTTATGGCTTGACATGGAGGAGACCCCAACCAAGGGGGCGGTGCTCCGCGCCGCCCGAGTCGATCACCACTTCCAAATCGTCCTAGTAGCCATTGATGGTGCACGAGCGATCACCTACGTTTACTCATCGGACACCGGCATATGGAGCGATCTCTTAGAGACGCCGCTTCCGTACAAGCCTGAGGATTCCATTCTCTTGTCGGACAAGGTGACCGGCCTATGGAGTTTTCTTGCCTCATCTCCTGTGTTTTTTACTGGTAGGACAGCTGCGCTGGTTGGGGATTCCCTTTATTGGCTGCTTTCCAGTGGCATCCTTGAGTTGGATCTAGATAAGCAGAGGCTAGCTATGATATCTGTGCGAGAGGATATGCGTGTCGAAAGCTACACCGACATCTCGATTATGGGGGCAGAGGGTGGTGGGCTTGGTTTACTCACTCTGTCAGGCTATCATGCCCAATTATGGAAGAGAGAGACCAATTCTGATGGCGCTGCTTCATGGATCATGGGAAGAACTTTTGAACTTGACAAGCTACTTTGCCTGGATCCAGAGAAGAAGATGTGCCGCATATGTGTAGTTGGGTTTGCTGAGTACAATAATATGGTGCTCCTGTGTGCACCTACTGGACTCTTCATGGTCCAGCTTCAGTCATTGGAGTTCAAGAAACTTTCCAAAACCTGTGCCTCTTTGAACTATCATCCATTTGAAAGTGTTTACCCTGCAGGTAATGTCATGACTTGCCACTTCATGTATGAAAAAACGAAGTTGATCTGGAATCCTGCTCACTTGTTTCTTTTCCTGCTTTGTGACCTCCTTCAACATATAGCGTTTCTTCTGTAGTGTTTCTGTTACAATGTTTATGTGCTGGTATGTTTTATGGCGATGCTTGTGATCTGATTCACATCTCCTACTGATAGCTATTGTCTATGTTTTACACTACCTGTACTATCTTCTTTGTTAAAAAAATATGTTGTGATGTTCTTCTAATGTTATGATATTAACACCATTGAACTGTGGTGCAAGTCAGAGCGAGCAAACTTTCCTTATCAGCTCATTACATGAATAATCATACAATAAAATAATAACCACCAAGATTGGCAAATTCTTTCTGCAAAAGTTCAACTAAATTTCTGGTTGCCTGCATCTTGGCGTGTGCAAAGAATTCTTATAAGGGTGCATAGATTCAGTGCAGTTTTTTCTTAAGATATGATAACTAGCTTGAATAAACTGAAATTTCAAGTAGGAAACTCAGTTTATTTTGTTCAGTATTACTAATCTGTTAATCGTGATAATGATCTTAAATCGATAATGAAGAATATGCCTGAAATTTAGGATTTCTTATCTGATCTGATCACTTTTAAGTTGCAAGTGAAAAGTCCATTTCTGTGAGGGATAACTAAATAATTGATTTCATTTCTTTTTTAGGCTAAGTTTATTTGAATTAATCAAATCTGAATATACATGATCACTTTTTTGCTAGGATTTATTTGTATGATCTTTTGGCTAATATGGCATGGAACGAGATTAATATTTGGGTTGATTTGTCTCATCTGACTGGTTAACAGTCAGGGTGTGCATGCTCTTCGTTTTCTACTATATTCATTTTTCATATATCATTTTTGGAATATTCTTTCAATATGACAAGAGATGTGGTTTATTTATCTATTCATCATGTTCTATCAAAACTGTCATTTTTTAAACTACAGCTGTGACTACATCTAAATATATTTATCTATTTGACTTTTTGTTGGAATGTGATTGGTCCTTTGACTTCTTATACTTACAGAAACATGCATTGGTGGTGGACATGATGCAGCTGATCTTTCGCCCGATACATAAGATGAATCGTGTCAGATTATCATGATGTACTGGTTGACCAGGTAAGTTTAACTTCCGCATGATGTATGTTAAATACTGGAACCGTTCCTTAAGAAAATGTTTTTTTTTCTTTTTACTGCCATGTCTCAAGTACCAAGTTGCAAGAGAGGACTCTTAAAATGTTCTCTACAACACTCTTTGCTTAGCTCCAATGCTTGGTTGGCAGGCTGTGTCTTGAATCTTTGCTCCAAGCGCTGCTTCGTCATCCCTTCCTCAGTAGCTCTCTTCCTCATGCCCTTGACCCACCTGCGCGCCTTCTGCTTTATTTGCTGATGTTTTACTTATCGGACCTCCCTACTGGATGTGTTGTTTCCCTTGCCAAACCGTTCCATCCAGCTGCCTTGTTTTTAGTTACCTCCTCAGTACTCCCCCGGTTGCTTCTGGTAGTGTGAGTTCTTCCCCCTCTAGCTCCTCCAGTGACTAGTGAACACTAGGTGATTTCCCCGCGTGTTTCTGTGGGATTTTAATCTATTTTTGGATAAATTTTGTATGAATGAAATGATCTAAATCAATAGATATTATTTTCGAAAGTAAATGTGTGTGAACAAAGAGTATGCATGTATGCTGGACCACTGAAGTTGGAACAATTAAATCGAATTATGCAAATAGTTTTAGTTGATGATGATGTGGCACAACTGATGATGTGGAGGGTTGCATGTTGAGAGAATTAGAGTTAATGGGGACCAACTATTTAGGTATTACAGATTATAGATCGGTAAGTAGCAGTACATCAGCATTTGTTTACAAATTTCCTTTATTCATAGACTTATAGGTTTGCCATTTACATTCGTGTTTATTTTGGATCACTGGGATACCTAGTGAAGTAACGATTGTCAAAATACTTGAAGAGTATGTCTTTGCTAAATCTATCTAATACCTCTCTTTATCATTTTGCTTCCGGTTATTGTAGTCTTATGAACGATTATTCTAGTTTTAGGCCGTTTATATGAACATTTGTTCGGCATGTCACTTCTTGCCCATAAAAAATGCATTATCCACTAATATAATTCGGTTGGACCAAACTATATGTAGCTATGATTTATGTGCAGTTTAATTTCTTCAATTTTTGCCACCACGGATATTTAATACTCCCTTTGTACCTAAATATTTTTAGTTAGAAAGAACTAGACTAGTTCTTCCCAGCTACAATTATTTAGATACAGAGGAAGTACTACATATCAAATACATGATAAAAATGACATGACTAGTTTCATCACAAAACTGATTTCAAGTTTTGAACACACTCACTAGTAGAAAACAGGGCATTGAGCCAACCACATTGGGCCCGGATTGGATATAAACCGGTTCTAAAGGGTCTGTCCGCTGGGCCCCCTCCCTGCAGCAAATGGCCGCAAGGCCTTTAGAACCGGTTTGTAACACAAACCGGTCCTAAAGGTTTTTGGACCGTTTGCTGCAGGGAGGGGGGCCCAGTGGACAGACCCTTTAGAACCGGTTTGTATCACCAACCGGTGCTAAAGGTTTTCTCATTTTTGCAGCAACTGCGGGGCCCCGCTGTCAGACCCTTTAGCACCGGTTTTTAACACAAACCGGTCCTAAAGCCCTCCTCTCCTTCCTCCCCGAGCACCCCTATATTCCACCCCGAGCTCAGCTCCATTTTTTCCAGCTCGAGCTCAACTCCATTTTTGCTCTCTCCTTCCTCTTGGGAGCTCTAATCCATCCCCATTTTTCTCCACCATTTGTCAAGATTGTCGGCACCCATCGGTCCTACGGTTAGCATCAACATTCCCTCTTCCGGCATTGCAAGTTTTGCTCGTTTTCTTGCTCATTTCATTTTTGTTGTGCTAGCTAGGTGTTTGATGAAATGCCTAAGCTAGAGAGAGTTCATCATTTGTTATGTATACATATGCAATTTGAGCTCAAATTTAATTATGATTTGTGGTTTTTTTTAGTGTCACGCGCCTTGTCCCCTTCCTCACCGTCGTCGATCGCCCCGTCACCGACACAACCTTGGTGAGCCTATTGTTTTTATTTACCAAAACAAATTTTGATTTGTATGATTTACATATTTACTTGTATATGATTTTCTTATTGTGTAAGATTTTTTTTATATGTATAGCGCCATGGTTTTGATATCCGTCCCCGTTGGCCCTCGTCCAGTCTATGATTCGGATGTGGTATATTATCTTTTATAACTACATATTTTCATTTCCTGATTATATGACAATTAATTACGCCGACCAACTTGACATAGATATTTTTATCTAGGAGGTAGTGGAACCGGAAATGCCAATCGACCCTATTGTTGAGAAGTTACACTTAGTTGAACAAGAAAATGTTGGCCTGAAAGAAAGATTGAAAAAAACTGAAGAAAGGTTGGAAAAAACTGAAAGAGAGAAGATGACCTTGGAAAAGGTTCTTGCCGGTGTCGTCGATGGTCACAAGAGCGAGATGGACGCAATGCGCCTGAAGATTAGAAAGATTAGAAAATATGCAATTAGTAAAGAGGCTTGGTATCATTATGCCGTCGGGTCAATTGTTACCTTTGTTGCGATTTTGATCGCATTTGTTGTTGTTTTTAAATGCATTAATTAGAGAGAGTTTTTATTGTTGGTTTCAGTGTGTATTTTTATGAGAACTATATATGTATGGTCACTACGCTACTTTGGTTTTAACGTGTGATGAAATTTTTGTATTAATTAATTAATTTAGTCATGATGATTTAGCATAATGGTTTTTGATAAATTTATATAATGCAGATGAACCGGCAATGGATGTACAGTGATCGACGTCGTCCCGAATTCCTTAATGGCATGCATAGTTTTCTCAATGTGGCTGAGAAAAACAGGCAGAATGGATTTATTTTTTGTCCATGTAAAAAATGCCAGAATAAGAGGAATTTCCCTAACTCAAGAACCATACACACCCACCTGTTGCAAGAAGGCTTCATGCCCAGTTATTTTTGTTGGACCAAGCACGGAGAAAGAGGGGTTGTAATGAAAGACAATGAAGAAGAAGAGGATAATGATAACTATCCTATGTTCGGTGAACACGGTGATACTGAAATGGGGGAAGACGAGCCTGAACTTGAGGACATTGTTGATGAGTCTGATGATGATCTTCGTCAGGTCATTCGTGAAGAACAGATAAACTGCGGAAGTGAAAACGAGAGGTTGAAGTTGGAGCGCATGTTAGAAGATCACAAAAAATTGTTGTACCCAAATTGCGAAGATGGCCAGAAAAAGCTGGGCACCACCCTGGAATTGCTGCAATGGAAGGCAGAGAATGGAATATCTGACAAGGGATTTGAAAAGCTGCTGAAAATAATGAAGAAGATGATTCCAAGAGATAACGTGCTGCCCTGCAGTACGTACGAATCAAAGAAGGTTGTCTGCCCTCTAGGATTGGAAGTGCATAAGATACATGCATGCATCAATGACTGCATCCTCTACCGCGATCAGCACGAGAATTTAAATGCCTACCCGGTATGCGGTGCATTTCGGTATAAGATCAGGCGAGATGACCCTGGTGATGTTGAGGGCGACGATCGCCCCAGGAAGAGGGTTCCTGCCAAGGTGATGTGGCTCAGGTTTTCTATGTGAAGGACATGTCTAGCAGACCGAGAAAAAGAAAAGATAAGGAAGCGAATACATCAGACGATGAGCCAAGGCGCCACATAGTTCTTTCAGGGAAAAGAAACATCGTGGGAGTCGAGGACAAGACAAACATGTCAGAAGATTACAATAAATTTGATGAAATTCCTCCCTTCAAAGTCAAAGATGATCCAAGCATCCCGTTAAATGATGAAGATACTCCATGGTTACGGCGCAATCAGAACAAAGGCAAGAAGAAAAATAGATAGGGGGTGTTGTTGGTGATGTGTAATAATGTATTAAACCTTTTATGTAATTGTGTTGACCATTTTAATAAATATCAAAAATTTGACCAGTTTTCACTAAATTTGACCATTTTGATAAATATCATTTTTATTTTTTAAGTGTTAAAATGACATTTAGACAATTTGTAAATAAATGTAAAAGAAAACAGAAAAGGGAAACAAAAAAGAAAAATAAAAGAAGAAACAGGAAAAAGAAAAAGAAACAAAAAAATATCTTTATATTTTCAAATTAGTTTGATAAATATCTTATTTTTTATTTTTTTACTGTTTTAAATGACATTTAGACAATTTTTACACAAAATATCAGAAAATATAAATATGTTTTTATAAATATTTGATTTTACAAAAGCTTTTTGAGTCTACTTTGATTTTATAAATAAATGTAAAAGAAAACAGAAAAGGGAAACAAAAAAGAAAAATAAAAAAAGAAAAAGGAAACAAAAAGAAAAAGAAAACAGGAAACAAAAAAAAAGAAAAAAGAAAAAGGAAAAAAACCTTTAGGACCGGTTTGTAACAACAACCGGTCCTAAAGGTGGGTTCGCTTCGCGCCCAATTTTTGGACCTTTAGCACCGGTTTGTGTTAACAACCGGTGCTAAAGACCCTTTAGCACCGGTTGTTAACACAAACCGGTGCTAAAGGCTCTAGACCTCTCCGGTGCCATCTTCTCGCCTTTCTGCGCGTCTTCTCTCCTCGCCGCCTCTCTCCTTGCCTTCTGTCCTCGCGCGCCGACTCGACCTCCTCGCCGCCTCCTCGCCGCCCCACGCCGTCGCCTCCTCGCCGCCTCCTCGCTGCCTCCTCACGACGCCTCGCGCGCCGCCTCCTCGCGACGCCTCCTCGCCGCCTCCTCGCCGCCGTCGCCTCCTCGCGGCCTCCTCGCGGCCTCCTCGTGACGCCTCCTCGCTGCCTCCTCGCGCGCCGCCTCCTCGCGGCCTCCTCGCGACGCCTCCTCGCCGCCTCCTCGCGGCCTCCTCGCGATGCCTCCTCGCCGCCTCCTCGCGGCCTCCTCGCGACGCCTCCTCGCCGCCTCCTCGCGGCCTCCTCGCGACGCCTCCTCGCCGCCTCCTCGCCGCCCCACTTCATCTTCTTCTCCCACGGTATATCCATATTTGTTGTAGTTCCTATTTTCGTATATCCTATTTTTGTATATCCATATTGTTGTATATCATATTGTTGTATCATATTTTTCATATATCATATATCCATATTGTTGTATCATATATCCTATTTTCGTATATCCATATTGTTGTATATCATATATCCATATTGTTGTATATCCTATTTTAGAGCCTTATCATATTGTTGTATATCCATATTGTTGTAGTTCCTATTTTTACCCTTAGACTTTATTCTTACCGTTTTATCGATGGAGATCGCAAAGTCCTATGATTGTATAAATGAGGTGACTCCGACGATTCCGACGATTCCGACGATTCCGTAAAACCCTAAACCGACGATTCCGACGATTCCATAAAACTTTCCGACGATTACGATTCCGTAAAACTTTCCGACGATTCCATAATTGCGGGGAAAGTTTCCGACGATTCCGACGATTCCGTAAAACTTTCCGACGATTCCGTAAAACTTTCCGACGATTACGACTCCGACGATTCCGTAAAACTTTTCCGTAAACTTTCCGGTTCCGTAAAACTTTTCCGTAAATAATTTTGCTAAGTTAAATTCTTGTTACTAGCAGGTGTTGAGCTATGGATCCCCAAGAACCACATGATCAGCACGCCGATCAGCTCGCGGGAATGGGTGAGGCGGAGAAGGAAAGATACATGTGCCAGATGATTTTTGAAGATGCAACAGCCATATATCATGATGACGACGGTGGACATGCGTTTAGCAATCAATTTTTGAACGACTCCGGTGACGGAGCTGAGAATATAGAAGATGTAGTAGATGCAGAAGTGTCCTCCGGAACAAACTCTGCCAATGTATATCTCAAGTCACTGTTGACGCAACAATTAATTTGTATTGCACTTACTAACGAATCATTATTTTCCCGTTTAGGCGCCCTCCGGAACAGCTAGCGCAAGTACTGAGACAAAGTCGAAACGAGGCCCGGCCGCAAGGTTGAAAGATACTGCAAGGTACTCGATCGATAAAGTTGCTGCTGATGGCAAATCACTGGAACCCCTAGAAACTTATCGCAAATTTGTAAATCAGTGCGGAGTTGTTGTAAGAGACCTGGTCCCGATCAACTTAATAGAATGGAATAAGCCGAAGACCGGCGCCAACGTTGGAGCTACTTATGTCGATGACAGATTGAAAAGAGTGCTTTGCGACACGGTCTGGCTAAATTTCAGCGTAGCGGAAGATAAGAAGAAGAAAGTCGAGGAGTGGGCTTTGAAGAAGATGGCCACACAATTCCAGAGGTGGAAGAAAGACTTGTGGAAGAAATATAAGGACGAAGATCCAGTTTTCACTAGGCACCTAGTGAAGATAAGAGACGCTTGGCCTGATTTTAAGGCGTACAAGAAATCGGGTGTCTTTACATCCCGATCAGCCACAAATACGGAGAATGCGAAGAAGAAGAAATATCACCATATTTTGGGGTCAGGTGGCTACATGACTGCCCTGCCTAGGTGGCGACGCTATGAAGATGCGCTTCTGAAAAGAAATATCATTCCACAGACACATGACTGGCCCGATAGGTCCAAGTTCTGGTTGTTCGCGCATGGGGCAACGTTGGACGCTGAGACTGGGATGATTGTTGCGGAGGGACCATGGTCGGAAAAAATAACACAAGTCGTATCAGATCTAGAGAAGGCAATAGAAGCTGTTCGTAAAGGAACTTTTGTCCCCGATAGAGAGAACGATGAGTTGACGAAGGCACTCGGGAACCCCGAAAAGTGGGGACGAACACGAGGCTTTGGAGCCACTACCCCGTGGAACCAAGGGTTTCCGGCGGACCTTGGCACTTACAGAAGCCGTGGTAGAAGCAAGAGGAAGGCGCTGGAACGGATATCGACATTAGAAGAAAAGGTGGCGTTTCTCTTGAAGAAAGGGGGACACCCTGTACCTGACACTGAAGAGGAGGAAGAAGATCCTGCACGTGACGCTGATCAGCAGCAATTAGAAGACGATCCTGTAGCAGATGCCGTCCCATCTCAGCATAGAAGCAGCGTGGGTTCCACGCAACTGCAGCTAGAAGACGGTCCTGCAGTCGAACCGTCGGCGCCTCACTACCCCGTGGATGATGTCACGGAGAAGACAAACTGTGAGATACATATGCCAATGGGGAACATATCCTTCATGGTGGCGTCAGGCTATGCTTTACCGAATCAACCTGGAGCAACCTACCATGGTGGTCAGATTCCAGCATCCCATGCTCGTGTCGGGTTGTCAACAATTACGCCGGGATGCCAGTCAATTGAGCTTGATATTCCTGGAGGTGAAGGCGAGAAGACACTGGGAGAAATGGAGCTTGGTATCATCTTGTGGAAGAAGAAACACATCGTGTTTCCTAACGCGGCGCCAAGGCCACCGACTCCTCCAGGTACAAATGCACCACCTCCAACAATTACTGAATGTTGCACCACATGTAAGCCTATTTTTAATAGTTTTTTCACTTTCGTACAGAGAATGCACGACCTCCAAGTCCACCCCCAACGCACCTCCAAGTCCACCCCACAACGAAGATAGGGAGCCCGAGGCCGAGAGTCCATCACCCGTGCACTCCAGTGAGCCGACGGATGCGCCCACTACAGGTACGGCAAAGCGGAAGCTGCAGTTCAGAAGAAACGGGACTCCTTCCAAGAAGAGAGAAAGGAAACCCAATAAAGTCAAGACTCCCCCGAAGTTACCAGGCCTGATGACTCCGGAGGAACTAGACGAGGCCGTGAAAGCCAAAAACAAAGCATGGTTCGCACGGTTTCCCCTGAAGCCCCCTCCAGACATCTGGAAGGAAACTCTGAAGAATGTACCAAAGTGGAAAATTGAGCGCACCATCGACAACTTATATTATCCTGAACCGCTGCCACCGCCGCCCCTTTCAGACTATGAACGGTTCATTGAAAAGATGCACACCGCACAGATGAAGCAGGTGGAGCAGACGAAATGTGGGAAACAAGTTCCCCAGCTCGGACAACAAGAAGCACAGTCAATTGCCCCGCTCAACGTGTTATCTGACCAGGCTTCAGTGTCCGGTCCACGCATGGGCGACGTAGGTTACGCTATTGCTCATGTGGTATATAAATATAAGCCCGAGCACCCTCTGGTCGAAAATCCTAATGCTCTAACAACCCAACTATGGAATTTACATGTTTGGTACTTGGAGGCCGCAAGGCAAAAGAGAGACTGTATCATGGCGGCAGTTCAGGATCAACACTACTTCGGAGAGTACGGTGTGGAGGTTGGGTTCGATGATTTTTTCCAGATGTACAATCAACGTGCCCTCGACAAAGCTATCGTCAGCTACTACTGTTTGTAAGTGATTTATTTGTGTAATTTAATTATTTAGTTAAGCTCGCTTTCATTGCCCGTATAATTATCACTCACGAGACATTCTTTTTGTACGCTACTATGCAGAATGAAGATTCGTGAATGCAGGCTGGCAGGAATCTGGGACTTTGGGTTCATTGACCCGTATTCGTTTCATCAAGAGACAATAGAAAAGTTCAACAAGGATACACCGGATGATTTGCTAAGGTTTTTGAAGCGACAAAGTACCAAAAAAGAAATACTTTGGCCCTACGGATTCAAGTGAGTGTTAGTGTCTTGTACACATTCCATTTTGCTTACCTGATGTTAAGTGTAATTGATGAGTATGCATGACTGCATGTGTACACGTGCGCATGTCCCACTTCATATTGTTCATCATTAGAATCGATCAAGGACAAGTTGAAGTCTGGGACCCGTTAACCTGGGATGCTGACACATGGAAGAGCGCGCGTCAGATGCTTCAAAGGTATATATATATCGGCCTCTTTCGTTCATCGGCCTCTTCTTCGTTCATTTCCTGATATCAAGTAAGTAATAATTAACTCTTGTATTCATTTTTCTTTGTCGGCCAGGGTTTGGCAAATGATCATCAAGGAAGAACCCGGTACATGGGCAGACAAGCTCCACTTTCAGATTAACAAAGTAAGTAGTACTACGTACCCTGGTTTTAATACCATTACCATTCTCTTGATTATTATTAATTTGAGTGAATTATGTTCTCGTATATAGGGCGTCCCGCAACAACCACAGGGCACTGATTATTGTGGATACTACGTTTGCGAGTACATTCACAGGATTATCAATGAGAAATCCCGTACTTCCAGAAATCTAGAGGTACGTAACCGGATCTTCACAACTTTATTTATGTTGCCATCAATTATGTTTAGTTTTGTTCATAACTTAATTGTTTTCATCTACTTCTTTTAAAGCTGCAACGAAAGCGGGCGATGCTCAGACCAATCCAACGTTGCAAGGCAGTTGCAGAGGAATTGGCAGGATTTCTCCTCACGCAAGTCATAGATGAAGGCGGAGAATTTTTCCATCCTATGAACCAATAGCCAGCTCCCTTCTCTATGCAAGTATACAACTATAGGAAACGAACTTCAAATTATGTAATGATAATCGGTCCAGTACTTCATGTTACATGTATATATGTACTTTTATTTGGTGCATCAACATTTAACCGCAAACACGGAATCGGAAACACTTAACCGCAAACACGGAATCGGTGTTTCCGGATACGTGTTTCCGATTCCGTGTTCGTAAAAAACGGAACACGGACACACGGAATCGGAAACACGGAATCAAAAAGACGTAAACGAAAATACGGAACCGGAAACACGTAAACGAAAACCCTGAAAATACGGAACACGGAAACACCGAAATACGGAATCGGAAACCCTGAAAAGAAAAGGAAAAAAAAAGAAAAAAAAGCATTAGGACCGGTTGGTGTTACCAACCGGTTCTAAAGGTCCTCCGCCTGCGCGCACTCTTCGGCGCCCACGTGGAGGCCTTTAGAACCGGTTTATAAGAGACCGGTGCTAAAGGGGGGGCCTTTAGTCCCGGATACGTAGCACCGGATGTGTATCTGGGTCCAAAGGCCCTTACCAACCGGTTCTAATACCCCTTTCTCCACTAGTGACTAATAACATTTTTCTGTTATTAGTATATTATCAATAAAGTAGGGGTGAAAGTACTCCTTGATGCTGTACAGAGTAAAAGAATGGCAGTCGTTTTGGATAAAATTAAGGAAGTATCAATTAATTAATAAGATGATACACAGTTCTAGTTTGAGTTTTTTTTAACCGAAGGCTTGTACTGTATGATTTGTCTTGCATAGTAATACATATCTCATTTATAGCATAAGGATATTGTTTGGATTTGACCAGACACGATTATTAGTGACTAGTTAGCTCATACATTTCTGAAAGTATCCCGACGAGGCTATGAGCTAACCAGATGTTTATAGTTTACTACTCCATGAGCTCCTCATATGCCCACTATTCTTCTGGTCGGCCTCTGCCCTCTACTCAGACTAGTGTGGCCAAATAATTCTAATATTTGAAGTTAAAAGTGCACTGCCACACTAAATTACCTATGGATGTTCTATGCTTGAGATGTTGTTTTTTGTCTAATAATGCTGAGATGGCCCTAACATTTTCTGTTTGAGTCATACAACACCAATAGCTTTTCCTGAATGATTGTATTAGTTTCATTGACCGATTATGATATTTGCTCTGCAGGTATCTACTCTACTTATATTCTGGACGGCTGAGATGCAGAAATGGGCTTTTGGGTGTAATTCCTTTCATTCCTATGCTCGACGTGGAGCGCACTTGTGTGAATCAATATATCGCTTCATTAGCTAACTTCTGCTTCTTATCTAAAATCCGTAGACATTCCTGAACTACATGAAGGTTGATGGCACTTACCTTGCGTGGTGGGCTCACTATTGGTTGCCTTGCTTGATGTTATATTGTGCGCATGTGTGGGCGCATTTGATTATCCTCCATATTGTCTCAGTCATGGAGATTTCGATATCAGATTTCTGCTTATATTAGTTGTATGATGCATTGATGCCCCATTTTATGTGCTTTTCTGTTGCGTTTTTATCTGGTTCCGAGCTTGATATTTGGATGCTTACTGACTATCAATGAATGTCGAATTGCATACATGGTAGTCGGTACGGAGCTCTCTGTATATTAAATTGCACCTGCATTAGCCTGCTACTCTGCATATATAGCTGGCGATTCAACCACGCCTAATTTGCATTGCTCTTTTTGCTTTCTTTGAGATGCTGGATTGTTGGGAATGCCTGGATGGTTGGCTAACGTTTGGATGAGTTTTGAAGAGACAAAAGTCTCACTTCTTGCTCACAAGAAAAGTTCTCAACGATCCGGTTGTGAAGGCAGGTAAACCAAACGTAAGATAATATTAGTACCTAGGGCAACTCCAACGCGCCGACACACATGGATATGAATTTTGTTCGTCTTTTAGATGTTTAAGTCGGCTGAGTGGACGGAGGTGTTCACTTTCTGTTTCTATCGGCCGGTGCGTCCAACGATGACCAACACATTATCCGCATGAACTTAGGCCCTGTTTGAAACCACAACAGATTACGATAATCTGGATTATTAAGATAGATTATATAATTTGGTTTATAAAAATAATTTAGGTGGCATGTTTAGAGGCCAGATTATATAAACTGTAATTCAGATTTTACATTGCATAATAACTTATTCGTCCTCTGTTTTTTTAATTATCTTCAACTTTACAAGGGTAATGGGTCATTAGCAATCCATAATCTGATTTTAGTTGTGGTAGAGTAGATTATGAGTTTTTAATAATCTGTTCATCTAGTTTTTATAATCTACACCATAATCTGTTCTGTTTGGAGACAGAATAGATTATAAAAATTGGATTATATAATCTGAGTGGTTTTAAACAGGGCCTTAAAAGAATAAGGTTTAAAACATATGCATAAATTAAAACATAATTAAATATTAAAACAGTTAGTCAATCGCAGGCCAAAGTTCACTTAACACATATTTGCCCACAAATTTAAAAACTTCAAAAAATGCACCTCCGAGCTGTCTAGCACATTGCCGTACGCGTCGCCATCATCCTTAGAGCCGGTGAGGTCGACCAAGTCCAACAGTGGCCCGGCCCACGGAAAGGCTTGATGCCATGCCGCTGGTGTCGCCTCCTCTATCATTTGTTGCGTCAGCGACTTTGCTACAAGGCGCACACTCCTCCGCCTCTTCCTCTTGTGCCCAGCGGGAACAAGTCTTCCTCCGGCGGCCCGCGCCTTCGCAGTCCATACGTACTTCTCATCAACGACCGGTGGTTCTGGCGCGGCCTCCATGGGCTCCGCTTTGGGCGTGGCCGGCGGTGGTGGTGGAGGGTAGACGCAGTCACCTGCCGACAAGAGTTACAGCACCCCCTCCATGCCTTGCCAACGTGCGCCCTCTATGCATTGGGACCCCTCCAGGGTCGTTGGATCCGGAACTCGGGATGTAGATCGAGGTTCGAGTTTTTTACATGCAAGCAGCTGCACATCGGGTGAAAAAATAGAAGACCCAATGATATCCAGAGCTGAGGCAAACGAACCATTCAACGACATATTCTATTCCACGTGTATCACATTGGAATTCAACCAATCACACACCCTAACGCCCTGCTTGGAATCTATGTATCTTTATACACCTGTAATTTTTTTTTACAACTTCGAGAATCAAAACAAAACATCAAGGTCTGTACATTTTACAGATGTAAAAGCGTTGAAAACGATGATCCAATCAGGACGTAAGAGTTGTCGTCCATTACATAGGACCCAATTTATGTTGTTTCATGTGTGTATTCCATACCGGTTCTGGGAAGATTCTTTTTGTGTGTGTTTCTTTTATTGGAGTTTCAAAAAGTAATATTATGTATTTTTTTGCTTCACATTTTTTGTAATTGTTGTCTATTCTTTACCATTTTTATATTCATTAATATTTTTTGAAAACTCCGAACATTTATTGAATTCATGAACATATTTGAAATTTAGAGCCAACATTTTTTACAATTCATGTATGTTTTTGAGATTCATAAACATATTTCAAAATGTAAGCATTTATAAAATTTGGGAACACTATTCAAAAGTCCTAGCATTCTTAAAATTTGCGATTTTAAAAAAATCTTTTTAATTTCTATTTTTTAAAATTCTCATTTTTTTTAAATTCATGTTTTCAAAATTTACAAATATTTTTGCGAATATTTGTTTTCGCTTACTTGTGACCTTTTTTATTTTAAAACACTTGCACACACAAAAAAGCAACTGAAGGAATCTTCCGTAGCGTATTGTGCGGAGTTTGTTCTCATGGAGCGGATCTTCCCAGCGCTAATGGGCCGGTTGAAAGAAAAAAAAAATGGCTAGTGTCCGGCTCCGATCCTTGTCCACCGCACCGGCACAGCGCCACTTGAGGAGGAGGAGGAGCAGCGGCTGCCGATACGCTTCCCTGCTCAAGAGGTGGTGCTGCGGGGGGCAGCAGCAGCCTCCATCGTGTAAGCCTGTTCTTGTTCATCTTGATCTCTTGTGCCTAGCCTGCAGCCAACCGCCGCTTCCGGATCTATTGTGTTTAGTTGTATATATACATATGTTCTGCAGTGGACTGAAGTTTGCTTTGTGTTTGACACATAAATTTGATTTGTTTTCGAGTCTCCGGCCCAGATTTCATCTAAGAAACCAACAAACACGGCACTGTTTTGGTACAACTCACACCACACACACACCAACACAGCCAATGTAAGAGACAAGCCTTCACCAGAAATTTGATTTGTATTGATATCCAGACTGTCTGTTTATAGTAATCCTCTGTTCTGATACCATTAATTGGTCAGTTTCCAGAACAAAAGAGTGATACTAATCTGAACCAATTTTATATTTTTGGCCTTTTTCCTTTCCAATATCGTTACCTCCCGCAATATGATTGTAATACCATCTACATTAAGAAAGCAGGACCAAACACGGTCTCAAACTTCTCCATCCAAACACAGTAATCTGACATTGCTAGTCGGAATATCGCATTCCACCTCAACACATTCCCACATTCATACCTATCTAATTTTCTTGAACCCAAACACAAACCACATGGATAAAAAATATATGAACGTGTTTGCTTCTAAAAACAATCCACCGAAAGTGATAAACCTAAACACTGAAATAATATTTGTCCCCTTTCCATTGAGCGACAGCTTACATTTCTGGACTCTACTAACTGCAGGTAATCATGATAAACTTAAGACCCTTATAAGGACTGCTGCAATCGATGTACTGACGAGTCAATGTCCGAATTACAAGGGTTAACTTAGGAAGTGAAATTGCAAGCGATAGATGTGTGCATATGAGAACGGAAAGGTGCGACAGCACCCGGGGGTCCCGATACCCGGTAATCTTCTCCGTCCAGTGATTCTGAGATGCGTGCCAGCTGCTACTGTAGAGAGCGCAGACCTGGTGCTGGCTAAGGGTGATTAGCTGGTTTTCTTTAGCGGACCGGAGGAGGGTGCAGCATGGCAGGTAGATTAGCTGGTTTTCTTTAGTGGACAGACAGTGACTGGAGGAGGGTGCAGCATGGCAGGTCTAGCACGTCTACTTTATGTTTGACGTGACAACTCCCGTACAGTGCGCATGCGATGGAAACTGGATCTGGGACAGCGGCAAATGTTGGATCCAAACAAACCAAGCTACGGATCCAAGCGTCTCTCCTGTTTCCTTGCATGCGTTGCTTGACCTGCACCAACAGAACGGTATTCGTGCTTACAATTACATACATGGAAAATAACGACGCTATTTCTTTAGGAAACCAAGTCCGTAGGTGTGTGAGTTCATGTTTTGTTTGGCTCGTACTTGAAAGTGGGCATTCTACACCAATTAGTTCATGGCACTCATGGCACTCCACGCCAATTCTGTACTACTCCATCCGGAAATACATGCCATAGGAATGAACGTATCTAGATGTATTTCGGTTCTTGATACAACTATAATTATCAATTTGTGCGACAAGTAATACCCGACGGAGGTGTTTAATGAAACACCGAACAAAATGGAAATATCAACTGCAAAGGCGAACAGAAAAAAAAAATGCCAAAACAATATGCACATAGCGTTGCACTGGCCATGGCCGGGAATGAAAGTTGGGTTGAGGCCGGTGTTGTATCATCTACCAGATTGATGCATCACACATGCCCATACATGCATAAATTAGGACGAACGTTATCGTCTTCATGTTCAGAAACCGTTTGAGTTCAACCTAACAACATATATATAAGTACAACATTGACTTAATTAAAAGCAAAAGTTATTGATCCATATGTATCCAAAAGTGCATCACTGGTGACCAGCATGATACATAGACGTTCTGGTTTGATTTCGTGTAGAAGATCAGCGAACACAGCTTCTCTCAATCGTCGTCAATAGTCTCAACAAATTGCTTGGGTCGAACACCAGCGTTTCCCCTCAAGTGCATCAAGTCATACAAGTAATACGTGCGTGGTCGTAGCCGGCCCGGAGTGGATCGGCAGGGGGGGGGGGGGGGGGCCTGCAGCTGCAGCGGCTGCTGCAAGGGGGAAACGGGTGCGGCGGAGGCTGCGGGGGTCGGCGACGGCCACTGCGGCCAGGGCGGGTTGGAGGCGGGAGGCGGCTGCAGCTGCAGCTGGGGCTGCAGCGGCCCAGCGAGCGTTGTGGAGGCCGCTAGGTGCGACGGTTGCCACGGCAGGAGCAGCGGCCCGTAGGGCCCAGCCAAGTAGAGGCGGATGACCTGGACTGTGGTGGCGAGATCACGGAGCGCTGCGGTGACTTCCTCTGGTGTGAAGACGGTGGGAACCGACGCGGTGGAGGTGATCGACACCGACGGAGAAGGGGTGCCGGCCGTGGTGGCCAGCGGGGCGGTGGCGGCGGTAGGCAGCGGGAGGGTTGAGGTGGGCGGCGGCGAAGACATGATCGCACCGAAGCTACCTGATACCAAACTGGTAGAAACTAGGGTTCTACCGGCCCTCTGCCTTAGGTTATAAGGGTTGGAGGGAGGTTGGAGGAGACGAGGGCGCCGCGGCTGATGCGACGGCGCCGTCTCGGCGCAGGGAGGAGGCGGCGGTGAGTAGAGGAGGCGTCTAGGGTTAGGGCACCAACTCCTAGTTGAAGCCGATCAAAATAGATTGATCTTTGCTTAATCTCAAAAATGCTGATTACATGACTATATATAAGTTTCCTAGGCTATAATAAACTGGGTTAAGCCCCTAATATTATTAAGATAACTAGGTCAGTTTTGCTTACTGGGCCTCTGGTCATAACAGAAGCAAAGAGTCCTGATCCGGTGCTGGTGGAATTGTTGAAACACAGGCGAGGGGAAGCACAAGTTTCGGGACCGAGGGAGTACAAGTTGGATGTGCT
This sequence comes from Hordeum vulgare subsp. vulgare, assembly GCF_904849725.1. Classification (NCBI taxonomy): domain Eukaryota; kingdom Viridiplantae; phylum Streptophyta; class Magnoliopsida; order Poales; family Poaceae; genus Hordeum; species Hordeum vulgare. The sequence continues at coordinate 19,352,465 of NC_058523.1, forward strand.
TGCTGCAACGTAAAGGAGGCAAAAAGTCCTGATCAGGTGCGTGTTGAATTGTTGAAATGCAGGCGAGGGGAAGCGAGAAGATGGGGCTTGAATCAAAACAGAAGTATTTCATCAGGCAAAATGTGGCGGTACAATAGGAGCCATTGGATGTTGACCAGCTAACAAGTGGCAGATGCTTTCCAGGCAGGGGTGGAAGATTCAGTGACAAGTATGACCAGATCCTAGTGTTCCACTTAAAAAAATAACAAGCTGCATCAGTTTTCATATACAGCCATTTTGTTGTACATATATAGGTGGAAGTAAATCCTCTTTTTCCTTTTAAAATAAAATTTCATCAAAACTGAAACAAATGTTATCCCTACAATATTTTTTTGTTAGGTTGAAGCAAATTTTAGTCTTGCTGGAATCATCTTTTAGCTGCCATGGAAATATTGGACATGAACGATCAAAACAATTTCAGTATGTTGCAACGGAAGCATCTGTCACAAATGGTCGAATTGGCTGGTTGATCAACTTCTTCTGCATTAGAAACAAAATACAGTTGTTTATAGTAATTTCCCCTATATAAAGCATTGCACGAAACTGCATTCAGTTATCTTTCTACATCAGTGGATGCAGCTTGTCTGGGGAAAAGAAAGATGTGGGCAGCATGCATTCAGTTATCGTTCAGAAAATGAATAAGTTCACAAAATTGGGTACAGGACACTCAACCTGAAATTGTGGGGCATTTAGTTTGCTGTAGAATACTGAAATACTTTGCTCGGCTGTATTACAAATTATCTGTGTCGAATGTCGAGATTGCCCTGGGAACTCCAATACATAGGAGCCCACACTGGCCAAATGGACAGCCACCGGCCACCACAGCAGTTCTCTTTCTCTTCTCTTCTCTTCTCTTCTCTTCTCTTCTCTTCTCATAGCCTGTACGAGGAAGAAGATGGTGGCGAAGAAGAGAGCGGCGGTGATCGCCGCCCTGTCCGTGCTCCTGCTCCTCATGCTGCCAAGGCCATCCCATCAGCAGTTCTTCAGTCACTCCTGCGACTGCTACCGAGAGTGCTACTTAGGGTGCAAGAATGCCTTCCCGATGCTCTGCAAGACTGTGTGCGGCGGCAGCTGCAATGACAACAAGGACCCTGTGGCCACCTGCATGGCCGCTTGTTGCACGGAGTCCATCTGCGGCCTACCGCCGGCGCCGTCCGGTAAGAGCACCTACCAATCTACCACATTGATGGAATACGTGTGCTCTTTTTGCTGTTATTTCGTTCTGATCATCTTGTGCTTGCACTGCCATTTTGCATATGCAGCTGGTGCTCCGGATTGTATCCATGCATGCACCAAGATGTGGGGTGGCCATGGTCCCGCCAAGGAACATTGAGGATCGAAGATCCAATCGATCATGGGATCATATGCTGTCGAACGGCTGCTCTAATGCAATAAAATGTATTTCGCTTCCGTGCATAGCTTGTGAGGAAGTTTGTGAATCTTATAATAAAGCCGGGTTATCGATATATTTGCCAAATCCCTGTTAGTTTTGATGTGTCCCTGATTTTACCTTCCTCAGTTCCTCTGTCTATCTTCTTTTCAGGAGGGATAAGTGACATATGGGGTCAATATAACACATAACAGAAGTCAAACATTAGCAATCCTCAAAAAAAGAACTCAAACATTAGCAAAGTCATCCAAGCCTTGCGGGGATCTCAACAAAAAAAAAATTGAAATTCATCAGTCAGAATCTATATCTATATCTATACTCTATACCTACTAATAAAGCACCTATTGCTTCTGCGGTATGTCATTAAATTTGCCCCTAAAGTTTGCCAAAATTACCCACCAATGCCACCCGTAAGTGACAAAAACGATTCGTTTTTGAACTTTAATTCGGCTCTTTGTTTCTTATTCTAAAGGATGACGTCCCAGATTTTACCACAACAACAGGCTAGGCCAACTGGTTGGGTGCGCCCCGCCCCACCCTTGAGACCCAGGTTCTTTTCTTCTATTTCGCATTTTTTCTATTTTTTTCTCTTTTGCCTTTATTTCGATAAACTTTGCACACATGTTATCCTGGATTAAAGAAATGTTAAATTTGTAGACACAAAAGTTCTCACATATACAAAAAAAATGTACAATGCTTATGTACAATAAAAAAATGTACAAACCTTTTTGTTCTTCTATTTCGCATTTTTTCTATTTTTTTTCTCTTTTGCCTTTATTTCGATAAACTTTGCACACATGTTAATCATGGATTAAAGAAATGTCAAATTTGTAGACAAAAAAGTATACAATGCGTATGGACAATAAATAATATATTTTTCTTTTATTTTGAAAAATATTGATCGTGTATTTAAAAGACTTTAAATGTGCATAGGAAAATGTTTCCGGTGTATAAGAAAACATATACAAAAATATATATTGTGTATAGAACAAAGTAGACATAGAAAATAGAACTTTTCAAAAATGTTAATCGTGTATTTTAATAATGTAAAACATGTATATAAAAAATATTCATGATGCATACAAAATATGTAAAATGCATTTAAAAAAATTAGACATCAAAACTCAATAATGTTTATGATGTTACACGCAAAAAAATGTTTCTAATGTATTAAAAATATACAATGTTGTTTATACAAGGTTTACATAAAAAATGGCTGAGCTTTGATTTTTCATATATATAAACTGTTTTGCTAATTATTATTTTAAGAATATCGATATTGATACGCAAGCTGAAACATTTGGTATGCATGTACTTATAAATTAATTGTTTTTTATGTAGCTGTCTAATATGTTTGCAACCAAATTAAGACTCACTTAGATTACAAATGCAAACACATATATCAGCAAGATAAAAATAATGTTTTAATGCATATGCTATCATTAATTAACAAAATAAAATTGCAAATGAAACTGTTAGTCATAGAAATTAATTAATTATAAAAAAATTACAAGGGCCAACTTTTATTAAATTTATAGCCCGTTGCAACGCACGGGCATTTGTACTGGTTCAGAACAATACAAATTCACCGGTCAGACACACAAAATGAGACATACAATTTCACATCTCCAGGCACTTAAAATAGGGGCATTCGTTTTCTTACTACTACTAACCATCAAGTGATTAAACATTAGGGGCATTCGGTTTTCTTTCTACATCAGCACAGGCCACACTTCACAAGGAAAATAGAAAGATGAGCTGCATGCGCTTGTCTAATTGGTGTAAGATCCAAGGTTATTTTCAAGTGAACCACTAGGGGCTAGTAAGAGGCGGTAGGTACCATCTTGTTGAGGAAATTAATACCATGGCAAAATTGGCTACAGGACACGAGACGAAATTGTGGGTCATTTAATTTGCTGGAAAATACTGAAATACTTTGTCGTGTTACACTACAAATTATACAGGTCAAATACCGATATCGCCCTCGGAACTCCAGTATATAAGAGACCACACACTCTGACTGACTAAGAGAGACAAACAGTCACCTGAAAACTCCCACAACCACTAGTAGAAAAAGGGTCTTTCGGCCGAGGGCCGAAAGACCATTAGTCCGACCCGGTTCAAATCAAAACCGGGACAGGCATTGGTCCCGGTTCGGTTTGCCGGGGCATTGGTGTCGGTTCGTTTCACCTCATTAGTCCCGGTTCGGAAAAAACCCGGGACTAAAGATCCAACGACTCCCACGTGGCGTGCCGCGGATCATTAGTCCTGGTTTGTGGCAAGAACCGGGACTAAAGGGTAGGCTATTAGTCCCGGTTTTGGACAAAAACTGGGACTAAAGTTCTGTCTATATATACCGTCGCCCCTGCCCACCCTCTCCTTTGTTTTTTGGCTGAAGTGTGCCCATGTCATGCCACCCTTGCCACTCTAGTTCATGCACTTGACGTGTTCGATGAAATGCCCGAGCCACACTAGTTAAGCTTTCTCCTCTCCAAACTCGACCTCCAAACTTCATTTTCCTCAATATTTGTCTACGTTTGGCCGTGCACCAACTCCACAAGTGTTTTAAAAGGTTAGCTACATCATCCTTTCATGTGTCACTGCTAGTTTAGCTCATTTGAAAGGCTCAAATTAACTTCTTAGAGTCTGCACATGTGTAGGGTGCCATCCTGTGCCCGTCCTCACCGTTGTCGATCGCCCCGCGCCGATCTCGTCGCGAGCACCATCGTGGTGAGCCTCTTGTTCTTGTCTTCTTTTTAAAATAAAAAAAAAATTCTTACTTGTATGATTTAGATATATACTTGTATAAATTACTTACTTTCATTATTTTTTGTTATTATATAGTACGATGGTTTTGGTATCCGCCTCCGTCGTTCCTCGTCATGTCTATGATTCGGATGTGGTATATATTATTTTTTATAACTATTTGTTTTATTTATTGTTTATAACAATTATGACGACCAACATGACATATATTTTTTAATCTAGGAGGTATGTGAACCGGAAATTCCTACCCACATAGAAATTCTTCTCGAGAAGTTAAATTTGGTTGAAAAAGAAAACAAATACTTGAAGGAAAAATTGAAAATAATTGAGGACAAGAATATGGAACTGGAGTTGCATGTCGCCGATGGCATCGATGATCGCAAGATGAAGATCGATGCGATGTTGTTGAAGACGGATGCACAACGCTTGATGATGGATGCAATGCGCTCGAAGATGGATGAAATGCGCTTGAAGATTAGGAATATTAGAAAATACGCCATTGATAAAGAGGTTTGGTATCATTATGCTGTTGGGTCAATTGTTACATTAGTTGCGATTTTGATCACATTTGTTGTTGCATTTAAATGTTTTACATAGTTGTATGTTGTTTTATGAGAGAACTTTATGTATTTATTTTTGTAATAATAACGTTTGATGACTACTGAGCTTTGGTTTTAATGTGATGATGAACTTGTGTTAATTTGGTCATTTCTTTATTCATGATGTTCTGCAATGGTTTTTTGATATACTTAATTTCATAATAGAGATGAACCGCTAATGGATGTATGATGACCGACGCACTTTGGAGTAAATTACGAACCAGGACTAGTTAATGCCCGAGTCACACTAAAGTTCACACGAAATGATATCCTCGACCGAGGTTAGCAACCTTCTTCATGTGTAATTGATACAAAAATATTGCATGTGTCAATGTATGGTGGTCATTTCACTATTCATGTATGATGCCAGATCGATGCACGAAAGCGATGGATGTACGGCGAACGACGCGGTTCCGGATTTATTGCAGGCCTGGATAAACTTATCGATGCGGCTGAGGCAAGCAAAGTGGATAATTTTATGCCTTTGCCCATGTGTTGGTTGTCGAAACGGGAAAGAGTACTCTAGCTCGAAAGTCATTCATCTCCACTTGCTTCAGAGAGGTCTCATGCCCATATATTATTGTTGGATCATGCACGGAGAAAGAGGGTTATGATGGAAGACAATGAAGAAGAAGATGATGATGACAACTATTATATGTTCACTGAAGAACACGGTGATACTACAATGGAATACAATGAAGAAGAAGGAGGTGAAGAACAACCGGTCCGATGAGCCCGCTGATAGTCTTGATCGGGTCATTTCTGATATCATCAGTGCCTATTGTTTGTAAGTATTATTAATTTATGTTATTAAGTCTTACTCAACTCGTTCTTGCATGTAAAATCTTACTCACCACTATATTAATTTTGCAGAATGAAGATTCTCGAATGCAAAAGAGGACAAATCTATGACATTAGGTTCATTGACCCAAATTACAATCATCACCAAAGTGTCGAATCGAATCCCCGCGAGACAGAGAATAACTTGGTACAAGCGTTAAGGTTTTGCAGTACCAAAAGGGAAATACTATTTCCTTACAACTTCAAGTGAGTGTTACTATACACACATTCTATTTTCGCTTACTCGATGTTATTAGAAGTGTACGTATAATTGACTCGTTATGCGCGCGCAAGGTTCCACTTTATTTTGTTAATCATTGTACTTGATAAAGGACAAGTAATAGTCATGGACCCGAAACGCACACCCCTCACTGAATGGAAGAACATGCAGGAACGCCCAAGACTCGGGATGATTGGAAGCCAGAACTTATATTCAAACAAATAAATGTAAGTAACTACTACTAGATCCGCGCATATCTTTATTCTAGTTTCAATACCATTATAATTCTTGATTATGTTTTTGATTGAACTTTGTTCTCGTAAAGTGCTTCAGGCAGGAACACGGGAACAATTTATGTGGATACCAGACGACCCATGAGAAGGGCAAAACCCGAGACATCAAAAAAATCGAAGTACGATAAACAATACTCATAACTTTATTTTATTACCGTGAATTGTGTTCGGTTTCATTGATAAATATATATTAACCCATTCTTTAAATTCGACCGAATGGTTGCGGGACAGTCTTCTACCACAGAAACGTGTACGAGCAATTAAAGAGGAAATTGCCGGATTCTTTGATGCAAAGGTCCTAGATCCCAAGGGAGAATACTATTGCCATTCGATGGAAAAGATATGAAATGATATAGTGTAAAAAAGATGCATATATGTGCATGTAACTCGTGTCTACATTTTGTAAGTACGTTCGACAAAGCGCGACGGATAAGATGGTGTAATATATTCGTGACGATGTGCAATATAGTTGTCCCTTTATTGTTGTGTATGTGCAATCCAATTTAGTGCAAAACAAAAATTAAAAAATTCCCAAAACAAATAAATGGGAAAATAGGGAGCAGCAGAATAGCCCCATCCAATTTAGTGCAAAACCCTAAACCCAAAAATTGCTAAAAAAACAATGAAGAAATAGCCCCGGTTTGTAATACGAACCGGAACTAATACCCCTTCCCCCTCGCTCCCAGCCCCGCCACGTGGAAGGCCATTAGCCCCGGTTCGGGGCCGAATCGGGGCTAGCTAGCATTAGTCCCGGTTCGCGAATCGGGACTAATGATCCAACCAAACCGGAGCTAAATGCCTTTTTTCTACTAGTGAGCAGTTCACTTCCTCTTTTCTTGTCATAGGTTGTTCAAGGAAGGAGATGAGATGGAGGTGAAGAAGAGGGCGGCCACTATCGACGCGTTGTTCATCATGCTCCTCATCATTTCAGTGCCATCCAAGCAGCAGGTGGCCGCCATGCCCTTCTGCGACTGTTACCGGTAGTGCCACGACAGGTGCAGGCACAACGCTGTGTTTTGAAATTCGGCTGAAAAAACGAATTTAGGCCATCTCGGCCTGGGGCGAGAAATATCTATCGGCCAAAAAGAATGATTTTAGTCGAATTTGACAAATTTTGTTCGAATTTCAGTCAAATTCCGGTCAAATTTCAGCCAAATTTTTTGAAAATGCCCGAAATTCAGCCATCTCAGCCTAGGGCGAGAAAAATTACAAACCGAAAATCAAAACAGTGTGCCACAACGTCCCTTGGTGGCTCTGCAATATCGACTGTGCCGGCAACTTTGACGGCGTCGACAAGAAGTACGCCCTCGTCGCACGCATCATGGTCACAGCACGGACTCCATCTACGACCGATCGGTGGCACTGACCTGTAAGACCAACATACCACCTAGCTTACTTGCGTTTGATTTGCTCCGTTGTTTAAACTTTAAAGATGAATTCTCCTGAACATCGATGCAATACATGTTGTCTTTTTTCTATTGGTATAGAGAAGAATCACCATCTGGTCTGAGTGTTAAACATTGTATGGTTAGGATACGGTGATGTATAAACCGTGTCCAACCCTTTGTAAACCGGTAGGTCTAGAGATAAGATCCCATGGTTGTTAGATTACTTGGAGATCAATCCTAGACCTAACCAACTTGTGTAATCTCGGCATTGTGCCCCTATATAACACGAACGCGTCCCTGTAGCCATTGCATACGCTTAACCTATCGTTTTAACATGGTATTCAGCTAGTCTCTTCCAATACATCTAGCCGCCGCCATGTCCACCTCCTCCTCTGCGATCACCATGGCCTCTCCCTCCATTGCCTCCCTCGGCCACACGATCACAGAGAAGCTAACAAGAGAGAACTTTCTTGTATGGAGAGCCCAAGTCCTGCCGCACGTCCGTGCCGCCGGTATGATGGGGTTCCTTGATGGATCAAACAAGGAACCCAGCGCCGAGCTTCTTCTGGAAAAAGAAGCTGCTGGCAAGAAGGAGATCGTCGCTACTCCCAACCCCGAACATGCCGTTTGGGTGATCCAGGACCAGCAGGTACTGACTTTTCTGCTGGCATCCCTCTCTCGCGACGTACTGATGCAGGTCAGTAACTGCGAGACTGCTGCCGAGGCGTGGAAGGAGCTTCTTCAGAGCTTCTCATCGCAGTCGAGGGCGCGCATCATCCAACTCCGCTCACAGATCGCCTCCACTCGCAAAGGTGATCTCTCCACCGCTGCTTACTTCACCAAGATGAAGGGGCTCGCTGATGAACTTGCTGCTGCTGGAAAACCCCTTGATGAGGACGAGGTGGTGTCGCACATCCTCCAAGGGCTGATGCATGAATCCGAGTACAACAGGTTCGTTTCTGCTATCTCAACCCGCACCATCACTGATCAACCGATCGGTCTTGGAGAGCTGTACTCCCTGCTGCTTGCTGCAGAGGGACGGATCACTACCTAGACTGCATCCTACACGGCTAATATGGTTGCTAAGGGAGGTGGTCGGGGTGGCAACGGTCGTTCTGGGAACGGCAATGCTGGTCCCCGTGGCTTCAACAACAACAACACGGGTGGCCGCTTCTTCGACAACTCAGGCAATGGTGGCGGGCGTGGCGACCGTGGTGGTAACCGCGGCAACAACAACCGGGAGAACTGCCAGATCTGCAAAGAAAGCGGGCACGGTGCGTGGCGCTGCAACAAGCGCTTCGATCGCAGCTTCAACAACAACGTGCGTCACCCGGCTGGCAGTGGAGGTGGGGGTGGAAACAAATCTGCCATTGCTGCCCAAACCTCGGGATCCTATGGAGTGGATACCAACTGGTATCTGGATACTGGCGCAACAGACCATGTCACCGGTGAGCTTGAGAAGCTAGCTGTTCGGGATCGCTACACCAGGACGGATCAAATCTACACTGCAAGTGGTCAAGGTATGGACATTGCTCATATTGGTCACTCTGTTTTGTCTACTCCCCATGGATCTCTACACTTAAACAATATCCTCCATGCACCCCTAGCTGACAAAAGTCTTCTCTCTGCTCACAAACTTATCAATGATAATTATGCCTTTCTTGAAGTTTACCCTGAAATTGTTTTTGTCAAGGATTGGGACACTCGGAGAACAATCCTTCAAAGCAAGAGTAAAAAATGCCTGTTTCCAATTTCTGGTTGCCATGATCCTCCACATCGACAAGCACTTGGTGTGACCAAACCCTCCACTTCAAGATGGCATAAGCGTCTAGGGCATCCGGCTTTGCCTGTTGTCCAGAAAATTCTTAGAGATTTTTGTCTTCCTGTGTCCAATAAAAAGGATCACCTATTAGTTTGTGATTCATGTCAAATGGCCAAGAGCCATCAACTCCCTTATGCTCGTTCCACTAGTGAGTCCAAAGCTCCTTTAGAGCTTGTTTTTTCTGATGTGTGGGGGCCTGGACCCCTTTCTGTAGGAAAGCAAAAGTACTATGTTAGCTTCATTGATGATTTCAGCAAGTTTACCTGGATTTATTTACTCAAGCATAAATTAATCTGATGTGTTTGCCAAGTTTCATCTTCTTCAGCAACATGTTGAGTGTCTCTTTGATCGAAAGATCCTTGCTATGCAAACAGATTGGGGTGGTGAATACCAAAAACTCAATGTGTTCTTTGAAAATATTGGCATCACCCACCATGTCTCCTGCCCCCATGCTCATCAGCAGAATGGCTCTGCTGAAAGAAAACATCGCCACATTGTCGAGGTTGGGTTATCCCTCCTTGCCCATGCTTTTATGCCCCTCAAGTTTTGGGATGAAGCTTTCCTTACCGCCGTCTACCTTATTAATTGCACACCTAGTAGGGTCATCCACAATCAATCCCCTCTTGAGCGTCTTTTTCATACAAAACCCAACTACACATTTTTACGCATTTTTGGGTGTGCTGTCTGGCCCAACTTACGTCCCTTCAACAAACACAAGCTTGAGTTTCGCTCCAAACAATGTGTCTTCCTAGGGTACAGCACCATGCACAAAGGGTATAAGTGCCTTGATGTTACTTCTGGTCGAGTTTACATCTCTCGTGACGTAGTATTTGATGAGCAAATTTTCCCTTTTGCTACACTCCATCCTAATGCCGGTGCACAACTTCGTAAAGAGCTTGTTTTACTTCCATCCCACCTCCTCCCGTCGCCACAATTCCTTGCTCGGGGTTAGATACTACTGATGACCACATGACAATGTCTCATACTACTAACCCTCATGATCCAACCGATTCTAGTGTGTAGGATGATTTTGCAGGAAACAGTGCAACGGGGCATGATTTTATGCTCTCAGCAGATCCCGGTGCCCCCGCAGAAGATCCCACCTCGGATTCAGTTCCAGATCCGGGCCAGCCTGCGCCTGATCTCGTTCCAGCCTCGGGGGTCGCAACTCCTGGCGCTGACGCGGCCGGCAGATTCTCCCACGGTCGGGGGACTCCCCACGAGGCAGGGCCAGGCGGGCCCCCTCCTGGTCGGTCGAACGTGGCACCTGATTCGGCAGTTCCCGCGTCGGTTTCCGCGTCGCCCCCACCCCCGCGTGGCTCGGGCGGTCCAGCGCCGGTTTCCGCATCGGCTATGCCCCCACGTGGCTCGGCCGCTCCCGCGTCACCAGCCGCCTCTGCATGTGCGCCTCGGGATCGCCTCATGTCTGCTGCACCCCCCGCCACGCCTGTCGGGTCGTCCGATACGCATGCGGCCGACGATCCTGCCGGCTCGGATGCGTCACGCTCGCTCCAGGACTCCTTCGACGAATCCCCTGTCTCGACTACAGTACCGCGGCTCCAGCTACAGCTTGCTCGTCCTACACCTCCTCCACCCGCTCGAGCGCACACACGTGCCCAGGGAGGTATTCTCAAACCTAAGGTATATACTGATGGCTGTGTCCGTTGGGGCTCGTTCTGTTCCACAGGTGAACCACAAAGCCTTGCTGAAGCTCTTGGTGACACCCGATGGAAAGCTGCTATGGATGAGGAATTTGCTGCTCTCATCAAAAACCAGACATGGCGTCTTGTTCCTCCTGTTGCAGGCCGGAATATCATTGACTGTAAGTGGGTCTATAAAGTTAAACGAAAATCTGATGGCACCATAGACAGGTATAAGGCACGTCTTGTTGCTAAGGGTTTTAAGCAACGCTATGGCTTGGATTACGAAGATACGTTTAGCCCTGTTGTCAAGGCTGCCACTATCAGGTTAACTCTGTCAATAGCTGTATCTCGTAATTGGTGCATGCGACAGCTAGATGTGAAGAATGCGTTCTTGCATGGCGTTCTGGAAGAGGAAGTATTTATGCGGCAACCTCCTGGGTATGAGCATCCTCACTCACCTCGCTATGTTTGCAAGCTTGATAAAGCATTGTATGGTCTGAAACAAGCACCTAGAGCCTGGTATTCTCGTTTGTCCTTCAAATTGCAATCTCTAGGGTTTGTTCCATCCAAGGGGGATACATCACTCTTCTTTTATCATAAGCATGGAGTAACTATTTTTATGCTGATCTATGTTGATGATATAGTTGTAACTAGCTCATCAAGTCAAACAGTTGAAGCTCTTCTTAAGGACTTGAGAAAATATTTTGCTCTCAAAGACCTAGGTGATCTACACTTCTTCCTTGGCATTGAAGTTAAAACGGTACCCAGTGGGATCATGCTGTCACAAGGAAAGTATGTGCAGGAAATACTCCAAAGAATAGGTATGAAAGGGTGCAAACCTTCTTCTACACCTTTATCTACATCTGAAAAATTGTTTGTCCATGATGGGGAAGTACTTGGAGCAGAAGACTCCACCAAATATAGAAGTATTGTAGGAGCATTGCAGTATTTGACGTTAACTAGACCAGATATCTCTTATTCAGTAAATAAGGTATGTCAGTTCTTGCATGCTCCTAGTACTACACACTAGACAGCAGTAAAGAGGATACTGAGGTATTTGCAAGGGACAAGGAGTCATGGACTCAAGATGAGTAGGTCAGATTCAATGCTTGTAAGTGCTTTTTCTGATGCAGATTGGGCAGGATGCCCAGATGATAGAAGGTCTACAGGAGGCTTTGCAGTATTTCTTGGAGGAAATCTAGTATCATGGAGTGCTCGTAAACAACCCACAGTCTCTAGATCAAGCACCGAAGCAGAATATAAAGCTCTAGCCAATGCCACTGCCGAAGTTATTTGGGTCCAGAACATGTTGAATGAACTTGGGATACGTCATCCAAAGGCAGCCTCCCTTTGGTGTGATAATCTTGGTGCTACATACTTAGCTGCTAATCCAGTTTTTCATGCCAGGACTAAGCATATTGAGATTGACTGTCACTTTGTTCGAGAACGTGTTGCTGACAAGCTGCTGAATATTAGGTTTATACCTACAGGTGATCAAGTTGCTGATGGCTTTACTAAACCACTTACTCTTAGGAAGCTAGAAGCATTTCGACACAATCTCAACCTAGATAGTTGTGATTGAGGGGGAGTGTTAAACATTGTATAGTTAGGATACGGTGATGTATAAACCGTGTCCAGCCCTTTGTAAACCGGTAGGTCTAGAGATAAGATCCCATGGTTGTTAGATTACTTGGAGATCAATCCTAGACCTAACCAACTTGTGCATGTAATCTCGGCATTGTGCCCCTATATAACACGAACGCGTCCCTGCAGCCATTGCATACGCTTAACCTATCGTTTTAACACTCAAGATCTTGGTCATTTTGCAGATACACAAGGTGCCGTGGATTGTATAGCCGAGTGGAACAAGAGGTGGGGCAACAATTTACACCAAGTAATCTTCAAAATAAAGAGTTGAATAGCCTCTGAATCATGGGATCATATATGTGATGTTGAACCGCTGTGATTGCTGAACCAATCAATAAGGGAAAGTCTTACGTCCCACCGGCGGATCCGGTGGATCTATCATCAGTGTCCTCGTCCGTCGATCTGGCATCCATCTGACGGACCAGATCGTGCCCGCACCCATCGGAGAAACGAGCTAGCTGACCGTTTTCCTGAAACTGGAGCGTAGTTTCAGGAAACTGTCCGAAGCTGCACGATCTGTTGAGAGGAGCGGGCGACTACTGGATCTGGGGGAGGGTGGCGGCTCTCGATAGGCGACGGCGTGGCCGGGGCTCGCCGTGACGGCGACTACGCCTTCGGTAGCGGCGCGGCCGGGGCTCACCGTGACGACGACTACTCCTTCGGTAGCGGCGGCGGCCAGTACCACCCCAAGCAGGTACGCCCGTCCCCTTTTCCCCTCGCGCGTCCACCATGAGCTTGAGTAGGAATGGAATCAGGCGCCGCACCTCGGCCCCCTGGCGAGCTGTGGGAGCTGGTGCTTGTGTTGTAGCTCCTTGGTGGCTGTGAGGGATCTGACCAGCGCCTTGTTTCTATTTCAGACATGGCGTTGACGGCAGAGACGACCCCGTCGACTTGCTCGACATCGTCCCTGAGCCCCTCCACCTCGCTGCCGAGCCCTATTTTTTGCGAATCCTCAGATGGTGAATCACTGCAGTTTAGGATCTAGGTAGCGTTCTAGATTGTAGAACAGAGAGCTCTGTTGTCTCCAGTTTAAAATGATTTATCATGTTCCAGTTTAAAATGATTTATCATGTTTCCCAATCAGTCATATGAACAAAGTGTTGAGCTCTGTTGTTCTGGGTAGCAGTCAGTCTAGTAGTAGGACATCTAACATGCAGCTTGGTTGTGGTGTAGGATTATCTAACAATCAGTCTAGTAGCAGAGCAAAGATCTAGGTAGTGGAAGATTACCTTCTAACACGTGAGCTACGGAAAAAAAGATATCACGTTCGATGTACGCGTTCGCAACTGTTAGATTTATTTTGCTGGCATGCGGTTTGGTTGCCTCCTCTGACCAATTAATTCTTGAAGCAATGGTTCAGTTACAGAAACGAGCTTGTTGCCCCGCAAAAATCTTTGCATCAAAGGTCGTGTCGTAAAAATCTTTGCAACAAATGTCATGTTGCAAATATATACTAGTCCTATACTCCGAGAACAGCACATGGTTAGTAGGTGCCGCTAATTACAGGCTACATGAATACTAACTCTAGTTTCTGGTTCAGTCTGGTTTTAGTTGAAGGTTGGGTCGTCTGTCTTGGTAGCTGACAACTACAATTCCTGCAGCATAGAAAACAAAAATAACACTCCCCCCAACGACAAGTGTTTACAAGCTAGGTAAAACATAGGCGACGCAACCACATATCATGAGAGCTCTGTTGTCTTGCTCTCCTTTTCCTCCGACGACTTAATCTATGTTGCAACATGACCCGTCTTTCCGCAACACAACCTATGTTTGCAGTAGTACATGATGATTCTTTGCCACTCGATTCATGAGAACCGACTACTTAGGAAGTGGCAGATATTTTTCAAAGAATCCGCCGGCTGACGCGTAGCAGCTTATAATCTGAATGTTTCTGTGGTGCAGCATCCTATCAGAAAACTTATGAATTTCGTAGCTCATAGGTTCTGTACCTAACAACTTTTTGTAGATGATAGTTTTTTTGTAGTTTCTACATCACCTCAAGTGTATGCTACTGATTTTTGTATGAATGCTACTGAATTTTATTAATGCTACTCAATTTCAATTTATGCTACTGAAATCTATTATCCATTTGTAACTTATGTAATCTCATGCTTCTGAATTTACCTTGTTGCTTGTGTTTCTGAATTTTTTGATTGACCTTGTTTCATGTTTTCTGAAATTTTTTATTGTATTTTTCCTGAATCTTATGAGGATATGGTAATTTGGCAGTGTTTTTTCTGAAAATCCAGTTATGCCTGCTCTATGTAGCTCATGTTTTCCCATTTTGTTTTTGTTTTTGCAGCATGGATATCTATATAACCCGATGGTCAGCAAAGCGGCTACGCGAGATAGCCAACACAGTCAAAGGGAAAAAGAGGGATGTCATAAGCAAGTCCTCTTTCGGGGATTTGCTTCATATCTCTCCTTTGCCTCCTCCTCCAGAGGCGCTTGTTGATTTCATAGTCACGAGGATTGATACCAAGAAGCGGCTGCTCAAGTATGTGTTTGCTGTTTTTTTGCTTCTTTTCATTTTTTTTGATTTTATTTTCCGAAACAAGTGCTGATTTTCTTATGTCTCATAGGTTAACTGATCGCAAGAAAATCTCTCTCACTAGGGATTTGGTTAAGAAGATCTTTAATGTACCATTTGGAAGCAGGCCACTCGAATTTGGGAGAAGGGGGAAAGCAGATTTTCGTGAAATTTACTTGGAAGATGAAAGGGCTCCAATACCAACCACAGTTTCTGTCTTATCAAACGCTGATGATGACGATGAGGATACCATTGATAGGACATGGATTCTACTTTGCCTTTCGTTGGTCCTAGCTCCTGGTACAAGAAACATGGTGCCTCTTGAATATCTGCACAGTTTGCAACACATGAGTGTTGTCCACGAGTTTGAGTGGGATGAGCATATTTTGTTAGATGCGATGAGGGAAGTTAAGAAATACCAGGATAAGAGGAATGAAGGCAAACTAAAATTCCATATTGGTGGTTGTCTACCAATGCTTCCGGTACTTCCCTTCATTCCTGCAACTTACCCCTTTTATGTTTTCCGGAGCATATTGGTTTTTACAGTTGCTTCTGCGTCTCTTCTTTTTTTTGTAGGTAATTTACATGGACCACATTGACATCCCAAGAGGATGCATAGTTGATCATAGCATGGACTATTCTCTGCCACGGGCTTGTTTTGTGAAGGAGTTGGATTTCACCGCTGTCATTGCAGTTGATACCATGGAAGATGGTTTCGGGAAGCGCCCTGTAAGTATTGTTTTTTTTAAACTGTTGAAACAATACCTTCGTCTTTATTTTTTTGCAATTGCAACTTTGTATATTATTCCAAGTGTTTTTCAATATGTTTACTTTTCTGGAATGCAGTTCAGCTCCACTACACCTTACGCAACAACCAAGTTTCTGTCATACATAGAGCAGGTTGCCCAGTTACCCAACATAGCTAGTGTGTCCGCAACAGAGACTCCCGTTAACAGAGATGCTGATGGCGCTGAACAACCAATAGAAGGTGATACAAACGAAGCTGATGGCAGAGCGCGGAATGTGCATGAGCCACCTCCGAAAAACATGGAGGGTGGTGATGATGTTTGCGGCTCTTTGGAGGACTGGCTGCACCCTCTACCCACATTTGAGGATTCAGAGGTGAGCCATATTGCATTTTCTTCTTTTTTGCAACTCTCTGCTTTTTCTTGCATTCTTTTTCCTTTTTTGCTTGATGGGAAACATGAAAACTTCTGTAGCTAATGTTTTTTGGTTTTTATGCATTCCAGCTGCCCCCACACATGCGTGCTATATTCAACATGCACAAAGATATCCATGCTGCAGAACTTAAAAGTGCATTGAGCTCTTTTAGGAGTTTGTTGGAGGGCATCTACCGCAAACGAATGGGACTGATGTTGTCTGAGGCATCGAAAGCTGGATTTAGGAGTGACGAAGCAAAACATGAATGCCCAGATGTCACTTTTGATGTACCAGCAGCTCCTGCTCCTGCCACATGCAATGCAACTGCTAGTGACTCGTCTCCGCAACAGCAGAAGCAACTTGATAGTACTACATGAACTGCCAATGCAACTGTGAATATTTCATCTCCGCAGCAGCCTAAGCAGCATGAAATCAGGGTACAAGTTACTACAGCAACTGCTCAATGCACGTTCACAACCTCAACTGTGCAGCAAGCCTCTCAACTGAATGACACAAATAGCGTTGAAACAAAAGTTGTAGTTGGTTAAACAGATTTTGCCCATCAACCCCATAAGAGTAAGAGTGAGCACAACTCTGGAATTGATTTCATCAATGCAAAGGGAGAAGATATATGCAGCGAAGCAAACAAATTTGAACGAATGTCGCCTCGCAGCACATCCTACCCATGCGTGAATTTGATTAGGAGGCCAGGAACTCTTGAAGATGGGCCTTATTTTGGATTGTTTGAACCTGGCAGCCCCGATGCTTTGCTGTTTTAGGATGTGCCACAAGTTCAATCACCTCCTAGGTCACCTGCTGTTGATATTGAGTCATTCATGGAGATTCGAGGGAGGAGCCCGAAGTTTGACAACCTTTTTGCTGCTGCCACTTCACCCGGTCCTGTTTATGATGTCACTCCACTTGCGAGGATCCTGCCAATATCAACTGGCCCTGCAGGTTTCTATAAGTCATTCCTGCAATTTTTTGTTTATGCAACATGTCACTCCACTTTTCTTTATTTTTGAAACTCTATGATTCAAAACTGTTACTCACTATTTCTTTCCGCTTTCTTTTTTCATTTTTTTGGGCAGAAGCTTGTATTGATGATATAACAGAGGAGGCACAGGTTGAAGTCTGCAGCAGGCGAGGCCATGATCAGAAGCATCCTACACTTAAGAGAGCTGCACCTACCGAACCAACCGCAGTAAAGTTGCCGAAAATGAAGAAGAAGAAAAATTGATGCAATGGATGATGCGATATACCAGAGGTATGGTTGTACCAATTACAAGATAAAGGACCCACCTCGAGGCGAGCCACTGTAAGTTTCTTTTCATGCATTTTTTCTTTTTTATGTGCTGAGATAAAATAAACCAGAACAATAGTTTCACAACTACTAACCAAGTTTCTGTCCTCTCTTGTAACAAATTAGCCCTTCATTCATAAGGATAGGTGGTTTCAATATTTCATTCAAACATTTTAGCAACGGGCTCAAAAAGCGGGCTCATGTGAACAACGAGGTGTTGTCACTCTATATTGAAAGTTTCAACATTGAGCACATGTACAACTAAAGCAAGCCTAGGAAGTTTGCATTCTCACCGCATGTTGCTGTGAGTTAACTATCCATCTTGTTCCATATTGTTGTCACTTGACAATTTGCAACACAACATAGTATGTTTTAGATGATAGCCACACTCCTTTTTCACTTTCTGTTTGTTGCGATGTTTTTTGCTTATGTATACAGTCAAAACTCAGTGTGGACCCAAGTTCATTCAATCCAAATTCATGCACCAAAGATTTCAAAAGGGCCTGTGAGAAGAACGACATTGCCAAATCTGATCAAGTAAGGGTTTTTGTTCATTGCTTTCCGATGTTTTGTCTACATTGCAATAATTTTTTCCACCTTGATGTGCAGAAAATAAAGTTCTAAAAATTTCAGAATCATGACATATGTTGCAGAAACTTTCTACAACTAGACCACCGTTGCGAAATAATTCTTCCACCGTTGCAGAAATAACTACAACAACACCAATTATGCAATAAAAAATGCTGCAACTAATTCTCCAACTAAAGTTGTTTAAAATGTGCTTCTGCCTTGACATGCTGCGACTTTTTTTAAAACTTTTTGCTTCTGCATTGAAACCAGTAGATAGCATCCAGTGTGTGGAGTCAGGGCAGTAGTATTCCGAAGTTGCATATGCTTTTTTGCAACTCCACGATATGAATGACAGCACCAGGCCACCACAGATTGGCCAGCGTCCCCCATGACAACACCAACCGACCCTGGATAATTCATTTTGCAGTTGTTCTTCACCATTGTGAAACAAGACCATTGGGCGCTTTTCGTTGTAAACTTGATGCATAAACAGTTCAACATTTTCGACTCCAACAGTCAAGACTCTGACTATGTCAGCATCCTCGAGAAGCCTTGTTGCAATTTGGTATGGGTTAGCATTTGTTTTCTTCTTTTTTCACCATGATTTTTTTTTCAAATCAATGTTTCGGAAGCAACCAACCTCCATTTTTGCAGATAGAGAACTTCAAAACTCTGGTCAGGGAAAGAAACCCATGGAAGCATGATCTAGACAAGTTTGAGCGCTTCAATCCATCAGGCTACCCACAACAGTCAACAACGTAGTGTTTTCCGCGATTATACATTTTTGTTGGCAACTTTTTATTTCATATATGTGATATCATTTTTCTCCAACTTTTTCCCCTGGCAGATTTGATTGCGGCTTGTTTGCTATTCTATACATGGAGAATTTAACTGCAAAAGGGTTAAAGCCATTCAGCACAGTATGACTTTGCCTTTCCTCTTTCTTGCTACTCATTTTTTTTGTGAAATATGTGTTGCGGACACAATAGCTTTTCCCTTTTTTTTCCTAGTAGTATCTAAACATGTGTTTTTCTTTGTTGATGTGTATGATCAGGACACAACTTCGTTGCTCAACTTCCGCAAGTACATCGCAGCAAAGCTTTTCAAACACCCGCAAAACACCCTCAGCTCGGAGGAGGAGCTCTAGAAGTTGCTGAAAAAGTCTTAGATTCAAGTGGATGGTCGACCGCAACAAGACGTAGCTAGTAGTAGTTTAGGCTTCTTTTTTTCAGTGCATGTGTACGCGACATGTTTTTGCAACTGAGTTCTCTAGTAGATGTGGTACATTATCTAGCTGGGGCATGCGATCTATTCGAGCATGACAAATACATGTTTGCAGTTACCTGATCCTCATTTGTACACATGATAAAATCCCAAATACAAATGGGTAGTTTCCTGATCCTGATGATGTGTTTCCTAATGATGTGTTTTCCTCATGATGATCCTGATGATGCAACAAAGAAACCTTTTTTAAGTCTGTGTAACATGTTTTTTATGTAACATTTTGGTACATTAGTAATTTTTCTCATGGATACATCTCTGCAAGATATGCACGCCCTGCAAAAATGAAAATCAACATAAACAAGATTTTTTCCGTAACAAGATCATGAACAGGGGACACACTGTATTTTTTTTGCAGCAACTTAAACACAACAATATCATGAACAGGGAACACACTGTATTTTTGCTTCCTTATTTTCTCGCTTCATTACTTCCAGCCACATTTCTGAAACAGGGTTTCTATTGTAAATCGTTTCTACAACACATTTATGCAGCATGACATTCGTTGCAGGAAATAGTATACACCAACTTTGTATAACGAGATGAAATAGTACAGTTACAAAATATATGATCAACAATAACTGAAGCTACAAGAATCAGACCATGTTTTCCAAACACTGTCTATTGTTTATCAAGATGAAAATAAAACAAAAAAATTGTCTACTGTTTGGTTGCCTCCATTTTTTTGTCAATCTTTTTTCCTACAGGTTCAGTTGCGTCATTTGGCCAACTCTTTGATCATTTGCAAGCACAGCTCTCAAGTACTGACATTCTGGAACTGCATGTCCAACCACAGAGCAGAATTGGCATTTTTGGGGTGCAGTTGCTGCCTCCATTGCAGCTCTTAGGGTGCCACATGTTTGAATGTTTTGTCCTAATTCGTTGCAGTGCTTGCAGCGAACAGTCCTTTTTGGAGCTGTTGTCTTGCCTGACGTTGTTGCTTTTTTCTCTTGATTTTTCATCTTCTTCTTTTGTTCATCATCTCGCTGCTCTACAAGCGTCTTCTTTCTCTTCTCTCTATCAGTTGGCCGGCCTTTCTTAGGCACACGAGCTGGGTTTTGCAGCATATCGGAGCTTTGGTGTTGTCGCATGTCACCATTTAGTGGTACCGTTGCCGCAGCGGCTGCTGTTGGAGGTTCACTCTGCTGTGCATCTTGTTGAACATGCATGGCTCCTCTCTTGGCCGCTGCTATGGCAGGCTCAAGGGCTTTAATTACATCATCCAATATTCTGTAGGCATCATCATTGCAACATGCATTAGGGGCAAGCCATGTCAACCTTCGACAGAGCGAGTTGTATTTCAGAGTGTTTGTCGAGGGGTTCTCAAAGTCCAGCAACCTGCCAGTCCTACCCATGCTTGTTGTGGCTGCTTCAGACCATCTCTCCAATAAGTATTGCTGCGGAATTACTTGCACGTTGAGATGAACCATTGCCCTTATTATGTGTGCACAAATTAGCCCATTCATCTCAAAGTAGTGGCAGCCGCACTCAAACAACCCTTCATCCATCACAACACGCACAGAATATGCCTTCGGATTCTCATAGGAGGTTGCTTTCAGCTCAAACATGGCACCGTGTCCTTGGTAGTCAATGTCTTGGTTGATAATGAAGCCAGTAGAAGCTGTCACCTGTTTCTGAAACTTACCAAAGACACTGCGGGTGTAGTACGCAGCAGCTTGGCGCTCAATGTTGTAGCTGCAACAACATAAGAAAAAATAAGTCAACAACAACAATTTTTTGTTTGTTTTTGATTTTTTGGCAAATCATGAGAAGTATGTCTACCGAGAGTATAGTGGTGGAGTTGTTGTTTCACCAGTGAATCCAGCATTGTCCTCACGATCAAGCATAGTTTCTTGACACATTTCATATTGCTGCACAAACCTCCAAACGGAGTCAGCTGGTCGAATCAGGGTCTTGAAATATGAGTTGAGCCCCTCAGACCTGCCTGTTGTGCTTGTGAACGGGAAGAATTTGTTCTTGAAATATGCTGGTGCCCACGTGTGCCTTGTTCGCCACATATTCTTGAGGTGTTTGTTTTCTGCAACTTCAAAACCATGCAACATGTGCTGCCATGTTTCCTCAAATTCTAAAACAGTTTCAGATTGGTTGATACAAGTGTAGAACACATCTGCAAAAGCCTCGTTCGTGCTCAACAACCTCCCCAACTTGGACCGTGCATTGCTAAGCACATGAAACTTGCAACACCTATGGCAAGTGTTCGGGAACACTTGATCAATGGTTGTTGCCATGGCTTGGTCCTGGTCAGTCATGATGCTGGCAGGATGCTCGTTATCCATCGCAACCATCCACTGGTGGAACACCCACTTAAATGTGTCAATAGTTTCATCCGGCAACAGGGCACATCCTAGTGCAATTGTCTGGAGGTGGTTGTTTACACCAACTATAGGAGCAAATGGCATGTTGTATCTGTTTGTGCAGAACGTTGTATCGAAGAATACACAATCTTTGTATTTCGGGTACAACGCCCTTGTTCTCCCATCAACCCAAAACAAGGCAGTCACGGAGTTTGTTGCAGGATCTTGCTATTTCGCAAAGAAAAACTCTTGATTCTCACCCTTCCTCCTCTCAAAATACTTCACTGTCATATCCATGTCTCGGAATGTTAACCCTCTACGGAGCTTTGCACGTTCATTTGTAACGTCTCTCTTCACATACGGGAGTATCCTAGTGTCACCTCCATGGATCCTACCAAGGACACTCATGCATTCTGAATTGGAGAGGTTCACATCATGCATCGTCAACAACAGTTGGTAATCCTCGCTGGGTATGCTGCGATGCGAGCGGTAGTACCTAACACGCTCCGGCTAATCCATCATCGGATGTGTATGCTCCGCAACAAAACAAGTCACTGTCCACCTCCCCTCCCTTAGCCCAACAATCATATGCTTCTTACAATCATGACGGAGCATTCTGTTTTTTTGACGTTTTCTTGTGACATCCATCCCGTCACTAGGCTGCCTACTAGAGTTGCTGGTTCCAGTTGCAATGCTCTCTGACGTGCCGCTGGTTTCCGTTTTAACGGGTTTTCTAGCGTGCACACATCCAAAGACCCTCTTTATCAGGGTTGCATCCTCTTTCTTTTGGCCTCTCTTCTGGGTGAATTTTGAAGTAGATATATGCGTTCCAAAACCCAACTTGAATGCATAGTCATTGTAGAATTTGCGAGCATTGTCAACTGTGTCAAACACCATCCCAACATAGGGCGGCAGCGGCTGGGAAGAAACATCTCCATCATCTGAATCATATTGGCTTGCATCTTCAGCATCTTCAGCAAACAACAAACCTTCTGAATCTTCAACATCAGGAGCAGAAAAATTTCCATGGACATAGCTTCCTTCACCTTCAGTTACATGTACCTGCAACACAATTATTGCGCAACAGTCATTTCATACCTCAAAAATCACATATGATAGTGTTGCAACAAAATCAAATCAATAGTAACTGAAATTGGGAGCAGGGGGACAACTAAACAGGCAAATTTTTCAGGTTCAGTTTCTGAAACTAGGCAATTGTTCATAAGCTATAGAGGCTCATTTTTGCTCTGTTTTTCAGAGGAATAGGTTCATTCCAAGTAATTTCAGAAACTAGGCATTTGTTTCTGCAACTAAGTTCAGCAACAGTTTCATTCTTTCACTAGTAAAAAAAGTCAGGAACAGGTTCAGAAACTAGGCAGGTTCAGGAACAGGTTCAGAAACACACAGGTGTTCATTCTTTCACTTTGGATCAGAGCTACAGTTTCAGAAACAGAAAGTCTCACCGAATTTCGTTGACGGGATCTGCTCGATGTGGGTTCAGGAAACACCACCGAAGGATTTGTGAACCAACTCGAAGATCCAGCTCGCGGCGGAAGCTCCCCGAAGGCGCTTGGAGCTGAGAAAGATGCCCGGGCTCGGTCAGCTAGGTTGGCGTCCGATCCGACCATTTGGCACGCGATGTGGTGCGCCATGGAGTTCAGGCACGCCGGCGCTGGCGGCGTCGTGAGGTTGCGGGGCGGCGTAGGTTTGTCGGTGGCCGCGGTGGTTTGCGGGCAGCGCCGCGGTGGTTGGAGCAGTTGCTACCGGGGCGGTGGCTGCGGCCGGCTCCGCGGTGGTTGGACACGGTGGCTGCGGTGGGCGCAGTCTGTCGAAACCGCAGCAGGCTATCAGTTTCTGAAACTGAGCAGCAATTTCAGGTTCTATTTGGTCGGAAGATCTCAGATCGGACGAACGACAGCGCTTATATCGGACGGCTATACCGGTGATGGATACTTCTTACGTATCCGTCGGGTATCCGTCGGCGGACGTGTAGCGTCTCCCAATCAATAAAGGAAAAGTGTTAAAATTGTTCGACTGATTTTAGCACAGCTTAAGCCGCCTCCGATACATGCCACGCGTCCTTTTGTGGCCCAGGCACCGCTTTGCTTCCTAGCCTTATCCCTCGCAAGAGAAACAACATCCACTCATTCTCCCCTCTACCTCTGCATCCGATGAACTCTGCATACAATCTTCTCTACAACTTTCTTCCAGGCTCTCTTTCCCCAGCAACCAAGCGCAAGGTCTGCCATGGGGAGCTATGACCACTCCGACCACCACGCGCACTAGAGGCTGTTGATGCAGCAAGAGAGACCGGGGGCGCTGCACACCGGGGCGTTGGCTGCCGCTGGCGACCACGAGGGGTGCTACTCAGCCAGCTTGCAACTTGTGAGCGACAACACCACAAGAGACGCTACGGCAGCAAAGGGGAACGATGTCGGGTGCTTCCACGCGACGACCGCCATGAGCGCTCCCCCAATCTCCATGTCCTACTACATCACTCGTCCGCGGACCCGTTGCCGCGTCGCAGCACTCGCAAAGCTGCAAGACTGATGGAGAGAGGCAACACTCCTCGACAGCCATTGATGTTGTGATGCAGCATACACCGGAGGCCTCGCCAAACGGCATCGCTGGCAGCCTGTCGTATTTCACTGCAATGGAGCTCTCACTGCTTCACCCGTGGTCTCGGAGTTGCAATGAAGTGCTCACCACCGGCCTCGCCACTACTCGTCGGTGCTGCAATGGAGTACTCGCCGGTGCTGCAATGGAGCCCTCGCCGGCGCTCCCGACGCTGCAATGGAGCACTTCACCGACGGTTTCAGAGCTGCAATCAAGCGCTCACCAATGGTCTGGCCACTACTCATCACGCTGCAATGGAGCGCTCTCCGGTGCTCCCAGCGCTGCAATTGAACAGGCGGTCTCGGAGCTGTCATGGAGCGCTCGCCGGCGGTCTCGCCACTCATCGCCGACGCTCAAGTGGAGCGCTCACGGACGCTCCTGGCGCTGCAGTGGAGTGCTCGCCGGGCTCCCAATGCTTCATCAGAGGCGAGAGACAAAAGGGGCGGTCGCGATGGTGCGCATCGAACGGCAGTGGCGGCGGCTTACGCTTTCCTGAAATCAACCGAACGATTTGTAGCACGCGCCATCAATAAAATGTGTTTTGCGCGTCCGTGCACCACTTGTGTGAAATTTTGTAAATCTCAAAGTGACATGTTTACTTCATACTCCAAACCTTAGCAATTTCATCTACTCAAACATTAGCCATGTCATCCAAGCCTTCCCTGAATCTCAGGGAAATCAAAACAATTAAACATTCACTAGTCAGAACCAGGTAAAAAAAACACACTAAATCGGCCATAAGTAGAAATTTTATGCAGAATTCGCCCTTCCCTGATACAACATGGAACACAATCAAAAGAAAACAGTGAAAATGAACACGCACAAAATGCAAGCAAGATCAACGGAAAGGGGCGTAGTAATAAATTGAAGCAAGCCTGTTATGTGATGTCTGTTAGATGTAATCTTGATAATTAGTTTTTGTAAAGTTTTGAGTCGGTTTTGTAGTCTTTGTCCAGGCTGTACGTGGCTTGGCTCTTAGCCATGTATGAGTACTAGTGAGTCCGAGTAGTATACGGTGCTTGTATGCCAGTACGTGATAGGCTGCATGTGTCCGTGTAGGTCTAGGTTTAGGACTAGTTTCCACGCAAGAGTTCGAGTCGAGTTGTAAACCAAGTCGTGCTTCGTTGTGTTTACTCTTTGCCGGAGGTGTATATATACACAGGCATAGGGGTGCGTCATGGGTTGTATCGTGAGTAAAGGAGTAAAAGGAATAAAAGGGAAAATTAGGGCACAACAAAGGCCCTTGGCTATAAGATTTTGTGTGCGTGTGTTCGTTGTGGTTTGATGTGGTTGATCTGTTGGCGAGTTCCAACAATGTCTTCATGCCAGTTGGCCAATTGACTACATAAATTAGATAACAGACCGGGTTGATCAAAATAAGTGATTAATTCCTACAAATCCACTTCAAAGATGATTAGTGCATCCTACATAAGCACTAGGTAGTAGGACATCTCTAGGAATCAGACTACTGATAATGTAATCCTATTAGACTACTCATTGGTCATTGGATTAGAAGCAGGATGCGCGTTCGATCTGCAATTTAGGCCCACGCGAAATTAGCTGCCGCTAATTAAATGCTCCCACTCGCAATCCATTGATTAAGTTACTTTTTCCGCACGTTTCGTCCTACTAGTAGTAGAATGTTCCTTCCTTTTTGCATGTTTCATTAAATAACGACAGGCTACCAGATTTTCATGCACCCAAGTGATGGAAGCATTACTTTTTTTTAGATGGATGGAAGCATTACTTTGTGAGAACCAAATACATATGCTTTTAGGAAACACATACCCCACATCACAAATCCTGTAAATGATGCTTCAATTATAGGTTATTAATCTTGGAAAAAGGTTATTAATCTTGAAAATACTACCTGATTGTTTCTATTCCATAACACATAATAGTAATTGTCGTGGGTATAAGTCTGACAGTAGAAGTATGGGGTACGAAAGTATATGGGCATAGCCTTAGCTACGGCGAGGATGTATGAGTTCAGGCCCCTCTACGGTGGAGGTAAAAGCCCTACGTCTCAGTGCTCTTGAGAGCTTTGTGTCGAGTGTATCCAGGGATTACAGCAAGTGCCAACCCCTGTATCAGTGGTGAAGGGCGGCTTATATAGAGTGCACTGCCCTTCATAATGGTCCGGTGGACAGGGGTGGAGTAGTGGCGAGTAAACGCTGGCGTTACTGGTAACGTAAGCCTTAAATGCTAGTTATGGTGTATGAAAACGTATGACCATTGCCCTCCTGGGAGGTTATGATGTACAGAGTGGATTCCAGTCGGTACGTTAGATATGCTCCGAGTGGATCGCCGCCGACTGGATGATGGGAGCGTCCTTAGTTCAGTCGGAACCATCTAAGGGCCTTGTCCCCTATGAAGGGTAGTCCTTGGGTAGGACCTATAGGGCAGACCTATGACCCTACCCTGGGACTATAACCCCATCAGTAATGGAATGATTTTCTCATAAGACCAGAACAATCTATGTATACTCATGCAACATTTCTCACATGCCATGGAAGTCATGGATGCAAACATTTTTTTTCGACCAACAGAAACTTTTTTTCAGTGCCAATGAACCACTTCTTCACGCTGATGGAAACAAATTCCACTTGAGGTGCATAAAAAACTTTATAAAACATCATTGGTTATCATCCGATGCCTTGGTATGGATGTGCAATTCAATTGCTTCATACATACATCAGTAAAGCTTCATTACTTATCATTTGATGCTTCGGTGCAAAAATATAATTTACTAATGTTTCATTATATCTCAATATTTTCTGCAATAGCAGACACATACATATGTAGTGTTTATATATATATTAGTTGCTTCATGTTGCATAAACATTGCTTGAAAACTCACTTCTGGATGCTTTGATAGACTAGATCACATATAGCTATGGAACACATCACATAGATCGTGGCGATGAGATATGAGAAGGTTGCAGGCATGTTGCCTCATCGAACCAGTGGCGGAGGCAACGGTGGCGATGCAATCTTTGTAGATTCATGCAACAACTCTTGACATCTGCTAAGTAAGAAGCCATGAAATAATACAACGGGTGCATTTTTAGTGCCGGTTGGAAGATGGTTTTTTCTCAAATGAAATATGCCATCAACTGTGGGGATGGTTGGACGCGTACAACATGAAAGATTACTTTTGAAACAAATTCAAAGCATTGATGATCAAAACTAGGGAATAAGCACAATTGAACACCCACTTGCTTCTTATCTGTATCAATATTGCTTCAACACTCAATGGCTGCATGCATCGATTGATGCAGAGGCCGGGGGTTTAACCTCCTTTTCAAAAAAAAAACTCGAGCATCGTCACGGAGGTAGTCGTCATTCGTCAATGGCAGTAGGTGAAGTTGCAAGGGAGGGAGGGTGAACCGCTGGAGGGTGCTGAGAAAGCCGTTGGTTTGTGGTGGAGGAAGACAGCAATTTCGCATTTTCACCGTGTTCCTTCCCAGGCTGATGAGACGACCAAGCACGATGATGGTAGATACAACAAGGACATGCAGTCGAAGCAGCAGAACGCACGGCTGCCATCCAGCTTGGCACTCGTGGTTTTGGTTGGCACATGAACTCTTTCCCAGATCCAAGGAGAGAGAAAGCAATCCTGGCGAATGAATGTGGTTGTTCATCTTTGTGCATGACGATGTGTTGTAACTTGCTGCAGCCGACTAGATGGAGGAGGCAGTCTCCATTTGGTTGTACTATGTATGGTCTCCGTTGGCAGTAAATGGTAATTGGCGGATTAATTTTGATATGAATGGCACATGCATCTGATGGATGGAAAGACAAATGAATGGAGATAGACCAGTCTGATGGGAACATCCAATCAGACGTCTCATAGAAAGTGTTTACCTAGATAGTAACATGTCCCTTCTGTTGATCTTCCTACAATGCCAGCTGGGTGAAATTTTCCCCGCTCTGGTCCCTTCTGCATCTTAGCTACCAGATCGTAACTCTAGATAGCCATTCATTCCTGAAAGTGCCATTAATTTTTTTTCAAATGATTTTGTATGTCTCAAATAGTAAACATTAGCTTCACCATTGTGGAGATCTCCAAACGCAAATTATTTCGGCATTACAAAACTGACATTAGAAGCACATAATAGGTTATTTGTAGTGTAGTGATCACTTCAACTTATATTACTTAATTTATTGGCAGTTTTTGGCTATATCTGGTTCTCACAGAGGCTAGAAGTTCCGTGGGCAGAGCTCATCGACATCAACATCGCTGAGATGGTTGGCTCTCAGATCATCTGGATCGGCACAGTAGATGTCATAGATCAGTCGAACTCTCTCCTTGAATATCTCGAGCCAATAGCGCTTCTCGTCGCTGTAGCGTGCCACATTGAAGTAGCTCAGCCACCGATCGTACAAGTCCCACAAGGTTTCATCGGCATTGGTTTCTTGTCCGACCTCTTGCCCATGTTGAAGAGGCATCCAACTGGTGGGCGCCGGCCGTGGGAGTTGGTTGGGACGGTTGGGATAGGAGAGCGAGGAGCTGCCAAAGAGGGATCACCAACGGGGCGGTACCGATAGGGAGGGTGCTTGGCGGCATCACTTTCGGGTGAGCGGGCTATGACGGCGGGAGAGCGAGCGGCGGCAGCGGCATGCGTTGCTGCCCAGACCAGTTTCCATGCGACGGAGGGCATATCGAGGATGAGAGAGATGAAACCAGAGGCAAAAGAGTCGGAGGACTGGATCTAGGGTTTCGACTGGCTGGCTGCAGGCTCTCAAAGATCCGTCCATTTATTTTCGTGAGGACGCAATTACGTACCATATTTGTTATAGAAGAAAAGAAATAGTTACAAAAACCCTCTTGTAGATGCGAACATCTACAAAGGTACACCCATAGAGATAGATTAACTAGTCTACTCTTTCACGAAACGTTGTGAAGCTCCTACTCAATTAACTTTGTTTTCCAATCTTTAATCTCGTCCAAGATAAGGGTAACTAGGCTTTCTGCATGAACCTGCTGATGCGGCCTATTGAAGACTCTAGCATTACGTTCTTTCCAAAGTGTTCAAGTCGTGCAAATGACTACACTGTCAAAACCTCTTCTGCGAGCTGATCTAAATCTAGATCTATTGAGGAGCCACCATTCAATGAGGGTGTTAGTCTCCGAAGGCGCCTGGGTAGGAAAGTGAAGCATGCCAAGGCACAGATGCCAAACCTCCTGTGCTACGTGCATTGCATGGTGATGTGCTCTACCGTGTATTCACTTTGCAAACGCGTAAAGCACGCCGAAGTTTGGTCCTATAGTCCATGGCGGACCCTTCGATAAACGGTCCAAAGGCGATGCTGCGAAGCCAACCAAGCAAAGAGCTTCAGGTTGAGGGATGCATAGCTTCGCTAGATCGCAGTCGTGGCAGTGGCCCGACTCAAGCCCTCACACAATCTACCGTAGGTAGACTTGGCGGAGTACTTGCCTTTCTCGCGAACACATGGCCACCAGAAGTTGCCAGGCCTATGTGCCTCCAGCAGCACCGTGGCGATGCCATGTCGAAGTTGTCGTGAATGAGATGTCCCCAGTGATGTCTAACATCCAAGAACCATCCATAGTGGCCTGATCAACTGTCCTGTGGTTGATGACCGGAGTGTCGATCATAGCAAAGATGCGGGGCGAAATGTCGACAACCACAAAACCGTGTATCCACCAGTCTCTCCAGAATAGTACTCGATCACCTCACCCCACTTGTATAGCGATGAGACTGTCGAACACCTCTCGGACCTCTGTGTCACCATTGCTAGTCCATTCCAAGGTCTGTTAGGATCCACTCTTCTCAACCACTCCCAACAAACTCTCAAGGTAAGACCCTGCAGTTTCAGATTCTTCACACCAAGCCCACCGAACTTGACAGGTCTGCGAATAGTGTTCCACGCCACCAAACATTGCCCTCCGTTTGTTTAGACCTTGCCCGCCCAGAAGAATGATCGCATCCAAGAGTTAATGTTGTCAAAATCCCAATTAGGGGCCTCCAGAACAATGAGTTCATGCGTTGGTCTTGCAGAGATCACCGATTTAACGAGCACAAGTCTACCATGTCTTTGAATGAGTTCCCTTTGCCATGCCGGGATGAATCTTCTCACCAAGTCCAACATGGGACGCTAGACAGCTCTCGTTAACTAGTTCACGGCCAGCTGCAAACCCAAATACCGACACGAGAACTCCGCGAGTCTACACCGCAGCAGAGTGCCAACCCTTGCTTAGTCCTTGGTACTTCCACAAATGATCGCAGCTGTGGAATTTCTGTAGTTGACCCTTAGTCGTGTGGTTTCTCCGAATGCATCGAGCGCTTCTTTGACAAATTGAATATCAGCCCTGCTGGGATAGATGAAGAATGCCACGTCATCCACATAAATGGAGATGCGTTGCTTGCAGATATACCTCTGTAGGAGCTAAGAACACCGTGCTCGAGACCTTTAGCAACCCTGGTTGTAAGGGCCTCCATAGCAATGACGAAGAGCAGCGGAGAGATAGGATCTTCTTGCCGAAGGCCCTGGGCATGCGATATGCACCTTCCTGCCATGTCGTTGACCAAGATGCGCGTAGATGCCGAGTGCAAAACGATGCGCAACCATTTTAACCACCTCTCACCAAAACCTTTGGCTCTGAGGATTTCAAACAAGAAAGGACAAGAAAGGGAATCGAATGCATGAGATATGTCGAGTTTTAGGAATACACATGATCATTTTCTCACCGAAATCTTCGCCGTCACTTGTCTAACCAGCAAGGAATTATCGTGAAGATTCCTTTCCTTTACGAAAGCGGATAGATTGAATGCCACCAGGTTATTAATGTGGGGTCGCAACCGAGTAGATAAAAGTTTGGCGAAAATCTTGGCCATACTATGTTGCAGGCTTATTGACCGAAAATCGCCCACCAGCTCCGCATCCACCTTCTTAGGAATGAGAACAATCAAAGTCCTGTTTAGCTTAACAAACCCTCTTCCATCGCCAATAAGAAGTTTTAGAATAACAGCCATGATGGCATGCTTGATTATCGACCAAGCACGGTGGAAGAACTTTCAAATGAAACTATCCGGACCTGGGGCACGGCTGGATGTAACTCTTTGATCGAGAAATTAGATCTTAGCCCACACTTTACTTTTCACTTTGATCATTTACCCCTCCCCCTGAGATTGACGGGTGGGGCCGGGTCCACTTGCCATTCACACAATCCTGGGGCAAATCATCAAAGCCCTGATAGTGTGGCAAATCATCTAATCCCCCCTCTTTGATCACCGATCACACCTCTTCCTCTCTGAATATCTCCTCAGTGTCGTTCATCTCACTCACAGTCAGCCCCAACAAGTCCAAGTTCAAGGTGTGATTTCTAGCACGAGTCGTTCCTATTAGATTATGGAAGGCTTCCGGGAACACCTCCTCCATCCTGGCCTGGTGTGTAATGATCTCTCCCCATGCTTCAAGTGTGGGCTGAAATTTTTGGCTGTACGTCCATTATCCACTTCTTGGGAGAACATGCTATTCACGTCGCATTCTCATAGCCATCGAAACAGGGAGCGCGCATTGCATGTTGATCGTTCTTTCCAACGAGCCTAGCCCAAGCAGTATGAGCTTCCGAGTGCGCCTAAGCCAGGTCTCGAGCAGGGAGAGCTGCCGAACATCTTGAGTTTTGTCAAGTCTGAAAATAACCCAAGTGGCCACCGCGATCTGGACCTTAATGTTGCCAGATTTTGTTAAGTGCGTGTTTTAGGATGGCTTGAGTTTGTATTGAGCCGTTGATGGTTGGTGTTTTATATATGAAATCGGACGAAAGCCTTTTTCCGTATATAAGCCACCTCCACTCAAAGTCAAGTTTTAACAGTACTTTGTAACAAAAAAAAGAAAAACAGCCCTAGAACTCGAGATGTATGGTCGTTACCCCATCGCGAGGGCCCTGAACATGTAAATCCTTGTGTCACCCTTGTGTTGTAGTTAGACTGGCGTCGTTCATACCCCGACTTAGACTGTCAGATTCATTCCCATGATAGGCGGCGACCATTTGATCTGGCACGCACGATCGTTTGATCTAAGCAGGCCTTCCCTCTTGAGTCATATTCTTCATCCGAACACATCCTAGAAAAAAATCTCCGTCTATGCCCCACGTGACCCCGCCTCCGTGTGCAGCTCCGCGAAGGCAACGACCACCTATCATTCGCACTCTGAAGCCTCATAGCCCCTCCGTTGCTCGCCGAAGAACCTTCCCCACTAGTCAATTTCAGTTGCAACTCCACCCTAAATAGTTGCAACTCTATCGTCGATCGATTGCAACTCCCGTCATCGACACTCCATGATTGTAGCTCCTGATGTACCATTGACGCTCACTGCACTAGACTGCGTGAACGATGGCCACCAGCTAGCGCGTTGAATGGATGTAGCAAAAAACATTGCTGTTAGTAGTGAAAATCCTGTGTCACGTGTGGTCAGCTGGTCTTAAGATAGCTCGCACGTGAGCCATGGCGGAGGTAGGATAGGTGAGCATCATCCTATGGAGATGAGGGTGTTCAACAGAAGCGTGGAGCATGGATCATTGGAGAGAGAGAGAGAGAGAGAGAGAGTAGAAGGGGGAGATGAGGAGAGCACGTAGCCATGGTGGCCAGCATCAGAAAAGAGGAGGAGGAGTGTGGCCATGGCAGAGCGCCTTAGGGATAAAGGAGTCCAGCGAGATGAGAAAAGAGGATAATTAAGGGCATCTCCAATCTGCAAATTTCTCCTGCATCCGTCCGTGGAAAGGCGCGGGGCACCAATCCGTGAACACGAATGCGGGAGGACGACATTCAAGCATAGCCGCATACATTTCAATCCGCATTTTAACAAACCAGACGGAATTGATGCAAACCAGACGATATTCATCAATGTTCGGTTAGGAAATAACACAAATAATCTATAGATAGCATGTAAATTAAGTTTAGTACAAGAAGGTCTCAAACTCGATTGTTTAACAAGTTTTTTTTCAACGTATCATGTCGTCCCACATAACTGCCCCTTTAATTTCATCCAACGGTGTGCGTTACGTAAATACCCGTTCCTCTGTCATGCGGAACTCCAAGGGCGTGTGTGCAGACTACATATAATGTGTAGACCAACATTGAGGGAGTGAATCAACCGACAAGTTGAGACATAGGAAGTAAAACTTACAATCTCGTCATGTGCTGTGTGCACTGGCCACCTTGCCTCCAACTGACGAACCACGTTACAAAACTTGATGACGCTGATCTGCATAGCGTGCCAACGATACAACAACGATTTCACATTACTTGGTTGAATGATGTACATATCGTAGGGCACAATGTTCTTTCGTGCATGAAACGTTGCATGTAGTTGCCACCATAAGGGTTCCCCTCTGTCTACGAAATTCACGGATACGACGAGCCACGCATCGCACAACAACTCATCCTCTATGGTCAAGTAGCTCATCATCCTTCGAACTCTAAAAAACGACATAACATTTAAAAATAAGCCCAATGGCATTTAATCGAACACCTGTCGGACGTGCTGACTGCCATGGAAGTCGGCGACAGGGGACAGAGTGTACGTGGATATAAACTGCTCCAGGCTGGAAAGCTCCGTTGTAACTGCTCCAGGCCGAGCGCCCTTCTGTTGCCGAGTTTTTCTTTTGTGACACTCGGCATTCCAACTTGCATGCCGAGCCCCTGATTTTTTACACTCGCCATGCATCAATAAACTAGGCGTACGTACAATGCTGTTCCTGCAGTCGATGGTTGTTTGGCTTGTGGAATTAGATAGTGATTTTGTGGGGTCTCCAGGTCCTCTCGCCGCCCTTGTTTTCAGCTTTTTCTTTCATAAGCAAATCACTTGTTGATTGAATTTGCCACCCTTGATATTTTGCCGATTTGGTGCTGATTTTTCTCCAGAGACGGTTGCTCAACTTTCCCATCGGGCGGATCTCCAGTTTGGGAAGTACGACGATGGTTTACCTCTATCTGATTTCCACGCATTTATATGATTCCTAGCTCCTCCCGATCCCCTTGATCTCAGGGATCATGATTTCCCTCCCACGAGATCCACTTCCAGGCTGAAACATGTACAGAGTCCTCCATACTGGAGCCTGAAATCTACTTCTCCACTTCTCTTGTCCAGTACGAGCATGGAGATGGTGACGAAGAAGAGAACGGCGGTGATTGCGTCCATGTCCGTGCTCCTACTCCTCATGCTGTCCAGGCCATCACATCAGCAGTCCTCCGAACACTCCTGCGACTGCTACCGAGACTGCTACTTAGGGTGCAAGCACGCCTTCCCGATGCTCTGCAAGGTCGTCTGTGGCGGCAGCTGCGATGAGAGGAATGACCCCGTGGCCGCCTGCATGAACGCTTGCACCACGGACTCCCTATGCGGCGTGCCGGCGGCGCCATCCGGTAAGAGGACCTCCTACCACCTTGCTTTATGGTTGCGTTCAAAGAGGCACACTCATGGAATATGTGTGCTATTTTTGCTGTTATTTTGTTCTGATGATCTTGTACATGCACTGCCATTTTGCATATGCAGGCGCCCCGGATTGTAGCCATGCGTGCAATGTGACGTGGGGTCGCCACGGACCGGCCAAGGTTCCTTGAAGATTGAAGATCTGGCAGATCATGGGATCATATGATGTTGAACTGCTGCACCAATGCAATAAAATGTATTTGGCTTCGGTGCACTACTTGTGATTGTGAGGTAGTTTGTGAATCTTATAATAAAGCCGGTTATCGATGCAGTTTTGGCAAATCCCTCCTAATTTTGATTGTCTTTGATTTTACCTTGCTCTGTCGAGAGTGCAAGAGCAAAATTGTCTATCTTGTTTTTGCAAGAGATAAGTGACGTGGAGGGTTAATATAACACGTAAAGAATTCAAACATTAGCAAAGTAATCCAAGCCTTGTGTGAATCTCAAGAATTTTTTTGGAAACAAATTCGTCAATTTTTTTTTTTTTTTTTGCGAAAACAAACAAATTCGTCAATCAGACACACAAAATGGGACATAAAGAGAATTTTGACGTTGGATTTGCCCGTCCTTATACAATGAAAAGAGAACAGTGAAAATGAACACAGGAAAAATACCAACTAAAAGGTACTAATTAATTGTACCAAACCATTATATCTTCGTTGCCAATTGACTAAGTGTCCACGAAACTAGATTACCGGGTGGACTGCAAAATAAGCTATTAATTCCTGCAACTCCACAACATAGCTGAGAACATGAAGGGTATATTTCCATGTGCAGTGGGAAACAAGCCATGTGCAATAAGGGAAGTATGAAAGAACATATAAATCACACTATGACTTGATAGACCATGACCAAAAATATCAATCAAAGGCAATGTTGCAACCTGTAGAAGTAGACAAAAGAAAGATCTACGACGCACAAGAGAGGCGGAGAACATAATAAATAGAAGACAAGGTAGCTAGGTGAAATCATGATGCGGCATGTATCTTTCATTTCTTTTTGCGAGCTCTAGTTCTTTGAGCTCGTGTTGGACCTTCAATTTTGTGAAACCTTTTTGCGTTAATAAAATGGCTGCGTGCATCGTCATGGTGCAGATGCCGGGGGCAATCCTCCTTTAAAAAAAAAGCTAGGTGAAAGAATGATGAAGTGAATGAAAATCTATTGAGGGGCGAGGGGCGGGAGGAAAGATGCAACACACACCCTGCCATGAAAGCATGATGAGGAATAGCTAAGCAGACGGTCATAGAGAGAATCTTGGAGTCCTCGCTTGAAATTTGATAATTGAGAAGTGGTAGTAAAAAGGGAACACATTTTTTAAACTGAGAATGCCGGGTAAGCCTACCAGAGCAGTTCATGTCAAAGACTAATTCTCCACAAATGAGTTAGCAATGTGAGGTTGCAAGTTGCAATTGCCGGATGAATCCCCAACATATCTCTCGTAACATCCGATCAAGTTATACAGTGCGTGTATGTTCATCTCCTCCAAGTGTCTTCTTTGATGCTTCGTGGTGTAGGCCTGAGAGTCCCTAGATGTCTTCTAGAAGACGGAACGTGTGCTGTGTTCGTGGTTTGTGGATGGCAGGTATGATTTCCTACTTCGACGTCTTAGTTGTGGTGGGCTGCCAGATCTGGAGTTCGATGGCGTGTCCGGGGTGTTGTCCCGGTCTGATTCATTCAACGACAAGGGCTTCACTTTTGATGAGCCACCTTGGAGGTCCGCAAAGCTGCATATCAGCGATGAAGCCGCGTCGAGCTCGGGTGAGAAGGTTATTCATTATTCTTTTATTCGATGGCTGTTGTGGTGGTGTCGCAGGCAGGTGACGGACGTTGGTGTCAAACTCAGAGATGTTCTTCTATCTTTTCAGTTTTGTCATGTCGATCTTTATGTAACTTGTACTTTGATCTTTTTATGATATGAGTGAGACACATATTACCAAGCAAAAACAAAAGAGTCCCTAGATGTCCTAAGGCATTGTATCCATAAATCTAAGCAAGTCGACTCAGTCTATCCACACCCTCAAATGTGGTATCCATAATCACCAACAGTTCTAGAAGCTACCTCTGATGAACCACTTATGCAAAATTGGAAACTAGATGTGTGTTATCAAAGAACTAGGAGTAACTTAGCGCCTCTGGGATATGGTCTGCACTTTATTCAAATCTTAGTATATAAACAAAAAAACATTAATATAAACGTAAGTTGTAAAATGAAAATGAAAATGAAAACATGACTTTCAAATAAATGATTATGTATCGTAGAAAAATGTTCATGTATCTACCACAAATAAGAAATATTCATGGACATGTAATAAAATGTTGACCCTACACGTGCAAATGTTCCTATAGAGTCATGAATTGTCCAGTGTCATAGATAAACATACCTTTTATAGTAATGCTTCGTGAAATTTTCATATATTTTACAGAAATATTCGTGACTAACAAATAAATGCTCTCATAGAATAAACGTTCACTTATTTGAAAAACTAAATGTTGAATGTCTAAAAGATGTTCATATATTTACCATAAAATAAAGGGAAGAATAAAAATAAACTTCCAAGATAATTAAATCAAATCAAATCAAATAATAAATTTAAAAGCTGAAAGGGAGAAAACTTAGCGAAAATAAAATACAAATAAATTAGTAAAAATAAAATACAAATAAAGTGTGAAAAGGAATGGACATATGAAACAAATAATAAAAATGGAGAAATAAAATTATAAAATGGGTGGAGATAAAATGCACTCAACCCATTGAGTTGGGCCCATCATAGGAAATGTATAGGTGGTGACTCCATATTCGTCGCAATAAGCAGGGAACAGAAAGACTTCATTTTTCCTAGATAATAGATTCGTATGCAGTTACATTTCAGTGACAAAAATACATTTACAACCTACAAGCAGTTTCACAAAAGTACCTGACCAATTAAACGAAAAAAAAAATCGTACCATGCAGCATTCATTAACCCCATCTATGAGCAGGTTGAGAGAAGAAACACATCATGTCCCCGCACTGTATGTACACTTTTAGGGACCGCGATATCAAACACCTGACACAATGAAGGGCACATGCACATATAGTATCATCTTCTGTACATTCCATTCATCGAAGATTTTTCTAACTGGAGTTATGAAAGAATTAAAATTGAAAGATTAGCCAACTCGCTGAAGCATTAACTGTATCACACAGAAAGAAACTCCTAGCAACATTTCCACTGAGTAGATGCAAATTATGTGAAAAATAGTTGCAAATTCAATTCATAGGATAGGAGGTGTCTTTCCAGGCAGATATTTCACATATATATCCAGCCACTTAAAGTAGTAATTTTCCCCTTACTGCTACTAGACAACAAGTGATTAAACATACATACCAAAAAACAAAAAATCACCGATATGTGTGTCATCTGTCATCCCATATAAACAGCAGTGTATGGAAACTGCATTCGGTTTTGTTTCTACATCAGCACAAGCAGCTTCAAAAGGGCTTATCTGGGGAAAAGAAAGATGAGCAGGGCGTACTAGTCTGACCCGTTTATGTTCCAATGTTATTTCCCCACTTCGCTGAGCAAATGAATATCACAGAGGACACTCCAACTTAAAAGTAGCCCACGCTCTGTAACACTACACATACTAACAAGGCCACCACTCACCACAGCACTTCTCTTCTCTTCTCTTGTCATAGCTTGTACGAGGAAGAAGGAGATCGATGGAGGGGGAAAAAAGAGCGGCTGCTGTTGCCGCCATGTGCATGCTCCTCCTCCTCACGCTGGCAAAGCCATCCCACCAGCAGCTATCCGATGCCGTCTGCGAGTGCTACCGGCAGTGCTACGCCGGGTGCAAGGCCATCACCTTGCCGCGAGTCTGCAAGGTCGAGTGCGCCGGTGGCTGCGGTGGAGCTAACGGCAACAACAAGGTTGGATCCTGCATGATCGCCTGCGGCATGGACCCCGTTTGCGGCCTGTCAACGGCCGCCATCGGTAAGGCGACATTGCGGTCGCTCCTTTTGTGAGTTCGCATATTGCATGGACATTGACGGAACATGTGCTTGTTCCATTGTTCTGTTGACGCAAAGGAAAGAAGGATCATCTGTTCTGTTGTTCTGATGACCTTGTGCTTGCATTGTTGTTTTGTAGATCGAGCTGGCGCTGTGGCTTGTAACAATGAGTGCGAAAAGAGGTGGGGTGGCCATGGTCACGCCAACTAACAAAGATTTGAAGGGCTTGTTCATCTTTAAATAAGTAATAAAGATTGGAAGAGCAGGTCGATCATGGTATGTTATGAACATATTATGTCAACCACTTGGGATTGCTGCCCCTATCAATAAAATGTGTTTCACTTCGGTGCACCACTTGTAAGAATTTTGTATATCCTAAAAGTCAAAGTAAATTAGCTTATTCATGCATATGGAAAATGCCTGCTAGTTTTCATTTGGCTTTGATTTTACCTTTCCCTACTGGATCGTAAGAACAAAACTAGCAACCTTCTTTTCCACGAGGGATAACTGACACATTTCATTTCTTAAGAGGAATTCAGACGTTAATCCACAAACTCGTTCAAGCTTTATGTTAATCTCAATGAAAACAAAACAATTCAACATTCATTCATTAGTAGAATAACTCACAGACAATTTCATCAAGAGCAAACACATAAAATGTGTCATAAGTGGAAATTATATGCAGAATTCTCCCCACCAGATGCAAATGATCAAATACTGAAACCAATTTCCAGTTGTCATGGAAGCTAGTATTCAGGTTGATTGGAACACCGGGTCATTCCTAGCAGTGCTAGTAATGCTTTCACCGTTTACCATCACAAAAGGTCGAGCAATCTTGTGCCACAAGGAGGCTAATTTTTCTAGTGTGCACAGGTGGAAGCAGATTCTCTTCTTTTTTTAGGCAAATGTCCATTTCGACTGAAAAAAAATTAAGTGCAAGTTTTTTTTCCTAGGTTTAAATATACTTCAGTTCTGTTGAAAACTATTTTTACTGACATGGACACGAATGATTGACACACATGATCAAACCAATTTCCAATTGTGTCATGGAATCTAATCTTCAAGTTGATTGGAACACGGTGCTTTCGCCGATGATTTGTTATGGAAGTTAATCTCTTGTGCTGGCAATAAGCTCATTTTTTCAGAGAGCGCACCATTTAGATGATTTGTCACAAGGGTTTGTGCAACATATGCCGGTATTTCAGATGTCGTTTCTTTGTGTAACATCTGAACAGATAATTCGCCCCCAGTA
This sequence comes from Hordeum vulgare subsp. vulgare, assembly GCF_904849725.1. Taxonomy (NCBI): domain Eukaryota; kingdom Viridiplantae; phylum Streptophyta; class Magnoliopsida; order Poales; family Poaceae; genus Hordeum; species Hordeum vulgare. Next base: position 19,392,589 of record NC_058523.1, read on the forward strand.
AATAGAAGTTATTTTACCGCGTGAACTATTCCATTTTTATTTATGCCCCTGTAACTTGCTCTGGTATGTCTTCCCATACATAAACTATAGCTAGTGTACCAGAACTGCAATCAGTTTTCCTTCTATGTCAACACAGGCAGCTCCATAAATGAGGATTTCAGCAGCATGTGGCTTGTCTAACCAGTTTAAGATCCAAGGTTATTTTAAGGTGCAGAACTAGGGGCTAGTAAGTGGCAGTATGCAAAGCCCAACCTGAAATTGGCTACAGGACACCCAACCTGAAATTTGGTCATTTGATTCCATGGTCACGTCAAATAACCTTGAAGAGCTAAAGAGCTGGTCCGTCATATGATGCCAAACGGTTTTGTTTTGCTACACCAATTAATAAAATGTGTTTTCCTTCCCCTGTCCAGATGGCAAGAGCTCAATTGTTTATCTTCTTTTGCAAGGAATGAGCGACATAAAGGCTCGCATCAATCTCAACAAATCAAACTAAGAGAAAGGTGTGATAGCACCCGGGTGCCTATGCACCCTCTATGAACAGTAAAATCAAAAGAAATAGAAAACAAAATCAAAAAGATTTGAAACTTTGCAGCATCAAAGATGATCAAACTTTGTACATTTTTGTAAATTATCATGCCAAAATATCTTGTAGAAAAATATGTACAATCAAGTTTCAGATTTTGATGCTAAAAATGCTCAAAACTTGAAGCACTGAAATCTTTTTAGTGTGTAGAGCTCCACTGTCCAGATGCCTAGGCACCCGGGAGCTAAAAATCCACTCTCCTCACCAAAGCACCATATCTCAAAGAAGAAGATGACCAACTGTCCAGTACTGTATCGTAGCAAGCTAGTACTGAATAGATGGAAATATTGTTAATGGAAAGGAGGATTATGTAAATCCAGTTTATAGGATATGTCATTACAGCTTAAAATAGCAATTTATCCCTTACTACTACTAAACAGCAAGTGATTAAACATATGTACAATAATTTCCAGTGGTACGTATCATCCCATATAAACATTATTTTGTGAGGGCTTATCTGGGTGTTTTTCTTCTCACGTGGCCTATTCCATTGGAACTACATTCAGAAGCTTGTAAGCTGCCAATGAATTCTGATTGATATCCAATACATGCAGAAGCTTGTAAACTACATGCAGCTGTATAGAATCATATAAACAGGGACTTTGCACCGTTACAGTACGCCATCCCTTATATAAACAGCATTGTATAGAATTGCATTCAGTTTTCTTTCTATATCAACACAGGCAGCTTCACAGCTCATAAGGTGAGCATCAAGTGCTTGCCTAACCAATTTAAGATCCATGGTTATTATCAGGTGCACCACTAGCACTAGGGGCTAGTAAGTGACAGCACGCAATGTCCCACCTCATTCAGAGAAATGAATACTATGGCAAAATTGGCTACAGGACACCCGTGTTAAGTTTCATGGACTAGCCAATGTTAGATTAAAAATGGAACCACCCTGGTCCGGTGATCACCGGAGACAAGGTGCCGCGACGAGAGGATGAACACAGTAGTTTTCGCGGTGCTCGAACACCTGCGCCGCCCGAACAGCGCGCTCTGTATAAATCTCCTGAGCTCGAACTCAGTTTCGCTCTCGCCACTTGCTACAACACGGGGTGGGAGGGTTTATATCCCAGTACATCGTCGCCCCACAATGCGCTCCCGACGTGCCCTCCTCGCGCATTCCCCACGTCCCTGCGCTCCCGGCCCGCGCTCCCTCCGCGCACGCACGCGATCCGCGCGACCAGGCCCAGCGCCTCGACGCGGTCTACTCCCCCCGGTTTCTCGCCAACGCCCCCGTGCAGCCTCACGCACACACGCGCTGGCTCACGCACACCCACACACGCACACACGCGCGCAAACCCGGCTCGCCCACCACGCCCAGTGCGCACCCATATACGCACCCGACGTGGTCGGCTCGCCGCCGCGCCTTATTCCCAACAGCCAACACCAACCAAAAGTCCACACTGATGGAAAGGCCAGGCGATCCATTCCAACTTAAATTGTGGTAATTTGATTTGCTGGAAAATAGTGAAATACTATTCTTGGCTCATTACGAATTATCTGTTCTGTCATGTGATCATAAACATATGATGTCGAACGGCTGTGATTGCTGCACCAGTCAAAAAAATGTGTTTTTTGCATTGGTGCATCACTCGTGAATCCAAAAATTATCGATGCATGTGCAAACCCTGATAATTTTGATTCTTCTGTTGGGAATAAGCCGTGACCCAAACACGGTGATGACCGGCGTGCGTGCGCCAGGTCGAGTCCGGTGCGGTGCAGACTGGCGTAGGCGCGTCAGGTCGAGTCCGCGGAGTCGGGTCAGGTCGTAGGTGTGCGTGCGTTGCGTGCGTGCGTTTTGTGTGCTCGTGGCAGTAGCATGTGCGCGCGCGTAGTGGTAGTAGTCAGTTAGCAGCGGACGGTGGACCTGGCCGCTTCGTGCGCGTCGTGCGCGTAGCGTGCGTCGTGCGCATGGCCGGGCAGATTGCAATGGAGCTAGCTGGACGTTCCTGCGTACGTGTGTACAAAAACGTGGAAGCTATGCTGCTGTGGGGCTACAAAGACCCGGCCATGAGAGTGTGTTACTTGCTGTAGCTTTGTGCTGAAGAGAGAACAAGGGCGTTTGAGCGCCGGTGGCGTACGTTGCCAGAGAAACACTAAGTCTCCAGTGCTTCGTCTACCTCCTGTCCTCTCTTGTTCTTCGTACGAGAGAATTAGCTAGGCTCGAGGGTCTGACATTTGGTATAAAGAGCTTCGTTGCGATCCTATCGGCTGTTGGAAATATGCCCTAGAGGCAATAATAAATTAGTTATTATTATATTTCTTAGTTCATGATAATCGTTTATTATCCATGCTATAATTGTATTGATTGGAAACACAATACTTGTGTGGATACATAGACAAAACACTGTCCCTAGTAAGCCTCTAGTTGACTAGCTCGTTGATCAAAGATGGTCAAGGTTTCCTGGCCATAGGCAAGTGTTTTCACTTGATAAACGGGATTACATCATTATGAGAATCATGTGATGGACTAGACCCAAACTAATAGACGTAGCATGTTGATCGTGTCATTTTGTTGCTACTGTTTTCTGCGTGTCAAGTATTTGTTCCTATGACCATGAGATCATATAACTCACGGACACCGGAGGAATGCTTTGTGTGTATCAAACGTCGCAACGTAACTGGGTGACTATAAAGATGCTCTACAGGTATCTCCGAAGGTGTTCGTTGAGTTAGTATGGATCGAGACTGAGATTTGTCACTCCGTGTGACGGAGAGGTATCTCGGGACCCACTCGGTAATACAACATCACACACAAGCCTTGCAAGCAATGTGACTTAGTGTAAGTTGCGGGATCTTGTATTACGGAACGAGTAAAGAGACTTGCCGGTAAACGAGATTGAAATAGGTATGTGGATACTGACGATCGAATCTCGGGCAAGTAACATACCGAAGGACAAAGGGAATGACATACGGGATTATATGAATTCTTGGCACTGAGGTTCAAACGATAAGATCTTCGTAGAATATGTAGGATCCAATATGGGCATCCAGGTCCCGCTATTGGATATTGACCGAGGAGTCTCTCGGGTCATGTCTACATAGTTCTCGAACCCGCAGGGTCTGCACACTTAAGGTTCGACGTTGTTTTATGCGTATTTGAGTTATATGGTTGGTTACCGAATGTTGTTCGGAGTCCCGGATGAGATCACGGACGTCACGAGGGTTTCCGGAATGGTCCGGAAACGAAGATTGATATATAGGATGACCTCATTTGGTTACCGGAAAGTTTTCGGGCATTACCGGAAAAGTTTCGGGCTCATCGGTAGTGTACCGGGAGTGCCGGGAGGGGTGCCGGGGACCATCGGGAGGGGTGTCACGCCCCAAGGGGTCTCATGGGCTATGGGAAGAGATAAACCAGCCCCTAGTGGGCTGGAATAAGTTCCCACTAAGGCCCATAAGGTTTGAGAAGGAAAAAACACAAGGTGGAAAGAGTTTCCAAGTGGGAAGGTGGAATCCTACTCCAAGTAGGATTGGAGTAGGACTCCTCCACCTCCAATTTCGGTCAAACCTTGAGGGTTTGAGGCTGCCTCTTCCCTCCCCCTCCCTCCTATATATACTGAGGTATTAGGGCTGATTTGAGACAACTTTTGCCACGGCAGCCCGACCACATACCTCCACGGTTTTACCTCTAGATCGCGTTTCTACGGAGCTCGGGCGGAGCCCTGCTGAGATTAGATCACCACCAACCTCCGGAGCGCCGTCACGCTGCCGGAGAACTCATCTACCTCTCCGTCTCTCTTGCTGGATCAAGAAGGCCGAGATCATCATCGAGCTGTACGTGTGCTGAACGCGGAGGTGCCGTCTGTTCGGCACTAGATCGTGGGACTGATCGCGGGACGGTTCGCGGGGCGGATCGAGGGACGTGAGGACGTTCCACTACATCAACCGCGTTCACTAACGCTTCTGCTGTGCGATCTACAAGGGTACGTAGATCGAACATCCCCTCTCGTAGATGGACATCACCATGATAGGTCTTCGTGCGCGTAGGAAATTTTTTGTTTCCCATGCGACGTTTTCCAACAGTGGCATCATGAGCTAGGTTCATGCGTAGATGTCTTCTCGAGTAGAACACAAAAGTTTTTGTGGGTGGTGATGTGCGTTTTGCTGCCCTCGGTCTTTTCTTGATTCCGCGGTATTGTTGTATCGAAGCGGCTCGGACCGACATTACTCGTACGCTTACGAGAGACTGGTTTCATCGCTACGAGTAACTCCGTTGCTCAAAGATGACTGGCGGGTGTCAGTTTCTCCAACTTTAGTTGAATCGGATTTGACCGAGGAGGTCCTTGGATGAGGTTAAATAGCAACTCATATATCTCCGTTGTGGTGTTTGCGTAAGTAAGATGCGATCCTACTAGATACCCATGGTCACCACGTAAAACATGCAACAACAAAATTAGAGGGCGTCTAACTTGTTTTTGCAGGGTATGCTTGTGATGTGATATGGCCAACGATGTGATGTGATATATTGGATGTATGAGATGATCATGTTGTAATAGATAATATCAACTTGCACGTCGATGGTACGGCAACCGGAAGGAGTCATAGGGTTGTCTTTAAACTAATGTTTGTGCTTGCAGATGCGTTTACTATTTTGCTAGGATGTAGCTTTAGTAGTAATAGCATGAGTAGCACGACAACCCCGATGGCGACACGTTGATGGAGATCATGGTGTGGCGCCGGTGACAAGAAGATCGTGCCGGTGCTTTGGTGATGGAGATCAAGAAGCACATGATGATGGCCATATCATGTCACTTATGAATTGCATGTGATGTTAATCCTTTTTTGCACCTTATCTTGCTTAGAACGACGGTAGCATTATGAGGTGATCTCTCACTAAAATTTCAAGACGACATTGTGTTCTCCCCGACTGTGCACCGTTGCGACAGTTCTTCGTTTCGAGACACCACGTGATGATCGGGTGTGATAGACTCAACGTTCACATACAACGGGTGCAAAATAGTTGCGCACGCAGAACACTCGGGTTAAGCTTGACGAGCCTAGCATGTGCAGACATGGCCTCGGAACACATGAGACCGAAAGGTCGAGCATGAATCGTATAGTTGATATGATTAGCATAGAGATGCTTACCACTGAAATTATTCTCGGACTCACGTGATGATCGGACTTGAGATAGTGGATTTGGATCATGTACCACTCAAATGACTAGAGAGATGTACTTTGTGAGTGGGAGTTCTTAAGTAATATGATTAATTGAACTAATTGTCATGAACAGAGTCTAATGGTCTTTGCAAATTATGATGTAGCTTGCGCTGTAGCTCTACTATTTTATATGTTCCTAGAGAAAATTTAGTTGAAAATTAATAGTAGCAAACTTTGCAGACTAAGTTTGTAAAACCGAGGATTGTCCTCGTTGCTGCGCAGAAGGCTTATGTCCTTAATGCACCACTCGGTGTGCTGCACCTCGAGCGTCGTCTGTGGATGATGTGAACATCCGACATACACGTTTCTGATGACTACACAATAGTTCAGTGCAAAATACTTAATGGCTTAGAAGCAAGGCGCCGAAAAACGTTGTAAAACGTCACGGAACATAAGTGATGTTCTAAAGAGATGAAATTGTGATTTCATGCTTGTGCCCTTGTTAAGAGGTATGAGACCTCCGACAAGATTCTTTGTCCACAAAGTAAAGGAGAAAAACTCAATCGTTGAGCGTGTGCTCAGATTGTCTGAGTACGACAATCGCTTGAATCAAGTGGGAGTTAATCTTCCGGATGAGATAGTGATAGTTCTCCAAAGTCACTGCCACCAAGCTGTGAGAGCTTCGTGATGAACTATAACATATCAAGGATAGATACAATGATCTTTGAGTGATTCGCGATGTTTGACACTGCGGGAGTAGAAATCAAGAAGGAGCATCAATAGTTGATGGTTAGTAAAACCACTAAGTTTCAAAGGGCTAGAAGGGACACTTCGTGAAACGGCAAAACAGTTGCTGCACTAATGAAGAGACCCAAGATTAAACCCAAACCCGAGACTAAGTGCTTCTGTAATGAGGGGAACAGTCACTGAGGCGGAGCAACTCTAGATACTTGGTAGATAAGAAGGCTGGCAAAAGTCGAAAGAAGTATATTTGATATACATGATGTTAATGTGTACTTTACTAGTACTCCTAGTAGCATGAGGGTATTGGATACCGGTTCGGTTGCTAAGTGATTAGTAACACGAAATGATGGCTACGACGTAAACGGAGACTAGCTAAAGGCGAGGTGACGATACGTGTTGGAAGTGTTTCCAAGATTGATATGATCAAAACGTCGCACGCTTCCTCTACCATCGGGATTGGTGTTAAACCGAAATAATTGTTATTTTGTGCTTGCGTTGAGCATGAACATGATTGGATCGTGTTTGTTGCAATACGATTATTCATTTAAAGAGAATAATGGTTACTCTATTTGCTTGAATAATCATCTTTAATGGTTTATTGAATCTCGATCATAGTATTACCCATGTTCATGATATTGGTGCCAAAAGATACGAGGTAATGATGATAGTACCACTTACTTGTGGCACTGTCGCTTGAGTCATGTTGGTATAAATTGCATGAAGAGGCTCCATGCTGATGGATCTTTATATTCACTTGATTTTGAATCACTAGTGACATGCAAATGATACTACATGAGCAAGGCCTTGTTTTCATTGAGATGAAACAAGATAGTAACTTGTTGGAAGTGATACATTTTGATGTATGCAGTCCAATGGGTGCTGAGGCACGCAGTGGATATCATTATGTTCTTACTTCAATGAAGATTTGAGTAGATACAAGAGTATTTACTTAATGAATCACAAGTCTGAAATATTGAAAAGTTCAATTCTGTTTCAGAGTGAAGTTCGTCGTAACAAGAGGATAAACTGTCTACGATATGATCATAGAAATGAATATCTGAGTTACGAGTTTTGGTACACAGTTAAGACAATGTGGAAATTGTTTCGCAGTTCATGCCACCTGGAACATCATAGTGTGATGATGTGTCTGAACGTCATAGCCACGCACTATTTGGTATGGTGCATGCTATGATGTCTCTTATCGAATTACCACTATCGTTTATGGGTTATGCATTAAAGACAACCGCATTCACTTTAAATAGGGCACCGCGTATTTCCTTTGAGATGACACGGTATAGACTGAGGTTTAGAGAAATCTAAACTGTCGTTTCTTGAAAGTTTGGGGCTTCGACACTTATGTGAAAAAGTTTCAGTTTGATAAGCTCGAACCCAAAGCGGATAAATGCATCTTCATAGGATATCCAAAACAGTTGGGTACATCTCCTATCTCAGATCCGAAAACAAAGTGTTTGTTTCTAGAAACGAATCCTTTCTCGAGGGAAGGTTTCTCTCGAAAGAATTGAGTGGGAGGGTAGTAGAACTTGATGAGGTTATTGAACCATCACTTCAACCAGTGTGTAGCAGGGCGCAGGAAGTTGTTCCTGTGGCGCATACACCAATTGAAGTGGAAGCTGATGATGGTGATCATCGAGCATCGGATCAAGTTACTACAAGCCTCGTAGGTTGACAAGGTCGCGTACTACTACAGAGTGGTACGGTAACCCTGTCTTGGAGGTCATGTTGTTGAACAATAGTGAACCTACGAGTTATGAAGAAAGCAATGGTGGGCCCGGATTCCGACAAATGGCTGAAAGCCATGAAATCCGAGAGAGGATCCATGTATGAAAACAAAGTGTAGACTTTGGAAAAACTACTTGATGGTCATAGGACTATTGAGTAAAGATGGATCTTTAAAAGAAGACAGACGATGATGGTGATAAGTCACTATTAAGAAAAGCTCGACTTGTCGTAAAGATGTTTTCGACAAGATCAAACAGTTGACTATGATGAGACTTTCTCACTCGTAGTGATGCTAAAGGTCTGTTAGAATTATGTTAGTAGTTGCTGCATTATTTATGAAATATTGCACGTAGGATGTCAAAACATTGTTTCCTCGACGGTTTCCTTGAGCAAACATTGTATGTGATACAACCAGGAGGTTTTGTCGATCCTAAAGATACTAGCAAGTATGCAAGCTCCAGTGATCCTTCAATGGACTGGTGCAAGCATCTCGGAGTTGGAATATACACTTTGATGAGATGATCAAAGATTTTGGGTTTGTACAAGGTTTATGAGAAACTTGTATTTCCAAAGAAGTGAGTGGGAGCACTATAGAATTTCTGATAAGTATATGTGGTTGACATATTGTGGATCAGAAGTAATGTAGAATTTCTGTAAAGCATACAAGGTTGTTTGAAAGGAGTTTTCAAAGGAATACCTGGATTGAGCTACTTGAACGTTGAGCATCAAAGATCTATGGAGATAGATCGAAAGCGCTTAATGGAAGTTTCAACAAGATGCATGCCTTGACAAGTTTTTGAAGGAGTTCAAAATAGATCAACAAAGAAGGAGTTCTTGGTTGCGTTGTAAGGTGTGAATTTGAGTAAGACTCAAAACACGACCACGGTAGAATAAAGAGAATAGACGAAGGTCGTCTTCTATGCCTTAGCCGTAGAATCTAAAGTATGCCATGCTGTGTACTGCACCTGATGTGTGCCTTGACTCAAAGTCTGTTGAGAGGTACAGAGAGTGATCCATGATTGAATCACTAGCAGCGGTCAAAATTTATCCTTAGTAACTAATGGACTAAGGAATTTTTCTCGATTATGGAGGTGGTTAAAGAGTTCGTCGTAAAGGGTTACGTCGAGGCAAGCTTTGACACTAATCCGAATAACTATGAGTAGTGAAACGGATTCGTATAGTAGAGTAGATATTTGGAGCATTTCCGAATAGCACGTAGTAGCAGCATCTATAAGATGACATAAAGATTTGTAAAGAACGCACGGATCTGAAAGTTTCAGAACCATTGACTAAAACCTCTCTCACGAGCAAGACGTGATCACACGCCATAACTATATAGGTATTGGATTCGTTGCAATCACATGATGATGTGAAATAGATTATTGACTCTAGTGCAAGTGGGAGACTGTTGGAAATATGCCCTAGAGGCAATAATAAATTAGTTATTATTATATTTCTTAGTTCATGATAATCGTTTATTATCCATGCTATAATTGTATTAATTGGAAACACAATACTTGTGTGGATACATAGACAAAACACTGTCCCTAGTAAGCCTCTAGTTGACTAGCTCGTTGATCAAAGATGGTCAAGGTTTCCTGGCCATAGGCAAGTGTTGTCACTTGATAAACGGGATCACATCATTAGGAGAATCATGTGATGTACTAGACCCAAACTAATAGACATAGCATGTTGATCGTGTCATTTTGTTGCTACTGTTTTCTGCGTGTCAAGTATTTGTTCCTATGACCATGAGATCATATAACTCACGGACACCGGAGGAATGCTTTATGTGTATCAAACATCGCAACGTAACTGGGTGACTATAAAGATGCTCTACAGGTATCTCCGAAGGTGTTCGTTGAGTTAGTATGGATCGAGACTGAGATTTGTCACTCCGTGTGACGGAGAGGTATCTCGGGGCCCACTCGGTAATACAACATCACACACAAGCCTTGCAAGCAATGTGACTTAGTGTAAGTTGCGGGATCTTGTATTACGGAACGAGTAAAGAGACTTGCCGGTAAATGAGATTGAAATAGGTATGCGGATACTGACGATCGAATCTCGGGCAAGTAACATACCGAAGGACAAAGGGAATGACATACGGGATTATATGAATTCTTGGCACTGAGGTTCAAACGATAAGATCTTCGTAGAATATGTAGGATCCAATATGGGCATCCAGGTCCCGCTATTGGATATTGACCGAGGAGTCTCTCGGGTCATGTCTACATAGTTCTCGAACCCGCAGGGTCTGCACACTTAAGGTTCGACGTTGTTTTATGCGTATTTGAGTTATATGGTTGGTTACCGAATGTTGTTCGGAGTCCCAGATGATATCACGGACGTCACGAGGGTTTCCGGAATGGTCCGGAAACGAAGATTGATATATAGGATGACCTCATTTGGTTACCGGAAAGTTTTCGGGCATTATCGGAAAAGTTTCGGGCTCATCGATAGTGTACCGGGAGTGCCGGGAGGGGTGCCGGGGACCATCGGGAGGGGTGTCACGCCCCAAGGGGTCTCATGGGCTATGGGAAGAGATAAACCAGCCCCTAGTGGGCTGGAATAAGTTCCCACTAAGGCCCATAAGGTTTGAGAAGGAAAAAACACAAGGTGGAAAGAGTTTCCAAGTGGGAAGGTGGAATCCTACTCCAAGTAGGATTGGAGTAGGACTCCTCCACCTCCAATTTCGGCCAAACCTTGAGGGTTTGAGGCTGCCTCTTCCCTCCCCCTCTCTCCTATATATACTGAGGTATTAGGGCTGATTTGAGACAACTTTTGCCACGGCAGCCCGACCACATACCTCCACGGTTTTACCTCTAGATCGAGTTTCTGCGGAGCTCGGGCGGAGCCCTGCTGAGATTAGATCACCACCAACCTCCGGAGCGCCGTCACGCTGCCGGAGAACTCATCTACCTCTCCGTCTCTCTTGCTGGATCAAGAAGGCCGAGATCATCGTCGAGTTGTACGTGTGCTGAACGCGGAGGTGCCGTCCGTTCGGCACTAGATCGTGGGATTGATCGCGGGACGGTTCGCGGGGCGGATCGAGGGACGTGAGGACGTTCCACTACATCAACCGCGTTCACTAACGCTTCTGCTGTGCGATCTACAAGGGTACGTAGATCGAACATCCCCTCTCGTAGATGGACATCACCATGATAGGTCTTCGTGCGCGTAGGAAATTTTTTGTTTTCCATGCGACGTTCTCCAACATCGGCGGCCATGGCCCTCGTCCCGTACGGCGCCGGAGGGAGCACGGTGTCGTTCCCTGTGCCGATGCTCACCGGTGACAACTACACCGTGTGGGCGATCAAGGTGGAGGCGAACCTCGACGCGCAAGGGTTGTGGGAAGCGGTGGTTCCAGCGGAGGACTCGGCGGCGGCCGTCATCGCCAAGAAGGACAAGCCGGCGAGGGCATACCTCCTCGGAGCACTCTCCGAGGACATCCTGTTGCAGGTGTCGTCGAAGAAGACGGTGGCAGAGCTGTGGGCGAGCCTCAAGACGCGGTTTGTCGGCACGGACCGGGTGAGGGCGGCGCGGCTCTCCACTCTCCGCGGCGAGTTCGATCGCCTGCGCATGGAGGACGGCGACGAGCTGGACACGTACGCCGGGAGGATCAGCGGCATGGCGGCAAGGTACGCGGCCCTCGGAGCAACGCTCGATGACGCGACAATGGTGAAGAAACTGCTCGACACCGTGCCGGACCGGCTGTATGGAGCGGTGGCCGGAATTGAGCAATTCTGCGACGTCGACGACATGCCGTTCGAGGAGGCGCTTGGGCGGCTGAAGGCGTTCGAGGAGCGAACGAGGCGGCGCACTCAGGACAGCGGCGGACGAGGCGGCGACCAGCTCATGCTCACGGCGGCTCAATGGGCGACGCGGCGACGTCAGCAAGGCGGCAAGTTCGACCACGACAATGATGACGCGGGCAGCACGGCGTCGGGCAGCGGAGGAAGGCGGCGTGGTCGATGCTACAACTGCGGTGTGCGTGGGCATTTCTCCCGCGACTGCCGGAAGCCAAAGAAGGCGGCGGAAAAGAAGGCTCTCCTCGCCGACGTTGACGACGTCGGGTCGACGCTCCTCTAGGTCACAGCTTAGGGGGTGACTGTTGGGAATAAGCTGTGACCCAAACACGGTGATGACCGGCGTGCGTGCGCCAGGTCGAGTCTGGTGCGGTGCAGACTAGCGTAGGCACGTCAGGTCGAGTCTGCGGAGTCGGGTCAGGTCATAGGTGTGTGTGCGTTGCGTGCGTGCGTTTTGTGTGCTCGTGGCAGTAGCGTGTGCGCGCGCGTAGTGGTAGTAGTCAGTTAGCCGCGGACGGTGGAGCTGACCGCTTCGTGCGCATAGCGCGCGTCGTGCGCATGGCGGGGCAGATCGCAATGGAGCTAGCTGGACGTTCCTGCGTACGTGCATACAGAAACGTGGAAGCTACGCTGCTGTGGGGCTACAAAGACCCGGCCATGAGAGTGTGTTACTTGCTGTAGCTTTGTGCTGAAGAGAGAACAAGGGCGTTTGAGCGCCGGTGGCGTACGTCGCCAGAGAAACACTAAGTCTCCAGTGCTTCGTCTACCTCCCGTCCTCTCTTGTTCTTTGTACGAGAGAATTAGCTAGGCTCGAGGGTCTGACATTCTACAATTTAACCTTCCTTTGTCCAGATGGCAAGAACAAACTATTTATCTTCTTTTGCGAGCGATAAGTGACATACAAGGTTAACAGGTTAAAAACTACAAACATTAGCAAACTCATCCAAGACTTGCCTGAATGTTAACGGAAGCGGAATAATTTGAAATTCATCAATGAGAACCAGAAACATTCATCAAGAACAAACGCAGAAAATGGGGCCTAAATAAAAATCTGACGCAGAATCAAAGACAACAGTGAAAAGATGAACACATACCTTATGAACGCAAGCACGATCAATTGAAAGGTAACTAGCCGAAGCAAGCAAACAAGCCACTTCTACATCTTGGCAACCGGAAAGTAACTATAGATACCTGCAGGGCAATCACGACATCAGTCAAACCATCCTGTACAAGGCATTCATGGAAAGCCATTAAAGTCATATCTGCAGATTTTGTGTCGCTCAAACAGTAAACATTAGCTAAACCATCCTGAAAATTGTGCCAAAAGCTCTGACATGAAATCACCACAAAATTATTAGACAAAACTAACATCAGAAGCAGAGAATAATGCGTTCATCTGGCAGTTTTTAGCTCACTGGCAATATGTGGCACACCTTTAACTTGGCAGTTTTTGGCAACATCTGGTGCCAATAGAGGCTACACAATCAATGGGCATATAATGCGTTCATGGAGCAGGAAAGAAGAAAAATCAGATCTCTAGCTCACCGGCAATACCTTTTAGAAATACACAAGATATAAGTTGCTGCCAGATCGAATTTAATACAATAATCGCACACCCAACACACTGAAGCACACATGCCAGTGTATACATTGTCTGTATGTGTCAAAGAATTCAAATTCATACATTAGCCAACTCACCAAAACCCTCACCATATCTCAAAAAAGAAATAAACTATCAAGATGTGCAAATTTTGTTGAAGAAAAAGGGACGTAGGGGATATCTTTCCAGGCAGACAGTTCACATCTCCAAGCACTTAAAATAGCAATCTCTCCCTCGCTACTACTAAACAGCATTGTATTAAAAACTGCATTCGGTTTTCTTTCTACATCAGCACAGGTCTCTCCTGCCTTCAAAAAAAAAAAAGCACAGGTCTCTCCACAACGAAAATAGAAAGATCCAAGGCTATTTTCAGGTGCTGCAATAGGGGCTAGTAATTGGCAGTAGGCACCATCTTGTTGAGGAAATTAATAACATGGCAAAAGGGGCTACAAGACAAACAGACCTGAAATTGTGGGCCATTTGATTTGCTGGAAAATACTGAAGTACTTTGTTGCGTTACACTACAAACTATCCAGATCAAATGTCGATATTGCCCTTGGAACTCCGATATATAAGAGACTTGACACTCTGAAACTGACTAAGAGAACCACCAGTCACCTGAAAACGTCTACATCAATTCTCTTCTCTTCTCGTCCGACGAAGGAGAGGAGATGGAGACGAAGAAGAGGGCGGCCACCATTGCCGCCCTTGGCATGCTCCTCATCATGTCAGTGCCATCCCAGCAGCGGGTGGCCGCCATGTCCTTCTGCAACTGTTACCAGCAGTGCTACCCCGGGTGCAGGCAAAGCGTCCCTTGGTGGCTCTGCAACGTCGACTGTGCCGGCAACTGCGACGCCGGCGACAGGGAGGATGTCCTCGCCGCGTGCATCATGGTCTGCAGCACAGACTCCGTCTGCGACCCGGCGGTGGCACCAACCTGTAAGACGACGGACCCCCTTACTTGCATTGCATTTGCTTCGTTTATAGATGAATTTCTCATGACCAGTGATGTCTATGTTCTCTGTTTTCTGTTGACATGACAAAAATCACCATCTGTTCTGATGATCTTGTGATCGTCTTGACGATTTTGCAGATGCACAAGGTGTTGCGGATTGCATAGCTGAGTGCAAGAAGAGGTGGGGGCAATAATTAACGCCAAGTAACCTTAAAATAAACAGCTGAAGAATCTGTGGATCATGGGATCATATGATGTTGAACGTCTGTCACCGCTGAACCAATCAATAAAATGTGTTTCGCGTGGGTCGGTGCCACTTGTCTGATTTTTTTTTATTTTTATTTTTGCAAATTTCAGCTGCATATTTATTTCGTAAGAAGTTAACACATACTACAAGAATTAAATCATTAGCAATCCCGTCCAAGCCGTCCGTGAATCCCAGTGAAAGCAAGCAACTCATAAGAACAAACACACAAGATGGGACGGCATACGCATAAATCTGATGCGGAATTCTCCCCGACAGATGCAACACAGAAAACAGTGTGACAGTATGAACAAACACAGCAAGATCAACCGAAAAGTACTGATTAATACAAGCAAGTCATTATGTCTTCAATCTTCATGCGAATTGGCAAATTTACTACAGCAAACTCATCCAAGCCTTGCCTGATTGTTAATGAAACGAAACTAATTCGAAATTCATCAGTGAGAACCAGATAAACATTCACCAATAATAAACGCAGAAAATGGGGGCTAAATAGAAATCTGATGCAGAATCTAAGAAAACAATGAAAGATGAACACATACATAATTAAGGCAAGTAAGATCAATTGAAAGGTACTAACTAATCGAAGCAAGCGAACAAGCCACTTCTGCATCTTGGCCACCGGAAAGTAACTCTAGATACCTGCAGGGCAATCATGGCATGCATCAGTCAAACCAATCTGTACAACACATTCATGGAAAGCCATTGAACTCAGGTCTGTATATTTAGAATGGCTCTAACAGTAAACATTAGCTACACCATCTTGAAAACTGTGCAAAAAGTTACGACATGAAATCACCAGAGTTATTAGACAAAACTAACATTAGAAACAGAGAACAATATGTAATTTGAGGCAGACCTTCAACTTGGTAGTATCTTAAAACATCTGTTCCAATAGAGGCTAAACGGTCAATGGGCATATGATGCGTTCACTGGAGTAGAAAAGCAGAAAAATCTGATTTCACAATGAGAATGTAAAAAAAATAACAATGAGAGATATGCTAAGAAAATATGTAAGCAAACTCCCCAACACTAGATATGTTCATATGTATAGCTACAGTTCAGTAAAAAAAGGTTACATCCTAATTTCCATATCTACCAGACTAACCAAAAGAGAAGATTCTACTGTGCAAGATCCGTTCACCCCATCCCCATATCAAGAGGAGCAACACAACATGTCCCTGTATCATACATAGTCTTTTAACGACGACGGCAATCACACACCCAAGACCCAACACACTGAAGCACACACTCCCATGTATACATCATCTGTATATTTAACTCATCAAAGAATTCAAATTCAGACATTAGCCAACTCACCGAAGCCTTCACCATATCTAAAAATTTAAAACAAACCCAGTGGCATTGCTACTGGATAGATGCAATTTTTGTTAAAGAAAAAGAGAACTGTGCAAATTCAATTCACAGGAGGTGTCTTTCCAGGCAGACACTGTTGGCTTTTGGACCCTCAAAGTCCTCCCGGAGCTTCACGTACACTAGCAAGCAAGCTAGCAGGCAGGTGGACGGATCCTATAGCTAGCTTGTGGTTGACTGATCGAATAAGTTGATCGTCTCGACGGAACGTAGCGAATCAAACAAAACGAAACTGGTATTTGGTGGTGCAATACCATACTTTAGCTTGGTATATAAAGACATACAACGTCGTCGCGCCCAACGCGTTGCCGAGTCGGCAACCAACACGACGCGACCCAGGCTCATTTGCAACTTGTACAAGACACTGGTTTGGACTCAAACTCGGATATGCACATAACGTTGTCTATGACACTTTGATCTAGCTACCTAATCTTACTATAGACTACAACTAGGTTAATTACTACATTCACCTCCTTAACCTGGTTGTTTTGTCTTCATTGCTTGCACTACGACTTTCTTCCTCATCTCGATGAACTTCTGTCGACCGAGGGACTTGGTGAAAATATCGGCAAGCTGGTCTTTGGTGTTCACGTGTTGAACTTCAATCAACCCTTCCTCAATGCACTCCCGGATGTGATGAAACCGGATATCTATGTGCTTGCTCCTTTCGTGATGAACCGGATTTTTGCACAATGAGATTGCAGCTTGGTTGTCAATCTTCAATGACACCTTCTGCACCTCCCGCTTTGCAAGAATAGCTAGAAGTCTTCTCAGCCACACTGCTTGACAAGCTGCCGTGCTTGCCGCTATGTATTCTGCCTCGCATGAAGACAGTGCCACCACCTTTTGCTTCTGAGAATTCCAGCTAATCAGATTCGGGCCAAGGTAGAAAACCATGCCCGTTGTGCACTTTCGTTCATCAACATCACCTGCCATGTCACTATCTGAATATCCACGAAGGATCAATCCTTCCTTTTCCTTTTTGTACGTGCAACCAAGATTAATGGTGCCTTTCACATAGCGCAAGCACTAGTGGAAAACGGGCCTTTGGCCTGGACCCTTTAGTCCTGGCCTGCCTCTGGGCCGGACTAAAGGCCCGGCCACGTCGCCCCAATTCTCAATGCCTCCCTCGAGGCTTTAGTCCCGGCCCGTAAGGAGCCTTTAGTCCCGGTTCGTGTCCCAAACCGGGACTAAAGGGCTACGCGGTGGGCAGTGGTGGTGGCAACCGTTCGTATCCCCCTTTAGTCCCGGTTGGTGGCTCAACCCGGGACTAAAGGACTAACACGTGGCCTGCCGTAGTGGTGGCGACGGTTGGTATACCTCTTTAGTCCCGGTTGGTGGCTCAACCCGGGACTAAAGACCCAAACGGTTTGCATCCCGCATCGTTTCGGGCGATGAAAAGCACGAACTGAAGCGTACAGTCGTCATTTCTCTGTTCTTCTTCTCTCTCGCGTCGCCCTCTCTGTTCTTCTCCTCTCTTCTTCCCTTCTCTTCTTCCACCATGCCAACTAGCTTTCGTAAGGTGCTCGCACATGGCACGACGATGCTCGATGTCGTGTACACGAACCTGAGCAACGAGGTGCCGTTTTTTCTTCAACAGTTGAAGGAAAAATGGTTTGACCACGCAGCGGATCATGAGAAGTTCTTGGGGCTTGATCTGGAGTACACGGTCGATCAACGCGGTGTTGCCGTCATCCAACTATGCTTCGCACGCCATGTCTTGATCTTCCAATGGGCGAGGTAAGTTTTGAGGCTTTCTTTGATCCAAGATAATGACATTGTAAGTTTATTTGTTTCAATCATAGTTGGTTCCCTTCAAATAGTTGTAGTGAAACAATTTTGCTTAGTTGAAGGGGAGCACAATCGAATTGGAATAGTGTTCCATAATCTGAAAAATCGTATTAGAATCAACTAGTGTTTAATATGTTCCATTGGAATCATAGTTGGTTCCCTTCAAATAGTTGTAGTGAAACAATTTTGATTAGTTGAAGGGGAGCACAATCTCATTGGAATAGTGTTCCATAATCTGGGTGGGAGTCCTTCCTTCCCTTCCCACCTCCTCTTTTTTTTCTTTTCTCTTTGATTTTCTTTCCTAGGCGCATAGGGCCCTTTTGGGCTGTCCCACCAGCCCACTAAGGGCTGGTGCGCCACCCTCAAGGCCTATGGGCTTCCCCGGGGTGGGTTGCCCCCCCCCCCCCCCCCCGGTGAACTCCCGGAACCCATTCGTCATTCCCGGTACATTCCCGGTAACTCCGAAAACCTTCCGGTAATCAAATGAGGTCATCCTATATATCAATCTTCGTTTCCGGACCATTCCGGAAACCCTCGTGACGTCCGTGATCTCATCCGGGACTCCGAACAACATTCGGTAACAAACCATATAACTCAAATACGCATAAAACAACGTTGAACCTTAAGTGTGCAGACCCTGCGGGTTCGAGAACTATGTAGACATGAC
This sequence comes from Hordeum vulgare subsp. vulgare, assembly GCF_904849725.1. Taxonomy (NCBI): domain Eukaryota; kingdom Viridiplantae; phylum Streptophyta; class Magnoliopsida; order Poales; family Poaceae; genus Hordeum; species Hordeum vulgare. The sequence continues at coordinate 19,411,229 of NC_058523.1, forward strand.
CCGAGAGACTCCTCGGTCAATATCCAATAGCGGGACCTGGATGCCCATATTGGATCCTACATGTTCTACGAAGATCTTATCGTTTGAACCTCAGTGCCAAGGATTCATATAATCCCGTATGTCATTCCCTTTGTCCTTCGGTATGTTACTTGCCCGAGATTCGATCGTTAGTATCCGCATACCTATTTCAATCTCGTTTACCGGCAAGTCTCTTTACTCGTTCCGTAATACAAGATCCCGTAACTTACACTAAGCTACATTGCTTGCAAGGCTTGTGTGTGATGTTGTATTACCGAGTGGGCCCCGAGATACCTCTCCGTCACACGGAGTGACAAATCCCAGTCTCGATCCATACTAACTCAACGAACACCTTTGGAGATACCTGTAGAGCATCTTTATAGTCACCCAGTTACGTTGCGACGTTTGATACACACAAAGCATTCCTCCGGTGTCCGTGAGTTATATGATCTCATGGTCATAGGAACAAATACTTGACACGCAGAAAATAGTAGCAACAAAATGACACGATCAACATGCTACGTCTATTAGTTTGGGTCTAGTCCATCACATGATTCTCCTAATGATGTGATCCCGTTATCAAGTGACAACACTTGCCTATGGCCAGGAAACCTTGACCATCTTTGATCAACGAGCTAGTCAACTAGAGGCTTACTAGGGACAGTGTTTTGTCTATGTATCCACACAAGTATTGTGTTTCCAATCAATACAATTATAGCACGGATAATAAACGATTATCATGAACTAAGAAATATAATAATAACTAATTTATTATTGCCTCTAGGGCATATATCCAACAGTCTCCCACTTGCACTAGAGTCAATAATCTAGTTCACATCACCGTGTGATTCCAACGAATCCAACACCCATATAGTTTTGGAGTCTGATCACGTCTTGCTCGTGAGAGAGGTTTTAGTCAATGGTTCTGAAACTTTCAGATCCGTGCGTTCTTTACAAATCTTTATGTCATCTTATAGATGCTGCTACTACGTGCTATTCGGAAATGCTCCAAATATCTACTCTACTATACGAATCCGTTTCACTACTCATAGTTATTCGGATTAGTGTCAAAGCTTGCATCGACGTAACCCTTTACGACAAACTCTTTAACCACCTCCATAATCGAGAAAAATTCCTTAGTTTATTTAGTTACTAAGGATAACTTTGACCGCTGATCAGTGATTCAATCCTGGATCACTCTGTGTACGGACTTGCTGCAAGGCACACATCAAGTGCGGTACTCAGCATGGCATACTTTAGAGTCTACGGCTAAGGCATAGAAGACGACCTTCGTCTATTCTCTTTATTCTGCCGTGGTCGGTTTTTGAGTCTTACTCAAATTCACACCTTAGAATGCAACCAAGAACTCCTTCTTTGCTGATCTATTTTGAACTCCTTCAAAAACTTGTCAAGGCATGCATCTTGTTGAAACTTCCATTAAGCGCTTTCGATCTATCTCCATAGATCTTTGATGCTCAACGTTCAAGTAGCTCAATCCAGGTATTCCTTTGAAAACTCTCTTCAAACAACCTTGTATGCTTTACAGAAATTCTACATTACTTCTGATCCACAATATGTCAACCACATATACTTATCAGAAATTCTATAGTGCTCCCACTCACTTCTTTGGAAATACAAGTTTCTCATAAACCTTGTACAAACCCAAAATCTTTGATCATCTCATCAAAGTGTATATTCCAACTCCGAGATGCTTGCACCAGTCCATTGAAGGATCACTGGAGCTTGGATACTTGCTAGTATCTTTAGGATCGACAAAACCTCCTGGTTGTATCACATACAATGTTTGCTCAAGGAAACCGTCGAGGAAACAATGTTTTGACATCCTACGTGCAATATTTCATAAATAATGCAGCAACTACTAACATAATTCTAACAGACTTTTAGCATCGCTACGAGTGTGAAAGTCTCATCATAGTCAACTCTTTGATCTTGTCGGAAACATCTTTGCGACAAGTCGAGCTTTTCTTAATAGTGACTTATCACCATCATCGTCTGTCTTCCTTTTAAAGATCCATCTTTACTCAATAGTCCTATGACCATCAAGTAGTTCTTCCAAAGTCTACACTTTGTTTTCATACATGGATCCTCTCTCGGATTTCATGGCTTCCAGCCATTTGTCGGAATCCGGGCCCACCATTGCTTTCTCCATAACTCGTAGGTTCACTGTTGCTCAACAACATGACCTCCAAGACAGGGTTACTGTACCACTCTCCAGTAGTACGTGACCTTGTCAACCTACGAGGCTTGTAGTAACTTGATCCGATGCTCGATGATCACCATCATCAGCTTTCACTTCAATTGGTGTAGGCGCCACAGGAACAACTTCATGCGCCCTGCTACACACTGGTTGAAGTGATGGTCCAATAACCTCATCAAGTTCTACCACCCTCCCACTCAATTCTTTCGAGAGAAACTTTTCCTCGAGAAAGGATCCGTTTGTAGAAACAAACACTTTGCTTTCGAATCTGAGATAGGAGATGTACCCAACTGTTTTGGATATCATATGAAGATGCATTTATCCGCTTTGGGTTCGAGCTTATCAGACTGAAACTTTTTCACATAAGTGTCGAAGCCCCAAACTTTCAAGAAACGATAGTTTAGATTTCTCTAAACCTCAGTCTATACTGTGTCATCTCAGTGGAAATACGCGGTGCCCTATTTAAAGTGAATGCGGTTGTCTCTAATGCATAACCCATAAACGATAGTGATAATTCGATAAGAGACATGATAGCATTCACCATACCAAATAGTGCATGGCTATGACGTTCAGACACATCATCACACTATGATGTTCCAGGTGGCATGAACTGCGAAACAATTTCCACATTGTCTTAACTGCGTACCAAAACTTGTAACTCAGATATTCATTTCTATGATCATATCGCAGATAGTTTATCCTCTTGTTACGACGAACTTCACTCTGAAACAGAATTGAACTTTTCAATATTTCAGACTTGTGATTCATTAAGTAAATACTCTAGTATCTACTCAAATCGTCATTGAAGTAAGAACATAATGATATCCACTGCGTGCCTCAGCACTCATTGGACTGCATACATCAAAATGTATTACCTCCAACAAGTTACTATCTTATTTCATCTCAATGAAAACAAGGCCTTGCTCATGTGGCATGATTTGCATGTCACTAGTGATTCAAAATCAAGTGAGTATAAAGATCCATTAGCGTGGAGCCTCTTCATGCAATTTATACCAACATGACTCAAGCGGCAGTGCCACAACTAAGTGGTACTATCATCATTACCTCGTATCTTTTGGCACCAATATTATGAACATGTGTAACACTACGATCGAGATTCAATAAACCATTGAAGGTGATTATTCAAGGAAATAGAGTAACCATTATTCTCTTTAAATGAATAATCGTATTGCAATAAACACGATCCAATCATGTTCATGCTTAACGCAAGCACCAAATAACAATTATTTAGGTTTAACACCAATCCCGATGGTAGAGGGAGCGTGTGACGTTTGATCATATCAACCTTGGAAACACTTCCAACCCGTATCGTCACCTCGCCTTTAGCTAGTCTCCGTTTATGTCGTAGCTTTCATTTCGTGTTACTAATCACTTAGCAACCGAACCGGTATCCAATACCCTCGTGCTACTAGGAGTACTAGCAAAGTACACATCAACATCATTTATATCAAATATATTTCTTTCGACTTTTGCCAGCCTTCTTATCTACCAAGTATCTAGAGTTGCTCCCCCTCAGTGACTGTTCCCCTCATTACAGAAGCACTTAGTCTCGGGTTTGGGTTTAATCTTGGGTCTCTTCATTAGTGCAGCAACTGTTTTGCCGTTTCACGAAGTATCCCTTCTAGCCCTTGCCTTTCTTGAAACTTAGTGGTTTACAAACCATCAACTATTGATGCTCCTTCTTGATTTCTACTTTCGCAGTGTCAAACATCGCGAATCGCTCAAGGATCATTGTATCTATCCTTGATATGTTATAGTTCATCATGAAGCTCTCATAGCTTGGTGGCAGTGACTTTGGAGAACCATCACTTTCTCATCTGGAAGATTAACTCCCACTTGATTCAAGTGATTGTCGTACTCAGACAATCTGAGCACACGCTCAACGATTGAGCTTTTCTCCTTTACTTCGTGAACAAAGAATCTTGTCGGAGGTCTCATACCTCTTAACAAGGGCACAAGCATGAAATCACAATTTCATCTCTTTAGAACATCTCTTATGTTCCGTGACGTTTCAAAATGTTTTCGGCGCCTTGCTTCTAAGCCATTAAGTATTTTGCAGTGAACTATCGTGTAGTCATCAGAAACGTGTATGTCGAATGTTCACAGCATCCAGAGACGACGCTCGAGGTGCAGCACACCGAGTGGTGCATTAAGGACATAAGCCTTCTCCGTAGCAACGAGGACAATCCTCGGTTTTACAGACTTAGTCTGCAAAGTTTGCTACTCTCAACTTTCAACTAAATTTTCTCTAGGAACATATAAAAAAACAGTAGAGCTATAGCGCAAACTACATCGTAATTCGCAAAGACCATTAGACTATGTTCAAGATAATTAGAGTTTAACTTTAATCAAAATTATACGCTAAACTCTCACTCAAAAAATACATCTCTCTTAGTCATTTGAGTGGTTCATGATCCACTTACGCTAGCTCAAGTCCGATCATCACGTGAGTTGAGTATAGTTTTAGTGGTAAGCATCCCTATGCTAATCATATCATCTATATGATTCATGATCGACCTTTCGGTCTCATGTGTTCCAAGGCCATGTCTGCACATGCTAGGCTCGTCAAGCTTAACCCGAGTGTTCCGCGTGCGCAACTGTTTTGCACCCGTTGTATATGAACGTTGAGTCTATCACACCCGATCATCACGTGGTGTCTCGAAACGATGAACTGTAGCAACGGTGCACAGTCGGGGAGAACACAATTTCGTCTTGAAATTTTAGTGAGAGATCACCTCATAATGCTACCGTCGTTCTAAGCAAAATAAGGTGCATAAAAGGATTAACATCACATGCAATTCATAAGTGACATGATATGGCCATCATCACGTGCTTCTTGATCTCCATCACCAAAGCACCGGCACGATCTTCTTGTCACCGGCGCCACGCCATGATCTCCATCAACGTGTTGCCATCGAGGTTGTCGTGCTACTCATGCTATTACTACTAAAGCTACATCCTAGCAAAATAGTAAACGCATCTGCAAGCACAAACATTAGTATAAAGACAACCCTATGGCTCCTGCCGGTTGCCGTACCATGACGTGCAAGTCGATATTATCTATTACAACATGATCATCTCATACATCCAATATATCACATCACATCGTTGGCCATATCACATCACAAGCATACCCTGCAAAAACAAGTTAGACGTCCTCTAATTTTGTTGTTGCATGTTTTACGTGGTGACCACGGGTATCTAATAGGATCGCATCTTACTTACATAAACACGACAACGGAGATATATGAGTTGCTATTTAACCTCATCTAAGGACCTCCTCGGTCAAATCCGATTCAACTAAAGTTGGAGAAACTGACACTTGCCAGTCATCTTTGAGCAACGGGGTTACTCGTAGCGATGAAACCAGTCTCTCGTAAGCGTACGAGTAATGTCGGTCCAAGCCGCTTCAATCCAACAATACCGTGGAATCAAGAAAAGACTAAGGAGGGCAGCAAAACGCACATCACCGCCCACAAAAACTTTTGTGTTCTACTCGAGAAGACATCTACGCATGAACCTAGCTCTGATACCACTGTTGGGGAACGTCGCAAGGGAAACAAAAAATTTCCTACGCGCACGAAGACCTATCATGGTGATGTCCATCTACGAGAGGGGATGAGTGATCTACGTACCCTTGTAGATCGTACAGCAGAAGCGTTAGTGAACGCGGTTGATGTAGTGGAACGTCCTCACGTCCCTCGATCCGCCCCGCGAACAATCCCGCGATCAGTCCCACGATCTAGTGCCGAACGGACGGCACCTCCGCGTTCAGCACACGTACAGCTCGACGATGATCTCGGCCTTCTTGATCCAGCAAGAGAGACGGAGAGGTAGAAGAGTTCTCCGGCAGCGTGGCGGCGCTCCGGAGGTTGGTGATGACCTTGTCTCAACAGGGCTCCGCCCGAGCTCCGCAGAAACGTGATCTAGAGGAAAACCCGTGGAGGTGTGTGGTCGGGCTGCCGTGGAAAAGTCGTCTCAAATCAGCCCTAAAACCTCCGTATATATAGGTGGGAGGGAGGGGACCTTGCCTTGGGGCTCAAGGAGCCCCAAGGGGGTCGGCCGAGCCAAGGGGGGAAGGCTCCCCCCCCCAAACCGAGTAGGACTTGGTTTGGTGGGTGGGAGTCCTTCCTTCCCTTCCCACATCCTCTTTTTTTTCTTTTCTCTTTGATTTTCTTTCCTAGGCGCATAGGGCCCTTTTGGGCTGTCCCACCAGCCCACTAAGGGCTGGTGCGCCACCTTCAAGGCCTATGGGCTTCCCGGGGGTGGGTTGCGCCCCCCCCCCCCCGGTGAACTCCCGGAACCCATTCGTCATTCCCGGTACATTTCCGGTAACTCCGAAAACCTTCCGGTAATCAAATGAGGTCATCCTATATATCAATCTTCGTTTCCAGACCATTTCGGAAACCCTCGTGACGTCCGTGATCTCATCCGGGACTCCGAAAAACATTCGGTAACCAACCATATAACTCAAATACGCATAAAACAACGTCGAACCTTAAGTGTGCAGACCCTGCGGGTTCGAGAACTATGTAGACATGACCCGAGAGACTCCTCGGTCAATATCCAATAGCGGGACCTGGATGCCCATATTGGATCCTACATATTCTACGAAGATCTTATCGTTTGAACCTCAGTGCCAAGGATTCATATAATCCCGTATGTCATTCCCTTTGTCCTTCGGTATGTTACTTGCCCGAGATTCGATCGTTAGTATCCGCATACCTATTTCAATCTCGTTTACCGGCAAGTCTCTTTACTCGTTCCGTAATACAAGATCCCGTAACTTACACTAAGCTACATTGCTTGCAAGGCTTGTGTGTGATGTTGTATTACCGAGTGGGTCCCGAGATACCTCTCCGTCACACGGAGTGACAAATCCCAGTCTCGATCCATACTAACTCAACGAACACCTTTGGAGATACCTGTAGAGCATCTTTATAGTCACCCAGTTACGTTGCGATGTTTGATACACACAAAGCATTCCTCCAGTGTTCATGAGTTATATGATCTCATGGTCATTGGAACAAATACTTGACACGCAGAAAACAGTAGCAACAAAATGACACGATCAACATGCTACGTCTATTAGTTTGGGTCTAGCCCATCACATGATTCTCCTAATGATGTGATCCCGTTATCAAGTGAAAACACTTGCCTATGGCCAGGAAACCTTGACCATCTTTGATCAACGAGCTAGTCAACTAGAGGCTTACTAGGGACAGTGTTTTGTCTATGTATCCACACAAGTATTGTGTTTCCAATCAATACAATTATAGCATGGATAATAAATGATTATCATGAACTAAGAAATATAATAATAAACGATTATCATGAACTAAGAAATACAATTATAGCATGTTGTTCAAAATGCACCATTCAAAGGCACATCACAAAATGGACAATCTCTCTCGAAGTAGAAGCGACCCCCACAATAAGAGACGACATTCTTCTTCTCTCATATATGGTGGACACTAGCTCACTTGATTTTCACCTGATTTTCTGATTGTCGACGGTTGAAAAATCAGGTGAGCTAGTGTCCACCATATATGAGAGAAGAAGAATGTCGTCTCTTATTATGGGGGTCGCTTCTACTTCGAGAGAGATTGTCCATTTTGTGATGTGCCTTTGAATGGTGCATTTTGAACAACATGCTATGTGGGTGAAATGATGATAGCATGCCAACTTTCAACATTTTCAGAGTTCATTTGTAGTGCTTTTCAATTTCAGGGTCAACTAGCTCAAAAAAAAAAAAGTAAATGCATGAAATATACCAAATGAAGTCAGAAATTGTTGAAATTTTGTGATGTGCCTTTGAATGGTGCATTTTGAACACACAAAAAGTATGGAGTTCAAATAAGTTCAAAAAAATGAAATCCCTTTGTAAGAGACGAGTTCTGGTTCGAAACCTTGCTACTTCGAGAGAGATTGTCAGTTTTGTACACGAACTGCATCCAGTTTTTATCGTAGCCCTCTCAACTTTTTAACACATGCTATGTGGGTGAAATGATGATAGCATGCCAACTTTCAACATTTTCAGAGTTCATTTGTAGTGCTTTTCAATTTCAGGGTCAACTAGCTCAAAAAAATAAGTAAATGCACGAAATATACCAAATGAAGTCAGAAATTGTTGAAATTTTGTGATGTGCCTTTGAATGGTGCATTTTGAACACACAAAAAGTATGGAGTTCAAATAAGTTCCAAAAAATGAAGTCCATTTGTAAGAGATGTGTTCTGATTCGAAACCCTGATGGCCGTGGCCCTGATGCACGCTGGCATGGCCGTGAGATTCCAGCTGGCTTTGCTAAAGTCGGGGTGGATGAAATCATGACGGGGTTTAATGATATGGAGCTCGACATAGCTGGACCCGAAGATGAGAGGACACTCGGAGAAGTACTGGGTGGAGTCATCCTATGGGACAAGAACTACATCAAGCTTCCAGGCTCGGCCCCAAGGACAACACCGCCTCCAAGTCGTCACAGGTCACCTACACCTCCATTACCTCCAAGCCCTCCACATGACGTCGGCCATCACAACACGAGTCCATCTCGATCACCGCCGCCGGACTTGGGTCGTCCGTCTCCGCCGCCGCCCGCACATGATACTAAGCGGAAGCGTGCGAGCGAGAACGCTCCGTCGAAGATTTCTAAGGGACGGAGCTCCCCAAAGCGCAAACTGTCGCCCCTCCGAAAGGTACCTCATGCTAATCTTCCTATCTGACCTTATGATCGTACCCCCGAGGAAAACGCGAGGATAGCAAAGGAACAGCATGATGCGCAGATGAAAAGGAAGGAACCTGAGCCCCGCCCGGAATACACCGAGAAGCACATAGCATGGGCAAAAGACTTCATAACCACTTCATCATAGTATGACTTACACTATAAGCCTGATGACTATACACGCACATTGCAGAAGGAAGTGAAAAAGAGCAGCTCACGTGCAAGTGCAAGTGGGAGCAAATCAAGTTCAACTACAAGCAAGAAAAATCAGACGTTCCTCAGCTTGGACAACAGACCAAACAGTCGATCCCACCCCTCAAGGTGTTAACCAAGAATGTTCCCCCTCCGGTGCAGGGGCAAGCTTTTGAAAGAGCAAAGGAGTTGGCGGATGAATGTGGTATCTCGGTTGAAGATTTGTTGGCTTCCCAAGACGACAGGATACCCAAGGCTTTGGTAGCCCCTAAGCCACAGTTTGTCATGGGAGAGCCTTTGGTCAGCAAAGATGATCTCCCAACAAATATGCGTTACTTGCATAAATGGTACTTAAGTGAATCAAAGAATGGGAGAACGATGATCGTGTTGAGTGTCCCACGGGAGTACTACGACCGCTCCGAAGAAATCCATATCGACTTTGATGAACTCTTCCAGATGTACAATGGCGACGCCCTCGACAAATCGGTTATGAGTTGCTATTGTCTGTAAGTTTTTTAATTCGTTGTCTACATATAACTTGTTTAGTTATTTCAATTCATTGTCTATATATAACTTGTACTCTATTATGCAGAATGAAGATTCTGGACTGTAAAAGTAAGAGCATCCTAAATATTGGGTTTATTGACCCAGATAAAATACATATAGCGACGCTAACTGACAAACCCAAGGAGACGGAGGAAAATGTTCTAAGGTTTCTAACAGATCAAAATTTCTGTGACCACATACTGTTTCCATACAACTTCAGGTGAGGGTCTTTACTTTGTTGTGTCCATTCACTTATAAGTGTAATTGATAAGTTACTGACACACACACACACACATATATATATACATGTGCAGCTTCCATTGGATTCTGTTGGACATTCAAATTGATAAGGGGAGAGTTGATGCCTTCGACCCATTATCGAGACCCTTGGAACAGTTCCAAAGCCTGCAGGACATGCTCCAAAGGTAATTTTAATCATTCTTGCGCTCTATCGGTCTCTTTCGATGATTTTCTGATATATCAATTAATGAAAAACTTAGCAAATCATTATCCTTGTCGGGCAGGGTTTGGAAGCGGTTCAAGTGCGTGACTACCGGTAACTTTCCTGAGAAGCTGACCTTTAGAGCGGCTCAGGTAAGTAGTAGTATGATATACTTCTATTAATTTTCAATACATTTATGATGCTAGATTATTATTTTGATTATATATATTTTATTCTCGTAAAGTGCGACCAGCAGCCACGGGGAACGCATCTATGCGGATACTATGTTTGCGAGGCCATTCGCACGTTTACCTCTGAGCTCAAGGATCACAGATTCGACGTAAGCAATGAACATTCACACCTCTATTTTTACCCGTCATTCTTTGTTATCATGATTGATATTCATATTCATCTCCTCTTCTTATATAGCACACGGCCATGAGGACGAAGGTCCTACCAGAGCAACGCGCGATTGCTGTTGCAGAGGAGCTTGCGGGATTTCTGAGGACGGAAGCTAGAGATGACACAGGACGATTTAGTGTAAATAGGGGGCCATTACTGATGTTCGTCCATGCAATCGAATAGACGGGCTCTAGTCCCGATAATTCAGATCTGCATATAATTGTATATATATATATGCTCGCTTGTAAGATAAGTTAATCTTATATATATATGCATAATTATTTCTATTTTAATTATATGAAAACTAATTCCCGAACACCAAACGAGGCATCACGTTAATCTCCCGAACACCTAAACCCTAAAACCCTAAAACCCAAAAATAATTTCATTCAAAAATAAAAAACCCAAAAACCAGCAAAATCTGAAAATCTTTAGTCCCGGTCCGTGTAACGAACCGGGACTAAAGGGCCTGCCCCTGGGGCGCTACGAGGCGCCCACGTGGAGCACCTTTAGTCCCGGCGTGTAACAGGGCCGGGACGAAAAGGTTAGACCTTTAGTCCTGCCCCTTTAGTCCCGGTTGGTGAACCGGGACTAAAGCCCCTTACGGGCCGGGGCTATAGGCCCTGTCCCCACTAGTGAAGATTTGATTGACCGCGCCCATGTGCTCGATTATGGGATTCTCGATGAAACGACTCACGATCCCGACTGAATAAGCCAAGTCAGGTCGGGTATGCACCAAGTATCTTAGGCTGCCCACAACGCTTCGATACATTGTGGTGTCCACCGGCGGATTTGAGCTACGCTTGCTCAACTTGTGACGTTGGTCCATTGGAACTTGTGTCTCGTAGCAATCTGACATGCCACACTTTTCCAATAACTTGACCGCGTAGGCCGATTGACATAGGGAAATCTCTCCGGAGCTTTGCTTCACTTCGATGCCCAAGTAATAGCTGAGTAATCTCAGATCACTCATGTTAAACTTGTTCTTCATTTGCGCCTTGAAATGTTCAATTTCTTGTACGCTATCTCCGGTGATAATCAGATCGTCGACATAAACTCCAACTAGCAGGTTTGAGCCTTTGGAGTTCTTTGTATAGACTGCGTGCTCGAGGGGACATCTCTTGAACCCGAGCGAGACCAGACTTCGGTCTAACTTTGAGTTCCAAGCTCTTGGCGCTTGCTTCAACCCGTAAAGTGCCTTCTTGAGCTTGTAAACTTTCCCTTCTTCGCCTTTCTTCTCGTAGCCGAGGGGTTGTTCCACGTACACTTCTTCTGTGAGATTGTCGTTGAGGAAAGAGGATTTAACATCCATATGATGAACCTTCCAATCCTCTTGTGCTTCCAAAGCTAGGAGCACTCTCACCATCTCGATTCGAGCAACCGGTGCAAACACCTCATCATAGTCAACTCCTTGACGTTGAACGTAGCCCTTTGCAACGAGTCTTGCCTTGTACTTCACAATGGCACCGTACGTGTCCTTCTTTAACTTGTAAACCCACTTCAAACCTATCGCCTTTTGGTTTAGAGGACGGGTTACCAAAGTCCACGTGCCCTTGCTCTCAATCGCCTTCATCTCCTCATCCGTGGCGTGCATCCAACTACGGCTTTTGCTCGCCTCTACGAAGTTCGCCGGCTCCTCAACTCCGAACAGACATAGTCCGGAGTACTCGAGCGTAACTGGCTTTGTGTACTTGTAGACTTTCTTGAGCATCTTGTAGCGACGAGGCCCTGAGGAGTCCATTGTGGCTTGCGAAGGAGGTGACACAAATTGTGTCGATGTTGATGCACTTGAGGAAGATGGTTGAGTCTCGGGCGTGTCATCGACATCCGCGTCGTCGGCGTAGTCGTCGTGATCATGACCATCATCTTGATTGTCATCGTCACTATGTGCCTCGTTGTCGATGTTGTCGTCGAGATCTCCACCCGTGTCGTGCGCTTTGTTGTCGCTATCTCCTTGTGACCTATGCACGTCGTCGTCGGTGTCGGCACCATGATGATCACTACCATTGTGGCCACCTTGGTTCGGCGTCTTGCCAACTACCTGGACATCTTCTCCTGCATCATCGTCAGTTGGAAATTCAACTACAAATATGTTACTGTTTGGAGCATCGTCGGCTGCGGCGCTCGAATTCCACGCTTGGTTTTCTTCAAACACGACGTCCTGTGAAATCCTTAGACGCTTGGTTTGTGGATCGTAGAAACGGTATGCCTTGGTGCCAGAACTGCTCTCGTATCCGATGAACACCATCTTGGTGCTACGATCGGCAAGCTTTGAGAGATGTGGCTCCGCCATCTTCACATGTGCCACGCACCCGAACGTCCGTAGATGAGACACATTCGGCTTACGTCCGTAAATTGCTTCATACGGAGTCTTTCCGATCATCGCCTTCGTTGGAGCCCGGTTGAGAAGATAGACCGCCGTCGAGACAGCTTCTCCCCAAAAAATCCCCGGCAGGTTCTTGCTCTTGAGTAAACTCCTTGCCATGTCAACGACGGTTCGATTGCGCCTTTCAACGACCCCATTCTGCTGCAACGTGTAAGGTGCCGTGAGGAACCTCTTTATGCCAATCTTCTCGCAGTAATCGTTGAATTCGTTCGATGTAAACTCTCCGCCGCGATCTGTCCGTAGAGCGCGAACCTTCAACTTGTGTTCCATCTCCGTTGCAGCCTTCAGCTTCTTGAACGCTTCAAACGCCTCATCTTTGGATCGTAGGAGAATTACCCACATATATCTCGAGTAGTCGTCTACCACGAGGAAGAAATACTTCTTTCCCGCGTGAGTTGCTGGGGTGATAGGGCCACATAGATCACCATGGAGCAGCTCGAGTGCATCACTTGCACGATAGGTAGACTGAGCAGGGAACGGCCTGCGGTGCTGTTTTCCAACCAAGCACCCATCACATACTCGATCAACATGGTCGATAAATGGCATCCCGTATACCATCTCCATCTTTGACATCTTCTTCAAGGCGTAGAAGTTAACGTGTCCAAATCTAGCATGCCATAACCACGAATCATCATCACTCTTGGCGAGCCAACACTCCGGTTGAGATTGATCAAGGTTGAGGATATATAGCCTATTCCGTGTGCGATTAACACGAGCTAGCACGTTTCGGAGGTTGTCGAAGATCGTCATCACTCCGTTCTCGATATTCACCTTGCATCCATTCTCGTCAAGCTTCCCAATAGAGATGATGTTGTTGCGAAGCCGTGGGATGTAGTACACTCCGGTGAGTATGCGATGTTCGCCTCTGAGACCCTCGAATAGGATAGATCCTTGCCCGCAAATCTCCACCGCTGAACCATCACCGAACTTGACCGAGCCTTCAACATCATATTTCAGCTCGAGAAATTTCTCCTTGCATCCCGTCATGTGGTTACTGGCACCCGTGTCGAGATACCACGATACGTTGTGATCCCCGGATAACTTAGGTGTCACATTCTTCTCATGAAGTAGCACCTTTCGGCTTGGTTTCACAACCACTGTTTCAGCGAGATCACAAACTTCGGCCATCAGAAGACCTGAACCTTCGTCTTCCTACTTTGCCAAATTTGCCTTGATCTCCCGCTTGTTAGGCTTCGGACAATCCTTTGCAAAGTGACCCATCTCGTTGCAGTTATAGCACTTGACCTCGGACATATTCAAGTTTCGTTGCTTCCGCCCTTTAGATCGGTCTGTCTTACCACGATCTTGTGGCTTGCCTTTTCCGGTTTGTCCATCGCGCTTCATGTTGCTTGAGCCTTCGCCACCATCACGCCTTCCTTTGCTACTTGGGGCCTCCCAATCTGCGCGCGAGTACATGAGTTGGTCACTACCTCCTCCTTTGCCTTTCTGACAGCCACGAGCATTCTCTTCCCATGTCCGCAGGCGTCCGATCGCCTCCGTTATGGTCATGTCGTCGATGTCGTAAAGCTGCTCGAGCGTGCCGATGATGTACGTGAATTTGTCAGTCACCAAACTGAAAATTTTCTCCACGATCTCGGTCTCCTCGAGCTTTGAACCAAGCGCGCGGATCTCTCCCACCAGAGTAGTAAGACGCATGGCGTAGTCGTTCACCGATTCAGTTTCCTCCATCTGCAACTTGTGAAATTGGCGCTTCAGCACTTGTGCCCGTGCCTTGGTGACGCGATCTTCTCCGGTCCTCATCTCCTTGAGTGCGTTCCACGCCTCTCTTGCCATCTCGAACTCCGCCAATGTCATCAGCACGGAATCCAGCACAGACTGGGCTATGGCGACCATGGCACCTTCGTCGCGCTCCTCGTCGACGTCGTCGTCCGTGATGGCCTCCCACACTTGAAGGGATCGAAGAATAATCTTCATCTTCACCGCCCACACGCCGTAGTTGGCGTCGGTGAGCATCGGGTACTGGATGGGGATGTTGCGATGCGCCTGGACGTTGGTGCCGCTCGTTCCTCCACCACTGATTGCTGACTTGACGCCCTTCTTCACCTTGTCGCCGTTCTTGTTCGCCTTGGCATCGCCGTTGCCGGACTTGACCGACTCAGCGTCGCTGTCCGTCATCGTAGATCATAGATCGTCGAGGCTCTAGATACCAATTGTTGGCTTTTGGACCCTCAAAGTCCTCGCGGAGGTTCACGTACACTAGCAAGCAAGCTAGCAGGCAGGTGGATGGATCCTATAGCTAGCTTGTGGTTGACTGAATGAGTTGATCGTCTCGACGGAACGTAGCGAATCAAACAAAACGAAACTGGTATTTGGTGGTGCGTATTGCTTCCACCGTTTTCATAGTTTAGCTTGGTATATAAAGGCATACAACGTCGTCGCGCCCAACGCGTTGCCGAGTCGGCAACCAACACGACGCGACCCAGGCTCGTTTGCAACTTGTACAAGACACTGGTTTGGACTCAAACTCGGATGTGCACATAACGTTGTCTAGGACACTTTGATCTAGCTACCTAATCTTACTTTGATCTTTATATAGCAATCTGTCCCTTACTATTATACTCCCTCCGGTCCTTTTTACTCCACATATTAGATTTGGGTCAAGTTAAACTTTACAAAGTTTGATCAAATATATATTAAAAAATATACGTATCATGAAACTACCTTTCGTAATGAATCTAACAATATTAATTTGACATTGTGAATTTTGATACATGTTTCTATAAATTTGGTCAAAGTAGAGATACTTTGACTTTGGACAAAGCTAATGTGCAAACTAAAAAGGACCGGAGGGAGTACTAAACAGCATTGTATGAAAACTGCATTCGGTTTTCTTTCTACATCAGTACGGGCATTTTCACAAGGAAAATAGAAATATGAGTAGCATGCGCTTGCCTAATCGGTTTAAGATCCAAGGTTATTTTCAGGTGCTCCACTAGGGGCTAGTAATTGGCAGCAGGCACCATCTTAGTCAGGAAATCAATAGCATGGCAAAACTGGCTACACAACAACTAAGCCTGAAATTGTGGGTGATTTGTGTGCTAGAAAATTCTAAAATACTTTGTCATGTTACACTACAAATTATCCAGGTCAAATATCGACATGGCCCAACTCCAGTATATAAGGACCATACACTCTGACTGACTAATTGGCGGCGTCCCCTCCGCGGGGGATGACGGGTCTGATGGTGGGGAGACATGGTTGCCGGTGAAAACCATGCCGACGGCGAACGATGGCGGCTTTCTGAGTCGTTACCTTGATGAAGGCTTCGTTCTGTAACTACTGTTGATCCACTCGTCCTGCTCCGGGGGAAACCCTAGGATCTGGTTTTTCAGATCGGACGATGGCGGCATTGCGGTGTCGTTCCTCTCTAGGAAGCATCGTTTGTGGAGCAGTGCTGGAAGACGGTGACAGGAGGTGGAGCGTCTTCGTCCAGCACGGAGCTTCAGTGGTGATGTCAGGTTATGCCTGGCCGACAGGTGCTACGCTTTGTCATGCCTGGTCGGCAGGTGCTACGCACGACAGATTTTACTGAGCCTTCGCGTTTGGATGGAGGAGCGCGGGGAGGTGGTGCCGTTGGGCGTCGTGGTGGCGTCGACGGATGGCTGGACTGACAAGGATTACGTGGATCTCTCTCCTGAAGATGGTTCAACGGTTCGAGGATGATGGCGGCTTCTAAAACGTGTGCATGTGGTGTACGCTTTAGGTCTGCTGCACCGGTTGTGCGTTCCGATACGTTATGTGGGTGGATCGGAGACGCCACCGGATTTAGATATGGGGAGTGAGAGCACTCCACATTATCACGGTATGTAGGTGTGAGAGGGGGTTTCGGATGATTTGATGTATGTACTTGTTAGACCTTTGTTGAATAAGTAATAAAGATGGCTGCATGCATCATTCGATGCAGAGGTCGGTGCTTAGCCTCCTTTTCTAAAAAAACTCTGACTGACTAAGAGAGCCACCAATCACCTGAAAACTCCCACAGTAGTTCTCTTGTCATATAGCTCCCACAGAAGGAGAGAACATGGAGGTAAACAAGCGGGCGCCCGCCATTGCCGCCCTGTGCATCATGGTCCTCATCATGTCAGTGCCATCCAAACAGCAGGTGGCCGGCATGTCCTTCTGCGACTGTTACCAGCAGCGCCACGATGGGTGCAGGCACAGTGTCCCTTGGTGGCTCTGCAACGCCGACCGCTGGCAACTGTGACGGCATCGACAAGAAGGACGCCCTTGCTGCATGCATCATGGTCTCCACTCTCCAGCACGGACTCCTTCTGCGACCAGTCCGTGGCGCCGACCTGTAAGACCAACAGACACCTTGCATTCCATTTGCTCCATTTATAGATGAATTCTTGTCTGTACTTGCATTCCATTTGCTCCGTTTATAGACCAACATCGTGTTGACACACGAACACGTCACGTGTACCCTCGATGTCGGGGGTGATGCACCGCAGCTCACGTCGAAGGAGACCCGACCGACAGCGCGATACGCGAGACAACCGTCAGGTGCTTTTGAGGACCCGAAACCCCACATGTCCGGAAAAGACCCCGTCAAGGAGTGCGGCGGCTATGGGCTGCCCTAGGTTGATTCGCTCGCCCTAGGGCCTCGGGATTCGCAGCTCTCAAATTCGAGGAACAATGAAGAACGAGAGATGAAAACGATGGGAGGATGAAACGTGGATGAAAAAATAGTATATTGATGTTTCGATTGTGTGTTGTTCAATCGGCCGTCACCCCCAACATATATAAGAGGCGACTGGACTTCCCGTACAAGCAAAGGATTCATCTAGGCTTTCCTTACAAGAAAACTACAGCAAATCACGTCCTAGAGTCCTACTTCTAGTCTAACTCGGATTCAGCCCAAATCTGGCCCAATCTTCTTTCTTGTTTCTTGCGTAGGCTGTGAAATCTGCATATATCCTCCGATTGGGACGATTTATATATCAAAATCGACCGTCTTGACGATACAAACAACTCTCATGTTGATCACTTTTCCAAATAAGGTCATCTTGAATACTCCACGAAGTCATATGCAACTTTGAATCGGCCTCGGTCCTATAGCGGACTGGACCGTCCGAGTGTTGTAGCATCCTTGCAGGCCGTGTACTACCTCATATGATAATGACCTTAAAAGAAAAGTTGACCATTTCAACGTTACAAACAACTTTCATGTTGAACACTTTTCCATCCGAGGCTATCTAGATGACCATACAGGCCAATCTCTACCTTCTAGTTGAATCACTCGGATTCGGAGCCCCTTTTAGTCGGTCGAGTGATTTTCACTCGAACAACAATTTTCACTCTAAATCCACGATTCCTTGACCGAAATTCCACTCGTATTTGGAAACTTTTCACTCGGTCATCAAGCCTTCACTCGTATAGTTATACTTTCACTCGGAATTCATGTATCTCACCCAAGTTCCACTCGTGTTTAGAAACTTTTCACTCGAATGGCAAACTTTCCACTCGAATGGCACTCCACTCGGATGGCACTCCACTCGGATGGTAAACTTTCCACTCGGATCTCTGAGTGAAACTTCAGCCCGATCTTGTTTTGTCCCTTCAGGTCATACACATACCCGCATTGATACAAAATATATATCAAAATGGATCGGCTCGACGAGGCGAACACAATTCATGTTGAACATTTTTTCATATGAGGCTGTCTTGTTGGCTTAACAGGCCGAACAGTACTCTGAATATGAAATCTCAGCACTCCGAACACAGTTTCGGCCTTCAATATCAGATTGGACAGCAATGGTCCAAACTCCAAAAATATTCATGTCAACACCACAAAACTCTTTCATGTGGAGCACTTTTCCTTTGAGTTCACCTTAATATGATTTTATTCCGTGCCAAAAGCTGGTGTCAACACATCGATGCAATATATGCTCCCTTTTTTCTGTTGATATGAAGAAGAATCACCGTCTGTACTGAGGATCATGTGCTCATCTTGGCCATTTTGCAGATACACAAGGTGTTGCGGATTGTATAGCTCAGTGCAACAACAGGTGGGGCAATAATTAACGCCAAGTAGCCTTCAAAATAAAGAGCTGAACAGCCTGTGGATCATGGGATCATATGATGTTGAACGGCTGTGATTGCCAAACCAATTAATAAAATGTGTTTTGCGTGTCCGCGCACCACTTGTGTTAAATTTTGCAAATCTCAAAGTGACATGTTTATTTCATACTCCAAGCCTTAGCAATATCATCCACTCAAACATTAGAAATCTCATCCAACCCTTCCCTGAATCTCAATAAAAGCAAAAGAACTCAACATTCATTAGTCAGAGCAACGTTTAAATAAACACGCTAAATGGGGGCATGAGCAGAAATTTTACGCAGAATTTGTCCTCCCTGATACAACATGGAACACAATCACAAGAAACCAGTAAAAACATGAGCATACACAAAATGCAAGCAAGATCAGCTGAAAGGTACTAATTAAGCGTAGCAAGCCCATTATATCTTCATGCCAGTTGAACAATTGACTAGAGAAATTAGATAACAGAGAGGTCTGATCAAAATAAGCGATTAATTTCAGATATGACTAGTGTATCCTACATAGAGGATGGATTTTCCTCGCGGATCGCAGCAAACAAGCCCTTTCTACATCTCAGCCACCAGATTGTAACTGTAGATACCTGCAAGGTAATCACAGCATCAGTCAAACTAAATGTGTACCATTCATTCATGGAAATGCTCTTAAAGTTATATCAGACTATTTTGTATGACTCAAATAGTAAACATTAGCTTCACCATTCTGGACATCTTTAAAGTCGAATCATCTCAGCATTACAAAAACAACATTGGAAAGTTGAAACGCATAATAGGTAATTTGTGGGCATATTTGGTCCTAGTAGAAGCTAAAAGATCAGTGGGCATATGAGGGGTTCATGGAGTAGAAAATCTGAAACATCAAGTTTCTAGCTCCTAGGCATCCTTTTCATGTTTCTAGCTCATAAGTGTTCCTTTTTTTAGATGCAGAAACAGCTAGTTAATCACTAATTTAATCAGATTCATGCAGTAGGAGCCTGAACGAAGGGATTATGCATCGCCTTGTTAACAGATAGACTTCCTTCGGTCAAGAATACATGTCATTTTTTTACTCTGCACATCATTTGACCACTACTTCCAATGATAATATGTTGTTAGTACATAGTGCAATTTGTTGCGAAAGCAGTATTCATGGTGAATCTTCTCATGACATTTTGATGATATCTTTAATATATAGTGTTAAACATCAACCATAATGATCAAATTGAAGAAATTAAACTGCCACAAAGCATAGCTACAGATTAGTTCGGAGCAAACTATGGCCAATTGCATCTGCAACTTAAACTGACAATCAGAGGCATTGAGACAATATTTAAGCGAACTGCCTAAAACTAGAATAACCATCCATTAAACTGCATGAAAAATGATAAAAAGTAGTACAACATTTCACGAAGACTTGCTCTTTAGAAACTGATACAATAATTAGTGCACTAGTATCACAATTCACAATGATCCAAAATAAGCAGCAATGTGGAATGTCATAGCGATAAGCAAACATAAATGAAGTATGAAACAAATGGTATTGTTAGTTGTTGGTCACTTAGGCAGAGAGAAAAACCTACAAGTCACACACTCACACTACGGCCTGATATATCCATAACCGCAAAAAATTAATCAAAGGCAATGTAGCAAGTGGTGACATTAAAACAAAAAAAACATGAAACACGAAAGAGCACGTATTTCATTCTGCTAGCACCCGGGAGCTATCACACCTTTCTCTATAATCTATGACCGAGTAGGAAAAAAACTTTACACAAAAAGGGTGGAGGGTAAGTCATTAGTCATCTGAAGAGCTAGAGAGAGAAGAACCAGCACTACTGGAAGGGGCTTGGGGAGTACTAAGGAGGAGGCAAAGTGAAAGCAAGGCAGCTGGATGGAAGGGAAAGGCAAGCGAAAGAGCATATCCAGTGGAGGGGCTTGAAATATCAGCAAATAAAAAAGAATGTAAGTGGGTGAAGGCATGAGGAAGAGAATGGAGAGCTACTGAGGAAGGGATGAGGAAGCAGGGCATAGAGAGAAAAAACACGATGCAGCCTGCCATGGAAGCATGATGAGAAATGGCCAGGTGGGGAACAGTTAAACCAAAGATTGTAGAGAGAAGCTCACAGACCTCTCTTGCAATTTAGTAATTGAGGAATGGCAGTAAAAAGGAAAACAAATACATGTGTTTTGAAAGAACAGTTCAGAACTTCAGATACCTCAAAATACATTCAGAAGACAAGCTTTCCTGCTATACCAGTATATCACACTAGCATATCTTGATCAGCTCCAGCATGTCCACAACCAATGCTTATTTCTGCAATCATAAGAAGTCAAACAACCTAATGGAAAGCTAAAGATATACAACGAGGCATCAACACGATATTTACATAACTCACAATTTTGTAATCTGGAAAAAAATAACTCTGTTCTGATAAAACATTAGGAAGATAAACAAAACCATACAGCCTGACACATTAAAAGAATATTCGCATGTAGTTGTTTTCAACATGAGAAAAAACTGCAGAAAAAATATCAAGCAAGAGATAAAATGAACAATTATTCATAAATTTCAAACCAATTTTTCATCACTAATTTAAGAATATCAAGATAGCACCGATAACAATATCAAATGAACAGATATAAGTAGATTTAAGCATCCAAAAATAACAATTGATCTACCTATTTGACATTTCAGTAGGTTCAATCTAGTTTTTATGCAGTTGTTTTCAACATGAGTAAAATCGGCACCGCGGCACAAACACTACCAGCGTACAATTCCTGAATACGTCAACAGGCAGGAAACAGTGAAATTTAGTTCACCTAATACAGAAAGACTTTATCAGTCCTTGTGTTCATCGTATTACTGAATAGATATTCATATAATAAAATGATAAATACAGTTTGCTACCTCTCGCTTGAAACACATAGTTCAACTGTGATATTGTGGAAAACGCATCGCTGCCTATTTGTTGACAAACAAGATAATGATGAACTGATGACATAAAAGGCATAAAGGACACTAGCAGATTAGCTACTACTAGTAACATATGTGAATTCAGACCATGACCATCAAATAAAGCTACCACACAAGCAGTCAAGCATCATAACAAAAACACTACAGACCAAAT
This sequence comes from Hordeum vulgare subsp. vulgare, assembly GCF_904849725.1. Lineage (NCBI taxonomy): Eukaryota > Viridiplantae > Streptophyta > Magnoliopsida > Poales > Poaceae > Hordeum > Hordeum vulgare. The sequence goes on from NC_058523.1 coordinate 19,433,360, forward strand.
TCTCCATATGTTGAAGAGGTCATTAAAGAGCAAAAGAAACAAGTAATTGACACCACTTAAAATAATTAGCTTAACACAAAAGGATGTGAATAGCATGCCATCAACCAATTATAGAAAGTAGGCATGGTTCTGTTATAACCAGAATTTGAGGACATTCTATTACCTGCAGCATAGACACTTTCAAATGGATAACAGATGAAATCGTTTTTGTTGTCAGGGAGTTTACTGAACTGCAATGAGTCAAGCTGGACCATGAAGATACTGCCAAGTGTCCGCCAGAAAGCCACATTATTTTCCTCAGCATAAGCTACGAGGGGCATGCGCCTCATCTTCTCTGAACTCAAGGGAAGTAGCTTGTCCAGTTCAAAAGTTCGTCCCAGCACCCATGAAGCGACACCATCAGAGTCGTTATTCCTCTTCCATAACTTGGCGATGAATCCTGTCAGGGAGAGAACGCCCAGCCCGCCACCCTCTGCTCGGATAAGCATCAAGTATTGATCTTTGGCAAAGGTATCCATTGGCACACCTAACACAGCTAGGCTCTGGGTACCCAAATCAACCTGGAGAATTACACTTGTAGTATCCCCAGGGAGCAAGATGTAAAGAGAATCCTCGACCAGCACAGGGGGCATGGCTTCATATTCCATGGCCTCAAGCGGAACCGGAGTTTGGATGAGATTACTCCATGCACCGGTCTCCGACGAGTAAATGGCGACGACCACTCGTGCATATTTCTTTTCGGAGTTAACCAATACCACCTGGAAGTGCTGGGCGTCGGCAGCAGCACGAAGCACCTGCCCGTCCATGGGGGTTGTGTCCATGTCGATCCCTGCGGGAGCAGCAACACGGTGCTGATCGCCGGTGACGGGGTCCCACACCAGGACATAGTCCCACGTCGTTTCGAAGATGAGCACGAGGCCATGGCGGCAGCTGAGGACACTGTAGCTGCCAGTGAGATGCAAGGAGAAGCGCCCGGCGGGGACACGGTCGGGGGCCTCCATGGCAGGCGTGTATGTGATGGATGGATAGCGGTCGCGGAAGAAACCGAGGAGGGGAGGCCTGCGGCGGTGGTGTCGGCGGTAGCGGCGGGAGAAGGCTGGATCGGAGACGAGGCGGCGCCAGCGCTTCCAGACGGCGGAGGCGCGGGGGAGGGAGGACGGCTGCGGCGGGAGGCGGAGGAGGATCTCGGAGAGCAGATCCTCGTCTTCCAAAGGCGGGCGGGAGCGGGGGCGGTGGTGGAGGGCGGCCGTCATGGCGCTCATGGGGGCGGCGGCGGCGGAGTCTAGGGTGCAGCGGCAATGCCGGAGTCTAGGGTGCAATTGTGCGATTAAAGCCCAAAACTATCCTTTCACACAAACAAAAAATGAAGCTGCACTGCGGTTGAAGTTATTCTTTTAGAAAAGCTGTCGTTTTTAGAAAGGAAAACGCTAACTCTCTACCGGATGATCGCGCGGAGAGCTCCGCCACCCGCGCAGTCGTTGGATCGCTTGATCCATGCTTGGTCAGGCACGTTCTGACGCTCGCATGCATAGTCTGTCATTCCTCTTGCCTATGACGTGCATTTTTCTATTTTATCTTGTGTTGCTAACTATAGCGGTGAACGGCGGCTGTAATTTAGACAAGTTTTTGCAACATTAGCTCTGTTGTCAAAAGATCAAGTTTTTTTCTACAACTTAACCTATGTTGCAAAAGTTTTCTGCAATATGACCTTTGTTGCAAAAGTTTTTTCCGCAACAGTACTTGCATTGCAAAAGACGAAGAAATAAAAATTCTACAACCAGACCTATGTTGTAAAAGTTATCTGCAACATGATCTTTGTTGCAAAAGTTTCTTTCGCAATAGTACATGTGTTACAAAAATACAAAGAAAAAAATTATGCAACCTGACCTATGTTGCAAAAGTTTTCTGCAACATGACCTTTGTTGCAGAAGTTTTTGCGGCATGACCTCTGATGCAAATGTTTTTGCAACATTACCTATATTGCAAAAGTGAAGAACGCCGTTCGGCCGCTTGATGTCAGGGCCGAAACAACGAGCTTGTTTCAGCAACTGGAACGTTGTTTCAGGATGTATTTGATCGAGGGAAGCGACCGCGCGTGTACATCAGGCGTGCGATGTCGGGGGCGAAACAATGAGCTAGTTTCAGCAAATTAAATGTTGTTTCAGGATGTATTTGATCCGAGGAGCGACCGCGCGTGTACATCGGACGTGCAATGTCGGAGCCGAAACAACGAGTTAGTTTCAGCAACTGGAACGTTGTTTGAGGATGTATTTGATCGGGAGAGGCGACCACGCGTGTACTGTTGGGGAACGTCGCATGGGAAACAAAAATTTTCCTACGCGCACGAAGACCTATCATGGTGATGTCCATCTACGAGAGGGGATGAGTGATCTACGTACCCTTGTAGATCGAACAGCAGAAGCGTTAGAGAACGCGGTTGATGTAGTGGAACGTCTTCACGTCCCTCGATCCGCCCCGCGAACAATCCCGCGATCAGTCCCACGATCTAGTACCGAACGGACGGCACCTCTGCGTTCAGCACACGTACAGCTCGACGATGATCTCGGCCTTCTTGATCCAGCAAGAGAGACGGAGAGGTAGAAGAGTTCTCCGGCAGCGTGACGGCGCTCCGGAGGTTGGTGATGATCTCGTCTCAGCAGGGCTCCGCCCGAGCTCCGCAGAAACGCGATCTAGAGGAAAAACTATGGAGGTATGTGGTCGGGCAGCCGTGAGAAAGTCGTCTCAAATCTGCCCTAAAAGCCCCATATATATAGGAGGAGGGAGGGGGACCTTGCCTTGGGGTCCAAGGGACTCCCAAGGAGTCGGCCGAGCCAAGGGGGGGAGGACTCCCCCCCCCAAACCGAGTTGGACTTGGTTTGGTGGGAGGAGTCCCCCTCCCTTCCCACCTCTTCCCTCTTTTTTTTTTCCTTTGATTTTCTTTCTCTTGGCGCATAGGCCCCTTTGGGGCTGTCCCACCAGCCCACTAAGGGCTGGTGTGTCTTCCCAAAGCCTATGGGCTTCCCCGGGGTGGGTTGCCCCCCCCCCCCCCCCCGGTGAACTCCCGGAACCCATTCGTCATTCCCGGTACATTCCCGGTAACTCCGAAAACCTTCCGGTAATCAAATGAGGTCATCCTATATATCAATCTTCGTTTCCGGACCATTACGGAAACCCTCGTGACGTCCGTGATCTCATCCGGGACTCCGAACAACTTCCGGTAAAACAACGTCGAACCTGAAGTGTGCAGACCCTGCGGGTTCGAGAACTATGTAGACATGACCCGAGAGACTCCTCGGTCAATATCCAATAGCGGGACCTGGATGCCCATATTGGATCCTACATATTCTACGAAGATCTTATCGTTTGAACCTCAGTGCCAAGGATTCGTATAATCCCGTATGTCATTCCCTTTGTCCTTCGGTATGTTACTTGCCCGAGATTCGATCGTCAGTATTCGTATACCTATTTCAATCTCGTTTACCGGCAAGTCTCTTTACTCGTTCCGTAATACAAGATCCCGCAACTTACACTAAGTTACATTGCTTGCAAGGCTTGTGTGTGATGTTGTATTACCGAGTGGGCCCCGAGATACCTCTCCGTCATACGGAGTGACAAATCCCAGTCTTGATCCATACTAACTCAACTAACACCTTCGGAGATACCTGTAGAGCATCTTTATAGTCACCGAGTTACGTTGCGACGTTTGATACACACAAAGCATTCCTCCGGTGTCAGTGAGTTATATGATCTCATGGTCATAGGAATAAATACTTGACACGCAGAAAACAGTAGCAACAAAATGACACAATCAACATGCTACGTCTATTAGTTTGGGTCTAGTCCATCACGTGATTCTCCCAATGACGTGATCCAGTTATCAAGCAACAACACCTTGTTCATAATCAGAAGACACTGACTATCATCGATCAACTGGCTAGCCAACTAGAGGCATGCTAGGGACGGTGTTTTGTCTATGTATCCACACATGTAAATGAGTCTTCATTCAATACAATTATAGCATGGATAATAAACTATTGTCTTGATACAGGAATTATAATAATAACTATACATTTATTATTGCCTCTAGGGCATAATTCCAAAAGTCTCCCACTTGCACTAGAGTCAATAATCTAGCCCTCACATCACCATGTGAATTACATTGTAATAAATGTAACACCCATACAGTTCTAGTGTCGATCATGTTTTGGCCGTGGAAGAGGTTTAGTCAGCGGGTCTGCTACATTCAGATCCGTGTGCACTTTGCATATATTTACGTCCTCCTCCTCGACGTAGTCGCGGATGAGGTTGAAGCGTCGTTTGATGTGTCTGGTCTTCTTGTGAAACCTTGGTTCCTTCGCTAAGGCAATGGCACCAGTGTTGTCACAGAACAAGGTTATTGGATCCAGTGCACTTGGCACCACTCCAAGATCCGTCATGAACTGCTTCATCCATACACCCTCCTTAGCCGCCTCCGAGGCAGCCATGTACTCAGCTTCACATGTAGAATCTGCTACGACGCTTTGCTTGGAACTGCACCAGCTTACTGCACCCCCATTAAGAATAAATACGTATCCGTTTTGCGACTTAGAGTCGTCCGGATCTGTGTCAAAGCTTGCATCGACGTAACCTTTTACGGCGAGCTCTTCGTCACCTCCATACACGAGAAACATCTCCTTAGTCCTTTTCAGGTACTTTAGGATATTCTTGACCGCCGTCCAGTGATCCACTCCTAGATTACTCTGGAACCTACCTGCCATACTTATGGCCAGGCTAACATCCGGTCTAGTGCACAGCATTGCATACATGATAGAACCTATGGCCGAAGCATAGGGGACGGAACGCATATGCTCTCTATCTTCATCAGTTGCTGGGCACTGAGTCTTACTCAATCTCGTACCTTGTAACACTGGCAAGAACCCTTTCTTGGACTATTCCATTTTGAACCTCTTCAAAACTTTATCAAGGTATGTGCTTTGTGAAAGTCCTATCAGGCGTTTTGATCTATCCCTATAGATCTTAATGCCTAGTATGTAAGCAGCTTCTCCTAGGTCCTTCATAGAGAAACTTTTATTCAAGTAACCTTTTATGCTCTCCAAAAGCTCTACGTTGTTTCCAATCAGTAATATGTCATCCACATATAATATTAGAAACGCCACAGTGCTCCCACTCACCTTCTTGTAAATACAAGATTCTCCAACCACTTGTATAAACCCAAATGCTTTGATCACCTCATCAAAGCGTTTGTTCCAACTCCGAGATGCTTGCACCAGTCCATAAATGGATCGCTGGAGCTTGCACACCTTGTCAGCATTTTTAGGATCGACAAAACCTTCGGGTTGCATCATATACAACTCTTCCTTAAGGAAACCGTTAAGGAATGCCGATTTGACATCCATCTGCCAGATTTCATAATCAAAAATGCAGCTATTGCTAACATGATTCTGACGGACTTAAGCATCGCTACGGGTGAGAAAGTCTCATCGTAGTCAACTCCTGGAACTTGTGAAAAACCCTTTGCCACAAGTCGAGCTTTATAAACGGTCACATTACCGTCAGCGTCCGTCTTCTTCTTAAAGATCCATTTGTTTTGAATAGCCTTGCGGCCCTCAGGTAGTATCTCTAAAGTCCACACTTTATTCTCATACATGGATCCTATCTCGGATTTCATGGCTTCTAGCCATTTGTTGGAATCTGGGCCCACCATTGCTTCTTCATAATTTGCAGGTTCATTGTTGTCTAACAACATGATTGATAAGACGGGATTACCGTACCACTCTGGAGCAGCGCGTGATCTCGTCGACCTGCGTGGTTCAACAGAAACTTGAACTGGAGTTTCATGATCATCATCATTAACTTCCTCCTCAACCGGCGTCGCAATGACAGAGGTTTCCCCTTGCCCTGCGCCACCATCCAGAGGGATGAGAGGTTCGACAACCTCGTCAAGTTCTATCTGCCTCCCACTCAATTCTCTCGAGAGAAACTCCTTCTCGAGAAAAGTTCCGTTCTTAGCAACAAACACTTTGCCCTCGGATTTGAGATAGAAGGTGTACCCAACTGTCTCTTTTGGGTAACCTATGAAGACGCACTTTTCCGCTTTGGGTTCCAGCTTTTCAGGCTGAAGCTTTTTGACATAAGCATCACATCCCCAAACTTTAAGAAACGACAACTTTGGCCTTTGCCATACCACAGTTCGTATGGTGTCGTCTCAACGGATTTCGATGGTGCCCTATTTAAAGTGAATGCAGCTGTTTCTAATGCATAACCCCAAAATGATAACGGCAAATCAGTAAGAGACATCATAGATCGCACCATCTCTAACAAAGTACGATTACGACGTTCGGACACACCATTACGCTGTGGTGTTCCTGGCGGTGTTAACTGCGAAACAATTCCACATTGTCTTAAGTGAGTACCAAACTCGAAACTCAGATATTCACCCCCACGATCAGACCGTAGGAACTTGATCTTCTTGTTACGATGATTTTCCACTTCACTCTGAAATTGCTTGAACTTTTCAAATGTTTCAGACTTGTGCTTCATCAAGTAGACATAACCATATCTACTTAAATCGTCAGTGAAGGTGAGAAAATAACGATATCCGCCGCGTGCCTCCACGCTCATTGGACCACACACATCGGTATGTATGATTTCCAACAAGTCACTTGCACGCTCCATCGTTCCGGAGAATGGAGTCTTAGTCATCTTGCCCATGAGGCATGGTTCGCACGTGTCAAGTGAATCAAAGTCAAGTGACTCCAAAAGTCCATCAGCATGGAGTTTCTTCATGCGTTTTACACCAATATGACCCAAGCGGCAGTGCCACAAAAATATGGCACTATCATTGTTTACTCTAACTCTTTTGGTCTCAATGTTATGTATATGTGTATCGCTATCGAGATTCAATATGAACAATCCTCTCACATTCGGTGCATGACCATAAAAGATGTTACTCATAGAAATAGAACAACCATTATTCTCAGACTTAAAAGAGTAACCGTCTCGCAATAAACAAGATCCAGATATAATGTTCATGCTCAACGCAGGCACTAAATAACAATGATTTAAGTTCATCACTAATCCCCATGGTAGTTGAAGTGACACTGTGCCGACGGCGATTGCATCAACCTTGGAACCGTTTCCTACGCGCATCGTCACTTCGTCTTTCGCCAGCCTTCGTCTATTCCGCAGTTCCTGCTTCGAGTTGCAAATGTGAGCAACAGAACCGGTATCGAATACCCAGGCACTACTACGAGAGCCGGTTAAGTACACATCAATAACATGTATATCAAATATACCTGATTTTTCTTTGCCCGCCTTCTTATCTGCCAGATACTTGGGGCAATTGCGCTTCCAGTGACCCATACCCTTGCAATAGAAGCACTCTGTTTCAGGCTTAGGTCCAGCCTTGGGTTTCTTCGGCGGATTGGCAACAGGCTTGCCGCTCTTCTTCGAATTGCCTTTCTTGCCTTTGCCGTTTCTCTTGAAACTAGTGGTCTTGCTCACCATCAACACTTGATGCTCTTTACGGAGTTCAGACTCTACGACTTTCAGCATCGCAAACAACTCGCCGGGAGACTTGTTCATCCCTTGCATGTTGTAGTTCAACACAAAGCCTTTATAGCTTGGCGGCAGTGATTGAAGGATTCTGTCAGTGATAGCTTCTTGCGGGAGTTTAATCCCCAGTTCAGCTAGACAGTTTGAGTACCCAGACATTTTGAGCACATGTTCACTGACAGACGAGTTTTCCTCCATCTTGCAAGCATAGAATTTATCAGAGGTCTCATACCTCTCGATCCGGGCGTTCTTCTGAAAGATAAACTTCAACTCCTGGAACATCTCAAATGCTCCATGACGCTCAAAGCGACGTTGAAGTCCCGGTTCTAAGCCATACAAGACTGCACATTGAACTATTGAGTAGTCCTCCTTACGTGCTAACCAAGCGTTCTTAACATCCTGATCAGCCGTAGCGGGTGGTTCATCTCCTAGCGCAGCATTAAGGACATAATCCTTCTTTCCAGCTTGTAAGATTAGCTTAAGATTACGAGCCCAGTCTACAAAGTTGCTTCCATCATCTTTCAACTTAGCTTTCTCTAGGAACGTATTAAAATTCAGGATGACACTTGCGTGAGCCATGATCTACAACACAAATATATTCAAAGTGGACTTAGACTATGTTCAAGATAATTAGAGTTCAACTTAATCAAATTATATGCTAAACTCCCACTCAAAAAGTACATCTCTCTAGTCATTTGAGTGGTTCATGATCCACTTACACTATTCCAAGTCCGATCATCACGTGAGTTGAGTATAGTTTCAGTGGTAAGCATCCCTATGCTAATCATATCAACTATATGATTCATGATCGACCTTTCGGTCTCATGTGTTCCGAGGCCATGTCTGCACATGCTAAGCTCGTCAAGCTTAACCCGAGTGTTCCGCGTGCGCAACTGTTTTGCACCCGTTGTATGTGAACGTTGAGTCTATCACACCCGATCATCACGTGGTGTCTCGAAACGACGAACTGTAGCAACGGTGCATAGTCGGGGAGAACACAATTTCGTCTTGAAATTTTAGTGAGAGATCACCTCATAATGCTACCGTCGTTCTAAGCAAAATAAGGTGCATAAAAGGATTAACATCACATGCAATTCATAAGTGACATGATATGGCCATCATCTCGTGCTTCTTGATCTCCATCATCAAAGCACCGGCACGATCTTCTTGTCACCGGCGCCACACCATGATCATCCATCAATGTGTTGCCATCGTGGTTGTCGTGCTACTTATGCTATTACTACTAAAGCTACATCCTAGCAAAATAGTAAACGCATCTGCAAGCACATATGTTAGTATAAAGACAACCCTATGGCTCCTGCCGGTTGCCGTACCATCGACGTGCAAGTCGATATTTCTATTACAACATGATCATCTCATACATCCAATATATCACATCACATCATTGGCCATATCACATCACAATCATACCCTGCAAAAACAAGTTAGACGTCCTCTAATTTTGTTGTTGCATGTTTTACGTGGTGACCAAGGGTATCTAGTAGGATCGTATCTTACTTACGTAAACACCACAACGGAGATATATGAGTTGCTATTTAACCTCATCCAAGGACCTCCTCGGTCAAATCCGATTCAACTAAAGTTGGAGAAACCGTCACTTGCCAGTCATCTTTGAGCAAAAGGGGGTTACTCATAACGATGAAACCAGTCTCTCGTAAGCGTACGAGTAATGTCGGTCCAAGCCGCTTCAATCCAACAATACCGCGGAATCAAGAAAAGACTAAGGAGGGCAGCAAAACGCAGATCACCGTCCACAAAACCTTTTGTGTTCTACTCGAGAAGACATCTACGCATGAACCTAGCTCTGATACCACTGTTGGGGAACGTCGCATGGGAAACAAAAATTTTCCTACGCGCACGAAGACCTATCATGGTGATGTCCATCTACGAGAGGGGATGAGTGATCTACGTACCCTTGTAGATCGAACAGCAGAAGCGTTAGAGAACGCAGTTGATGTAGTGGAACGTCCTCACGTCCCTCGATCCGCCCCGCGAACAATCCCGCGATCAGTCCCACGATCTAGTACCGAACGGACGGCACCTCTGCGTTCAGCACACGTACAGCTCGACGATGATCTCGGCCTTCTTGATCCAGCAAGAGAGACGGAGAGGTAGAAGAGTTCTCCGGCAGCGTGACGGCGCTCCGGAGGTTGGTGATGATCTCGTCTCTGCAGGGCTCCGCCCGAGCTCCGCAGAAACACGATCTAGAGGAAAAACTATGGAGGTATGTGGTCGGGCAGCCGTGAGAAAGTCGTCTCAAATCTGCCCTAAAAGCCCCATATATATAGGAGGAGGGAGGGGGACCTTGCCTTGGGGTCCAAGGGACTCCCAAGGAGTCGGCCGAGCCAAGGGGGGGAGGACTCCCCCCCCCCAAACCGAGTTGGACTTGGTTTGGTGGGAGGAGTCCCCCTCCCTTCCCACCTCTTCCCTCTTTTTTTTTTCTTTTCCTTTGATTTTCTTTCTCTTGGCGCATAGGCCCCTTTGGGGCTGTCCCACCAGCCCACTAAGGGCTGGTGTGTATTCCCAAAGCCTATGGGCTTCCCCGGGGTGGGTTGCCCCCCCGGTGAACTCCCGGAACCCATTCGTCATTCCCGGTACATTCCCGGTAACTCCGAAAACCTTCCGGTAATCAAATGAGGTCATCCTATATATCAATCTTCGTTTCCGGACCATTCCGGAAACCCTCGTGACGTCCGTGATCTCATCCGGGACTCCGAACAACATTCGGTAACCAACCATATAACTCAAATACGCATAAAACAACGTCGAACCTTAAGTGTGCAGATCCTGCGGGTTCGAGAACTATGTAGACATGACCTGAGAGACTCCTCGGTCAATATCCAATAGCGGGACCTGGATGCCCATATTGGATCCTACATATTCTACGAAGATCTTATCGTTTGAACCTCAGTGCCAAGGATTCGTATAATCCCGTATGTCATTCCCTTTGTCCTTCGGTATGTTACTTGCCCGAGATTCGATCGTCAGTATCCGTATACCTATTTCAATCTCGTTTACCGGCAAGTCTCTTTACTCGTTCCGTAATACAAGATCCCGCAACTTACACTAAGTTACATTGCTTGCAAGGCTTGTGTGTGATGTTGTATTACCGAGTGGGCCCCGAGATACCTCTCCGTCATACGGAGTGACAAATCCCAGTCTTGATCCATACTAACTCAACTAACACCTTCGGAGATACCTGTAGAGCATCTTTATAGTCACCCAGTTACGTTGCGACGTTTGATACACACAAAGCATTCCTCCGGTGTCAGTGAGTTATATGATCTCATGGTCATAGGAATAAATACTTGACACGCAGAAAACAGTAGCAACAAAATGACACGATCAACATGCTACGTCTATTAGTTTGGGTCTAGTCCATCACGTGATTCTCCCAATGACGTGATCCAGTTATCAAGCAACAACAACTTGTTCATAATCAGAAGACACTGACTATCATCGATCAACTGGCTAGCCAACTAGAGGCATGCTAGGGACAGTGTTTTGTCTATGTATCCACACATGTAAATGAGTCTTCATTCAATACAATTATAGCATGGATAATAAACTATTATCTTGAAACAGGAATTATAATAATAACTATACATTTATTATTGCCTCTAGGGCATAATTCCGACATGTACATCGAACGTGCGATGTCGGGGCCGAAACAACGAGCTAGTTTCGGCAACTGGAACGTTGTTGCAGGATGTGTGTACATCGGACGGCTGCGCACGCATACATCCAACAGCTAGTCACGTGATGGATAATTAATACGGATCCACCGGTGGACGTCTAGCTGTCCCCTTTTAGAAAAGCAAAACAAAAAACAGTTCTATCTGGTTCTAAATGGGAGAACAAGTGCCCTTTTCCCCCTCCCGGAACCCGTGCCGCCCCCCGGGCCACGACCCTCACCTCCTGCCTCCTTACCCCCGCTCCCTTCTCCCTCTCGCCGTCGCCGGTGTGGTGCATCGACCCTTGGTCGGGCGGCCCCGGCGATGGTGGACCTCCGGTCCTTCCCCTCCTAACTTGGGTGGCGCGGGGCAGCCTGGGGCCAGACGTTGCTCCTCGGCGACGACGGCCCAGTGCGGCGGCGGGGCTTCCCCCGGTGCGGCGCGGGTGGCCTAGGTGGTGGAGGTGCTGCCGTTGGTGGATGCGCGGTGGTGGTGGCGCTCTGGCCTTGCAGGCCTAGATCTAGGCCCCTCGGGATCGACCTGGGTCAGGACGGGCTTGTCTCGTTGCCTTCGTTTGGCCTGCGGTGCGGCTGGCGCCGTAGATGACAGCTTTGACGCCACACCGCTGCAGCGTGGCGATGGAGCTTCACGGGCCTGTTTGTGTTTGGCTGAGCTTTTGGGCTGATCATGAGGGTAGTGGTGGCGGCGGTCTACGTGCAGCAGCAGGGCGGCGGGGACTTTACGAGCCCCAGGGCTCGGTCGGGCCTGTTTGGCCTGGTGTGTCCCTGTTGTTGTGTCCGATCGGCACCCGCCGATGGCGGTGGATGACGTCCTTCAGGTGGTTGCACTGTTGCCGCCCTCCGGTTCCATGGCTTGGTGTGCTCTTGTCATCGTGTTCGGACGGTAACCGTCTTGGACGTTGGAGGTGGTTCCCTCCTGTGTGGTTGTCCTTCTGTCGGACTTTGTCTACGGTTGGTTCACCTCAGGCTGACTGGCCTTGTTATGTTGACCATGATAAGACAATGATGGTGACTGCAAGACCGTGGAGAAGTATGGTGGTGGATGACATGCTTGGTGGAGCACGTGTGATTGTCCGGGAGGTGGTGTTTTGGGGGTCGGGAGAAATCATTGTCATTCGACAACGACACGGTGACGTTTGAGAGTGTCACCCTTCCTTCCTCAAGGGCGTTCAGTGTATCTCCTCCCCACTCTTCGGAGCATACCGGGTGGAACCTTGGGACCTGTCAGGACAGCAATGTCGTTGTCATCACTATCTTTTTGGAGGTGCTGCTTGGTACGCGATGAATCAGAATGCTAGGATCGTGGTAGGAATACTCCGGAGGGGACGTAACGGTTGCGAGTCATTGTTGTTTTCGTTAATCTGTCGGTGTTGGCATTGTTTTCTCTTTCTTTTTTTGGGCGTGGTTGTGTTGTTTGCTCCAGTAATGGTTTCATGTTGTATCGTGTGGTTCTAAACTATATTAAGGATCTAGTTCTAAACTATTTCCATTATAATTACAACCCAGAGCCAAAACATCACATCCTTATATACTTTCTCCCTTTCAGGACTAGGATATAGCCTAGTGACAAGGATGGGCAGTGGCTCACTCTCTCACTAGGGTTCAAACTCCGTTGGTGTCGAATTTTTTGGTGCCTCATTTCGGGTGGGCCTCTTTTATAAAATTATGTTCTGGGTGTTAGTATTCATGGTTCTCATGCCTACTTCCTCCCTCTGAAGCTACCAATTATAGAGATACAATAACAGTATTGTAATTCAAAATGTGCATGTCACGCTTAGTTGCCCAAGGAAAAAGTCCACGTGTGCAAACAGAACTGCGGAAAGATCGTTTAATTCTAAGATCATACGGAAGTAGACTGGTCGATTAACCGATTACAAAGTCGTTTAAGCTTTCATCGTTTGGAATATTATATAATTAAGTGGTTGATTTGAGTTAGGAGTCATGACTCTGCTAAGGGCGGCAAAATGGACACAGTTGATTTATAGACACAACTAATTCACAAAATAAACTGTGTGCGAAAGAAATTCATACGTCTAACCTTTTTGTGTGGCACCCGACTGTCGGGCGCCACACTACACTATGCAGCGTCTCGCATATGGACGCTACACTACACTATGTAGCGTCTCGCATATGGACGCTACACTTCTGGCCAGCGTGGCATCTGGGGCCACATTCTTGACTCTGTAGTGCCTAAGTGAAAGGAGCCATACTATATTGTGTGGTGCCTAATGGAAAGGAGCCATATTATCTTATATTAAAATCGCTGTAACTTTTATTCCGTGCATCTGATGAAAACATGCCTTATATGAATGTTGTGTATTTTTTTTCTGTTCTACGTAATGGTGGCATTTTCATCTATGTTAGGATCATTTTGTTGATGAAAACTCTGTGATAAAAATGCATCATAGTATAACTGACCGAATTTGTTAAGACTTACAAACTTGATATGATGATAGCCATTGACCTGTAGCTCTTATGCATTTGCATATTACATGAGTTTTGCACTACATAATGTATACTTTCACGCCATGCCAATGCTTTCCATGTTAATCATTTTAACATGTTCATGTCTTGCATCTAAGTGACTAACACGATATAAATGAAATTATATTATAGAAAGTCGCATTTTTTAAGATCCGTAGTAAAAGTGACTAACATGATATAAATAAAATTTTGTTACAGAAAATTACATAACATGTTATGAAGCATGGTTGATTTACTATGCATTTTACAAAATGCAAAGCTCCGTTGACATCAATAGACTTGGTGAATTTAACAAGTGTCAATCATATGATGTCATGATTATTTACTATCGTGATTACTTACTATGGATCTTATAAAATGCAACTTTCTGTAACTGAATTTCATTTATATCTTCTTAGTCACTTAGATGCAAGACATGAACATATTAAAGATCACTAACATGGAAAGCATAGGCATGACGTGAACATACACATTATATAGTGCAAAACTCATGTAGGATTCAAATGCATAAGAGATATAGGTCAATGGTTGTCATCATGCCAAGTTTGTAAGTCTTAACAAATTCCATGTGTTATACTATGATGCATTTTTGTAACAGAGTTTTCAAAAAACTGATCCTAACATAGATGAAAATGCCATCATTGCATAAAACACAGAAAAATACACAACATACATATAAGACACATTTTAATCGGAGATCAGCGGCACCAGCAAAAACCTCCCCTCCCCTCTGATGCCCCCCTGTGGGCGACCGAGGGGCCTGGGTGGCTGACGACGATGGCGGAGGAGCCTCTCCTTCTCGCGTGCATGGGTGGCGCGGGGCATCCAGGCGTGCGGATGTGCGTCCCCGGATCCGAGCCTCTGCACTGCGGTGGCTTGATGACCCACAAGTATAGGGGATCAATCGTAGTCCTTTCAATAAGTAAGAGTGTCGAACCCAACGAGGAGCAGAAGGCTCTGATAAACGGATTTCAGCAAGGTAATAACTGCAAGCACTGAAAGTAGCGGTAACAAGTAATTGTGTAGCGAGGTGAAACGTAGCAAGGAAAGAGTAACAAGTAACAAGTAGTAGCAACGGTGAAGCAAGTGGCCCAATCCCTTTCGTAGCAAGGGACAAGCCTGAACAAAGTCTTATAGGAGGACAAAACGCTCCTGAGGACACACGGGAATTTCTGTCATGCTAGTTTCATCATGTTCATATGATTCGCGTTCGTTACTTTGATAGTTTGATATGTGGGTGGACCGGCGCTTGGGTACTGCCCTTACTTGGACACGCATCTCACTTATGGTTAACCTCTCTCGCAAGCATCCGCAACTATAAAAGAAGAATTAAGACAAAGTCTAACCATAACATTAAACTAGTGGATCCAAATCAGCCCCTCACGAAGCAACGCATAGACTGGGGTTTAAGCTTCTGTCACTCCAGCAACCCATCATCTACTTACTACTTCCCAAATGCCTTCCTCTAGGCCCAAATATGGTGAAGTGTTATGTAGTTGACGTTCACATAACACCACTAGAGGAAAAACAACATACAACATATCAAAATACCGAACGAATAGCAAATTCACATGACTATTATCAGCATGACTCATCCCATGTCCTCAGGAACAAAAGTAACTACTCACAAGACATAATCATAATCATGACCAGAGGTGTAATGAATAGCATCAAGGATCTGAACATAAACTCTTCCACCAAGTAATCCAACTAGCATCAACTACAAAGAGTAATCAACACTACTAGCAACCTTACAAGTACCTATCGGAGTTGCGAGACGAAGATTGGTTACAAGAGATGAACTAGGGATTGGAGAGGAGATGGTGCTGATGAAGATGTTGATGAAGATGCCTCCCCTCCGACGAGAGGAGTGTTGGTGATGACGATGGCGACGATTTCCCCCTCCGGGAGGGAAGTTTCCCCGGCAGGATCGTCCTGCCGGAGCTCTAGATTGGATCTGCTCAAGTTCGGCCTTGTCGCGGCGGCGAAACCACGAAAAAGCTCCCCCTTGCTTTTTTTCCAGACCAGGACGCTTCATATAGCAAAAGAGGGGGGCTAGTGGGCCTTCAGGCGGCCCACAAGCTTGCCCACCGCCACCAGGGGGTGGTGGCGGAGTGGGGGCTTGTGGGGCCCTGGTGGCCCCCCTCCGGTAGTTCTTTCGCCCAGTATTTGTAATATATTCCAGAAAAAAACCACGTAAATTTTCAGGGCATTTGGAGATGTGTAGATAGTGGACTAGGATTTGCTCCTTTTCCAGTCCAGAATTCCAGCTTCCTGAATTCTCTCTCTTCAAATAATCCTTACAAAATAAGAGAGAAAAGGCATAAATATGGTACCACAAGTAATATAACAGCCCAAAAAGCAATAAATATCAACATGAAAGCATGATGCAAAATGGACGTATCAACTCCCCCAAGCTTAGACCTCGCGTGTCCTCAAGCGAAAACCAAGTTCCATAAACATGTCCACATGTTGAGGGACGAAGGTGTCGACAAAACATAATACGGACATGAGGGCATCATGATCACACATAGAATAACAATACATCATAAAGATTCTTATGGGAAAGTAACAATTCCTTCACAAAGCAAAGCATGAAGCAAAAACCTTACTGAGAAGTAACCAACAGTAGTCCATAGTCATTGAAGCAATTGCAATTTATCACAACATCAGAAAGAGTCAAATAAGAGCTTGTAAGGAAAAACCACATACTCAATCATCTCTTTTGTTTTCCACAATTGTTACAACTCACGTGATACTCATGGTGTCAAAGTTTCAGCTGGACACAGAGGAAGATAGGGGCTTATAGTTTTGCCTCCCAACCATTTACCTCAAGGGTAAAGTCAACAACAATAAATCATAAGTACTCAACTCGAAGTTGATATATGAATATAGATCTTTCCCAAACATAGGTAGGTATGGTGGACTCTCATGGCAAAACTGGGTTGAAGGTTTATGGATGCACAAGTAGTATCTCTACTTGGTGCGGGAGTTTTGGCTAATATGAGGTGGAAGCAATCGTCACATGCTAAGGGATCTCTAATCATATAACATTGTTTGGAACCAAGCAAACACAATTCATTATGTTTTC
This sequence comes from Hordeum vulgare subsp. vulgare, assembly GCF_904849725.1. Lineage (NCBI taxonomy): Eukaryota > Viridiplantae > Streptophyta > Magnoliopsida > Poales > Poaceae > Hordeum > Hordeum vulgare. The sequence continues at coordinate 19,450,204 of NC_058523.1, forward strand.
TTCCTTGTCCAACATCTACTCCTAGGCATGTAATAGTTTGGTGAGTGCTCACAATTGTAAAAAAAAAGTGTCTAAGATGATATATTTATATGTGAACCTCTCTTTCCTTATTACTTCTTATTAATTACAACAATGACTAATGTCTATGTTGATTTATTCTCAACAAGTTTCAATCATCATACGTGTCATAAGTGAAGTTATCACTTTCCATAAGATCGTCTCATGATCTTTCATGCTATCGTTCTTTTCATACTTTTGATCATGGCACAAAGCAAAGCCCTTGACTAAGACACTCTTTATTATATAGCTCGTAAGCTCGAATACATCAGGGGAGAGACAAAAGCAAAAGACTCAAACTAAAAACTAAAGACTTATTCCTCTAAGAGAAGAAATAAAAACTGAAAAGGAAAGAACTAAAACAAAGGTAAAAGCAAAAGATATAAAGGTGATACGATACCAGGGCAACTGCCCCAAGCTTGGCAGAAGCCAAGGGGATTGCCCATACCAATGTTTAGTTGTCTTCCTTCGGTGGTGATGGTGGTGTTGTTGGAGCGGTCTGATCCTCCGTCTTCCAAGGCATAGGTGCTCCATCATGGCAGGATGAACGAGTCGCCGGAATCCTCAAATCTGCAGCCAACCTTATTGATTTAAATCTGTACTCATACTCATAGTTTTGATTCTGCAGGTCATAGATCTGGCCCTGAAGTTGGTCAACCCTATCGTAGAGCCTGGAGAGGTGTTTCCCAATATCAATGGCATCCATCTTGTGATTGCTAGTGAACTCTGTGATCATCGTGTGGTTGGCGTTGAGTCCACGCTCTACCATCCCTTGGCACTTGAAGACTTGTTGCTCCATTGCTTCGAGCCTCGTCTCCATGCTCCCGGTCTTCTTAGGCCCCTCAACATCACGGATGTGCAACATCCCCTCACTCATCTTGATAGATTGAGGGTGTTTCAGCACTTCCGTGAGGTAGGGATTGATGACCTTCTCGAAGATCTTGTCCTTAGGAGCGTTTGGGGAAGTCATGATGATCTAGATCTGTCACAGAAACAGGCTCGAAATGAAAATAGAGGAAAACTACGCGATACGGAGATCAAAACCTTCGGGCGACTATATATTGATTTTTTTCTGGGCCAAAAGGAGTCCTCCGCAAGAAAACGGAGTCCGGGAGGCACACGAGGTGCCCACAAGCTTGCCCTCCGCCACCAGGGGGTAGGGGGCGGTGGCACGGCTTGTGGCCGCCTCGTTCGCTCTCCGGACTGCTTTTTATTTTTCCAATTTTCCAAAAATTCCAAAACGGAGGAAATTTCCTATTGGAAAAGCATCGGAGTCCAATTTCTTACCGAAACAGATACATCTTCATTTCAAGGTCTGAAACAGGCTGATAAACATCCCTTATGTACTCCTATGGAGTTATGACATTGATGATATTGGTCTCAACATTTATGGGAGTACCAGAGATGTAATGCTTGATTCTTTGCCCATTTACCACTCTAGGAAAATTTCCTTCCGTGTTATTGATTTTGATGGCACCGGAACGATATACTTCCTCGACAACATAGGGACCTTCCCATTTAGAGAGAAGCTTGCCTGCAAAGAATCTCAAACGAGAATTGTATAGCAAGACATAATCACCTACATTGAACTCTCATTTCTGTATCCGTTTGTCGTGCCATCTCTTAACCTTTTCCTTGAACAACCTGGCATTCTCATATGGCTGGGCTCTCTATTCATCTAACGAGCTGATATCAAACAACCGCTTCTCACCGGCAAGTTTGAAATCAAAGTTGAGCTCTTTGATTGTCCAATAAGCTTTGTCTTCCAGCTCAAGAGGTAAATGACAGGCCTTACCGTAAACCATTTTATACGGTGACATGCCCATGGGATTCTTATAAGCAGTCCTATAAACCCATAGTGCATCGTCAAGTTTGCTAGACCAGTTCTTTCGAGATCTATTGACGGTCTTTTGTAGGATCAACTTGATCTCCCTATTACTCAACTCAACTTGACCACTAGACTGAGGGTGATAAGGAGATGCAACTCTATGGTTGACATCATACTTAGCTAGCATCTTGCGGAAAACACCATGAATGAAGTGTGAACCGCCATCAGTCATCAAGTATCTAGGGACTCCAAATCTTGGGAATATGACTTCTTTAAGCATCTTAATAGAGGTGTGGTGATCAGCATTTTTAGTGGGGATAGCTTCTACCCACTTAGTAACGTAATCCACAACAACTAAGATGTGAGTGTACCCATTGGAACTCGGGAAGGGTCCCATATAATCAAAGCCCCAGACATCAAATGGATCAATGACAAGTGAATAGTTCATAGGCATTTCTTGACGCTTACTGATGTTCCCTATCCTTTGGCATTCATCACAAGACAAGACAAACTTATGGGCATCCTTGAAGAGAGTGGGCCAATAGAAGCCTGATTGCAATACCTTATGGGCAGTTCTATCTCGAGCATGGTGTCCTCCGTAGGCTTCGGAATGACACTTCTGTAGGATCTGTCTCTGTTCATGTTCAGGCACACAATGTCTAATAACACCATCTACTCCTTCCTTATAAAGGTGAGGATCATCCCAAAAGTAGTGTCTCAAATCAAAGAAGAATTTCTTCTTTTGCTAATAGGTGAAACTGGGTGGTATGTATTTGGCTACAATATAGTTTGCATAATCGCCATACCACGGTGCACTAAGTGAAGTGCGGATGACATTTAGTTGCTCATCAGGAAAGTTGTCATCAATAGGTAGTGGGTCATCAAGGACATTCTCTAGCCTAGACAAGTTATCTGCTACAGGGTTATCAGCACCCTTTCGGTCAACGATGTGCAAATCAAATTCCTGTAGCAGAAGAACCCATCTGATCAGCCTAGGCTTAGCGTCCTTCTTCTCCATGAGGTACCTAATAGCAGCATGATGAGAGTGAATAGTGACTTTGGAGTCAACTATGTAAGATCTGAACTTTTCACATGCAAACACGATTGCTAAAAATTCCTTCTCCGTAGTGGCATAGTTTCTTTGGGCACTGTCTAGAGTTTTACTAGCGTAGTGAATGACATTCAACTTCTTGTCAACTCTTTGTCCTAGAACAGCACCAACAGCATAATCACTAGCGTCACACATGATCTCAAAGGGCAAGTTCCAGTCAGGATGTTGAACAATAGGTGCAGTTATCAAAGCCTTCTTAAGTATTTCGAAGGCTTCCTCACAATCCTCATCAAAAACAAAAGGAACATCCTTCTGCAAGAGGTTGGTAAGAGGCCTAGAAATCTTAGAGAAGTCTTTAATGAACCTTCTATAGAAACCAGCATGACCTAGGAAACTTCGTATACCTCTGATATATGTGGGGCAAGGCATTTTCTCAATTGCATCAACCTTAGCCTTATCAACTTCAATGCCTCTTTCACATATTTTGTGTCCTATGACGATACCTTCATTAACCATAAAGTGGCACTTCTCCCAATTCAAGACGAGGTTGGTTTCTTCGCATCTCTGTAAGACTCGATCAAGGTAGCTGAGGCAATCATCAAAGGAAGACCCGTAAACGGAGAAGTCATCCATGAAAACCTCGACGATCTTTTCACAAAAGTCAGAGAATATAGCCATCATACATCTTTGGAAGGTGGCAGGTGCATTACATAAGCCAAAAGGCATATGTCTATAGGCAAAGGTACCGAAAGGGTAGGTGAAAGTGGTTTTCTCTTGATCAGATTGTGCAACAGGTATTTGCGAGAAACCTGAATAACCGTCTAGAAAGCAGAAGTGTGTGTGTTTTGATAGCCTTTCTAGCATTTGGTCGATGAAAGGCAAAGGATAATGATCTTTCCTGGTTGCCTTGTTCAGTTTCCGGAAGTCTATCACCATTCTATAGACGGTAATAATGTTGGGGAACGTCGCATGGGAAACAAAAAATTTCCTACGCGCACGAAGTCCTATCATGGTGATGTCCATCTACGAGAGGGGATTTCCGATCTATGTACCCTTGTAGATCGCACAGCAGAAGCGTTAAGAAACGCGGTTGATGTAGTGGAACGTCCTCACGTCCCTCGATCCGCCCCGCGAACCGTCCCACGAACCGTCCCGCGATCCGTCCCACGATCCGCTCCGATCTAGTGCCGAACGGACGGCACCTCCGCGTTCAGCACACGTACAGCTCGACGATGATCTCGGCCTTCTTGATCCAGCAAGAGAGACGGAGAGGTAGATGAGTTCTCCGGCAGCGTGACGGTGCTCCGGAGGTTGGTGGTGATCTAATCTCAGCAGGGCTCCGCCCGAGCTCCGCAGAAACGCGATCTAGAGGAAAAACCGTGGAGGTATGTGGTCGGGCTGCCGTGGCAAAGTTGTCTCAAATCAGCCCTAATACCTCAGTATATATAGGAGGGAGGGGGAGGGAAGAGGCAGCCTCAAACCCTCAAGGTTTGGCCGAAATTGGAGGTGGAGGAGTCCTACTCCAATCCTACTTGGAGTAGGATTCCACCTTCCCACTTGGAAACTCTTTCCACCTTGTGTTTTTTCCTTCTCAAACCTTATGGGCCTTAGTGGGAACTTATTCCAGCCCACTAGGGGCTGGTTTATCTCTTCCCATAGCCCTTGAGACCCCTTGGGGCGTGACACCCCTCCCGATGGTCCCCGGCACCCCTCCCGGCACTCCCGGTACACTACCGATGAGCCCGAAACTTTTCCGGTGACCAAAACAGGACTTCCTATATATCAATCTTTACCTCCGGACAATTCCGGAGGTCCTCGTGACGTCCTGGATCTCATCCGGGACTCCGAACAACATTCGGTAACCAACCATATAACTCAAATACGCATAAAACAACGTCGAACCTTAAGTGTGCAGACCCTGCGGGTTTGAGAACTATGTAGACATGACCCGAGTGACTCCTCGGTCAATATCCAATAGCGGGACCTGGATGCCCATATTGGATCCTACATATTCTCCGAAGATCTTATCGGTTGAACCTCAGTGTCAAGGATTCATTTAATCCCGTATGTCATTCCCTTTGTCCTTCGGTATGTTACTTGCCTGAGATTCGATCGTCAGTATCCGCATACCTATTTCAATCTCGTTTACCGGCAAGTCTCTTTACTCGTTCCGTAATACAAGATCCCGCAACTTACACTAAGTCACATTGCTTGCAAGGCTTGTGTGTGATGTTGTATTACCGAGTGGGCCCCGAGATACCTCTCCGTCACACGGAGTGACAAATCCCAGTCTCGATCCATACTAACTCAACTAACACCTTCGGAGATACCTGTAGAGCATCTTTATAGTCTCCCAGTTACGTTGCGACGTTTGATACACACAAAGCATTCCTCCGGTGTCAGTGAGTTATATGATCTCATGGTCATAGGAACAAATACTTGACACGCAGAAAACAGTAGCAACAAAATGACACGATCAACATGCTACATCTATTAGTTTGGGTCTAGTCCATCACATGATTCTCCTAATGATGTGATCCCGTTATCAAGTAACAACACTTGTCTATGGCCAGGAAACCTTGGCCATCTTTGATCAACGAGCTAGTCAACTAGAGGCTTACTAGGGACAGTGTTTTGTCTATGTATCCACACAAGTATTGTGTTTCCAATCAATACAATTATAGCATGGATAATAAACGATTATCATGAACAAATAAATATAATAATAACTAATTTATCATTGCCTCTAGGGCATATTTCCAACAAATAATCCTTTGTGGGATTAGTTCATCCTTATCATTAGGAACGACGGTGATACCTCCCTTCTTAGGTAGCCAATGTACTACACTTACCCAATCACTATGAGCAAGAGGATAAATGATTCCTGTTTCCAGAAACTTTAATACTTCTTTTCTAACGACCTCTTTCATCTTAGGATTTACTCTCCTTTGATGATCAGCAACTGATTTAAAGTCAGGATCGGTTTTAATCTTGTGCTGACATAGAGTAGGACTAATACCCTTAAGATCATCAAGAGTATATTGATACGTCTCCAATGTATCTACTTTTCCAAACTCTTTTCCCCTTGTTTTGGACTATAATTTGCATGGTTTGAATGGAACTAACCTGGACTGACGCTGCTTTCAGTAGAATTGCCTTGGTGTTATTTTTGTGCAGAAATCAAAGTTCTCCAAACGTCCTAAAAATTTACAGGGAGCAGTTTTCGAAAATATCAAAAATACCTGCGCCAGAATCCACCTCAGGGGGTGGGCCAGTGGGCCACAAGCCCCTGCTCCGCCACCACCCCCTGGTGGCGGTGGGCAGGCTTGTGGCGCCCACACGCACCTGCCGCCCCCCAATTCCAGCTCTATAAGTTGTCTTTCGTCCCAGAAAAAAATTAGAAGAGAAGTTTTCGTCGCGTTTTCGATACGGAGGCACCGCCACCACCTGTTCTTCATGTGGAGGGCAAATCTGGAGTCCGTCTTGGGCTCTGGAGAGGGGAAATCGTCGCCATCATAATCATCAACCTTCTTCCCTCTCCAATTCCAGGAAGCTCTTCGTCGTTCATGAGTAATCTATTCGTCGGCTCGCTAGACGGTGATGAGTAGGATGAGATCTATCATGTAATCGAGTTAGTTTTGATGGGGATTGATCCCTAGTATCCACTATGTTCTGAGATTTGATGTTGCTACTACTTTTCCATGCTTAATGCTTGTCACTAGGGTCCGAGTGCCATGATTTCAGAACTGAAATTATTATGTTGTCACCAATATATGTGTGTTTTAGATCCCAACTTGCAAGTTGTAGTTACCTACTATCTGTTATGATCCGGCAACCCCGGAGTGACAATAACCGGAACCACTCCCGTTGATGACCATAGTTTGAGGAGTTCATTTGTTCACCAAGTGCTAATGCGTTGGTCCGCTCTTTATTAAAAGGAGAACCTTAATATCCCGTAGTTTCCTTTTGGACCCCGCTGCCACGGGAGGGATGGACAATAGATGTCATGCAAGTTCTTTTCCCTAAGCACGTATGACGACACACGGAATGCATGCCTACATCACATTGACGAACGGGAGCTAGCCACATATCTCTCTGTGTTATAGTTGTTGCATGATGAATATCATCCAAACAAAACACCGACCCAATGCCTACGAGTTTGTCCTACTGTTGCTACTGTCGTTACTTGTCTTGCTCTGCCGCTACTACTGTTGCTACTGCTGTTACTTGTCCTGCTCTGCTGCTACTACTGTTGCTACTGCTGTTACTTGTCTTGCTCTGCTGCTACTGTTGCTACTACTATCGCTTGCTACTGTTGCTACTTGCTACTGCTGTCACTACTGTTGTTCCTTGCCACTACTATTGCTCGTTACACTGCCGATACCTGCTACTTCGCTGTCACTATTGTGCTTGCAGATACTAATCTTTCAGGTGTGGTTGAATCTGACACATTCAACTGCTAATACTTGGGAGTATACTCTCACCTCCTAAGGCTTACCTACAAATTTGGGTCGAATACTCTACCCTCGAAAACTGTTGCGAACCCACGCGCTGGTGGGCCATCAACAACATTCTTCTAGTTTCATTGCCGGGGAGTGCTAGCAGCATTCTTCTGGTGCCTTTGCAGGAGAAGGTTAGTTGTTATAAGCATTCGTCTAGCTAACACTAGAGATTGTAGGATCAACACTTTTCTGGAGCCATTGCCAGGGAAGCACAGCTGATGTCAGCATTTTCCCGGCGCCGTTGCCGGGGAAGCACAGCTGACGACAGCATTTTTCTGGCGCCTTTGCCGGGGAGGTATTGCTATATTCTCTGAGTTACTTGGGATTTATATCTGCTGATCACCATGAAGAATCTGAAGGATCCGAAGACCAAAGTCTTTCCCTCAACTACGAGGGGAGGTAAGGAATTGCCATCTAGATCTGCACTTGATTCACCTTCAGTTATGAGTGAGTTTGCGACATCACCTCCTGCTAGAAATCTTAATATGTCGCCTGTGCTTGATGATGCTTGTGATACTACTGCTAGAGATGCCATGCTTGATACTATGTCCGATGATGCTATGCTTGATACTATGCCTGATGATGATATGCTTGATACTATGCCTGATACTGCTAGAGATGCTATGCTTGATGCTATGCTTGATACTGCTAGAGATGCTATGCTTGATACTGCTTTGCCTGATGATGCTAGAGATGCTATTTTTCCTGATGATGCTATGCTTGATACTGCTAGAGATACTCCTTTGCCTGATGTTCCACTGGGAGCGTTCCTTGATGCTCATATTGCTAGAGTTACTGCCAATGCTCGTGATGCTTCTGAAACTACCGATACTATTGAGATAGATCCTCCTTTTGCTCCTGCTAGATCTAGCTCTCCAAGATATGAATTGCCTGATATACCTCAGGGTTACGTTATGGAGGGAGAGAAGCTGAGGATTTTCTTGCGTGTAAGGATGCCTATGACGCTGAGAAATTAGTTCTCAAGTGGAAGGAAAAATCTCGGGAAGTTAGGATGAAAAATGATCCGAAGTTTGCCACTTCGCCTATCTTTGTCACCGATAAGGATTATGAATTCTCTGTCGACCCTGAGATAATCTCTCTAGTCGAATCTGATCCTTTTCACAGTTACGAGTCTGAGACGGTCATAGCCCATCTTGCCAAACTATCCGAAATAGCCAACCTTTTCACTAATGAGGAGAAGATCCGCCACTACTATATCCTTAAGCTGTTTCCTTTCTCTCTAAAGGATGATGCTAAAGCCTGGTTCACCTCTCTTGCTCCTGGATGTGTGCGTAGTCCCAGGAGATGGTCTATTACTTCTGTGAGAAATATTTCCCTGCCCATAAGAAGCAAGCTGCCTTGCAGGAAATATACAACTTTGCCTAACTCCAAGAAGAGAGTCTTCCACAAGCTTGGGGGAGGCTCGTCCAGCTACAGAATGCTTTGCCTGATCACCCTCTCAAGAAGAACGAGATACTTTATATCCTCTATAACGGACTTACCGATGCCTCTAGAGACTACCTAGATAGTTGTACCGGTTGTGTTTTTAGGGAACGAACTGTAGAACAAGCTGAGACTCTACTAAATAACCTCTTGATCAATGATAATGCTTGGACTATTCCCGAACCACCTCCTAAGCCAACTCCTAAGAAAATAGGTATTCTATTCCTCAGTCTCGAAGATATGCAAGAAGCCAAGAAATTTATGCAAGAGAAAGGCATTAGAGCTGAAGATGTCAAAAATCTACCACCTATCGAAGGGATCCACGGTCTCGACAACCCGATACAGGTAGTAGAAGTGAATTCTCTGTGTAGGTTTGATGAGAGTGATATTCCTTTTGATAAACCTGCTAGCCTATGGTTTGATGAATTTGACAACTTTGTTGACAAACAACAGAGTTTCAATGATTATGTTAGCAGACATTTGGAACAAAGTGCTCATATGCTTAGCGATTTATGTGCTTGTGTAGACAGAAATGTCAACGCTCTGAAGCTTCTGAGTAAACATGCCTCTATGATTACTACTCAGGTAGAACAAGTACTTAAAGCTCAAAATGACTTGCTCAATGAATTAAATGACAACTCTGTCAGAGTGATTACTAGAGGCGGCAAAATGACTCAGGAACCTTTGTATCCTGAAGGTCATCCTAAGAGAATTTATCAAGATTCTTAAGGAATCAATGCTGATACACCTAGTCATCCTAAGGAGAAGAAGAAGGATGATAGAAACCTGCACGCCAGTTCGCCAAATACTATCACACCTGAAGAACCTAATAATATTTCTGCGTCTGTTGCAGAAACACAATCAGGTGATGAACATGAACCTGGTGACAATGTGGACAGTGATGTTCACAATAATGCTCAACTTAGCCATGATGAGGATGTGGAGATTGAATCTACGGTTAATGCTGATAATCCACAACCTAAGAGATACGACAAGAATGACTTTACTGCTAGGAAGCATGGTAAAGAATGAGAGCCATGGGTTCAGAGGCCTATGCCCTTTCCTCCTAAGCCATCCAAGAAAAAGGATGATGAGGATTTTGAGCGCTTCGTTGAGATGATAAGACCCGTCTTTCTGCAGATGCGGTTAACTGATATGCTCAAGATGTCTCCGTATGCCAAGTACATGAAAGATATCGTGACTAATAAACGGAAGATACCAGATCTTGAGATCTCCACCATGCTAGCCAATTATACTTTCAAAGGTGGAACTCCTAAGAAACTCGGTGATCCTGGAGAGCCCACTATACCTTGCTCTATTAAAGGAAACTATGTAACAACTGTCTTATGTGACCTTGGAGCCGGTGTTAGTGTTATGCCGCTCTCTCTTTATCGTAGACTTGACTTGGATAAGTTGACACCCACTGAAATTTCTCTGCAAATGGCCGACAAATCAACTTCTTTCCATATCGGCATTTGCGAGGATGTGCCTGTTGTGGTTGCTAATACCACTATCTTAACAAACTTTGTTATCTTGGATATTCCTGAGGACGATGCCATGGCTATCATCCTTGGAAGACCCTTTTTAAACACCGCAGGGGCTGTTATAGATTGCAACAAAGGCAATGTCACTTTCCATGTCAGCGGTAATGACCACACAGTACACTTTCCGAAGAAACGATATCCAGTACATAGCATCAATGCTATTGAAAAGACTTCATCGATTCTTATTGGGAGCTTTGAATGCCCTATTCCTCGTGTCAAGATGAAGTATGATTTGCTTGTTGGGGAGATACATATCCCCATTGAGGTGACTTAGTGGCTATTCGAAAGTTCTCCGTTCTCTCTTGCGATTCGAGAAGGTTTTGTCATAAGGACTTGATCAATCCCATTGACGGATTTCTTTCGATGACCATGAAACGGATGAATCAGAGAGTCACATACCTCTGTTTTGAGTCTTCATTTTCTGTTGCTTAGAAGAAAAATGATAGAATTAGTTTAGCTTTTCCTGTTTTCTGTTTTAGCGTCCCGGAGAAAAATACCTCGAAAATAAAAGTTCTCCGATGGTCCTGAAAATTTAGTATGATTTTTTCTGGATTTTTTGAAATTTTGTGAGCCCGAGAGCTGGTCAGGGGGCCAGACCAGTGGGCCACAAGCCCCCCCCACCGCCACCTACCCCCTGGTGGCGGGGTGCAAGCTTGTGGGGCCCACTGGCACCCCCTCCACTCATTCCAGCTCTCAGCCTCTTCTTCCACCTCCAAAAAAAATTGTTTCGCAGCTCAAACCCGTGTTCTTGCTCATTTGGCTGTGATTTTCGATCTCCTTGCTCAAAGCACCATTCTCTGAACTGTTTTGGGGAAATTACTCCTTGGTAAGTGACTCCTCCATTGGTCCAATTAGTTTTTGCTCTAGTGCTTTATCCTTCACGAATTCTTGTTGCCTTGGTGACCCTGTTCTTGAGCTTGAAAAGTTGATTTTAGCTGGTCCCAAGTAGTTTTAGCGCGTGATACGGTCTCTAGGCACTAGTAGGAGTAGTTGATACAAGTTGGGTTAATCCTCATTCACTTTTCTTTCGAAGTCTCTACAAATTTCAGAATTTTTCAGAGCTAGAAAAAGGAAGAGATGAGGAGGTTCTTGAGAGGCTCTTCAAGACGTAACCACAAGGAGGACGAGAAGAATCACCCCAAGTACGCAGTCCCTCGAGTCACAGAAGTTCGAGCGTGCGAGTGGCCAAGTGATGAATTTTTGCGCGCCGCCGGACTTTATGAAGACTTTTATTACTTGGTGGAGAACGCAGGTCTTACTGCGTTCGTTGAAGATAAGTGCCCACAATATCTCCTCCTCACCAATATTTTCGTTCAAAGCTTCAACTTTTATCCGAGGAAGAATCCTCCCATCGTTGAGTTCATGATTTACGATATCCCCAAGTGCATGACGCTGCAGGACTTCTGCAATGTATGCAAATTACCTTATGTTGGGGATATCCGTGACCCTCGTCCATGGGACTTGGAGGATTTCATTTGTTCTATTGTTGTTGGAGAGGAGAGAGGAGTGTCTCGTGCTAGAATTGCTAGCATACATTTTCCTGTGCTTCGGTACTTCTCACTATTTGTGGGAAAATGTTTGATTGGCCATGGGGAGGCTGGATCACTTAGTTCTCCAGACCTTGCGGTTCTGCGTGAAGGCCTTTATAACGATAAGACTTATAGCTTGGGCGCTATAGTCGCTCAACGGTTGAACCTGAACCGTTCCAAGGGTGTTGTCTATGGAGGTATCTATGCTACCCGTCTTGCCAGACACTTTGAGTTACCCATTAGACTGGGAGAGGAAGGAGAGATGCTTCTCCCTAAGAGATATCTGGATTATGACAGCATGGTTCGCCATGATTTTCTGGATAGAGATGCTAGTAGACGGATGATTTATAACCTGGTATTTAGTCAGGGTACTCTGGAGACTATTACCTTGCCTGCTCCTTCTTTGTTTGATCTTCATGCAGGTAGGTACACTATTATGCCCGCGGATATCTACGCATATTGGGACTTGGCCCAACCACAGGCACCCGCGCCCGAGCCGCCAGTCGAGTACCAGACGCCAGTTTATCAGTGGGAGCCAGAGGAGCTCACACAGCAGTGGCATCCACAGTCTGCTCCGGAGTATCCTGGAGCTGGTTATTTCCCACCATGGGAGTAGACCAAGCTAGGCCAAAAGCCTAAGCTTGGGGGAGTACGTGTTCTCACCGACTTTATATTCATGTTATCCTTTCATTTTGTTAGCCGGTGTTTACACTTTGCCACTGTATTATCCATGCTAGTTTCTTTTTGTTTTCTTGTTTTCTTCTTTTGTGTCCTTTTGAGAAAACCCAAAAATATTTTTCTTTCTTCTTTTTCTTGTTGGGAGATTTCCCGCGTAAATAGTTTTCTTTTTCTTTGTGTCAAGGTAGAAGATATTGGTTATAATGCTTAGTGGTTCTTACATGCTTACCTGTTTAGCTTTCAAAGAGCCATATTACTTTGTCTTCTCCTTTCTGTTTGCCTGCAGATTCAGCTTAGTCCAATGCGCTTATTATCGTTTTCATCGTTCGATCATGCAAATGAAAGGCAACAATGATGATATATGATGAAGTGACTGAGACTGAAAAGTTGGTATGAACTCTATCTATTTTGTTTTTCTAAATATGACTAGCTTGTCAACCCAGATTTAGCGTTGTTGTGAGATAACCATGTTTGCAATGACAACTTAGAGATCATAGTTTCTGATGCCATGCTTATTTAGTTGAGAGCTTATAATGGTTTGTCTTGATTGCCAACATAGATTTTGAGATGACTATGATGTAGTATGATATCATGGTATTCTCCTTTGAATGTTTCAAGTGGCTTGACTTGGCGCATGTTCATGCATGTAGTTGAAACAAAATCAACATAGCCTCTATGATGTTCGTGTTCATGGTGATTTATATCATGTTCATGATTGCATTCAATGTTAGTCATACTCATTGCATCTTGATGACTGTTGTCGCTCTCTAGTTGGTCGCTTCCCAGTCTTTTGCTAGCCTTCACTTGTACTAAGCGGGAATACTGCTTGTGCATCCACTTCCATCAACCCAAAAGTTTTTCCATGAGAGTCCACCATACCTACCTATTTGCGGTATCTACATGTCGTTCCAAGTAAATTTGCATGTGCCATTCTCTAAACCTTCAAGAAATAAATATGTTTTGCATGCCTGAACCGCTCATGTGGTGACAGAGGGCTATTGGTATCTTCCATGCTAGGAGTGTTATCCTCGACATGTGTTTATTCACAGTCATTCATGACAAAGGGGCCGGTATTTGGGATGCCCAGTTCCATGCTTAAATCGAAAACATAACTGTAAAACAAGACTCCCCCCGGATTGATGTTAGTATGGACGGTACCCGAGGATTCGGCTAGCCGTGGAGTGTAATTGATTGGTGGTGGGGGAGTTAAAACTTTACTTTTCTGTTTGGGAACCACCTATAGCATGAGTAGCATGGAAGATATTGAGAACACTTGGTCATTGCGTTGACAATGAAAGCATGCCACCCAAAATTATTATCTCTGTTTTCAAAGCTTGAGCTCTGGCACCTCTGCAAATCAATGCTTCCCTCTGCGAAGGGCCTGTCTATTTATTTTCCTATCGAGTCATCCTCCTCTTATATAAGCACCAATTAGAGAGCACCACTGTCATTCTTATGCTTTGCTTTTGATTGACATTGAGTATGACTATGACTGGATCTTCGTTGCTACGAACTACAATTTTAGTCAGCCCTTGATCTTTGAAAGTGCTCTGCATTTATGTTTTGCGGTCTCAGAAAGAGCTAGCGAGATATATACCACCTATTCATATTGCTTCATGCTTGTTTTGATTGAAGTGTTGGTATTTGAAGCTCATTATTATTTGCTCGTTAGCTCATTATGCCATTGATATTAGTTTACCGTGAGACCTTTGTGTCATTTGCTTATGTGGTTAACTTGTGATCTTGCTGAAATTCTGGTTATGAGTTAGACATAGTTGCAACAACAAGATCAAACAAAGTTTGTCAAAGGTTTTCTTTCTCTCTCAGTTTGTCAACTGAGTTGCTTGACGACAAGCAAGGTTTTAAGCTTGGGGAAGTTGATACGTCTCCAACGTATCTACTTTTCCAAACTCTTTTGCCCTTGCTTTGGACTATCATTTGCATGATTTGAATGGAACTAACCTGGACTAACACTGTTTTCAGTAGAATTGCCTTGGTGTTATTTTTATGCAGAAATCAAAGTTCTCCAAACGTCCTGAAAACTTACGGGGAGCAGTTTTGGAAAATATCAAAAATACCTGCGCCAGAATCCACCTGAGGGGGGTGGGCCAGTGGGCCACAAGCCCTTGCTCCGCCACCACCCGCCTGGTGGCGGTGGGCAGGCTTGTGGGGCCCACAGGCACCTGCCGCCCCCAACTCCAGCTCTATAAGTTATCTTTCGTCCTAGAAAAAAATAAAAAGAGAAGCTTTCATCGCGTTTTCGATACGGAGGCGTCGCCACCACCTGTTCTTCATCTAGAGGGCAGATCTGGAGTCCGTCTTGGGCTCCGGAGAGGGGAAATCGTCGCCATCGTCATCATCAACCTTCTTCCCTCTCCAATTCCATGAAGCTCTTTGTCGTTCGTGAGTAATCTATTCATAGGCTCGCTGGACGGTGATGAGTAGGATGAGATCTATCATGTAATCGAGTTACTTTTGATGGGGATTGATCCCTAGTATCCACTATGTTCTAAGATTTGATGTTGCTACTAGTTTGCCATGCTTAATGCTTGTCACTAGGGCCCGAGTGCCATGATTTCAGATGTGAAATTATTATGTTGTCACCAATATATGTGTGTTTTAGATCCAATCTTGCAAGTTGTAGTTACCTACTATGTGTTATGATCCGGCAACCCCGGAGTGACAATAACTGGAACCACTCCCGGTGATGACCATAGTTTGAGGAGTTCATGTGTTCACCAAGTGCTAATGCTTTAGTCCGGTTCTTTATTAAAAGGAGAACCTTAATATCTCGTAGTTTCCTTTTGGACCCCGCTGCCACGGGAGGGATGGACAATAGATGTCATGCAAGTTCTTTTCCCTAAGCACGTATGACGACACATGGAATGCATGCCTACATCACATTGAAGAATGGGAGCTAGCCACATGTCTCTCCGTATTATAGCTGTTGCATGATGAATATCATCCAAACAAATCGCCGACCCAATGCTTACGAGTTTGTCCTACTGTTGTTACTGTCGTTACTTGTCTTGCTCTGCTGCTACTACTGTTGCTACTGCCGTTACTTGTCTTGCTCTACTGCTACTACTGTTGCTACTACTGTTACTTGTCCTGCTCTGCTGCTACTATTGTTGCTACTGCTGTTACTTGTCTTGCTCTCCTGCTACTGTTTCTACTACTGTCGCTTGCTACTGTTCCTACTTGCTACTGCTGTCACTACTGCTGTTCCTTGCCACTGCTATTGCTCGTTACACTGCCGATACCCGCTACTTCGCTGTTACTACTTCGCTGTCACTATTGTGCTTGCAGATACTAATCTTTCTGGTGTGGTTGAATCTGACACATTCAGCTGCTAATACTTGGGAGTATACTCTCACCTCCTAAGGCTTACCTACAAATTTGGGTCGAATACTCTACCCTCGAAAACTGCTGCGAACCCACGCGCTGGTGGGTCATCAACAACATTCTTCCAGTTTCATTGCCGGGGAGTGCTAAAAGCATTCTTCTGGTGCTGTTGCAGGAGAAGGTTAGTTGTTATAAGCATTCGTCTAGCTAACACTAGAGATTGTAGGATCAGCACTTTTCTGGAGCCATTGCCACGGAAGCAGAGCTGACGTTAGTGGACAATGATGTTCATAATAATGCTCAACCTAGCCATGATGAGGATGTGGAGATTGAACTTACGGTTAATCCTGATAATCCACAACCTAAGAGATACGACAAGAATGACTTTACTCCTAGGAAGCATGGTAAAGAAAGAGAGACATGGGTTCAGAGGCCTACACCCTTTCCTCCTAAGCCATCCAAGAAAAAGGATGATGAGGATTTTGAGCGCTTCGTTGAGATGATAAGACCCGTCTTTCTGCAGATGCGGTTAACTGATATTCTCAATATGTCTCCGTATGCCAAGTACATGAAAGATATCGTGACTAATAAACGGAGGATACCAGATCTTGAGATCTCCACCATGCTTGCCAATTACACTTTCAAAGGTGGAACTCCTAAGAAACTTGGTGATCCCGGAGTGCCCACTATACCTTGCTCCATTAAACGAAACTACGTAAGAACTGCCTTATGTGACCTTGGAGCCGGTGTTAGTGTTATGCCGCTCTCTCTTTATCGTAGACTTGAGTTGGATAAGTTGACACCCACTGAAATTTCTGTGCAAATGGCCAACAAATCAACTACTTTCCCTATTGGCGTTTGCGAGGATGTGCCTGTTGTGGTTGCTAATACCACTATCTTAACAGACTTTGTTATCTGGGATATTCCCGACGACGATAACATGGCTATCATCCTCGGAAGACCCTTTTTAAACACTGCAGGGGCTGTTATAGATTGCAACAAAGGCAATGTCACTTTCCATGTCAACGGTAATGAGCACACGGTGCACTTTCCGAAGAGATGATATCCAGTACATTGCATCAATGCTATTGAAAAGACTTCATCGATTTTTATTGGGAGCTTTGAATGCCCTATTCCTCATGTCAAGATGAAGTATGATTTGCTTGTTGGGGAGATACATATCCCCATTGAGGTGACTTAGTGGCTATTCGAAAATTATTCGTTCTCTCTTGCGATTCGAGAAGGTTTTGTCATAAGGACTTGATCAATCCCATTGACGGATTTCTTTCGATGACCATGAAACGGATGAATCAGAGAGTCACATACCTCTGTTTTGAGTCTTCATTTTCTGTTGCTTAGAAGAAAAATGATAGAATTAGTTTAGCTTTTCCTGTTTTCTGTTTTAGCGTCCCGGAGAAAAATACCTCGAAAATAAAAGTTCTCCGATGGTCCTGAAAATTTAGTATGATTTTTTCTGGAATTTTTGTAAATTTCTGAGCCCGAGAGCTGGTCAGGGGGGCAGACCAGTGGGCCACAAGCCCCCCCCCCACCTCCACCTACCCCCTGGTGGCGGGGTGCAATCTTGTGGGGCCCATAGGCAGCCCTCCACTCATTCCAGCTCTCAGCCTCTTCTTCCACATCCAGAAAAAATTGTTTCGCAGCTCAAACCCGTGTTCTTGCTCATTTGGCTGTGATTTTCGATCTCCTTGCTCAAAGCACCATTCTCCGAACAGTTTTGGGGAAATTACTCCTTGGTAAGTGACTCCTCCATTAGTCCAATTAGTTTTTGCTCTAGTGCTTTACCCTTCGCGAATTCTTTCTACCTTGGTGACCCTGTTCTTGAGCTATAAAAGTTTATTTTAGCTGGTCCCAAGTAGTTTTAGCGCGTGATACGGTCTCTAGGCACTAGTAGGAGTAGTTGCTACAAGGTGTGGTGGGTCTTTATTCACCTTTCTCTTGAACTTCAAAAATTTCAGCAAAAGGAAATTATGTTCATGAGGAAGTTTCATGGTGGTTCCTCAAGTAAGAAGGGTCCTCGTCTCTCCTTTCGAGAGCCCGAACCTTTTCAACTAAGGGACGCACCGGTGCAACCATGTGAATGGCCTTCCGATGAGTTCATGATCAAAGCAGGCTTCAAGGATGAGTTTGATGCACTTGTCCGCAATGCCGAGTTAGAAGAATTCCTCTCAGATAAATGTGAACATTATGCTATGCTCACTGCCTCTTTCGTGCGTAGATTTAAATTTTGAGCTGGGCATGAATCATCCATACTGTTTGATTTGTACGATAAATCCTATACCATGGGTCTGGAGGATTTCAATAGGATTTGCAAGATACCCGATGGAGGTAGTGTTATTGATCCTCCTAAGTCTTCTGTCAGAGACTTTGTCTCCAGTATAACTGTTGGAGAAACCAGAGATATCACGCAAGCCACCATAGGAAGCATCCATTTCCCTGCCTTGCACTACCTTGCCCTCTTCATAGGTAGGTGCATTAACGACAAGGGTGCACATTGTCACCTATGCGCTTCCGACCTTAGTATCCTTAAGAGTGCAGTAACAGGTGACAGGAGCTTCAATATGGGAGCCATTATTGCAAGGAGGCTGAATAAAAATGCCAGTGAGGGGGATTTCTTTGGTGGAGTTTATGCTACACGCTTAGCAAATTTTCTAGGAGTATCCATCCGTCCAGAAGACCCTCATCTCCGTACAGCCTACCTTGATCGTGTCGCTCTAACACGCTACCAGTTCCTTGAGAGAGATCATGGATCTCTCCTATACTGCTTGATATTTAACCGGCAGCGTGTTTTCCATATTACCCTTCCTGCTCCTGCTTTCTTTGACTTTCAGGTTAAACGAAGATACTACATAACAATAGGAGAGGCAGAGGAGTATGAGAGGGCGGCGACTGCTGCTCGACTTTGTGAGGCAGCTATTCAGGCAGTGGCTGCAGCACTCCCGTATAACACTCATTATGACTTTGGGTTTCGCCAGGATCATCCATGGGAGTAGATCAAGCTAGGCCAAAAGCCTTAGCTTGGGGGAGTACGTGTTCTCACCGACTTTATATTCATGCTTATGCTTTCATTTTGTTAGCCGGTGTTCACTTTGCCACTGTATTATCCATGCTAGTTTCTTTTCGTTTTCTTGTTTTCTTGTTTTGTGTCCTTTCGAGAAAACCCAAAAAGATTTTTCTTTCTTCTTTTGCTTGTTGGGAGCTTTCCCGTGTAAATAGTTTTCTTCTTCTTTGTGTCAAGGTAGAAGATATTGGTTACAATGCTTAGTGGTTCTTACATGCTTACCTGTTTACCTTTCAAAGAGCCATATTACTTTCTCTTCTTCTTCGTGTTTGCCTGCAGATTCAGCTTAGTCCAATGCGCTTATTATTGTTTTCATCGTTCGATCGTGCAAATGAAAGGCAACAATGATGGTATATGATGAAGTGACTGAGACTGAAAAGCTGGTATGAACTCTATCTATTTTGTTTTTGTAAATATGACTAGCTTGTCAACCCATATTTAGCTTTGTTGTGAGAGAACCATGTTTGCAATGACAACTTAGAGATCATAGTTTCTAATGCCATGCTTATTTACCTGAGAGCTTATAATGGTTTGTCTTGATTGCCAACGTAGATTTTGAGATGACTATGATGTAGTATGATAGGATGGTATTCTCCTTTGAATGTTTCAAGTGGCTTGACTTGGCGCATGTTCATGCATGTAGTTGAAAAAAAATCAACATAGCCTCTATGATGTTCGTGTTCATGGTGATTTATATCATGTTTATGCTTACATTCAATGTTAGTCAAACTCATTGCATCTTGATGACTGTTGTCGCTCTCTAGTCGGTCGCTTCCCAGTCTTTTGCTAACCTTCACTTGTACTAAGTAGGAATGCTGCGTGTGCATCCACTTCCATCAACCCAAAAGTTTTTCCATGAGAGTCCACCATACCTACCTATTTGCGATATCTACGTGCCGTTCTAAGTAAATTTGCATGTGCCATTCTCTAAACCTTCAAGAAATAAATCTATTTTGCATGCCCGAACCGCTCATGTGGTGACAGAGGGCTATTGGTATCTTCCATGCTAGGAGTGTTATCCTCGACATGTGTTTATTCACAGTCATTCACGAGAAAGGGGCCGGTATTTCAGATGCCCAGTTCCATGCTTAAATCGAAAACATAACTGTAAAACAAGACTCCCCCCGGATTGATGTTAGTATGGACGGTACCCGAGGATTCGGCTAGCCGTGGAGTGTGATTGATTGGTGGTGGGGGAGTTAAAACTTTACTTTTCTGGTTGGGAACCGCCTATTGCATGAGTAGCATGGCAAATATTGAGAACTTTTGGTCATTGCGTTGACAATGAAAGCATTCCACCCAAAATTATTATCTCTGTTTTCAAAGCTTGAGCTCTGGCACCTCTACAAATCAATGCTTCCCTCTGCGAAGCGCCTGTCTATTTATTTTCCTGTCGAGTCATCCTCCTCTTATATAAGCACCAATTAGAGAGCACCTCTGTCATTTTTATGCTTTGCTTTTGATTGATATTGAGTATGACTATGACTGGATCTTCGTTGCTATGAATTACAATGTTTAGTCAGCCCTTGATCTTTGAAAGTGCTCTGCATTTATGTTTTGCGGTCTCAGAAAGAGCTAGCGAGATACCACCTATTCATATTGCTTCATGCTTGCTTTGATTGAAGTGTTGGTATTTGAAGCTCATTATTATTTGCTCGTTAGCTGATTATGCCATTGATATTAGTTTACTGTGAGACATTTGTGTCATTTCTTTTGTGATTAACTTGTGATCTCGCTGAAATTCTGGTTATGAGTTAGACATAGTTGCAACAACAAGATCAAACAGAGTTTGTCAAAGTTTTTCTTTCTCTCTCAGTTAGTCAACTGAGTTGCTTGAGGACAAGCAAGGTTTTAAGTTTGGGGGAGTTGATACGTCTCCAACGTATCTACTTTTCCAAACTCTTTTGCCCTTGTTTTGCACTATAATTTGCATGATTTGATTGGTACTAACCTGGAGTGACGCTATTTTCAGCAGAATTGCCTTGGTGTTATTTTTGTGCAGAAAACAAAGTTCTCCAAACGTCCTGAAAATTTACGGGGAGCAGTTTTGGAAAATATCAAAAATACCTGCGCGAGATTCCACCTAAGGGGGTGGGCTAGTGGGCAACAAGCCCCTGCTCCGCCACCACCCCCTGGTGGCGGTGGGCAGGCTTATGGGGCCCACAGGCACCTGTCGCCCCCAATTCCAGTTCTATAAGTTGTCTTTCGTCCCAGAAAAAATACAAAGAGAAGTTTTCGTCGTGTTTTCGATACGGAGGTGCCGCCACCACCTGTTCTTCATCTGGAGGGCAGATCTGGAGTCCGTCTTGGGCTCTGGAGAGGGGAAATCGTCGCCAGCGTCATCATCAACCTTCTTCCCTCTCCAATTCCATGAAGCTCTTCGTCGTTCGTGAGTAATATATTCGTAGGCTCGCTGGACGGTGATGAGTAGGATGAGATCTATCATTTAATCGAGTTAGTTTTGATGGGGATTGATCCCTAGTATCCACTATGTTCTGAGATTTGATGTTGCTACTACTTTGCCATGTTTAATGCTTGTCACTAGGGCCCGGGTGCCGTGATTTCCGATCTGAAATTGTTATGTTGTCACCAATATATGTGTGTTTTAGATCTGAACTTCCAAGTTGTAGTTACCTACTATGTGTTATGATCCGGCAACCCCGGAGTGACAATAACCGGAACCACTCGCGGTGATGACCATAGTTTGAGGAGTTCATGTGTTCACTAAGTGCTAATGCATTGGTCCGGTTCTTTATTAAAAGGAGAACCTTAATATCCCGTAGTTTCCTTTTGGACCCCGCTGCCACGGGAGGGATGGACAATCGATGTCATGCAAGTTCTTTTCCCTAAGCACGTATGACGACACACGGAATGCATGCCTACATCACATTGACGAACGGGAGCTAGCCACTTATCTCTCTGTGTTATAGATGTTGCATGATGAATATTATCCAAATAAATCACCGACCCAATGCCTACAAGTTTGTCCTACTGTTGCTACTGCCGTTACTTGTCTTGCTCTGCTGCCACTACTGTTGCTACTGCTGTTAATTGTCCTTCTCTGCTGCTACTACTGTTGCTACTTCTGTTACTTGTCTTGCTCTGCTGCTACTGTTGCTACTATTTTCGCTTGCTACTGTTGCTACTTGCTACTGCTGTCACTACTGTTGTTCCTTGCCACTGATATTGCTCGTTACACTGCCGATACCTGCTACTTCGCTTTCACTACTTCCCTGTCACTATTGTGCTTGCAGATACTAATCTTTCAGGTGTGGTTGAATCTGACACATTCAGCTGCTAATACTTGGGAGTATACTCTCACCTCCTAAGGCTTACATACAAATTTGGGTCGAATACTCTACCCTCGAAAACTGCTCCGAACCCACGCGCTGGTGGGCCATCAACAACATTCTTCTAGTTTCATTGCAGGGAGTGCCAGCAGCATTCTTCTGGTGCCGTTGCAGGAGAAGGTTAGTTGTTATTAGCATTCGTCTAGCTAACACTAGAGATTGCAGGATCGGCACTTTTCTGGAGCCATTGCCAGGTAAGCATAGCTGACGTCAGCATTTTTCTGGCGTCGTTCCGGGGAAGCACAGCTGACGTCATATATATCCAATAGCAGCGCGGTGCTTCCTTAGAGTTTTTAGTAACTTCTTCTCTTCGCGCTCTGAGAGGAGAGCACTAATAATGACAGGATATATCTCCTTCTCATCAACATAGGCATACTTAAGAGTATCATGCAACTGTTTAAGATCGAACACAGGATCACCCTTTGGTGGGGGAGGATCCCCAAGCAGTTCAACAGGTAGATTATTCTTGAGAATAGGATACTGTTCTAAGAAAATTTTATCTATCTCATCTCTCTCCTCCATATGCATATCATTTTCATGCTCAAGAAGATATTTCTCTAAAGGATCCGTAGGAGGTACGACAATAGAGGCAAGAGCAATGATTTCATCCCTACCAGACGACTCTCTTTCATGGGGTTGTCTTCCAAACTTGGAGAATTTAAATTCATGAGACACACCCTCGAAACTTACTGTGACAGTCTGCTTAATGCAATCAATGTGAGCATTGACAGTGTTGAGAAAGGGTCTACCGAATACGATGGGACAAAAGCTATCTTGTGCAGTACCAAGGACGAGGAAATCAGTGGGATACTTCGTCTTACCACACAGGACCTCTACGTCTCTCACAATTCCCAGAGGCAGATAGTGTCTCTATTAGCTAGCGTAATAGTGACATCAATGGGTTCTAACTCAGCAGGTGCAATCTCATCTTTGATTTCATCATATAGAGAACGGGGTATTGCACTAACACTAGCTCCCATATCACATAAACCATGGTAACACTGATCTCCTATCTTAACAGAAACAACGGGCAGGCCAACTACAGGTCCGTGTTTGTCTTTCACGTGAGGTTTAGCAATTCTAGCGGAGTCCTCACAGAATTTGATAACATGCGCGTCTATGTCACGAGGCCAAAAGTTATAAATAAAGTTCCGATCACGATGTACTAAATGCATAGGATAGAACTTTTGATGAAATTCCAATTTCAACCAATTGTAGCGCCATGATCCAGTATCATCACATTGCCTATACCATGTCAACGCCTTATCCTTCAAAGATAAAGGAAAGACTTTCTTCTTTACCTCATCCTCGGGCAAACCTGCAAGCTTAAATAAACCACAAACTTCATCTACATAGATTAGATAAAAGTCTGGATGTGAAGATCCATCTCCTGTAAAAGGATTAGCCAGCAGTTTCTCAAGCATACCCAAAGGAATTTCATAAAAGATATTTTCAGTAGGTACCTCATGTTGAGGAGCAACTCCTCGTGCTTCCGTTCGTGGTGAAGATACCCCGAACAAACTCCTCAAAGGAAGAGTTTCCATAGTGACAAGTGACAATAAATTTCAGCACAGTATAAAAATGTTTCCTTACCAATTTCCACTTACCAAAGGCGCTTCACTCCCCGGCAACGGCGCCAGAAAAGAGTCTTGATGACCCACAAGTATAGGGGATTAATTGTAATCCTTTTGATAAGTAAGAGTGTTGAGCCCAATGAGGAGCAGAAGGCTTTGATAAACAGATTTCAGCAAGGTAATAACTGCAAGCACTGAAAGTAGCGGTAACAAGTAATTGTGTAGCGAGGTGAAACGTAGCAAGCAAAGAGTAACAAGTAAAAAGTAGTAGCAACGGTGCAGAAAGTGGCCCAATCCCTTTTGTAGCAAGGGACAAGCCTGAACAAAGTCTTATAGGAGGAAAAACGCTCCCGAGGACACACGGGAATTTCTGTCATGCTAGTTTCATCATGTTCATATGATTCGCGTTCGTTACTTTGATAGTTTGATATGTGGGTGGACCGGCGCTTGGGTACTGCCCTTACTTGGACAAGCATCCCACTGATTGTTAACCTCTCTCGCAAGCATCCGCAACTACAAAAGAAGAATTAAGACAAAGTCTAACCATAGCATTAAACTAGTGGATCCAAATCAGCCCCTCACGAAGCAACGCATAGACTGGGGTTTAAGCTTCTGTCACTCCAGCAACCCATCATCTACTTACTACTTCCCAATGCCTTCCTCTAGGCCCAAATATGGTGAAGTGTTATGTAGTCGACGTTCACATAACACCACTAGAGGAAAAACAACATACAACATATCAAAATACCGAACGAATATCAAATTCACATGACTATTATCAGCATGACTTATCCCATGTCCTCAGGAACAAAAGTAACTACTCACAAGACATAATCATAATCATGACCAGAGGTGTAATGAATAGCATCAAGGATCTGAATATAAACTCTTCCACCAAGTAATCCAACTAGCATCAACTACAAAGAGTAATCAAGACTACTAGCAACCTTACAAGTACCAATCGGAGTTGCGAGAGGAAGTTGGTTACAAGAGATGAACTAGGGATTGGAGAGGAGATGGTGCTGATGAAGATGTTGATGAAGATGCCTCCCCTCCGACGAGAGGAGTGTTGGTGATGACGATGGCAACGATTTCCCCCTCCGAGAGGGAAGTTTCCTCGGCAGGATCGTCCTGCCAGAGCTCTAGATTGGATCTGCTCAAGTTCCGCCTCGTGGCGGCGGTGAAACCACGAAAAAGCTCCCCCTTGATTTTTTTTCCAGACCAGGATGCTACATATAGCAAAAAAGGGGGGCTAGTGGGCCTTCAGGCAACCCACAAGCTTGCCCACCGCCACCAGGGGGGTGGTGGCAGAGTGGGGGCTTGTGGGGCCCTGGTGGCTGATACGTCTCAAACGTATCTATAATTTTTATGGTTTCACGCTGTTATCTTGCCTTCTTTGTATGTTTTATGTACCTTTTTATATCTTTTTGGGACTAACTTATTGATTCAGTGCCAAGTGCCAGTTCCTGTTTTTCCGTGTTTTTGACTCTTTTCAGATCTGATTTTGGAACGGAGTGCAAACGGAATAAAAACCCCGGAATGATTTTTTTCCCGAACGAAAGACGACCTGGGAGCCTTTGGGCCAAGCCAGGTGGGCCCCAGGGAGCCCACAAGCTCCCACCACGCCACCAGGGGGAGGCGGCGGTGGGCAAGCTTGTGGCCACCCTGGCCGCCCCCTGACCTAGACCTTGCGCCTATATATCCCCAAATATTCCTCAAAAAAATCAGGGGAGCCTCGATACTTTTCCGCCACCACAAGCTTCCGTTTCAACGAGATCTCATCTGGAGACCCTTCTCGTCACCCTGCGGAGGGGACTTTGGAGGTGGAGGGCTTCATCATCATCATCATCGCCCCTCCAATGACTCGTGAGTAGTTCACTTCAGACCTACGGGTCCGTAGTTAGTAGCTAGATGGCTTCTTCTCTCTCTTGGATCTTCAATACAAAGTTCTCGATGATCTTCATGGAGATCTATCCGATGTAATCTTCTTTGGCGGTGTGTTTGTCGAGATTCGATGAATTGTGGACTTGTGATCAGATTATCTATGATATATATTTGAGTCTTTGCTGATTTTCTTATATGCATGATTTGATATCCTTGTAAGTCTCTCCGAGTCTTGGGTTTTGTTTGGACAACCAGATCTATGATTCTTGCAATGGGAGAAGTGCTTGGTTTTGGGTTCTGCCATGTGGTGACCTTTCCCAGTGACAGTAGGGGCAGCAAGGCACACATCAAGCAGTTGCCATCAAGGGTAAAAAGATGGGGTTTTTATCATTGGTTTGAGATTATCCCTCTACATCATGTCATCTTGCTTAAGGCGTTATTCTGTTCTTATGGACTTAATACACTAGATGCATGCTGGATAGCAGTCGACATGTGGAGTAATAGTAGTAGATGCAGAAAGTATCGGTCTACTTGTTTCGGACGTGATGCCTATAGAAATAATCATTGCATAGATATCGTCACGACTCTGCACAGTTCTATCAATTGCTCGACAGTAATTTGTTCACCCACCGTCTAGTTGCTTTCATGAGAGAAGCCACTAGTAAACACTACGGCCCCCGGGTCTATTCACATCCATCGTTTACATCTCCGCTTTTACTTTGCTTTGTTACTTTGTTGCTTTCAGTTCTCACTTGG
Organism: Hordeum vulgare subsp. vulgare; assembly: GCF_904849725.1. Classification (NCBI taxonomy): domain Eukaryota; kingdom Viridiplantae; phylum Streptophyta; class Magnoliopsida; order Poales; family Poaceae; genus Hordeum; species Hordeum vulgare. The sequence continues at coordinate 19,476,824 of NC_058523.1, forward strand.
CAAACAATCTATAAGGGATTGGCAACCCCTTCATAGCGTTGGGTGCAAGCTTTTGTGTTTGTGCAGGATCTTGAGATACTCTTCCGCCGGATTGATACCTTGGTTCTCAAACTGAGGGAAATACTTACCATCGCTGTGCTACATCACCCTTTCTGCTTCGAGGGAACACCAACGCAAGGCTCCAACGCCACGGGGGAAATCCTTTGCATACTTGCCTAGGAAGTCCCTTAAGGCGTAGCCGTAGCTGAAGGATTCCTGGTGCCGTCGACACAACTACTTCCTGGCGCCGTTGCAAGGGATACACAGCAAAACAATCAAAAGTATTTCCGGCGTCGTTGCCGGGGATCTTTTTGAAGTAGCAGAAGTATTTCTAGCGCCGTTGCCGGGGAGGAGAAATCAAGATCTATCCAACTAGGTCTCACAAACTCTTCCCTTGCATTTACTTTTGTTGCGAGTTGCCTCTCGTTTTCCTCTCCCCCACTTCACATTTGCCGTTTTCATTCGCCTTTCTCCTTCGTCGTTCTCTTTTGCCCTTGTCGTTTTCCTTTGCCGGTTTTTTGCTTGCTTGTGTGCTTGTTTGTTTGTTGAAGACATCATGTCTGAAAACACCAAACTATGCGACTTCTCGAGCACTAATAATCATGATTTTATTAGTACTCCGATTGCTCCCGCCACTAGTGCGGAATCGTATGAAATCAATGCAGCTTTGCTGAATCTTGTTATGAAAGAGCAATTCTCTGGCCTTCCTAGTGAAGATGCCGCATCCCATCTCAATACCTTCATTGAGCTTTGCAATATGCAAAAGAAAAGAGATGTGGATAATGACGTGATTAAGTTGAAACTTTTTCCTTTCTCATTGCGAGATCGTGCAAAAACTTGGTTTTCTTCTTTGCCTAAAAATAGTATCGATTCTTGGGATAGGTGCAAAGATGCTTACATATCCAAGTATTTTACACCGGCTAAGATCATCTCCTTACGTAACGATATCATGAATTTCAAGCAACTTGATCATGAACACGTTGCACAATCTTGGGAGAGGATGAATCTTATGATTAGAAATTGTCCCACTCATGTCTTGAGTTTGTGGATGATTATACAAATCTTTTACGCTGGCTTGAATTTCGCTTCTCGCAATATCTTGGACTCCGCCTCAGGTGGAACATTCATGGAAATCACGTTAGGAGACGCTACAAAACTCCTAGACAATATCATGACCAACTACTCTCAGTGGCACACTGAAAGGTCGCCTGCTAGCAAAAAGGTGCACGCTATAGAAGAGATTAACTCGCTTAGTGCTAAGATGGACGAGTTGATGAATTTGGTTGCTAGTAGAAATGCTACCGTAGGTCCTAATGATATGCCACTATCTTCTTTGATTGAGAGTAGCAACGCTAGTTTGGACGTGAATTTTGTTGGTAGGAACAATTTTGGCAACAACAATGCTTTTAGAGGAAACTATGTTCCTAGGCCTTTTCCTAGTACCTCCTCTAACAATTATGGCAATTCCTACGGCAACACTTATGGAAATCATAACAAATTACCCTCTGGTCTAGAGAGTAATATCAAGGAGTTCATCAACTCTCAAAAGATTTTCAATGCGTCCATAGAGGAAAAACAACTCAAAATAGACGATTTGGCTAAGAGCGTTGATAGGATGTCTTGTGATATTGATGCTTTGAAAGTTAGATGCGCTCCTCCCAAGATCAACTTGGATGAAACTTTGAAATCTATGCGTATCTCCTTGAATGAGAGCAAAGAAAGAACCGCCCAAATTCGCGCTAGACATGAATGGTTTAAAAGGGTGCGTTCTAGTGATGCAAATCACGAAGATCTTAAAGTGCTTGGTGTCTCTCCTCTTGAATCTTTGTTTTCGCCTGTCAAACCTACTTATGGAGGGGTTGGATATGAATTCACTTTGGTTGAAAAACGCCCCGATGTTTCGGAGTCCACCTATCTTGATGATAGTAATGAAACTCCCACTTTAGATTTCAAGGAATTCAATTATGATAATTGCTCCTTGTTTGAATGCATTTCTTTGATGCAATCCATTGCAAACTCTCCACATGCTTATAGCCAAAGCAAAGCCTTTACCGCGCATATCGTAGATGCTATGATGAAATCTCTTGAAGAGAAGCTCGAACTAGAAGTCTCGATACCTAGAAAACTTCATGATGAGTGGGAACCTACTATCAAAATCAAGTTCAAAAACTATGAGTGCAATTCTTTGTGTGATTTGGGTGCTAGTGTTTCCGCGATTCCAAAGTCTTTATGTGATATTCTTGGTTTTCATGAGATTGAAGAGTGTTCTCTTAATTTGCATCTTGCGTATTCTACCGTCAAGAAGCCCATGGGGAGGATCGATGATGTTCTTATTGTTGCAAATAAGAACTATGTACCCGTGGATTTCATTGTACTTGACATAGATTGCAATCCTTCATGTCCCATTATTCTTGGTAGACCTTTCCTAAGGACTATTGGTGCTATCATCGATATGACGGAAGGGAATATTAGATTTCAATTTCCCTTAAAGAAGGGCATGGAGCACTTTCCTAGAAAGAAAATAAGATTGCCTTATGAACCTATGATGAGGGCTACCTATGGTTTGAACACCAAAGATGACTATACGTGATTCCATCACTTTCCCCTAGCTAAGGGCGTTAAACAAAAGCGCTTGTTGGGAGGCAACCCAACGAATCTATCCTTTTTCTTTCTGTTTTTTGTTTTCCACACTTTCATAATTCTGTTATGATTGTGTTTTTTTTTTGTGTTTCTTTTTTCGTTTGTGCCAAGCAAAACCGTTATGATTAGTCTTGGGGATGATCGTTTGGTCATGCTGGAAAAGACAGAAACTTTCTGCTCACGAAAAGAATTTTCATTTTTTTCTGTAAGGGATTTTGAGTTGATTCTTTTTGCCGCTGATTGCTATGCAAATTCTTCAGACTGTCGTAATTTTTCAGAGTTTTTGATGTGCCAGAGGTATACGAAACATATAGATTGCTACAGACTGGTCTGCTGTTAACAGATTCTGTTTTTGTTGTGTTGGTTGCTTATTTTGATGAAACTATGGATATTATCGGGGGGTATTAGCCATGGAAGGTTGAAAGTACAGTAATCCAACATCAGCACAAGTAGAATTTAAGTTTGCTACAATACCTAAGGAAGTGGTGGTTTGCTTTCTTGTACTAATGTTATCACGAGTTTCTGTTTAAGTTTCGTGTTGTGAAGTTTTCAAGTTTTGGGTGAAGTTCTTATGGACAAAAAGATAAATAGTGGCAAGAGCTCAAGCTTGGGGATGCCCAAGGCACCCCAAGAGATTTAAGGATGCCGTAAAAGCCTAATCTTGGGGATGCCCCGTGAAGGCATCCCCTCTCTCGTCTTCAATCCATCGGTAACGTTACTTGGGGCTATATTTTTATTCACCACATGTTATGTGTTTTTGCTTGGAGCGTCTTGTATCGTAGGAGTCTTTTATTTTTGTTGCGTCACAATCATCCTTTCTGCACACCTAGAGAGAAAGAGACATGCACACACCATGATTTTGTCGAGCTTCACTTATATCTTTTGGTAGACAATTCAGCTCACATGTGCTTCACTTATATCTTTTGAGCTAGATAACTTTTGCTCTATGTGCTTCACTTATATCTTTTAGAGCGCAGCGGTGCGTGGCTTGGTCGTTGATCTATGCTTTGAAAGTAGTCTCGAAAGGGGTAGTTATCCAAAGGGATACGAAAACTTCCACCTTCATGTGCATTGAATAGTTAGAGAAGTTTGATTCATCTCAATTAGTTTTGAGTTGTGGTTATGGTAATATTGAAGTCATGCTAGTAAGGTATTGTGGATCTAGAAATACTTGTGTTGAAGTTAGTGATTCCCGTAGCATGCACGTATGGTGAACCGCTATGTGATGAAGTCTGAGCATGATTAGTATATTGATTGTCATCCTTTGCGTGGCGGTCGGGGTCGCGCGATGGTTTATACCTACCAACCCTTCCCCTAGGAGTATGCGTTGAATGCTTTGTTTCGATTACTAATAAAACTTTTGCAACAAGTATATGAGTTCTTCATGACTAATGTTGAGTACATGGTTTAGATGCACTTTCACCTTCCACCATCACTATCTTCTTAGTGCCGCGCAACTTTCGCCGGTGCACAAAACCCACCATTAGCCTCCCTCAAAACAGCCACCATACCTACCTACTATGGCTTTTTCAAAGTCATTTCGAGATATATTGCCATGCAACTACCGCCATGATATGTGCCACCACGTCTACATTGCCTTTGCACGATCATAAGATAGCTAGCATGATGTTTCCATTGATGTCTATGTCATGCTAGATCATTGCCACGGTACACTACCGAAGGCATTCCATATAGAGTCATAATTGCTCTAAGTTTTGAGTTGAAAGTGTGATGATCATCATTATTGGAGCATTGTCCCATGTGAGGAAATAAAATAGGCCAAAGAAGCCCATAAAAAAAGAGGCCAAAGAGCCCACCAAAAAAAAGAGAGAGAAAAAGAGAGAAGGGACAATGCTACCACTTTTTCCACACTTGTGCATTTTGAGCACCATGATCTTCATGATTCAGAGTCTCTCGTTTTTCCACCACCATATAGCTAGTGGGAAATTCTCATTATATAACTTGGCTTGTATATTCCAATGATAGGCCTCCTCAAAATTGCCTTAGGTCTTCGTGAGCAAGCAAGTTGGATGCACACCCACTAGTTTTCTTTAAGAGCTTTCACATACTTGTAGCTCTAGTGCATCATTTGTATGGCAATCCCTACTCATTCACATTGATATCTATTGATGAGCATCTCCACAGCTCATTGATATGCCTATTTAATATGACTATCTTCTCCTTTTTTGTCTTGCAACCTCCACCACGTTCCACACCATCTATAGTGCTATAACCATGGCTCACGCTCATGTATTGCGTGAGAGTTGAAAATGTTTGAGAAAGTAAAGGTGTGAAACAATTACTTGGCCAATACCGGGGTTATGCATTATTTAAATTCGTTGTGCAATGATGATAGAGCATAGCCAGACTATATGCTTTTGTAGGGATAACTTTCTTTTCGCCTTGTTATTTTGAAAGTTCATGATTACTTTCCTAGTTTGCTTGAATTATTATTGTTTCCACGTCAATAGAAAACTATTGTTTTGAATCTAATGGATCTGAACATTCACGTCACATAAGAGCAATTACAATGGACACCTATGCTAGGTAGCATGAAAGCATCAAAAATTCATTCTTATCACTTCCCTACTCGAGGACGAGCAGGAGTTAAGCTTGGGGATGCTTGATACGTCTCAAACGTATCTATCATTTTTGATGGTTTCACGCTGTTACCTTGCCTTCTTTGTATGTCTTATGTACCTTCTTATCTTTTTGGGACTAACTTATTGATTCAGTGCCAAGTGCCAGTTCCTGTTTTTTCCGTGTTTTTGACTCTTTTCAGATTTGATTTTGGAACGGAGTCCAAACGAAATAAAAACCCCGAAATGGTTTTTTCCCGAATGAAAGAAGACCAGGGAGCCTTTGGGCCAAGCCAGGTGGGCCCCAGGGAGCCCACAAGCTCCCACCACGCCACCAGGGGGAGGCGGCGGTGGGCAAGCTTGTGGCCGCCCTGGCTGCCCCCTGACCTAGATCTTGCGCCTATATATTCCCAAATATTCCGCAAAAAATCAGGGGAGCCTCGAAAATACTTTTCCGCCGCCGCAAGCTTCCGTTTCCGCGAGATCGCATCTGGAGACCCTTCCCGGCACCCTGGCGGAGGGGACTTTGGAGGTGGAGGGCTTCTTCATCATCATCATCGCCCCTCCAATGACTCGTGAGTAGTTCACTTCAGACCTACGGGTCCGTAGTTAGTAGCTAGATGGCTTCTTCTCTCTCTTGGATCTTCAATACAAAGTTCTCCATGATCTTCATGGAGATCTATCCGATGTAATCTTCTTTGGCGGTGTGTTTGTCGAGATCCGATGAATTGTGGACTTGTGATCAGATTATCTATGATATATATTTGAGTCTTTGCTGATTTCTTATATGCATGATTTGATATCCTTGTAAGTCTCTCCGAGTCTTGGGTTTTGTTTGGCCAACTAAATCTATGATTCTTGCAATGGGAGAAGTGCTTGGTTTTGGGTTCTGCCATGTGGTGACCTTTCCCAGTGACAGTAGGGGCAGCAAGGCACACATCAAGCAGTTGCCATCAAGGGTAAAAAGATGGGGTTTTTATCATTGGTTTGAGATTATCCCTCTACATCATGTCATCTTGCTTAAGGCATTACTCTGTTCTTATGGACTTAATACACTAGATGCATGCTGGATAGAGGTCGACGTGTGGAGTAATAGTAGTAGATGCAGAAAGTATCGGTCTACTTGTTTCGGTCGTGATGCCTATAGAAGTAATCATTGCATAGATATCGTCACGACTCTGCACAGTTCTATCAATTGCTCGACAGTAATTTGTTCACCCACCGTCTACTTGCTTTCATGAGAGAAGCCACTAGTAAACACTACGGCCCCCGGGTCTATTCACATCCATTGTTTACATCTCCGCTTTTACTTTGCTTTGTTACTTTGTTGCTTTCAGTTCTCACTTGGCAAACAATCTATAAGGGATTGACAACCCCTTCATAGCGTTGGGTGCAAGCTTTTGTGTTTGTGCAGGATCTTGAGATACTCTTCCGCCGGATTGATAACTTGGTTCTCAAACTGAGGGAAATACTTACCATCGCTGTGCTACATCACCCTTTCCGCTTCGAGGGAACACCAACGCAAGGCTCCAAGGCCACGGGGGAAATCCTTTGCATACTTGCCTATGAAGTCCCTTAAGGCGTAGCCATAGCTGAAGGATTCCTGGTGCCATCGACACAACTACTTCCTGGCGCCGTTGCAAGGGATACACAGCAGAACAATCAGAAGTATTTCCGGCGTCCTTGTCGGGGATCTTTTTGAAGTAGAAGTGGGGCCCCTCCGGTAGTTCTTTCGCCCGGTATTTTTCATATATTCCAGAACAAATCCACGTAAATTTTCAGGGTATTTGGAGATGTGCATAATAGTGGACTAGGATTTGCTCCTTTTCCAGTCCAGAATCCCAGCTTCCTGAATTCTCCCTCTTCAAATAATCCTTGCAAAATAAGAGAGAAAAGGCATAAATATGGTACCACAAGTAATATAAGAGCCCAAAAAGCAATAAATATCAACATGAAAGTATGATGCAAAATGGACGTATCATGGCTCACTCTCGGCAGCGAGCGGCAGCAGATGCAGGTGCTGCATCTGGCCGTGGCGCCGCGTCTCCTCGGATCGGCGACGACATGGAGGGACTTGGTTGGCTGGTCAGCTGCTGGCGTAGTTGGCCGTTTGGTCAGATCTGATCTGGCCTAAGTGGGTAGCTCATTCTGCGGTGGTGGAGATCGGTGGTCGCCTATGCGTACGATGCGAGATTGAGATTCGTCGAACGGATCTGGGTGAAAACCTTGTTCTTGGCTTGTTGCTAAGTCCGGCGATGGCGGCACTCTTCTGTGTCATCACCTTCTTGGAGCATCACCGTGGAGAAGCTCAAGACCTCTATATGTTACCTCCGGGGGAAACCTTAGATCAGTAGATCGGATGGCGGCGGCGCACATGTGTCATTTTCCTCTAGGGGCGTCATTCTTGGAGGTGTACACGGGCTTGAGGGACCAGTGGACGGCTTCTTTGGTGGAGCGGTGCTTCATCTTTCTCATTGATGGCGGTTAATCTCGGCGGCGTGGCGCAGCGGAGACTCGGCGTCTGATGCGCGGAGATGGACTTACGTAGGAGGTGGACGCTCTCTGACGTCAGGTGACGTCGATGGCACAGAGGTCTGGAAAGTCGGTGTGTTAGTTTCTTCTTTGAAGACGGATTGGTGGAAGATGGCGGCGACGACACATGAGAGTGTGTCGGACCGGTTTGTATCCTAAACCCAGTACGTGGCTCGGTTGGGGCCTCTGGCTTTAGATCTTAGGCTTTGGTGCGATGTCTGTTTTGTATTAGGCTTGGACTATTGGCACCCCTTCATCAAGTGGTTAGGAGTAGAGACAGTTGTTGCTTAGATGGCGGCTTCGGACAATCTGATGTAGTACTTCTAAGGTCTTTGTGAATAATTAATAAAATGGTTGTATGCATCGTCTAAATGCACATGCCGGGGATAATCCTTCTTTTCTAAAAAAATGTTTTAATCGGATACACGGATTAAAAGTTAGAGCGATTTTAATATAAGATAGTGTGGCTTCTTTCTGTTAGGCGCCACACAATATAGTGTGGCTCGTTTCTCTTAGACACCACACAACACTAGTAGAAAAAGGACCTTTCGTTCGGAGCATTAGTCCCAGTTGGATTTTGGACCGAGACTAATGTGGCCTCTAGTCCCGGTTCCAACGGCTAGGCTTTAGTCCCGGTTCATTTGTGACCTCTAGTCCCGGTTGGTGTTACCAACCCGGATTAAACGGGTGGTGGGAGGCTCACGTCAGGTTGGGGCCCCTACGAGCCCCTTTAGTCCCGGTTGGTATCACCAACCGGGACTCCGGGACTAGAGATTGACCTTTAGTCCCAGTTGGTGATACAAACCGGGAATAAAGGGTGTCTAACCTTTAGTCCTGGTTGGAGATACCAACCCGGACTAAAGGGTTTTGAAAGTTTCTTTTTTGTTTTTCTATTTGTTGTGTGGTTTTTAGTTTCTGTTTTAAATTCCTTATATCTTTTAGGATATTTGATGTTTTTGAGTGGTTCTTTTTGCGTTAGATTCGAAATTTTGTCTAGTTTCTGTTTTTGCCTTAGTTTTCAAAGTTGAATGGTTTAAATATGAATTTGTTCAAATTTGCTTCAAACCCTAGATTGTGAATAACTTGAGTTTAAAAATAGGTTTTAATTTAATTCTTTTTGCTCCTAGTCACATGATAGATTGTTGTGACAGTAAGATTTATTTGGTTATTTTCAGAATAATTTAAATTAGTATTTTAATTAAAACAGTAGTATTTTTCTTATATAGTTGTTTAGTCATTTAATTGTTGTCACTACAAATGAACTCTAAAAAGGTTGAAACGTGGTATGGTATCATCATTTCGAGCACATAGCACGTGATAAAAAGTTGAGAGGATTACAACAAAAACTGGATGCACTTCGTGTACAAACTGGACCATCTCCTTCGAAGTATGAGGGTTTCAGACAAAAACTCATGTGTTACAAAGACATTTCATTTTTTTTAAACTTATTTCAACTCCAAATTTTTTGTTCATTCACTACGCACCATTGTAAGCCACATCTTAAAATTTCAACCCTTTCTAACTTCATTTGCTACTTTTCATGCATTTAATGAATTTTTTGAGCTAAATGACCCTGAAATTAAAAGACTATACAAATGGACACTGAGAAGGTTGAAACTTGGCATGGTATTATCATTTCGAGCACGTAGCACGTGCTAAGAAGTTGAGAGGGTTACAACAAAAACTAGATGCACTTCATATACAAACTGGACCATCTCCTTCGAAGTATGAGGGTTTCGGATGAAAACTCATTTGTTAGAAAGACATTTCATTTTTTAAAGTTATTTCAACTTCAGACTTTTTGTGCATTCAATATGCATCATTCTAAGCCACATCTTCAAATTTCAACCATTTGTAACTTCATTTGCTACATTGCATGCATTTAATGGTTTTTTAACCTAAATGACCTTGGAATTTAAAAGCAATACAAATGAACACTATAGGCCCTTACCAACCGGGACTAAGGGGAGGGGGGTCTTCAGTCCCAAGTTAATAGTCTCGGTTGGAGAACCGAGACTATAGGCCCTTACCAACCGGGACTATAGCCCCGTTTTCTACTAGTGCAACTAGAAGCGCGGCCCCGGTTGTCACGTTGGCCAGAGGTGTAGCGCACGTATGTCAGGCGCTACACTATGTACTGTGATGCCCGGCTGTCGGATACCACACAAAAAGGTTAGACGTGTGAATATTTTTCACGCATAGTTCAAATTGTAAATTAGTTGCGTCTATAGGTCAATTGTGTCCATTTTGCCTATTAGGGCCTCGTCCAGCCTGCTCGGTTCGAGAACTGGTATGCCTAGTACACACTTACAAATCTAAGATAGTCTTCATGTAAGAAACGTGGTAAAGCAATTTGGTATGTCAACCAATTGTGATGGAGGCTAGGCCTAAGAAGAGTGAATCATGCAAGCCGGCCATGAGAAAGGTACTGGTATTGCTCTCTTTGAGGAGAATTAGGAAATAAATAAGCTTGTCACTGGTCGAAGGTATATCGATGTTTTGATCCGGCTCAAACCCTATATGGCCCTCAGTGGCGGGTATTTTTGTTTATAGTGAATGTAAATCTCTGAAAGTTAAGCGTGCTTGGGCTGGATTAGTATGAGGGTGGGTGACCGACCAGGACGGAAGTTAGACGATTTGAAATGAGTGCTCCAGGCTGGAGCAGTGAGTAGGGGTGATTAGAGATTAAATTGTCAAATAATTCAAAGATTTGAAAATCGTAAAAAGATAAAAAAAATGAATTATTTTTAAAAAAATCGAAAAAAATTCTTTTAGTCCAGGTTGGTAACCAACCGGGACTAAAGGTCCTCGAGCCCCAGCAACCATGTGGAGGGCCTTTAGTCCTGGTTCATGGCAAACCGGGACTAAGGGGGGGGGGGTCTTTAGTCCCAAGTTAATACTCACGGTTGGAGAACCGAGACTATAGGCCCTTACCAACCGGGACTATAGCCCTGTTTTCAACTAGTGCAACTAGAAGCGTGGCCCCGATTGTCATGTTGTGTGACAGCCCGAGACCGACGTTCCAGAAGATTCCACCTTTGCCCCCTTAGTTTCGGCTACCGGTGTTATGTTCCATAATTGAGCGCTCCTAACACGATCGGGGTTGTTATGGGGACCCCCTTGATAATTCGATTTAGATTAAAGCTGGTCTGGCAAGGCCCAACATTGGTACTACATTTGCCTAATCACCTAATAAAATTGCATAGGGACTTTCCGGACCCCGAGGATAATTTAATCAACCCCCCGGGCCAGTGCTCCGCATGAGCGTTGGTCCACCCACCTAGCAGTAGGCGGTGCCACCTCGGGGCAACTCGAGGTTTGGTTCCCGTCCACTTTGCATAGACGGTGTGTCCTGAGAACGAGATACGCGGCTCCTATCGGGTTCGTCGACACACCGGGTGGCCTTGCTGGATTAGTTTTACCTTTGACGAGATATCTTGTGAATCGGGATTCTGGTGATGCTTTGGGTAATCTCAGAGTTGAGGTTTTCCACTAAGGAATCTGATGAGATCGCGAGTTTCGTGATTGAGGAATTCTATGCGGCTTGTGGTAATTTGTGATGGACTAGTTGGAGCACCCCTGCAGGGTTATATCTTTTCGGAAAGCCGTGCCCGCGGTCATGTGGCAACGTGGAAACTTTGTTTAACACTGGTTCTAGATAACTTGAAGTTAACTTCAATAAAACTTGCCAACTGTGTGCGTAGCCGTGACTGTCTCTTTCGTGAGTTCCTTCTCCGATCGAGGACACGGTGGGGTTATGACTGACGTAGGTAGGTGTTCAGGATCATTCATTTGATCATCAGTAGTCACGTCCGTATGCGTAGATCTTCCCCCTCTTATTTCTTGTACTCGTAAGTTAGCCACCAAATATATGCTTAGCCGCTGCTGCAACCTCACCACTTAACCTTACCTCACCCATTAAGCTTTGCTAGTCTTGATACCTTTGGAAATGAGATAGTTGAGTCCCCTGTGGCTCACCGATTGCTACAATACCAGTTGCAGGTTCAGGTAAAGGTTAAGTGACGCGAGCGCGTTGATTGTTCATTTGGAGTTGCTTCTTCTTCTTCTTCTTCATCGATCTAGGATGGGTTCCAAGTCGGCAGCCTAGGATAGCAAGGATGGACGTCGTTCTTATTTTTCTCGTTTGTTTTCGTCCGTAGTCGGACCCTGCTCTTACTGTTGATGATTATGTAATGTACTGATGTGACTCTGATGTAACTTGTGGCGAGTGTAAGCCAACTCTATATATATCTCTTCTTTTTAGTACATGTACTTGTGACGATATCCATTCTTGCTACACGACGAGATGCGCTTCTATCCTTGACGAGGCCCCCGTGCCAAATTGAGGATAGGGCCGCATCTTGGGCATGACAAGTTGGTATCAGAGCAGTACCGACCTAGGAGCCCCCTTGATTGATCGAACTTGGCCGAGTCGAGTCTAGTGAAAAACTACTTTGAGTCTAGTTATATATCGGAGAGTAGGATTCTTTTTTCTCCTCTTCTATGCTCTGGTGAGGAATCTTGACATAATAAATTACACTACCCCTCTTCTCACTCAAAAAAATTTTAGGATCACGCGGATATGTTTGGAATCTATATGATGCCGATGTGACGGAGTTCTGTCTTGGTGCCTCCTATCTGCTCAAGTCTCAGGGGAGTTGAGCTCCAGGGGATTCTTGAGCACATCGTTATCATTCAGATTTCTTAATATCTCAGAACGGAGTATGTTCGTAATTGCTTCAATACTAGTAGTGGCGAGATAACCCCGATGTCCCCAGTACTGGTGCAGATTGTTCGGGAGTACTGCCATACTTTGTATCGTTGTGATCACGAGGGTCTGTTGTAGATGAAGGTCCGAGATTCTGGTTGTGTGTTGACAGATGTGATACAGGTGACGGGTTAGTATAGGAGTTGTGTGTTATTACTCCTTGTATCCGTGTACCAAATTGCATGCCCAGATATTTCGGGAATTCATAGGTGGGAATTCAAGTAGTTGCTTATAGGACAATCTTCCAACAAATCCTCATCCTTTGTTTTGCTGAATATGGTAGTTCAAGTTGCTTCGATGTCAAGTGGTGATTTCAGATCTTTCCTAAGTGGTGTTCTCATATTTTTATGTGGGAATGCAAATTCTTTTGTTCGTCCAAATTTTCATATCAATTCTTGTCTACAGGAGTTGTCATATCAATTCTTTTCCAACCGGTGTGTTTCTGTTCAAGTGGATTCAATCCTCTCCAATTTTTGCAAGATCATTCTCTCATTTTATTCCGGGGTTCATCTCATTTGTCCCAAGTTGTCTTTGTTTTCCCCGCCCTCCCACCCTTTTCTTCAGTGATTCAATTTTCATCCAAGAGTTTTCTTTTCATTGTGCTTCCGTTGTCTGTTCTTTTCTCTCTTACCCGGTGATTCTTTGTGAAGATTCTCAGGAAATTTGTGTCATCTTTGTTCATTCTTGTCATCCTTACCGGTGAATTTAATTTAGTTGTCCGTGTTCATAATATCCTATTTATCCTTGTAATTCTTTCCTGTGTTGGAATTTTTTTATCAGTCTATCTTCTTGTTGTCATTTCTCTCTATTCTATCCGGAGCGTTGAAGTTATCTCAGAATTCTGGTTCTCAATTCTTTAATTATTTTGGGGTGGTAACCTCATCTAGTCTTCATTTGTACCGGTGCTATATCAATCTTTCCAGCAATCTTTTCGACGGTGGTTTCTTTTCAGTGGGCCCATAACCCACATGTTTTTCCCAGGATCTTATTTGGCTCTTTTAATATTTTCCGGAGATCTTTAATCCTTTTCAACTATGACATAAGTATGAATTTCATCAGTCATATCCCTTCTCCAAGATCTATTTGAATTAATTCTCATATTGGCTCAACCTTTCATTCTTCATTATTCCGGAGTGTCTCATTAATTCTTGGTGTGTTCCTCGTCATCATTCTCAGCTTGCAATTCGAAGGAGTGTTTCTCTCAGTCTTGTTCCATTCTTGTGAAGACTGTTATCTCAGCTTCTGTATCCTCTCATTTGTTGCCAATCATGAGTATCCCTTTCTTGCGATCCGGTGCATTTCTGAGTTGTTTTCATTCTCGATCCTCTGAAGGCCATCATTTCAGAAGATTCTTCGTTCTCAGCTTTCAGCTTTCATCCTCAATTCTTCTCAATTGTTGTCTCTTGTTCGTCTCTTATTTATCCGGTGCCTTGTTCTAGTTTTATTTCAGGTGGATCATGATCTCTTTATTCTCTTGTATCTCCATTCATTCATGGTTGCCTCGTTCATTTCAATTCTCACAGGTGTTTCTTGCAATATTTCTTCTAGTTTGTGCTCATATATCTGCTCTATCTCTTAAAGTAGAATAAGTGGTATGCTAAATCCGTTGTTTGTCATCAATTAAACTTGATGAAGGATGAGCATAACATAATTCTTATTCTTGTTCTTCCTTCTTCCAAGAGATTTCAATTCTTCTTCTGGAGTGGCTCTTGATATCAATTCCTTTTCTCTAGTGTTCTTATCTTTCTTTTCTGGAGTTCCAAGTTTTCTCAAGTATCTTTTGTGTTGCTTCATCTAAATCTTGGCAAGGTCATAATCTTATTCTTTTCTTCCTTGATATCTTTGCATCATAAATCCGTTTACGGTGGTCCTTCATGGTGGTTCATCAAGGTTTCAATTCATTCTCAAGTGTTCTTCAAGATTCTTGTTGGAGAACCTCAAGTATCCTTTCTCTTGAATTTATAGGTTCAATTGTTCTTCCTTTATCCTTTGAGGTGGTATTATAGCATTCTTGTTAGTGTAGGAGCCTCGAAGAGATTTCCTTTCAAGAAGGAGATAATTAAACCCACCAATTCTATGATCATGAGATATTTTCAACCCATGATTTCTTCATTGAGCTATCTTGGTTTGGACTTCACCTAAAGTTTTTCCTATGGATTGTGCTATTATGGTGCTTGTCATTAATTCCAGTTCTCATGCACCCTCTTGGTGTAAGAAGTTTTGATTTCTTGTTGCTCCCAATCTATCCTTGTTTCTTTTAGTGGTTGTTTGTCACCTCATATTTGTTGAGATGATTTTCATAAGCCCACTACTATCTTGCTCTTCGTTGTTGGTTTTCCAACTACTACGTCAATTCTATGACCGGAGGCTCTTCAATTCCATTGTGATGATAGTTGTCATTCTTTTCTTCATTCTCTTCTTCTGCTTGAGCTAGTTCATATTCTCTTGTTCCGGAGGCATTGTGTTGTTGCTCTTTTGGGTCTATTATGTTGTTCGATCAAGATCATGGTGTTCCCTTGTTCTATTTAGTTGTTTGTAATGAACATTGTCTATTTCTCCCACCTTTTCGATTTTTCTTGTCCCATTTTCCTACCGAAGTGCTGCCGAAATATTCCGTGAATTCTTGCTTCTTTCTCATATCATTCCTCATCTCTTTGCAATCTTCAAGGGTCGTTGGTTTCACTCGTTTGTCAAAGAAGCGACTAAGTTTTTACCTCTTGTTCTTTCTCATACTCTCCCCCTTTCATTCTTGGATCTCGGGGCGAGGTCCTCTTATAGTGTAGGAGAGTTGTGACAGCCCGAGACCGACGTTCCAGAAGATTCCCCTCTCTTTCCGTTTTCGTCGTGTGTCTATTTTGTTTTGTTGCATCATCATCGCATCATGCGCATCATCAGCATTGCATCGGCATTCCGTTGCCACCCGTTTTCAAAACTTGCATCCGTTGTTAGTTGCCGGTTCTCGCCGTTGTCCGTTCTGAGCCCGACTGCACTCGCACGCGCCCGCGGCATCGTCGAAACCCTGTTTTAAGAGTGCGCTTAAAGCTTTCTCTGATCGGGGTGAAACTTGGCATGCGGTCGTGATTAGTTCTAGCTAGGCCGCCTGTCGAATTTCGTCGCGATCGGAGTCCGTCTGGTACCCGAACGGTCGACCGTAGCGGCACCGTATTCGGTATACCGTCGGACGTCTGTCCGTGTTTTAAAATTTGTTGTCGCGCCGCACCGTTTCCCTCTCTTCCCAGGCTAGCCTACTCTACGCGGTCATTTAGCCGACCCCGCGTACGAGTTCGTTCGTTTACGATCGCGTGGGCGAAAACGGGGCCGGATTCGGATAAACCTAGCCCCCATTTGTTATAAATAGGCCTCCCCCTAATTTTTAGGAAACCCTAAACCCCCCATCGTTTTCCGTGCCCGCAGCTCCTCCCTCAGCCGCCGCTAGGGCCAGCGGAGCCCAGATCGGGCCCGGCGGAGCCCATCCGCCGCCGCCGCCTCGCCCGTGGCTCCCCTCGCGCCGCCGCCACCCACCACGAGCACCTGCCCGCGCCGCCCCAAGCTTCCCCGTACCCTGCCGCCTTGCGCCTCCAGCCGCCGGCCACGGACGCTGCCTCGCCGGTGCGCCGCCCGTTCTGCCTCAGCTCGCCCAGCCCTGCGCAGCTTCTCCTGCCGCCTCGGCTCTCCCGCGCAGGTCGGCGCCGCCTTGGAGAGCCGCTGGGAACCGGCCGGAGCAGGCCCCCGCTGCTCAGATCTGGCCCCCCTAGGAGCACCGTGCCACAGCCCCGCCGTGCCCGTCGCCAGCAACCGGCGCCGCCGGCAGCTCCTGGTCTGGGGACGAGGGGTCGAGGAGAGGGACGAGAGCCTCCCCGCCTGGGCCTCCTCCCGTGGGCCCCGCAACAGCCCAGGCCGCCTTGCATCCGCCGCCCGAGGCCCAGCTCCACCTCTCCAGATCTGGCCCAGGTGCACTGGGTGAGCCTGAGCTATTCCCGGCCCCATTGCAACATTGCTATTTTGCGCTCGTCGCCTGTTAGGCCCAGTTCGGAATTCGGCCCATTATTTGATTTATTTCAGGTTTGCGATCTATTTATTTTCACGGTTTAGAATATATTAAAAACGCCCGTAGTTTAATATCCGTAAGTCGGATCGCGAAGATTTAGATATGTATCTTGTGTATTTTTCCGCATAGATTCCAAATTTCTAACTTGCATAATCATTTGAGGCAGTTTGAAGTGCCTAATGCATCGTTTTGCGTGCTGTTTCAATGGGATCCGTTCCGTAGTTATTTCTCGTGCGTGTCCGGACTACCCGTATACCGTAGATTAAATGTCCATGTTTTAGGAATCATTTTTGCATGTATTTTAGAGCGGTCATTTGTATTTTTACGCGTAGGGTTTTGCCGCTAGTTTATTTTCCCGTGTATAGGTAATTATCTTGCATATATGTGTGGCATTATTTTTGTGTTGCAACCCCACATATGTTATAGTGTGTTGCAACCCAGTAGTTTAATGCATGTTTAGGTGTGTTTTTCTTGCTCTCAAGTTGCTAGAAATAGTGCTGTTTTAGAGGAGCTGAAATATTTCTAAGTCTGAAATCTGTTATATTTTGTAGCTGTGTTGTTTTGCTACTATCTTTAGATCTGTAGCTTTTTTCAGGTTGGTCCAATG
Source organism: Hordeum vulgare subsp. vulgare (assembly GCF_904849725.1). Taxonomy (NCBI): domain Eukaryota; kingdom Viridiplantae; phylum Streptophyta; class Magnoliopsida; order Poales; family Poaceae; genus Hordeum; species Hordeum vulgare. Next base: position 19,494,037 of record NC_058523.1, read on the forward strand.
GAGTAAGTTGTAGCCCTTGTGTTTCTCTAGCATGCTGTGAATTTTCATGCCATTTGGAGCCCTGTAGCTATAGGTTTTGCTGCTGTCGATATTGCTTCAGATCGAAAATTGCACTTTCATGAGGTGTAATTTTCACTAAGTCTGAAATAGTGAGTGGGATGCCATTCTGTGTCTTCTTTTCCTAGTGTTCCATGATGCCATGCTAGTTGTTGTTAGTTGTTTGTAGTAGTGCTTCTTTCCCTCTTTCGTGCCATGCCTTTCTTGAGCATATCGCAGTTGTGTAGCCGTAGTTGTGGGGCGTAGAAAATGCTATGTGGCTGATTTTGGCAGATTGTAGTGATTTCTTGTTTTGCCCGTAGTTTTTGAACCGTAGCTCCGATTTGATCGTGTCTTACATGAAACTTGCTTAGAATCTTGTGTAGTTTCATTTTCTCTTGCTGGTTGAGTGTTTTGAAGTGCTCGTGACCGTCGCTGCACACATATTGCATTCATGCCATCATATCTTGCGGTGCTTGTATCTTTTGAAGCGTAGCTCCGTTGGAGATGTTCTTTATGTGTAGATTGCTCGAAATGACGCGTAGAATCACGTGAACCTATTTGTTTTTCTGTTTAACAACTAATTAAATGCATTAGTTCAGATCTGGACAGAATTGTAAATTAACATATGAGGTCGTCTCGGAGATGCTATATGTCATTTCTGACCTCATTTAAAATGCCTAGATAGGTAGATTAATTACGCTTCACCTCTTGCCATGTTTAACCACATTTAATATCACCGTTGTACCTAATCGGGATATAACTAAATAATTAACGTGGAGTTTCGTCAATATGCAACTCGTTGCATATTGAACTTCACTTAATGTGTAGTGTTTGATTGTGTGATTTGCCATGCCGTGACTTGCATGTTTTCAGCTGCTCATGCATCATTTGTGTTGTGCATCGTGTGGTGAATTCCGTGTGTTGATTTGTGTTTCCGGTTTGCTTCGTCTCGATAGAGTTCCGCAACGTGCCGGATTGTGAGGATACGTTTGACTACGTCGGCTCGTCTGCTTCACGGATGCATTCTTTTTCCAAGCAGGATCTCAGGCAAGATGATCATTTCCCCAGATACCATTACTATCATTGGCATGCTAGTTTTATCGCTTATATCGATTATGTCTCGTTGCCTACCACCTGTTAAGTATCAGCCTCTCAACAATGCCATGTTAACCTTCAACCTGTTCAACCTAGCAAACCACTGATTGGCTATGTTACTGCTTGCTTAACCCTGTTGTTAGCGTTGCTAGTTGCAGGTGTTATGTTCCATAATTGAGCGCTCCTAACACGATCGGGGTTGTTATGGGGACCCCCTTGATAATTCGATTTAGATTAAAGCTGGTCTGGCAAGGCCCAACATTGGTACTACATTTGCCTAATCACCTAATAAAATTGCATAGGGACTTTCCGGACCCCGAGGATAATTTAATCAACCCCCGGGCCAGTGCTCTGCATGAGCGTTGGTCCGCCCACCTAGCAGTCGGCGGTGCCACCTCGGGGCAACTCGAGGTTTGGTTCCCGTCCACTTTGCATAGACGGTGTGTCCTGAGAACGAGATACGCGGCTCCTATCGGGTTCGTCGACACACCGGGTGGCCTTGCTGGATTAGTTTTACCTTTGACGAGATATCTTGTGCATCGGGATTCCGGTGATGCTTTGGGTAATCTCAGAGTTGAGGTTTTCCACTATGGAATCTGACGAGATCACGAGTTTCGTGATTGAGGATTTCCATGCGGCTTGTGGTAATTTGTGATGGACTAGTTGGAGCACCCCTGCAGGGTTAAATCTTTTCGGAAAGCCGTGCCCGCGGTTATGTGGCAACGTGGAAACTTTGTTTAACACTGGTTCTAGATAACTTGAAGTTAACTTAAATAAATGCCGTGACTGTCTCTTTCGTGAGTTCCTTCTCCGATCGAGGACACGGTGGGGTTATGACTGACGTAGGTAGGTGCTCAGGATCATTCATTTGATCATCAGTAGTCACGTCCGTATACGTAGATCTTCCCCCTCTTATTTCTTGTACTCGTAAGTTAGCCACCAAATATATGCTTAGCCGCTGCTGCAACCTCACCACTTAACCTTACCTCACCCATTAAGCTTTGCTAGTCTTGATACCTTTGGAAATGAGATTGCTGAGTCCCCTGTGGCTCACCGATTGCTACAACACCAGTTGCAGGTTCAGGTAAAGGTTACGTGACGCGAGCGCGTTGATTGTTCATTTGGAGTTGCTTCTTCTTCTTCATCGATCTAGGATGGGTTCCAGGCCGGCAGCCTGGGATAGCAAGGATGGACGTCGTTCTTATTTTTCTCGTTTGTTTTCGTCCGTAGTCGGACCCTGCTCTTACTCTTGATGATTATGTAATGTACTGATGTGACTCTGATGTAACTTGTGGCGAGTGTAAGCCAACTCTATATATATCTCTTCTTTTCAGTACATGTACTTGTGACGATATCCAATCTTGCGACACGACGAGATGCGCTTCTATCCCTGACGAGGCCCCCGTGCCAAATTGAGGATAGGGCCGCATCTTGGACCTGACATGTTGGCCAGAGGTGTAGCGTCCGTATGTCAGGCGCTACACTGTGTACTGTGACGCCCGGCTGTCGGGTGCCACACAAAAAGGTTAGACGTGTGAATATTTTTCATGCATAGTTCAATTTGTAAATTAGTTGCGTCTATAGGTCAATTGTGTCCATTTTGCCTATTAGGTCGTCGTCCAGCCTGCTCGGTTCAAGAACTGGTATGCCTAGTACATACTTACAAGTCTAAGATAGTCTTCATGTAAGAAACGTGGTAAAGCAATTTGGTATGTCAACCAATTGTGATGGAGGCTAGGCCTAAGAAGAGTGAATCATGCAAGCCGGCCATGAGAAAGGTACTGGTATTGCTCTCTTTGAGGAGAATGAGGAAATAAAGAAGCTTGTCACTGGTCAAAGGTATATCGATGTTTTGATCCGGCTCAATCCCTATATGGCCCTCAGTGGCGGGTATTTTTGTTTACAGTGAATGTAAATCTCATATATAGCATCATATGTGAAAATTGTTCAAATTAATCAAAGATGGGGAAAATGCGGGTCACTTCGCTTGTGATTGGAGATTTAAGTGAGACTATGGGGGTGTTTCTTTACATGGATTTTTTGCTCTATGGACTAAAAAAAAGTCTCTTTTACTCCCATGTGAAAGAAACAGAATGGACTTTTAGGGACTAAAAGGGGGTATTTCGGACTAAAGGAAGAAGTTCATATGGGAGGGACTTTTTTGACATCTTTTCCAACAGTGCCCCTACTTTTAACATGTCATTTAATAACTTCTAATACATTACTAGGGTTAACATGGTCTTTCTGCATGTTATTTAATGACCTCTAGTCTCTGTTTAGTCCCTCGAAACAAACGGATAGGGACTAGGGACTTTTTAGTTAAAACTAAAAAAAGTCTTAGGACTTTTTAAAGAAACAGAGCCTATGTAGCAAACATAAACACTTTTCTGCAACAAATACATCGGAGAGGAGCATGGCCAGTTTGGAAAACGTTTTTTTTAACCGATCGATTGATTTTTCTCTGTTGCAAACCTCCTCGCACACCATCTGCAGTTTAGAAGCGGATCCAATCACCACGCATGACCAGTCAGAATAGTGTCGAAACAGATCAAAATCGAAAAGCAGGTGGTGCAAGGGGGTGGAGTGTTCGAAACAAGGCAAACAACGTAGAAACCTCTCCTTTAATACTAGAGATGCACTGATTATCCAACACACCCTCTCAGGGCAACTAATAATCCACATGTGCCCACGGGAGGGGCTTTCAGCAAACAGTCTTCATGGAACAGGAGTGCTCCAACGCCGCCACACGTCACACGCTGGCGCATTTTATTTTATGGGGTTTGATCTTTATTATTTATTTATTTTCTTTACGTTTGGTAGGAGTGTGTGCTTCTGCGGGAAGCATAATTCTTTTGTGGTTCCTCAAAAGTGAAGCATATATATGGCACAATATTTCTTCTTTGCTTCTCAATTGTGAAGCATAGATGTGCTTCCAAATTCTCCTTTTGTGCTTCCTCAAAAGGGAACCATATGTTAGGCCAACTTCACCGCGCGACCCCAAACGGACGTCCGTTTTGCTTGGATTCTGTCCGTTTGGGTAGGACGATGGGGTCGTGTCCGGACCTGTCCTGGGATGCGCTGGCCGTGCGCCCAACGCGCGGTCGCATCCGTTTGCCATATCCACTCCGCCAGGGCCTAAAATGTCCATATTTCCGTATCAAAACAAGTTTACACATCAACCCAATCGAAATTGTCTCTAAATAAAATAGTTTTACAACCAAATCGCAATTGTCTTGAATGAACATAAAATGAACCAATACATCTATTGATTGCCAATATGATCCCACATCACTAGTAGAAATAAGGGCTTTGGTCCAGGCTCGAAAAACACATTAGTCCCGGTTCCTTTACGAACCGGGACTAATGTTAGTATTAGTCCCGGTTCGAGCGGCAAAGGCGTCGGTCGGGCATTAGTCCCGCTTCAAATGGGACCTTTAGTGACACGAACCGGGACAAAAGGGTTTGGAGGATTTAGTCCCGGTTCGTGTCTTGGACCTTTAGTCCCGGTTCGTGTTTCGAACCGGGACTAAAGGGTTTGGAGGATTTAGTCCCGGTTGGTGTCTTGAACCGGGACTAAAGGGTAGACCTTTAGTCCCGGTTCGTGATACGAACCGGGACTAAAGGTGTTCAGATTTTTTTTTCTGTTTTTAAATTCTTGTTTGTAGTTTCTGTTTTAAATTGCTTATATCTTTTAGAATATTTGATGTTTTTTATTGATTCTTTTTGCATTAGATTTAAAATTTTGTCTAGTTTCTGTTTGTGCCATTAGTTTTCAAATTTGAATGGTTTAAATTTGAATTTGTTTAAATTTGCTTCAAACCCAGTTTTTGAATAACTTGAGTTTACAAATAGTTTTTAATTTAATTATTTTTGCTCCCACTCATGTGTTAGATTGGTGTCACAGTAAGATTTATTTGGTTATTTTTAGAATAATTTCAATTAGGATTTTAATTAAAGAAATATTGTTTTGCTTATATAGTTGTTTTAGTCATTTAATTGTTGTTTTTTATTATTTTTAGTTAGTTCTTTCTGTAGATTTTAACATGTTGTAGTATGGTGCATATTTAATGGACAAAAAAAATCTACAGTTCAATTAATTTTAAAAAAATGCCTTTGTAGCAGATGAGTTTTCGTCTGAAACCTTGATACTTTGAGTTTTGTAGAAAATAAACAAAAATGATAAAATCTTCAAAAAATAAACAAAAATGATAAAATCTTCAAAAAATAAAATCCTTGGAGATGTTGTTAGGTTTTAGTGTCTATTCGGTATAGAAATTTTGAGATATGAATTTTGACCGTTTTTGCAAAAAAAGGAAAAAAATAAACGGCCATAACTTTTGCATACGACGTCCAAAAAAAATTAATATATAAAAAAAACTAGAAAAAATTGGTACTCGATTTCACCCGGGCTTGCCCGGTGAATTTTTCTCACATGTTCAAAATTCCAAATGGAAAAAAGTTATTTCAAAAAGAAGTTTTTCCCAAAAAAAAAGAAAAATAATTTTATTTAAAAATATTAGGTTGTTTTCATTGAAATTCACTATTATTGTTACTTATTAAGTTTATTTTAATAATTGTTTGTAATTCAAAAAATTAAATCATGTGACATGACATCAAGACCTAAGTTGTTTAGGATTGATAGCTTACTATTGTCAGGAAAACAACAAGTGCACACTTGGCAACTCGGGGCGATAGAACCAGAAAGTTAAGCGTGCTCGGGCTGAAGCAGTGAAAGGATGGGTGATCGGCCGGGAAGTTAGATTGTTTGAAATGAGTGATCCACGCTAGAGCAGTGAGGATGGGTGATTAGAGATTAAATTGTCAAATAATTCAAAGATTAGAAAACTAGAATAAAACATAAAAAATATTCAAAAATAAAATTTGAAAAAAATTAAAAAATCTACCTTTTCGGGTCAAACAAACAAAAAAACAGATGGATACTTTAGTCCCGGTTCGTAAGTAGAACCGGGACTAAAGGTACTCCCTCCGAGGCGGCCACGTGGAGCACCTTTGGTCCCGGCTTGGAACAGGGCAGGGACTAAAGGTTAGGCCTTTAGTCCCGGTTGGTGAACCGGGACTAAAGCCCCTTATGGGCCGGGACTAAAGGCCCTGTCCCCACTAGTGCATGTGCCCAACCAAGTCATTTTGAAGATCAAATGAGTGTGCCAATCACGCAACTCACGATGGAACTGGACAAAGTGTTGAAACGTGGCAGGTTCTTCGTGCAGGGGATCAACATTTCCACCTTGATAATGAAATGCTTGGTCGAAGATACTGTCTTCACGCTCGTCCTTGACGATCATGTTGTGCATGATCACACAAGCAATCATCATCTCCCAAAGCTTCCTTTCATCCCATGACATTACAGGGTTTCGAACAATACCCCATCGGGATTGAAGCACACCAAAAGCATGTTCCACATCCTTTCTAGCACTCTCTTGCATTTGGGAAAATCTCTTTCTCTTCTCACCTTGGGGGTTCGAGATTGTCTTCACAAAAGTTGACCAGTGAGGATATATACCATCAGCTAGATAGTATCCCTTGTTGTACTCGTGGCCATTGATCTCAAAGTTGACATGTAGGGAGTGGCCTTCTGCAAGCCTTGCGAAGACTGGAGAACGCTGCATCACGTTGATATCATTGTGAGAACCTGCCATGCCGGAGAAATAATGCCATATCCAAAGATCATGCGAAGCCACCGCTTCTAATATGACAGTGGACGCTTTGACATGCCCCTTGTACTGGCCCTGCCAAGCAAATGGATAGTTCTTCCACTCCCAGTGCATACAATCTATGCTGCTAAGCATGCCTGGAAAGCCTCTAGCTGTGTTGGTTGCCAACAATCTCTCTGTATCAGCGGCAGTTGGCTGCCTCAAGTACTCAGGGCCAAACACCTCGATCACAGCCTCATAGAACTTGTACATTGACATCAGACATGTTGTCTCACTCATATGCACATACTCATCCACCAGATCGCCTGGAATTCCATATGCAAGCATGTGGATGGCCGTGGTGCATTTCTGGTAAGAGGGGAATCCTAGCTTGCCAAGGGCATCCGTCTTGCACTCGAAGTATGGGTCATGAGCAACCAGTCCCTCTCGGATACGATTGAACACATGCCTTGCCATGCGAAAACGGCGACGGAATTTATTGTTGGGGAACGTCGCACGGGAAACAAAAAATTTCCTATGCGCACGAAGACCTATCATGGTGATGTCCATCTACGAGAGGGGATGAGTGATCTATGTACCCTTGTAGACCGTACAGCAGAAGCGTTAGAGAACGCGGTTGATGTAGTGGAACGTCCTCACGTCCCTCGATCCGCCCCGCGAACAATCCCGCCATCAGTCCCACGATCTAGTACCGAACGGACGGCACCTCCGCGTTCAGCACACGTACAGCTCGACGATGATCTCGACCTTCTTGATCCAGCAAGAGAGACGGAGAGGTAGAAGAGTTCTCCGGCAGCATGACGGCGCTCCGGAGGTTGGTGATGACCTTGTCTCAGCAGGGCTCCGCCCAAGCTCCGCAGAAACGCGATCTAGAGGAAAAACCGTGGAGGTATGTGGTCAGGCTGCCGTGGAAAAGTCGTCTCAAATCAGCCCTAAAACCTCCGTATATATAGGTGGGAGGGAGGGGGCCTTGCCTTGGGGCTCAAGGAGCCCCAAGGGGGTCGGCCGAGTCCAAGGGGGAGGACTCTCCCCCCCCAAACCGAGTTGGACTAGGTTTGGTGGGAGGGAGTCCCCCTTCCTTCCCACCTCCTCCTTTTTTTTTCTTTCTCTCTTGATTTTCTTCTCCTTGGCGCATAGGGCACTTGTGGGCTGTCCCACCAGCCCACTAAGGGCTAGTGTGTCTCCCCAAAGGCCTATGGGCTTCCCCGGGGTGGGTTCCCCCCCCCCCCCCGGTGAACTCCCGGAACCCATTCGTCATTCCCGGTAACTACGAAAACTTTCCGGTAATCAAATGAGGTCATCCTATATATCAATCTTCGTTTCCGGACCATTCCGGAAACCCTCGTGACGTCCGTGATCTCATCCGGGACTCCGAACAACATTCGGTAACCAACCATATAACTCAAATACGCATAAAACAACGTCGAATCTTAAGTGTGCAGACCCTGCGGGTTCAAGAACTATGTAGACATGACCCGAGAGACTCCTCGGTCAATATCCAATAGCGGGACCTGGATGCCCATATTGGATCCTACATATTCTACGAAGATCTTATCGTTTGAACCTCAGTGCCAAGGCTTCGTATAATCCCGTATGTCATTCCCTTTGTCCTTCGGTATGTTACTTGCCCGAGATTCGATCGTCAGTATCCGCATACCTATTTCAATCTCGTTTACTGGCAAGTCTCTTTACTCGTTCTGTAATACAAGATCCCGCAACTTACACTAAGTTACATTGCTTGCAAGGCTTATGTGTGATGTTGTATTACCGAGTGGGCCCCGAAATACCTCTCCGTCACACGGAGTGACAAATCCCAGTCTTGATCCATACTAACTCAACTAACACCTTCGGAGATACCTGTAGAGCATCTTTATAGTCACCCAGTTACGTTGCGACGTTTGATACACACAAAGCATTCCTCTGGTGTCAGTGAGTTATATGATCTCATGGTCATAGGAATAAATACTTGACACGCAGAAAACAGTAGCAACAAAATGACACGATCAACATGTTACGTCTATTAGTTTGGGTCTAGTCCATCACGTGATTCTCCCAATGACGTGATCCAGTTATCAAGCAACAACACCTTGTTCATAATCAGAAGACACTGACTATCATCGATCAACTGGCTAGCCAACTAGAGGCATGCTAGGGACGGTGTTTTGCCTATGTATCCACACATGTAAATGAGTCTTCATTCAATACAATTATAGCATGGATAATAAACTATTATCTTGATACAGGAATTATAATAATAACTATATTTATTATTGCCTCTAGGGCATAATTCCAACAGTCTCCCACTTGCACTAGAGTCAATAATCTAGCCCTCACATCACCATGTGAATTACATCGTAATAAATCTAACACCCATACAGTTCTGGTGTCGATCATGTTTTGGCCGTGGAAGAGGTTTAGTCAGCGGGTCTGCTACATTCAGATCTGTGTGCACTTTGCATATATTTACGTCCTCTTCCTCGACGTAGTCGCGGATGAGGTTGAAGCGTCGTTTGATGTGTCTGGTCTTCTTGTGAAACTGTGGTTCCTTTGCTAAGGCAATGGCACCAGTGTTGTCACAGAACAAGGTTATTGGATTCAGTGCGCTTGGCACCACTCCAAGATCCGTCATGAACTGCTTCATCCAGACACCCTCCTTAGCCGCCTCCGAGGCAGCCATGTACTCCGCTTCACATGTAGAATCTGCTACGACGCTTTGCTTGGAACTGCACCAGCTTACTGCACCCCCATTAAGAATAAATACGTATCCGGTTTGCGACTTAGAGTCGTCCGGATCTGTGTCAAAGCTTGCATCGACGTAACCTTTTACGGCGAGTTCTTCGTCACCTCCATGCACGAGAAACGTCTCCTTAGTCCTTTTCAGGTACTTTAGGATATTCTTGACCGCTGTCCAGTGATCCACTCCTAGATTACTCTGGAACCTACCTGCCATACTTATGGCCAGGCTAACATCCGGTCTAGTGCACAGCATCGCATACATGATAGAACCTATGGCTGAAGCATAGGGGACGGAGCGCATATGCTCTCTATCTTCATCAGTTGCTGGGCACTGAGTCTTACTCAATCTTGTACCTTATAAAACTGGCAAGAACCCTTTCTTGGACTGTTCCATTTTGAACCTTTTCAAAACTTTATCAAGGTATGTGCTTTGTGAAAGTCCTATCAGGCGTTTTGATCTATCCCTATAGATCTTAATGCCTAGAATGTAAGCAGCTTCTCCTAGGTCCTTCATAGAGAAACTTTTATTCAAGTAACCTTTTATGCTCTCCAAAAGCTCTACGTTGTTTCCAATCAGTAATATGTCATCCACATATAATATTAGAAACGCCACAGAGCTCCCACTCACTTTCTTGTAAATACAAGATTCTCCAACCACTTGTATAAACCCAAATGCTTTGATCACCTCATCAAAACGTTTGTTCCAACTCCGAGATGCTTGCACCAGTCCATAAATGGATCGCTGGAGCTTGCACACCTTGTTAGCATTCTTAGGATCGACAAAACCTTCGGGTTGCATCATATACAACTCTTCCTTAAGGAAACCGTTAAGGAACGCCGTTTTGACATCCATCTGCCAGATTTCATAATCGAAAAATGCAGCTATTGCTAACATGATTCTGACGGACTTAAGCATCGCTACGGGTGAGAAAGTCTCATCGTAGTCAACTCCTGGAACTTGTGAAAAACCCTTTGCCACAAGTCGAGCTTTATAAACGGTCACATTACCGTTAGCGTCCGTCTTCTTCTTAAAGATCCATTTGTTCTGAATAGCCTTGTGGCCCTCAGGTAGTATCTCCAAAGTCCACACTTTGTTCACATACATGGATCCTATCTCGGACTTCATGGCTTCTAGCCATTTGTTGGAATCTGGGCCCACCATTGCTTCTTCATAATTTGCAGGTTCATTGTTGTCTAACAACATGATTGATAAGACGGTATTACCGTACCACTCTGGAGCAGCGCGTGATCTCGTCGACCTGCGTGGTTCAACAGAAACATGAACTGGAGTTTCATGATCATCATCATTAACTTCCTCCTCAACCGGCATCGCAACGACAGAGGTTTCCCCTTGCCCTGCGCCACCATCCAGAGGGATGAGAGGTTCGACAACCTCGTCAAGTTCTATCTTCCTCCCACTCAATTCTCTCGAGAGAAACTCCTTCTCGAGAAAAGCTCCGTTTTTAGCAACAAACACTTTGCCCTCGGATTTGAGATAGAAGGTGTATCCAACTGTCTCTTTTGGGTAAACCTATGAAGACGCACTTTTCCGCTTTGGGTTCCAGCTTTTCAGGCTGAAGCTTTTTGACATAAGCATCACATCCCCAAACTTTAAGAAACGACAACTTTGGCCTTTTGCCATACCACAGTTCGTATGGTGTCGTCTCAACGGATTTTGATGGTGCCCTATTTAAAGTGAATGCAGCTGTTTCTAATGCATAACCCCAAAATGATAACGGCAAATCAGTAAGAGACATCATAGATCGCACCATCTCTAACAAAGTACGATTACGACGTTCGGACACACCATTACGCTGTGGTGTTCCACGCGGTGTCAACTATGAAACAATTCCACATTTTCTTAAGTGATCACCAAACTCGAAACTCAGATATTCACCCCCACGATCAGACCGTAGGAACTTGATCTTCTTGTTACGATGATTTTCCACTTCACTCTGAAATTGCTTGAACTTTTCAAATGTTTCAGACTTGTGCTTCATCAAGTAGACATAACCATACCTACTCAAATCGTCAGTGAAGGTGAGAAAATAACGATATCCGCCGCGTGCCTCCACGCTCATTGGACCACACACATCGGTATGTATGATTTCCAATAAGTTACTTGCACGCTCCATTGTTCCGGAGAACGGAGTTTTAGTCATCTTGCCCATGAGGCATGGTTCGCACGTGTCAAGTGAATCAAAGTCAAGTGACTCCAAAAGTCCATCTGCATGGAGTTTCTTCATGCGCTTTACACAAATATGACCCAAGCGGCAGTGCCACAAAAATATGGCGCTATCATTGTTTACTCTAACTCTTTTGGTCTCAATGTTATGTATATGCGTATCGCTATCAAGATTCAATATGAACAATCCTCTCACATTCGGTGCATGACCATAAAAGATGTTACTCATAGAAATAGAACAACCATTATTCTCTGACTTAAAAGAGTAACCGTCTCGCAATAAACAAGATCCAGATATAATGTTCATGCTCAACGCAGGCACTAAATAACAATGATTTAAGTTCATCACTAATCCCGACGGTAGCTGAAGTGACACTGTGCTGACGGCGATTGCATCAACCTTGGAACCATTTCCTACGCGCATCGTCACTTCATCTTTCGCCAGCCTTCGTCTATTCCGCAGTTCCTGTTTCGAGTTGCAAATATGAGCAACAGAACCGGTATCGAATACACAGGCACTACTACGAGAGCCGGTTAAGTACACATCAATAACATGTATATCAAATATACCTGATTTTTCTTTGCCCGCCTTCTTATCTGCCAGATACTTGGGGCAATTGCGCTTCCAGTGACCCATACCCTTGCAATAGTAGCACTCCGTTTCAGGCTTAGGTCCAGCCTTGGGTTTCCTCGGCGGATTGGCAACAGGCTTGCCGCTCTTCTTCGAATTGCCCTTCTTGCCTTTGTCGTTTCTCTTGAAACTAGTGGTCTTATTCACCATCAACACTTGATGCTCTTTACGGAGTTCAGACTCTGCGACTTTCAACATCGCAAACAACTCGCCGGGAGACTTGTTCATCCCTTGCATGTTGTAGTTCAACACAAAGCCTTTGTAGCTTGGCGGCAGTGATTGAAGGATTCTGTTAGTGATAGCCTCTTGCGGGAGTTCAATCCCCAGCTCAGCTAGACGGTTTGAGTACCCAGACATTTTGAGCACATGTTCACTGACAGACGAGTTTTCCTCCATCTTGCAAGCATAGAATTTATCGGAGGTCTCATACCTCTCGATCCGGGCGTTCTTCTGAAAGATAAACTCCAACTCCTGGAACATCTCCAATTCTCCATGAAGCTCAAAGCGACGTTGAAGTCCCAGTTCTAAGCCATACAAGACTGCACATTGAACTATTGAGTAGTCCTCCTTACGTGCTAACCAAGCGTTCTTAACATCCTGATCAGCCGTAGCGGGTGGTTCATCTCCTAGCGCAGCATTAAGGACATAATCCTTCTTCCCAGCTTGTAAGATTAGCTTAAGATTACGAGCCCAGTCTACAAAGTTGCTTCCATCATCTTTCAACTTAGCTTTCTCTAGGAACGTATTAAAATTCAGGATGATTGTCGCGTGAGCCATGATCTACAACACAAATATATTCAAAGTGGACTTAGACTATGTTCAAGATAATTAGAGTTCAACTTAATCAAATTATATGCTAAACTCCCACTCAAAAAGTACATCTCTCTCGTCATTTGAGTGGTTCATGATCCACTTACACTATCCCAAGTCCGATCATCACGTGAGTTGAGTATAGTTTCAGTGGTAAGCATCCCTATGCTAATCATATCAGCTATATGATTCATGATTGACCTTTCGGTCTCATGTGTTCCGAGGCCATGTCTGCACATGCTAGGCTCGTCAAGCTTAACCCGAGTGTTCCGCGTGCGCAACTGTTTTGCACCCGTTGTATGTGAACGTTGAGTCTATCACACCCGATCATCACGTGGTGTCTCGAAACGACGAACTGTAGCAACGGTGCACAGTCGGGGAGAACACAATTTCGTCTTGAAATTTTAGTGAGAGATCACCTGATAATGCTACCGTCGTTCTAAGCAAAATAAGGTGCATAAAAGGATTAACATCACATGCAATTCATAAGTGACATGATATGGCCATCATCACGTGCTTCTTGATCTCCATCACCAAAGCACCGGCACGATCTTCTTGTCACCGGCGCCACACCATGATCAAGCATCAACGTGTTGCCATCGGGGTTGTCGTGCTACTCATGCTATTACTACCAAAGCTACATCCTAGCAAAATAGTAAACGCATCTGCAAGCACAAACGTTAGTATAAAGACAACCCTATGGCTCCTGCCGGTTGCCGTACCATCGACGTGCAAGTCGATATTTCTATTACAACATGATCATCTCATACATCCAATATATCACATCACATCGTTGGCCATATCACATCACAAGCATACCCTCCAAAAACAAGTTAGACGTCCTCTAATTTTGTTGTTGCATGTTTTACGTGGTGACCAAGGGCATCTAGTAGGATCGCATCTTACTTACGCAAACACCACAACGGAGATATATGAGTTGCTATTTAACCTCATCCAAGGACCTCCTCGGTCAAATCCGATTCAACTAAAGTTGGAGAAACCGTCACTTGCCAGTCATCTTTGAGCAAAGGGGGTTACTCATAACGATGAAACCAGTCTCTCGTAAGCGTACGAGTAATGTCGGTCCAAGCCGCTTCAATCCAACAACACCGCGGAATCAAGAAAAGACTAAGGAGGGCAGCAAAACGCACATCACCGCCCACAAAAACTTTTGTGTTCTACTCGAGAAGACATCTACGCATGAACCTAGCTCATGATGCCACTGTTGGGGAACGTCGCACGGGAAACAAAAATTTTCCTACGCGCACGAAGACCTATCATGGTGATGTCCATCTACGAGAGGGGATGAGTGATCTACGTACCCTTGTAGACCGTACAGCAGAAGCGTTAGAGAACGCGGTTGATGTAGTGGAACGTCCTCACGTCCCTCGATCCGCCCCGCGAACAATCCCGCGATCAGTCCCACGATCTAGTACCGAACGGACGGCACCTCCGCGTTCAGCACACGTACAGCTCGACGATGATCTCGGCCTTCTTGATCCAGCAAGAGAGACGGAGAGTTAGAAGAGTTCTCCGGCAGCGTGACGGCGCTCCGGAGGTTGGTGATGACCTTGTCTCAGCAGGGCTCAGCCCAAGCTCCGCAGAAACGCGATCTAGAGGAAAAACCGTGGAGGTATGTGGTCGGGCTGCCGTGGAAAAGTCGTCTCAAATCAGCCCTAAAACCTCCGTATATATAGGTGGGAGGGAGGGGGCCTTGCCTTGGGGCTCAAGGAGCCCCAAGGGGGTCGGCCGAGTCCAAGGGGGAGGACTCTCCCCCCCCCCAAACCGAGTTGGACTAGGTTTGGTGGGAGGGAGTCCCCCTTCCTTCCCACCTCCTCGTTTTTTTTTCTTTCTCTCTTGATTTTCTTCTCCTTGGCGCATAGGGCACTTGTGGGCTGTCCCACCAGCCCACTAAGGGCTGGTGTGTCTCCCCAAAGGCCTATGGGCTTCCCCGGGGTGGGTTGCCCCCCCCCCCCCGGTGAACTCCCGGAACCCATTCGTCATTCCCAGTATATTCCCGGTAACTCCGAAAACCTTCCGGTAATCAAATGAGGTCATCCTATATATCAATCTTTGTTTCCGGACCATTCCGGAAACCCTCGTGACGTCCGTGATCTCATCCGGGACTCCGAACAACATTCGGTAACCAACCATATAACTCAAATACGCATAAAACAACGTCGAACCTTAAGCGTGCAGACCCTGCGGGTTCGAGAACTATGTAGACATGACCCGAGAGACTCCTCGGTCAATATCCAATAGCGGGACCTGGATGCCCATATTGGATCCTACATATTCTACGAAGATCTTATCGTTTGAACCTCAGTGCCGAGGATTTGTATAATCCCGTATGTCATTCCCTTTGTCCTTCGGTATGTTACTTGCCCGAGATTCGATCGTCAGTATCCGCATACCTATTTCAATCTCGTTTACCGGCATGTCTCTTTACTCGTTCCGTAATACAAGATCCCGCAACTTACACTAAGTTACATTGCTTGCAAGGCTTATGTGTGATGTTGTATTACCGAGTGGGCCCCGAAATACCTCTCCGTCACACGGAGTGACAAATCCCAGTCTTGATCCATACTAACTCAACTAACACCTTCGGAGATACCTGTAGAGCATCTTTATAGTCACCCAGTTACGTTGCGACGTTTGATACACACAAAGCATTCCTCCGGTGTCAGTGAGTTATATGATCTCATGGTCATAGGAATAAATACTTGACACGCAGAAAACAGTAGCAACAAAATGACACGATCAACATGCTACGTCTATTAGTTTGGGTCTAGTCCATCACGTGATTCTCCCAATGACGTGATCCAGTTATCAAGCAACAACACCTTGTTCATAATCAGAAGACACTGACTATCATCGATCAACTGGCTAGCCAACTAGAGGCATGCTAGGGACGGTGTTTTGCCTATGTATCCACACATGTAAATGAGTCTTCATTCAATACAATTATAGCATGGATAATAAACTATTATCTTGATACAGGAATTATAATAATAACTATATTTATTATTGCCTCTAGGGCATAATTCCAACAGTCTCCCACTTGCACTAGAGTCAATAATCTAGCCCTCACATCACCATGTGAATTACATCGTAATAAATCTAACACCCATACAGTTCTGGTGTCGATCATGTTTTGGCCGTGGAAGAGGTTTAGTCAGCGGGTCTGCTACATTCAGATCTGTGTGCACTTTGCATATATTTACGTCCTCTTCCTCGACGTAGTCGCGGATGAGGTTGAAGCGTCGTTTGATGTGTCTGGTCTTCTTGTGAAACTGTGGTTCCTTTGCTAAGGCAATGGCACCAGTGTTGTCACAGAACAAGGTTATTGGATTCAGTGCGCTTGGCACCACTCCAAGATCCGTCATGAACTGCTTCATCCAGACACCCTCCTTAGCCGCCTCCGAGGCAGCCATGTACTCCGCTTCACATGTAGAATCTGCTACGACGCTTTGCTTGGAACTGCACCAGCTTACTGCACCCCCATTAAGAATAAATACGTATCCGGTTTGCGACTTAGAGTCGTCCGGATCTGTGTCAAAGCTTGCATCGACGTAACCTTTTACGGCGAGCTCTTCGTCACCTCCATGCACGAGAAACATCTCCTTAGTCCTTTTCAGGTACTTCAGGATATTCTTGACCGTTGTCCAGTGATCCACTCCTAGATTACTCTGGAACCTACCTGCCATACTTATGGCCAGGCTAACATCCGGTCTAGTGCACAGCATCGCATACATGATAGAACCTATGGCTGAAGCATAGGGGACGGAGCGCATATGCTCTCTATCTTCATCAGTTGCTGGGCACTGAGTCTTACTCAATCTTGTACCTTATAAAACTGGCAAGAACCCTTTCTTGGACTGTTCCATTTTGAACCTTTTCAAAACTTTATCAAGGTATGTGCTTTGTGAAAGTCCTATCAGGCGTTTTGATCTATCCCTATAGATCTTAATGCCTAGAATGTAAGCAGCTTCTCCTAGGTCCTTCATAGAGAAACTTTTATTCAAGTAACATTTTATGCTCTCCAAAAGCTCTACGTTGTTTCCAATCAGTAATATGTCATCCACATATAATATTAGAAACGCCACAGAGCTCCCACTCACTTTCTTGTAAATACAAGATTCTCCAACCACTTGTATAAACCCAAATGCTTTGATCACCTCATCAAAACGTTTGTTCCAACTCCGAGATGCTTGCACCAGTCCATAAATGGATCGCTGGAGCTTGCACACCTTGTTAGCATTCTTAGGATCGACAAAACCTTCGGGTTGCATCATATACAACTCTTCCTTAAGGAAACCGTTAAGGAACGCCGTTTTGACATCCATCTGCCAGATTTCATAATCGAAAAATGCAGCTATTGCTAACATGATTCTGACGGACTTAAGCATCGCTACGGGTGAGAAAGTCTCATCGTAGTCAACTCCTGGAACTTGTGAAAAACCCTTTGCCACAAGTCGAGCTTTATAAACGGTCACATTACCGTCAGCGTCCGTCTTCTTCTTAAAGATCCATTTGTTCTGAATAGCCTTGCGGCCCTCAGGTAGTATCTCCAAAGTCCACACTTTGTTCACATACATGGATCCTATCTCGGACTTCATGGCTTCTAGCCATTTGTTGGAATCTGGGCCCACCATTGCTTCTTCATAATTTGCAGGTTCATTGTTGTCTAACAACATGATTGATAAGACGGTATTACCGTACCACTCTGGAGCAGCGCGTGATCTCGTCGACCTGCGTGGTTCAACAGAAACATGAACTAGAGTTTCATGATCATCATCATTAACTTCCTCCTCAACCGGCGTCGCAACGACAGAGGTTTCCCCTTGCCCTGCGCCACCATCCAGAGGGATGAGAGGTTCGACAACCTCGTCAAGTTCTATCTTCCTCCCACTCAATTCTCTCGAGAGAAACTCCTTCTCGAGAAAAGCTCCGTTTTTAGCAACAAACACTTTGCCCTCGGATTTGAGATAGAAGGTGTATCCAACTGTCTCTTTTGGGTAAACCTATGAAGACGCACTTTTCCGCTTTGGGTTCCAGCTTTTCAGGCTGAAGCTTTTTGACATAAGCATCACATCCCCAAACTTTAAGAAACGACAACTTTGGCCTTTTGCCATACCACAGTTCGTATGGTGTCGTCTCAACGGATTTTGATGGTGCCCTATTTAAAGTGAATGCAGCTGTTTCTAATGCATAACCCCAAAATGATAACGGCAAATCAGTAAGAGAAATCATAGATCGCACCATCTCTAACAAAGTACGATTACGACGTTCGGACACACCATTACGCTATGGTGTTCCACGCGGTGTCAACTGTGAAACAATTCCACATTTTCTTAAGTGATCACCAAACTCGAAACTCAGATATTCACCCCACGATCAGACCGTAGGAACTTGATCTTCTTGTTATGATGATTTTCCACTTCACTCTGAAATTGCTTGAACTTTTCAAATGTTTCAGACTTGTGCTTCATCAAGTAGACATAACCATACCTACTCAAATCGTCAGTGAAGGTGAGAAAATAACGATATCCGCCGCGTGCCTCCACGCTCATTGGACCACACACATCGGTATGTATGATTTCCAATAAGTTACTTGCAAGCTCCATTGTTCCGGAGAACGGAGTTTTAGTCATCTTGCCCATGAGGCATGGTTCGCACGTGTCAAGTGAATCAAAGTCAAGTGACTCCAAAAGTCCATCATCATGGAGTTTCTTCATGCGCTTTACACAAATATGACCCAAGCGGCAGTGCCACAAAAATATGGCGCTATCATTGTTTACTCTAACTCTTTTGGTCTCAATGTTATGTATATGCGTATCGCTATCAAGATTCAATATGAACAATCCTCTCACATTCGGTGCATGACCATAAAAGATGTTACTCATAGAAATAGAACAACCATTATTCTCTGACTTAAAAGAGTAACCGTCTCGCAATAAACAAGATCCAGATATAACGTTCATGCTCAACGCAGGCACTAAATAACAATGATTTAAGTTCATCACTAATCCCGACGGTAGCTGAAGTGACACTGTGCCGACGGCGGTTGCATCAACCTTGGAACCATTTCCTACGCGCATCGTCACTTCATCTTTCGCCAGCCTTCGTCTATTCCGCAGTTCCTGTTTCGAGTTGCAAATATGAGCAACAGAACCGGTATCGAATACCCAGGCACTACTACGAGAGCCGGTTAAGTACACATCAATAACATGTATATCAAATATAACTGATTTTTCTTTGCCCGCCTTCTTATCTGCCAGATACTTGGGGCAATTGCGCTTCCAGTGACCCATACCCTTGCAATAGTAGCACTCCGTTTCAGGCTTAGATCCAGCCTTGGGTTTCTTCGGCGGATTGGCAACAGGCTTGCCGCTCTTCTTCGAATTGCCCTTCTTGCCTTTGCCGTTTCTCTTGAAACTAGTGGTCTTATTCACCATCAACACTTGATGCTCTTTACGGAGTTCAGACTCTGCGACTTTCAACATCGCAAACAACTCGCCGGGAGACTTGTTCATCCCTTGCATGTTGTAGTTCAACACAAAGCCTTTGTAGCTTGGCGGCAGTGATTGAAGGATTCTGTCAGTGATAGCCTCTTGCGGGAGTTCAATCCCCAGCTCAGCTAGACGGTTTGAGTACCCAGACATTTTGAGCACATGTTCACTGACAGACGAGTTTTCCTCCATCTTGCAAGCATAGAATTTATCGGAGGTCTCATACCTCTCGATCCGGGCGTTCTTCTGAAAGATAAACTCCAACTCCTGGAACATCTCCAATTCTCCATGACGCTCAAAGCGACGTTGAAGTCCCAGTTCTAAGCCATACAAGACTGCACATTGAACTATTGAGTAGTCCTCCTTACGTGCTAACCAAGCGTTCTTAACATCCTGATCAGCCGTAGCGGGTGGTTCATCTCCTAGCGCAGCATTAAGGACATAATCCTTCTTCCCAGCTTGTAAGATTAGCTTAAGATTACGAGCCCAGTCTACAAAGTTGCTTCCATCATCTTTCAACTTAGCTTTCTCTAGGAACGTATTAAAATTCAGGATGATTGTCGCGTGAGCCATGATCTACAACACAAATATATTCAAAGTGGACTTAGACTATGTTCAAGATAATTAGAGTTCAACTTAATCAAATTATATGCTAAACTCCCACTCAAAAAGTACATCTCTCTCGTCATTTGAGTGGTTCATGATCCACTTACACTATCCCAAGTCCGATCATCATGTGAGTTGAGTATAGTTTCAGTGGTAAGCATCCCTATGCTAATCATATCAGCTATATGATTCATGATCGACCTTTCGGTCTCATGTGTTCCGAGGCCATGTCTGCACATGCTAGGCTCGTCAAGCTTAACCCGAGTGTTCCGCGTGCGCAACTGTTTTGCACCCGTTGTATGTGAACGTTGAGTCTATCACACCCGATCATCACGTGGTGTCTCGAAACGACGAACTGTAGCAACGTTGCACAGTCGGGGAGAACACAATTTCGTCTTGAAATTTTAGTGAGAGATCACCTCATAATGCTGCGTCGTTCTAAGCAAAATAAGGTTCATAAAAGGATTAACATCACATGCAATTCATAAGTGACATGATATGGCCATCATCACGTGCTTCTTGATCTCCATCACCAAAGCACCGGCACGATCTTCTTGTCACCGGCGCCACACCATGATCAAGCATCAACGTGTTGCCATCGGGGTTGTCGTGCTACTCATGCTATTACTACCAAAGCTACATCCTAGCAAAATAGTAAACGCATCTGCAAGCACAAACGTTAGTATAAAGACAACCCTATGGCTCCTGCCGGTTGCCGTACCATCGACGTGCAAGTCGATATTTCTATTACAACATGATCATCTCATACATCCAATATATCACATCACATCGTTGGCCATATCACATCACAAGCATACCCTGCAAAAACAAGTTAGACGTCCTCTAATTTTGTTGTTGCATGTTTTACGTGGTGACCAAGGGCATCTAGTAGGATCGCATCTTACTTACGCAAACACCACAACGGAGATATATGAGTTGCTATTTAACCTCATCCAAGGACCTCCTCGGTCAAATCCGATTCAACTAAAGTTGGAGAAACCGTCACTTGCCAGTCATCTTTGAGCAAAGGGGGTTACTCATAACGATGAAACCAGTCTCTCGTAAGCGTACGAGTAATGTCGGTCCAAGCCGCTTCAATCCAACAATACCGCGGAATCAAGAAAAGACTAAGGAGGGCAGCAAAACGCACATCACCGCCCACAAAAACTTTTGTGTTCTACTCGAGAAGACATCTACGCATGAACCTAGCTCATGATGCCACTGTTGGGGAACGTCGCACGGGAAACAAAAATTTTCCTACGCGCACGAAGACCTATCATGGTGATGTCCATCTACGAGAGGGGATGAGTGATCTACGTACCCTTGTAGACCGTACAGCAGAAGCGTTAGAGAACGTGGTTGATGTAGTGGAACGTCCTCACGTCCCTCGATCCGCCCCGCGAACAATCCCGCGATCAGTCCCACGATCTAGTACCGAACGGACGGCACCTCCGCGTTCAGCACACGTACAGCTCGACGATGATCTCGGCCTTCTTGATCCAGCAAGAGAGACGGAGAGTTAGAAGAGTTCTCCGGCAGCGTGACGGCGCTCCGGAGGTTGGTGATGACCTTGTCTCAGCAGGGCTCAGCCCAAGCTCCGCAGAAACGCGATCTAGAGGAAAAACCGTGAAGGTATGTGGTCGGGCTGCCGTGGAAAAGTCGTCTCAAATCAGCCCTAAAACCTCCGTATATATAGGTGGGAGGGAGACGGACTTGCCTTGGGGCTCAAGGAGCCCCAAGGGGGTCGGCCGAGTCCAAGGGGGAGGACTCTCCCCCCCCAAACCGAGTTGGACTAGGTTTGGTGGGAGGGAGTCCCCCTTCCTTCCCACCTCCTCCTTTTTTTTCTTTCTCTCTTGATTTTCTTCTCCTTGGCGCATAGGGCACTTGTGGGCTGTCCCACCAGCCCACTAAGGGCTGGTGTGTCTCCCCAAAGGCCTATGGGCTTCCCCGGGGTGGGTTGCCCCCCCCCCACCCCGGTGAATTCCCGGAACCCATTCGTCATTCCCAGTATATTCCCGGTAACTCCGAAAACCTTCCGGTAATCAAATGAGGTCATCCTATATATCAATCTTTGTTTCCGGACCATTCCGGAAACCCTCGTGACGTCCGTGATCTCATCCGGGACTCTGAACAACATTCGGTAACCAACCATATAACTCAAATACGCATAAAACAACGTCGAACCTTAAGTGTGCAGACCCTGCGGGTTCGAGAACTATGTAGACATGACCCGAGAGACTCCTCGGTCAATATCCAATAGCGGGACCTGGATGCCCATATTGGATCCTACATATTCTATGATGATCTTATCGTTTGAACCTCAGTGCCAAGGATTCGTATAATCCCGTATGTCATTCCCTTTGTCCTTCGGTATGTTACTTGCCCGAGATTCGATCGTCAGTATCCGCATACCTATTTCAATCTCGTTTACCGGCAAGTCTCTTTACTCGTTCCGTAATACAAGATCCCGCAACTTACACTAAGTTACATTGCTTGCAAGGCTTATGTGTGATGTTGTATTACCGAGTGGGCCCCGAGATACCCCTCCGTCACACGGAGTGACAAATCCCAGTCTTGATCCATACTAACTCAACTAACACCTTCGGAGATACCTGTAGAGCATCTTTATAGTCACCCAGTTACGTTGCGACGTTTGATACACACAAAGCATTCCTCCGGTGTCAGTGAGTTATATGATCTCATGGTCATAGGAATAAATACTTGACACGCAGAAAACAGTAGCAACAAAATGACACGATCAACATGCTACGTCTATTAGTTTGGGTCTAGTCCATCACGTGATTCTCCCAATGACGTGATCCAGTTATCAAGCAACAACACCTTGTTCATAATCAGAAGACACTGACTATCATCGATCAACTGGCTAGCCAACTAGAGGCATGCTAGGGACGGTGTTTTGTCTATGTATCCACACATGTAAATGAGTCTTCATTCAATACAATTATAGCATGGATAATAAACTATTATCTTGATACAGGAATTATAATAATAACTATATTTATTATTGCCTCTAGGGCATAATTCCAACATTTATCTGGTTTGAAGAGCGGGGTGTTCGCAAAGTAATCGGCATAGAGCAGGGCCTGGCCTCTCTCCCTATTGCGGTTCAGGTTGGGAGCACGGCCAGGGAGTGACCCCATGTACCGAGGAAGCTGCCGTTGAATGTGGTCGTGAACCACCGGTGCAACCACCACAAGATCTTCATCATCCGACGATGAATCGTCCGATGAACAAATGAAGTGGTGGAATAAAAACTCATCTCCACTGTCCATACCTTTGCGGGCAAAGTGTCAAACACCTTGCGGTCGTGGTGGCAAATAGGCCGCGATGATCACCTCGATGCAGGGGTGGTTGGCGGCCGGCTACTGGCCGCTTTGGAGCACTCATCGGAAGCTGCCGTGGCCGCCGTGGTACGTCACCTGCGGTCATATCCACTCTATCGCCGGCTACGACGGCGACGGCCAAACCTCCTCCGACCGACGCCTAAATTACGGCGAAAACACAGGCATGGTGGCGGCCATGTCGAGACGTGGTTTGTTATGGACGGCCGAGGGCTGAGGTGGCCGAAGAATAGCGGGGGCGCCGTCGGCGGGGCGGGGCGGGAGAGGGGGTGGGAATACTTGTGTCCCCGACACGCGGGCCACGGGCGGACAAGGGCATGCGGCGAGCGCGTCCGCGCGATGTCCGTTTCCCCCAAACTTGGCGCAAGTTTGGGCCAGGCACTACGGGAATCAGGTAATTTGTCGTGTGTTAAGATCTTTGCCGTCAGCTTTTCATCGTGGATGACGGCAAAGAGCACTTTTGCCGTCAGCTGCTGACGGCAAAGAATGACTGACGGCGTAAACATATTTTGCCGTCTCTAATAAAAATTGCAGACGGCAAAAATAATTTGCCGTGTGTGAAAATAAACGGATGACGGCAAAACTAATTTGCCGTCTGTGAAAATAAGCGGATGACGACAAAGACATAATTTGTCGTTGTAATGAAACTGATGACGGCAAAGAAGCAACACAACACACAGATCGATCATGCGGATCGTTGACACCAGCCCACATCGTTCATGCGTGGAAAATTATTTTGCCGTGTGTAAGAAAAACTAATGACGGCAAAGATATTTTGCCATCTGTAAAAAAGTCTGCAGATGGCAAAAAAGAAACACACCGCGCGGATCGATCCCACAGATCGCTGATGTGGCGTAATCTGGTCCACACATTCAATGAACCGCAAACCCACCCCACCCTCTCTCTCTGACACAACCCAACCCACTACCTCCACTAGTGCACCCCCGTCCCCACCTCCCATGAGCATTAGGTCGATTGTTATTCCCCCGCTCACCAGCCCGAGACTCCCTGCGCCTCCTCACGTCGGCCAAGGCTTCTCACCGGCGCTGGCCATCCCCTTCGTGCCCTCAGCCTCCACGGCCCCGCACCGCCTCCCGACCACGACGCTCTGTCCCGACGCTGGCCACGGCCTCGCATCGCCACCTCCCGTCGCTGTCCACGGCCTCGCGTCGCCACCTCCCGCCGCTGGCCAAGACCTCGCGTCGCCTCCTCCCTCGAACCGTTCGCCTCCTACCAAGCGACGGGGGTCGCAGCTCCAAGCTGGTGGCGGGAGGAGTGGCGCTAAGCACGGGATTCAGCAGGAACGAGGCCGGGATCGACGGATTTGTAGTTGGAGGACGGGATCCGGCCGGCGACGGTGGGTAGCGGTCGTGGCGGCATGACTCGCAGCGGCGGTGAGAGTTCAAGGGGGAGAGTTCCGGCGTGAATGAGGGAGGAGCCAATCTATAAAGAATTTTGTGTGTAAACCGATCTTTATATTTTTTGTGTAAACCGATCTGTATATTTGTTGTGTAAACCGATCTATAAAGAATTTTGTAGTTGTGAATTTTTGATGGTCAGATGTTGTGCGAATCGGTTATAGTTTGTTGTGTAAATTTATCTATAGATTTATTTTGTTGTTCAGGTGTTAGTTTGTTTTTTTAATTACAAAATTCTTTGCTGTCTGTAAATTAGGTAGCTGGCGGCAAAATTGTGTGTTTGCTGTCAGGGTTTTTCGGAGGCTGACGGCAAAAAAACTAACGTCGTCCGTTAGTCCGGCCGTTCCGTCTGTTGACTTTTTTTCCGTCTGTAGGGTCGTGCTGACGGCAAAACTTATTCACTCACGGCAAAATCTTTGGCGTCTGCCCGATAAACGACTGACGGCAAAAATACCTTTTGCGGGCACATGGTCTGACGACATTGTTTGTCGTCATGGGTTGACGGCAAATTTTTTGCCGGCTGTAATTCTCTCTTTGCCGTCTGTAGCATCCTGACGGCAAAATGCCCGATTCCTGTAGTGAGGGGTGGGTCGAAAACGGACGAAATTCAGACATTTGCCCGTTTGGGTCCGCGTTGTTCGTCCGTTCTACCCCAAACAAACGCACCCGGACAAGATAGGGTCGCGCGGTGGAGTCGGCCTTAAGCATATGTTGTGCTTCTCACTAGAAGTCAATTATGTTTCTCAAAAAGTGAAGCGCATTTATTAGAGTTTTGGAGCACGAAGTCCTTACAGTTTCAAAGCACGGGTTAACACAGCTTTAGAGTACATATTTTGTCAAAAAAAAGTATCGAGGCCTATTTGCTTTCAAAAATCTAGACGGGGAAATACAACGATAGAATCGATTCAACTAATTTGGACCACAGTAGCTCTCCCTAATAATAAAGCACCGTTCGCTTCTGTCGTCCGTCGTGACAATTTTACAGAAAAGTCCCCTTAATTTTTTAAAATCAACCCGCGGTCCTTCCTTAAGTGGAAAAAAACGTTTTGTTTTTTCAAAAAAGCCCCTGGGCAGCTGTCACTCCGGCGCATATCGCGTCCACCCCTCCCCGATTCTCCTCCTCCCCTCGCCGCCGACCGTTTGCGTCGTTCGGGCAAAGCCTCCGCGCGGATCCGATGGTGGTGTGGGGTCTCAGGCGCGCTGGACCGGCTTGGCTTCGAGCCGGCGGCTCTGCAGCGAGCTGGAGGTCGAGGCTGGCTGCGATGCAGAAGCCAGGCGGCGCGGCGGCGGCGATATCCGTCCAGATCCGGCGTTGTCGGCGGTTTCTTTACTCTGGGGATAGGGCCACCCCCGGCTATGTCGCGCCTCCGACGACCACGGGCCTCCGATGGCCAACAGCCGCCGCTCGTCGCGCCCCGGGCCGTCCAAAGTGCCGCCGTGCACCACAGATCCCCCAGTGGCCCTCGCCTACCTCAGCGACGTTAGGCCGCCCGAGATGTCTACCTGTCAACGCTGGTGTGCCCTTCCCGTCGATGGACTCCACCGCTGCAGGTTCCGGTAAGATTTCTACCACTCCCTCCTCAACTCCCCTATGGCGCATCCGCCTCTCCGAGGACCGGATCGCTAAATCCCGTCGCTTGGGTGCGATGTCAACAGCGGCTTCACCTCCCCAGGAAGCCAACAACAAAAGTGAAGCACCGTCCGGCTCAAATCGCCACCACGCTGAGTAGAGGAGGGGATCGACAAGTCTTCTTTCCCTTGCTCGTCACGGCACAGAGCAACCTGGTGATCCCTCACAGGCAACGGACTTTCGTTCCATACTGACTCTGTTAATTTCTACCTGCAACAGAGGCAACGCCCAAGGCAGTGCTGAGGCTGATGGCCATGAAAGGCCTCACTCTGTACCACCTCAAAAGCCACCTTCACGTTTGTTCAGAAACTGCTCCACTCCTGCTCTTGTCTTCTCTTCTCTTTCGCAGTCCAGTCCAGTCCAGTGGTGTACTACTTGCTCCTTCCGATCCAAAATAAGTGTCGTGGTTTTAGTTCAATTAACACAGCGATGCTTGTTTTATCTTATCAGAAATGGTTGCGAAAGCACAACAAGAAATCCACAAACCTGGAATTGGCCAACAGCGGAGGTACATACACACATACATACCTTACAACTGTTAATTACAGTCAGCATCAAGATGCAGTCAAGACAACGTTTCTCCTTCTAAAGTCCAAACCTGCCATCTCTGCTTTTATCAGACTATACCACGCAGGACATCAACTTTCAAATCGGTGCGCCTCTTGTTGTTCCTGCTAGACGCGACGCCGTAAGGTAACTAGCTACACATTTCTCCTCTCCCCCTGGACCTATCTGCGATTGAAATGCCCTTTTTTTGTTTCCTGCAATAGGTTGTAAAAAACATCGTCAGTTACCACTAACAGTATATAACGAGTTTCTTGGAAGATGCTTGCCGTCCCAGTGCATTTGTTAAGTATGGTCAACAAAAAACTGCTAAGGTATCATGTGCTAGAGCTAACTCCTCAATGATCACGAGGCATATATAGAAATCAAGCACTATTGTTTTTGCCTGCAGGACATAACTTAAACCGGCATTGGTGCTAGAGATACTCAAGTATAACTGAAAAGTGAGATCTGATTAGTAGTTATACAAGTTAGTAGCAATCATTAGCTTTTCTTGGTTGTGATTAATTTTGCCCTTCCAAAAGTATATATGCAAAGTTTCTTATATAGAGTCACAAAGACGGAATCCTACTGATTACTTACTGTCATGTGTCTTCTATGTGCCTTTTTCATCAGTTGAGACTGTATGATGATTTAACTAACCATTTTCAAAACATTTCTTATGTGAATCAAAGAAATGCCACTTGAGGACACCCTCAGGTATGAAATTCAAGTCCAAAGAGAACTGTGTGAACAACTTGAGGTTAGAAAAGTTGTGCATCACTGCTTATACTACCAAACTTTGTACCATATAGGTTAAAAATGCTTGTATCAGCCTAAAAAAATGCTTATTTCTGTGATCAGGTGCAGAAGAAGCTGCAGATGCGAATAGAGGCTCAAGGGAGATATTTAAAGGAAATACTAGAGAAAGCTCAAGAAAACATTTCCTTTGATGCAAATGGATCTGCTGGCCTAGAAAATGCCAGATCCCAGCTTACAAACTTTAACCTAGACCTTCCGGGCTTGTCGGACAATGGAACACATGTGTATGAAGAAAGCAGTGAACAGTTGGTGAAAGCTATATCTGATGACAATCTTCATGATAATAATTTGGATTTTCAGCTCTATCGTGTACGAAGTCAGGAGGCGAAGAATGACAAATGCACCCCGAAAACTGAGGACCTGCTCTTATTAGACTTGAATATTAAAGAAGGATATGACCTGTCTTCGTGAGGAATGCAAGGGTGAGTCAGAATCCAAAGATTAACCAACAGAGGAAATAGAGATATATTTCAGCAATCTGACAGTTTTGGGGAGTTTCACTGTTTGCTATTAGAATTTGTTTCCCTATGGCAGTGCTTAGCATGCTGGGTCACAAGTTTGACTTACTCTGTGATAATGTTAAATTTGGTGAAGAAATTCATGAACGGTTGAAGCCTGTAATGTATGCATATGTTATGTAGAGTGCACATGGGAGATGAGAAAGCATGTAACAATCAGGTATCAAGATATATGTATATTCTAAATTGTCCTTTATGTACCACACATTGCAAAGTTTGATCCTTTTTTTTGCCTTTATCTCGAAGGGTAGGCAGAATAAACCCAATAAGCTTGATTGTTACCATGGTTATGGTTATTTATGATTTATCCTAAAAACCTGAACATTAGCTAAGCATGTATACAATAACGAGAACAAAAGAGTTTATAGGAGTAGTTTATTTTCTCATTGTCATATGAACTGCCAAATATCAATATTCTACATTTGCTGCCAATATTTCACAAATTAGATTCAATTATTTATTGGTGGGCATCTCTTTTTCTTGAGATGCTTCTATATATATGATGATTGTCTCTTCCTTGGTTTATTGGATTATGTTTTCAAATGATAAACATAGCAATAATGAAAAAAAGTGAAAACAGAGAAAGAATAAAGTAAGAAGGAAAAAAAATCAACGAAAACCAAAAATGTACGAAATAATAAGAAAATAAATAAATAAAAACTAACAAAGAAACACAAAACCGGTAAAAATAAAAAATTCAATGATTAACCCGAGGAATACCAGTGCAAAAACAAGAAAAAACAACAAAAGTAAGAAACATACAGAAAACAAAGTGTAATAAAGAACCAATAAAACCTACAATGGAAAAAACAAATAAGAATAAATAAATAAAGTGTAATTAACCCAACGTTTCATTTTTCCTTTGTAAAGTCGCTATGCTTTACTATGGTTATTAACCAGCGGACTACAAATTTACCATTAGCATATTTGTAGCCCAAATGGCTAGAGCTCAACCCTTTAATCCATAGTCCTCGATTCAATCCCACATAAGCTTATTTTGTTATTTTTTCTATTGAGCATATTTTTTATATTAATAAAACACAGAATTGTGGGAGACGCTTTTAAGGGCTGTTGTTCCATGCACAAATTTAAATATATGGTGCACAAATTTAAAAACGGAGTAAGTAATTAAAATGAAAATATATGAAACACTCATGAGCATAATAAAAGGTGTTAATAACCTGTTGATGTATTTAACTTGCTTCATAAATTAAGCTGGCCATTTTTTCTCTCCAAAGAGCGTATACGAAAACCGTAGGAGTGTAAAGATTTTTTTTATTTAATTGTAACACATGTACATTTGACAAACTGAGACAAGAAAGGAGGAAAATAGTTGTAGTCATAAGACATGTAACAAAGTCTCCCGTTGCAACGCACGGGCTTTTGTACTAGTAATACATAAAACCTTTACAAATAAAACTACCAAAAGAAGCACTAACAAACCGCGTGTACTTCCATACGTCAAAAGAAATTTTTACCTTTTCCTAATAATAAAGCAGCTATTGCTTCTGCCGTACGTCATTAAAATTGTCGTCGAAGTTGACTTAAATTACACACTATACCACCCATAAATAAAGAAAACGATTCAAATTTTTTTCTGTCCAGGTCGCTGTCCTCTACGGTTCTTAAAGAGGGAGACCCTAATCTATCATGATCATGCTTGAGGCGTACGGGCTTGAGCGCCACTCTTTCTCCCGGGAGAACTTAGTTCGATACCCGGTTCTAACACGTTTTTCTCCCCCTTCTCTTTTTTTAGGAACTTTTTCTTTCTTTATTAGCAGCAAGCATGCACCTTCTTTGTCTAAGCACGGGTTCATAGGCCCGCCAATCTTTTTATTTCAATTTATTTGTTTTCTAAATTAAATAGGTATTTTCCAGAAATCCAAATTTTAACAATTGTGAGTTCTGAAAAAATCATCAAATCATCAAATGTTCTAGAATCCAAAAAGGCTTTGGGGAATCATAAAATGTTTACGGATTCAAAAATTGTTGATGATTTTATAAAAATGTTGGCATATTATAAAAGAATTCACGATATTCAAAAATATATTCAGCAAATATAAAACGTTCATAATTTGGAAAATGATAATGTGTTTAAAATATATTCGTGAATTTTAAGAAAATATCTATGAAACTTTAAAAAAATGTTTACATAAACTAAAAAAATCATGAATTTCAAAATTTGTTCTCCAATTTCAAAAAAATTCAACGATTCAAAAAATGCTCGCTAAGTAAAAAACTATCTATGCATTT
This sequence comes from Hordeum vulgare subsp. vulgare, assembly GCF_904849725.1. NCBI lineage: Eukaryota > Viridiplantae > Streptophyta > Magnoliopsida > Poales > Poaceae > Hordeum > Hordeum vulgare. The sequence continues at coordinate 19,524,869 of NC_058523.1, forward strand.
CACAGAAAAGATAAGTGGGCATCAAAATGACAAAAATACGATCACATGGACACCGCGACCATCATTAACTAGGGTGGGGAAAAAGATAGATGGAAACATGATGAACCACCATACTAAAATATAAAAATAGAGGATACTCATATGTTGGGGTATTGAGCCATATTTATTTTGGTAGGGCGTAATATTTATATATAATACAAAGTGCTTCTTCCTCCCTTAGGATCGTCGCGTTTGGATCACGGGATGGATCGTAGCATATTTGGAAATGTCTAAAGGCATGGTATTTCATATAATTGTATGTTGTGCTGCCTATGACTTTCCCCGTAGCCTTAGTATGGTCATCGTTTTCTCTGTAATATCCTTCATCTTAAATTAGAAAATATGGACCACTGCATTCTGCTAAAATTTCTCATTATTATTTGATTTATCCATAGGCAATAATTCTTCTAGAAAAAATTGTAAATTTCATGTAACAAGTTAAAATGGAATCTTCTCTGTTGAAATTGGAAACATGTCACATGACTACCGAGCTGGCATTGTTTGCAAATTCTATAGTTGACAATGCTGATGTGTATCTTTGACACCATTCATTTGAACCACCAAATAATAGAAGTTGTTTGATTGATAAAATGTTTTTCAGTTTTCTAAGAGCATCTCCAACAGACGTGCTTCGCGCCGCGCCCAAAAAATGTGTTTGCAGCGCGCGCTTCGGCTGGTTTAGCGCGGGGATAGGCGCTGGCTCCATCAGCCGTGCTATAATGCAGCGCGCGCGCTGCTCCAGCAGTGCCCAAAAATGCAGCGTGCGCAGCACGCACAAATGACATATACACCACATATACATTTCAAAAAATAGGTGCAAAAACGATCAAACAAACAAAATAAATCAACAATAAATAGTCTTACAACTCAAATAAATAGTTTATCCTTCAGTACAACAAATAATGCAATAAACACAACCAATAGTTCATGAACAATGCAATACAAATACAAATACAAATACAATACAATACAAATAATGCAATAAACACAACCAAATCATGCTCTTTGTCGTCCATGCCATGCCCACCACTCTTCAATCAGATTCTTCTAAAGATCATTGTGCGTTGTGGGACGCCGAATGGGATGATAGGAGGCAACAAAACGGGCTACCCTTTCAGCCCTCCGTCGCACTCGCACGGGATGTCCCAAAAGCTCATACTGTGAGTAATCTAAATCTTGGCCACGCTCATTCTCGATGATCATGTTGTGCATGATCACACAAGCGTGCATGATGTACCAAAGCATTTTTTGATCCCAAAATCTAGCTGGTCCTCTAACAATAGCAAATTGGGCTTGCAAAATCCCAAATGCTCTCTCCACATCTTTTCTAGCAGCCGCCTGAGCATTGTGGAAATCAAGATTTTTCTTACCTTCCGGCTTTTTCAACGGCTTCACGAAGGTTTGCCACTTTAGATAGATGTCATCCGCTAGATAATAGCCATAGTTGTACGTACGGCCATTTGCTACAAACTGCACCGGTGGCAACTCACCATCTGCAATCTTATTCATCAATGGTGACCGGTTGACAACATTGATATCATTCAAAGATCCAGGCATTCCAAAGAATGCATGCCAAATCCAAGTCTCCTGATCGGCCACCGCTTCAAGGATTATAGTGCAACCTTTTTTTTGGTCGTGGAATTGCCCATGCCATGCCTTTGGACAATTCTTCCAACTCCAACGCATGCAATCTATTGACCCAAGCATGCCAGGAAAGCCGCGAGCCTTGTTCATCGCCAATAGCCTTGCGACGTCTTCAGCAGTGGGAGATCTCAAATACTCCTCGCCAAACACTTGCACAATTCCCACTGCAAAGCGCTTGACACACATGATGGCTTGGCTCTCACCCATAGCCAAGTGATCATCAACTAGATCAGCCGAGATACCATATGCCAACATACGCAATGCGGCTGTCACCTTCAGAAAGGTGCTATGCCCAAGCTCTCCGGCGGCATTCCTCCTTTGCTGGAAAAACCGGTCATGTCTCGCTAGTTTCTGTGCAATGCACTTGAACAAGTCTGTGCTCATCCTAAACCGGCGACGAAAATACGACTCCGGGTATGTGGGATTCTCCACGAAATAGTTCTTCATCAATCTGTTATGGGCATCAATCCTATCTCCCCAAATTTTCTCCCGACCCATAACCGAACCACCGTGCTTCGGTTTTTTATTGATATGCATAGCTATGATCATTGCAAGATCCTCCTCCTCTTCCATATCAAATTCTTCTTCGTAAGAATTATACGACGAACACATCTACAATGTTCAATACTATACTGTAAAAACTACCATTCAAAACATGCACCAAATTCATAAGTTTGGAGCAATACATACCTTGTAGGCGTTTTGTCGAACACCTTGCGGGCGCGGTGCGACAGCGAGCTCTCGGGCGCTGTTCCTCGGACGTCGGAGGCGCGCGAGGGCCGGCTGGACTGGGAGGGGGTGGAGCGGAAGCGCGGCGGCGCGGGGAGGCTGGGGAAGCGCCTAAACGGTCGACGGGGGGCGCGGGCGGCGCCCGCAGCGGAGACAGGCCGGGGAAGCGCCTGAGTGGTCGCCGGCGGGCGCGGGCGGCGACGGTGGCCCGGGGATAGGCCGGGGAATCGCTGAACGGTCGCGGGGGCGCGAGCGGCGGCGGCGGCGCGGTCGAATGAGGGAGGAACGAGCGCGGGAGAGAGTAGGAGCGCGGGAGAGAGAAGGAGCGAGCGCGGGAGAGTCGCGCGCGGGGGAGCCGGCGCAGCAAATAAGGGGCGCGGGATTGCGTTTCGGCCAACGCGCTGAAATGGAAATGACGCGCGCACCGTTTTTGCGCGCCGCTGGAGCTGCCCGCCGCGTTGCGCGCGCGCTAAAACTGCTTTTTTTGCGGCGCGGCACTTGTATAGCGCGCCTGTTGGATATGCTCTAAGCACACCTTTATTTATTTTGTATTCTCTGTAACACACAGTTTTTTATGCTTTTACAAAATGTTGAACGACTAAAAAATTGTGTGCCCCGTTGCAACGCACGGACCCTTGTGCTAGTCTATACCTACTAATAAAGCAAAGAGTGCTTCTGTCGTAGGTCATTAAATTTGCCCCTAAAGTTGACCCAAATTACCCACCAATGCCATCCATAAGTGACAAAAACGATTCGTTTTTGATTTGGCTCTTCTTTCTAATTCTAAAGAAGGCGGTTCCATGAGGCTAGCAGAACCGGTTGGGCGCTCGCCGTTCCACCTGGGAGACACAGGTTCGATCCCAGGTGCGCCCAGTTTTTATCCCACCTTTGGGGCGTGAGGCCGGTGATGTGCATTGCCTCGCCCCTGATTGGGGCTGCCTACAACCTTTTTTTTCTTCTTTTTTGCATTTCCTCTACATTTTTTTCCTCTTTTCGCTTTATTTAAATAAACTTTGCATAAATTTTAATCATGGATTTTATCCCACCTTTGAGGCGTGAGGCCGGTGATGTGCACTGTCTCGCCATGATTGGGGCGGCCTATAACCTTTTTTTTCTTTTTTTTTTTTGCATTTCTTCTACATTTTTTTGCTCTTTTCGCTTTATTTAAATAAACTTTGCATAAATTTTAATCATGGATTAAAGAAATTTCAACTTTGTGGACAAAACAGTTCCCATATATACAAAAAAATGTACAATGCATATGGATAATAAATAATGTATTTTTGTTTTATTTTGAAGAATATTGATTGTGTATTTAAAAAACTTTAAATATGCATAGAAAAATGTTTTCAGTGTATAAGAAACATATACAAAAATATATAATGTGTATGGAACAAAGTAGAAATAAATAATAAAACTTTTCAAAAATGTTAATCGTGTATTTGAATAATGTAAAACATGTATATAAAAATGTTCATGATGCATACAAAATATGTAAAATGTGTATTAAAAAATTAGACATCAAAATTAAATAATGTTTCTGATGTCGCACGCAAAAAATGTACCTAATGTATAAAAAATATGCAATGTTGTTTATACAAGCTTTACGTAAACAAATGGCTTAGCTTTGATTTTTCATATATATAAACTGTTTTACTAAAACGAATTAAAAAAATATTGATGTTGATATGCAACCTTGAACATTTGGTATGCATGTACTTACAAATTGATTATTTTCGATGAAGCTGCCTAATATGTTTGCAATCAAATTAAGACTTCACCTAGATTACAAATGCAAACATGTATATCAGCAAGATAAAAATAATGCTCTTATGCATATGCTATCATTAATTAACAAAACATACTTTGCCATTTTCATCATAATGCAAATATTTGTGTGGCATCATCGAGGAGAACAGGGACCATGCAACTTGAAACATCAAGTAAGATCATATCCATATTTACTTATTATATGTTCATTAATAATATAAGTTCACAAGACATGGATTTAAATTGGTTGGAATACCTGCATTCAATATTCTTCCATGCTTTTATTTCTTGATTTGTTTATTAAATATGCATCGAGTTGGTGTATACTCCCTCTCTAACTAAGTATACTGAATATATTGAATGTTTTCTCAGAGAGAGAGAGAGAGTAAGAGAGATCTTAGAACTGACCACAATCAAACACGTTTTCACTGTATGAGCATTGATGCCACTATCGACAACACAAATATGATGCCATGTGGAACTAAAAAAGTGGGCCTATTAAGGTCTTAAGTCATGGTTATTGGCTTAAGAGTGTGTGTTATTTTCTTCCGGTTGCAACACACGGGCTCTTTTGCTAGTATTAATAAAGCACACATTGCTTCTATGGTACGTCATGGAAATTGCCCTTGAAGTTTGCATAAATTACCCACCATGCCACCGATAAGTAATAGAAAACGTTTCACAAAGCGAAAAATCTTGAACTGGGCCAGCCCATGTAAAAACCTCCTATATTACGCTCTGCACCCTGGGAGAATATCCAGCACACTGTATGGGCCGGCCCATGCACGGGCCAAGTTTTTCTAGTTCCCTTTATTTATTTCTCTTCAGTTCCATTTTATTTTTCTATTTTAAATAATTTAGAACTTTAAATAACCTTTAAACTTTTAATAAACTTAAAATTTTAATCAACATATTTAAAAAAATAAAATGTTTGTGACTTCAAAAACTGCTCGGAGTTTTTGTAAAACAATGCTCGCATATACAATAAAATGTTTGCAAGTTTGAAAAAATGTTTGTAAAATAAGAAAAGTCCATGATTTCAAATCAAACTCCATGTATTAAAAATTATTAAAAGCATTTAACACAATGCTTTCTAATTCAAAATATGTTAATGCATTTAAAAAATGTCCTAAAATTTTAAAAATAACTAATGCCTGTTTTGATAATTTCTTTTTTATTTACATTTTTCTGTTCCATTTTTCCGTTCCGGGGCCTGGAATACGATGTTGAAAGCTCGGTCAAGTTTGGTGATGGTTCAAATGTGGACATTTATGGGCAAGGATCTGTCCTCTTCGAGGGTCTCACAGGCGAACATCGCATACTCACCGGAGTGTACTACATCCCACGGCTTCGCAACAACATCATCTCTATCGGGAAGCTTGACGAGAATGGATGCAAGGTGGATATCGAGAGCGGAGTGATGACGATCTTCGATAACCTCCGGAACGTGCTAACTCGTGTTAGTCGCACACGGAACAGGCTCTATATCCTCAACCTTGATCAATCTCAACCGGAGTGTTGGCTAGCCAAGAGTGATGATGATTCGTGGTTATGGCATGCTAGATTTGGACACGTTAACTTCTATGCCTTGAAGAAGATGTCAAAGATGGAGATGGTATCCGGGATGCTAGTTATCGACCATGTTGATCGAGTATGTGACAGGTGCTTGGTTGGAAAACAGCACCGCAGGCCGTTCCCGGCTCAGTCTACCTATCGTGCAAGTGATGCACTCGAGCTGCTCCATGATGATCTATGTGGCCCTATCACCCCGGCAACTCACGGAGGAAAGAAGTACTTCCTCCTTGTGGTAGATGACTACTCGAGATATATGTGGGTCGTTCTCCTACGATCTAAAGATGAGGCGTTTGAAGCGTTCAAGAAGCTAAAGGCTGCAACGGAGACTATCTTCTCAACCGGGCTCCAACGAAGGCGGTGATTGGCAAGACTTCATATGAAGCAATTTACGGACGTAAGCCGAATGTGTCTCATCTACGGACGTTCGGGTGCGTGGCACATGTGAGGACGGCGGAGCCGCATCCCTCAAAGCTTGTCGATCGTAGCGCCAAGATGGTGTTCATCGGATAGGAGAGGAGTTCCGGCACCAAGGCATACCGCTTGTACGATCCACAAACCAAGCGTCTACGGATTTCACGCGACGTCGTGTTTGAAGAAAACCAAGCGTGGAATTGGAGCGCCGCAACCGACGATGCTCCAAACGGTAACATATTTACGGTTGAATTTCCAACTGATGATGATGCAGGGGAGGATGTTCAGGTGGTTGGCAAGACGCCCAACCAAGGTGACCACAATGGTAGTGATCATCATGGTGCCGACACCGATGACAACGCGCATAGGTCGCAAGGAGATAGCGACAACGACGCGCACGGCACGGGCAGATATCTCGACGACAACATCGACAACGAGGCGCATAGTGACGGCGACAATCAAGATGATGGTCACGGTCACGACGACTACACCGATGACACAGATGTCGATGAGACGCCCGAGAGTCAGCCATCTTCCTCAAGTGCATCAACACCGACACAATTTGTGTCGCCTCCTTCGCAGGACACGACGGACTCCTCAGGGCCTCGTCGCTACAAGACCCTCAAGAAAGTCTACAAGTACACAAAGCCAGTTACGCTCGAGTACTCCGGACTATGTCTGTTCGGAGTTGAGGAGCCGGCGAACTTCGTAGAGGTGAGAAAAAGTCCTAGCTGGATGCACGCCATGGATGAGGAAATGAAGGCGATTGAGAGCAATGACACATGGACTTTGGTAACCCGACCTCCAAACCAAAAGGCGGTAGGTTTGAAGTGGGTTTACAAGTTAAAGAAGGACACGGAGGGTGCCACTGTGAAGTACAAAGCAAGACTCGTTGCAAAGGGCTACGTACAACGTCAAGGAGTTGACTATGATGAGGTGTTTGCACCGGTTGCTCGACTCGAGACAGTGAGAGTGCTCCTAGCTTTGGCAACACAAAATAAGATTGGAAGGTTCATCATATGGATGTTAAATCCGTTTTCCTCAACGGCGATCTCACAGAAGAAGTGTACGTAGAACGACTCCTCAGCTACGAGAAGAAAGACGAACAAGCGGAAGTTGACAAGCTCAAAAAGACACTTTACGAACTGATGCAAGCGCCAAGAGCTTGGAATTCAAAGTTAGACCAAAGTATGGTCACGTTCAGGTTCAAAAAATGTGCCCTCGATGATCCGAAGGACAGTCTACAAAGCACCAAAGAAGAGGTGAATATTCAAGACACGACCAAAAAGGAGTGTTGTCATCAAGCTACGGACGAGCCGACGACAGTAAAGACGGTCCATGAAATGCTGCAAGGGACGGCAAAGGCCATGCCGATGATAACAGTTATGAGAAGCAGCAATCGTGTTTGGGACCCAGATCGAAAGTAAGGACATCGTGATTAGGGGGTGAATGTGAGTTAATCACGTTGCAGGATTAGGAAAGAAAGCCAAACCGAGTCCTAGTAGTATTAGGATACCTAGTCCTAGTCTATTTTCATAGTCCCTTGTGAACGTGTATAAAAGGCACCCTAGAGGTGTTGCTTGTAACACCAGAAAAATGAAAAGCAATACAAAGTATTCCAGGCTCAAGACAAGCCTACAGCAATACATCGACTTGGCGTCTTCCGTCTAGAGTTTTACCGAGCCGTTCGAGTTCAATCGTCTTGGCGTCTTCCGTCTAGAGTTTTACCGAGCCGTTCGAGTTCAATCGTCGCGTTAAGCTAGCTCCAGTTCACGTGTATGTACACGACCAGAATCTATTAAGCTGCCTGCTAGCTTGCTGCCTAGCTAGCTTGCACTTGGTGTTTTGGCTTCTCGGAGGATACGAGCTAGCACTCTAAAACCAACAATCACAACCTCACACCCCACAGCAGCTCTCTTTCTCTTCTCTTCTCTTCTTTTCACATAGCTTGTGCGTCCCAAGGTAAGAAGATATATGGAGACGAAGAAGAGGGCGGCCACCATTGCCGCCCTGTGCTTGCTCCTCGTCATGTCAGTGCCGTCCCAACAGCGGATGGCCGCCAAATCCTTCTGCGAGTGCTTCCAGCCCTGCCACGACGGATGCAGCCACAACGCCCCTTGGTGGACCTGCAACGTCGACTGCGTCGAGAAATGCAAGGACGTCGGCTACAGGGAGGAGAGCCTCGCCGCATGCTACTGGGTCTGCGGCACCGACTCAGCCTGCGGCCCGTCTGCGGCGCCGACCGGTAAGAAGACGACGATGGATCGCCTCGTTAATTTGCATTACGTATTTACTCCGTTTATGCATGGATGAATTCTCATGAACATCGATGCAATATGTGCTCTCCCTTTTTCTGTTGACACGGATAAGAATTGTCTGTTCTGATGATCTTGTGCTCGCGTTGGCCTTTTCTTTACATGAAATGTTAGACCTTTTGCAGATGCAGAAGGCGTTACGGATTGTAAAGGTGAGTGCTTCAAGAGGTGGGGCAATGTTTAACGCTCAGCAGCCGGCAAAACAAGGAGCTGAATAGATCATGGGTTCGTCATATGATGTTGAACGGATGTGATTGTCGAACCAATCAATAAAATACGGTACGCGCGTCGGCACATCACTTGCGTGAAATTTTGCAAATCTCAAATAGACATGTTTATTTCATAAGAAATTAATACATTGCCAATCTCATCCAAACCACGCTGAATCCCAGCGAAAGCAAGCGACTAAACATTAATGAGTCAGAATCAGATAAAAATCCCTGCAAAAAAAGAACCAGATAAAAACAAACACGAAAAATGGGACATAAGCAGAAATTTGATACGGAATTCTCCTCGCCAGATGCAACATGGAAAATCAATCGAAAGTAAACTGTGAAAATACGAACATGTACAGAATGCAAGCAAGCAAGATCAAGTGAAAGGTACTGATTGATACAAGCAAATCTGCTGTCTTCCAATTGACTGCATTCCATAACAAGATGGGTTTGATCAAAATAAGTGATAATTCCGGACGGAGGGAGTAATACACTAGAAACTAGTATTTAGATATTCTTTGGTTTGTATGCTTTAGAGATTTGTCATTCTCTCTCTCTCTCTCTTTCTCTCTCTCTCTCACACACACACGCACACTCACATTCTCTCTGGGCGTGTTTGGTTGCCTGGGTGGCTCTAGCCTGCATCGTATGGGGCATCCTGGGTGAGCCTGGCCTGTTTGAGTGGATGCAGGGATGGGGTGAGATGAGTGTTTGGTTGATTGCATGATACGGATGCACCAGAGATGCTATACATGACAGATGTTGTTTGGTAGGCTGAATTGGGCTTAATTATTTCGAGTAAAAATTGAGCTTAATTATGTAACGGGGGGAGGGAGGGAGGGGGTGGCCGCGGGATGGCTCGGCGCGGGGAGGGAGGAGGTGGCCGCGGGCTGGCTGTGGCGGGGGGCTCGCCACGGGGACGGAGGGGGTGGCCGCGGGATGGCTCTAGCAGGTGGCTCGCCGCGGGGAGGGGCGCCACGGTGGGGGAGAGGGGTGGCGTGGGTGTTGGGGAAGGAGGGTGGCCGCGGGCTGGCTGAGGCGGGAGGGCTCGCCGTAGGGAGGGAGGGGGTGGCCGCGAGCTGGCTCTGGCCGTGGGGCTCGCCGCAGGGAGGGGGCGTTGCGGTGGGGGAGAGGGGTGGCGCCGGTGGTGGGGAAGGAGGGTGGCCGCGGGCTGGCTGAGGCGGGAGGGCTCGCCGCAGGGAGGGAGGGGTTGGCCGCGAGCTGGCTCTGTCTCTCTCTCACACACACACAAACACACAGAGAGAACTCGTAATATATAATTTATACAATTGTCAAAATAATTCCAGGAGATTTTATTGCAAAATAGGTTAAGTAAACATATATGAAGGAGATTTTTGTTACAAATAATTTAAATTTAGCACTTGTATTTTTACAATGATATATATAACAATGATATACAAAATACAAATATAACTAATACTCCCTCTTCTTTTATTTATTCTTCATAGTAGCTTTGTCTTGAGTCAAACTTTGTTAACTTTAACCAAGTTTATAGAAAAGATTATTAAAATCGACAATGCCAAATAAATACCATTAAATTTATCGAATATATTTTCACAACATACATATATAAATTATAATATTCCTTTTCATAAACTTAGTCAAACTTTATTAAATTTGACTTACGACAAAGCTAATGGGCAGAGTAAATAGAAACAGAGTGAGTACTCAATAACAACATTGGATGGTACAAATCAAATTATATCTGTTAAAATGTATGTTGTTATAAGTCAAACGTAAGTACAAAAGTTTAGTATAAACTATATTTTTATTTAACTGAACGGCATTTATTTGTGTGACGGTTGTCATTGTCAGATGGAAGTGTTCCTACTCTCCGTAGAGAGCCGCGCGTGGGTATATATTGATTGAGGCAAGAAGAGCCCCTGCCGTGGCATACAAGGAATCCTAAGGAATTGGTTGGTAGAGATAGAGATAAATACAAAGGGGAAGAGATAATAGTTGAGATTACAAACAATATATCTGTAAGTCTAACACCCTCCCTTAATCTCAACTATCCTACATTAAAATTCATCTTGAATTCCTCAAATGGCTGGACTGTCAAGGCTTTAGTGAATCCATCTGCAACTTGATCTCTGGAAGGAATGAAGCGTATGTCTAACTTCTTTTCTGCAACCCTTTATCTCACAAAATGAAAGTCAATTTCTATATGCTTTGTCCTGCCATGGATTACTGAATTTGTAGAGAGATATGTGGCTCCTAGATTGTCACACCACAAACATGACACACGATGTTGTTTAACTCCCAATTCATTTAGCAATGATTCAAGATAAATGATTTCAGCAGTTGCATTAGCCAATGATTTATATTCAGCTTCTGTACTTGACCTGTATACTGTGGCTTGTTTCCTAGCACTCCAAGAGATGAGGTTAGAACCAAAGAATACTGCAAATCCTCCAGTTGACCTTCTATCATCACTGCATCCTGCCCAGTCAGCATCAGAGAAGGCACTAACAAAAGTGGAATTGGAATGTTTAACTTGGAGACCTAAGCTCACAGAATGGTTTATGTACCGTACAATTCTTTTAACAGTTATCCAATGTACACTAGTAGGTGCATGAAGATACTGACAAACCTTGTTAACAGCAAAGGAAATATCAGGTCTTGTTAGTGTCAAGTATTGTAGGGCTCCTACTGCACTCCTGTATTTTGTAATCTCTTCTTCTTTCAGTGGCTCACCTTCAAATGCTGAGAGTTTCTCTGAAGAGGATTATGGTGTGGGTGAAGGCTTACAGTCTTTCATCCCCATGCGAGCTAGAAGTTCAGTGGCATATTTTTCTTCGTTCAATACTATGCCATCTTGAATCTTCTTTACCTCAATGCCCAAGAAGAAGTGTAGATCACCAAGATCTTTTAATGCAAATTTTGAGCTTAAATCATGCAAAAGGGCATTAGTGGCACTTTGTGAAGAGCTTGCAAACTATGATGTCATCAACATATACTAATACAAATATAGTTGTGTTTGCCTTGTTATAAATGAACAAAGAGGTGTCAGCTTTGGATGCAACAAAGCCTAGGCGTTTCAATTGAGAGCTTAACCTTGAGTACCATGCCCTTGGTGCTTGTTTTAAGCCATAGAGTGTTTTATCAAGCTTGCATACATAATGAGGTACCTTCTTGTCAACATACCCAGGTGGTTGTCTTATGTAAACCTCCTCTTCCAGAACACCATGCAAAAACGCGTTCTGAACATCTAGTTGTCTCAAACTCCATCCCCTGGACACAGATATAGCCAACACAAGTCTAATAGTTGCAGCTTTAACAATGGGACTAAAAGTGTCCTCATAGTCCAAACCATACCGTTGCTTGAAGCCATTTGCAACCAAGCAAGCTTTATAGCTGTCAATGGAGCCATCTGCTTTTCTCTTGATTCTATAAACCCACTTACAATCAATAATATTTTTACCTCTCTTTTCTGGTACAAGATGCCAAGTCTTGTTTCTCATGAGCGCTGAATATTCCTCATCCATTGCATTTTTCCATTTTCGATCTCCTAGTGCATCATCCAATTTTGCTGGTTCTCCTGTGATACATAACATGCCATATGGAATAGTGCCATGAGTACGAACTTTTGGATTTTTTATACCTTTCTGCGACCGAGTCATGACACGTGAAGTTGTAACTGGTTGAGGTTGACTTCGTCATGTACGCGCTGGTTGTGTGTACGCGCTGGTTGTGCCGCAGGAGACGATGCAGGAAGCTCGGGCGCAGAGGATCCTGAAAGATTCTCGGATTCGCTTTCCACAACAGATCCAGAATTTAGCTGTGTGGCCTGAGGTGTGTTTGATTCATCATAGGATATGGCCGCAGAAGATCCGCCCCCGCTGGTCGTGCGCACGCGCGCACGGGACAGGGATCCCGACGTGGCCCCCAAGAATCTGCTATCGCTGTCACCTAACGCGCACGGGACAGGGATCCCGACGTGGTCCCCCCCGAGTCTGTTGTTGTTGTCGGCCCGCGTGTGGGACGCGGTGCGGGACGCGGATTCCCGCCTGGATCCGGTGACGTGGCGGCGACCGACTGGTGCGGCGCGAGGACGCTGCCTGGCGTACGGATCGGCGCGGTGGTCAGACGCACAGGAGTTTCAGGTGACTCTGGATCCACCTCGTGCTCCGCGCCAGCTTCGTCCTCTTCTGCTGCATGAAATATAGGTTCATTTTCTCCAAAGTTTGGATCATTTTCTCCACCATTTTTTGCGCCACTTGCTGCTGTAGGATCCTGCACACATGGAGGCACATCCCTGCTAGTAGGATCATCAGTTGGATTAGTACAATTGTCGCCCCCATGATCAGAAGTTTGGAGATGTGGTGGAAAAGAAGGATGGCTTGTTTGAGAAGTGCTCCGGCATTGAGATGAAGTGTTTCAAAAGGAAATATTGACTCATCAAAAACTACATCACCAGAGATATAAACCCTGCCAGTGGAAACCTCTAGGCATTTGACTCCTTTATGAATAGGACTATATCTAAGAAACACACATTTTTTGAACGAAAAGCAAGTTTGCGTGTGTTGTATGGTCGAAGGTTGGGCCAACAGGCACAACCAAATACACGCAGTGACTTGTAGTCAGGAGAAATGCCAAAAAGGCGAGTCATAGGGGTTCCAAAATTGATGACTTTGCTAGGTAGCAAATTGATGAGGTAGGTGGCAGTTAAGAAGGCTTCATCCCAGAATTTTAGTGGCATAGATGAATTTGCTAGTAGGGCTAGCCCTACTTCAACAACATGGCAATGCTTCCTTTCAGCGGAGCCATTCTGTTGATGTGCATGAGGACATGCAACATGATGTGAAATACCAAGTTCTTGAAAAAAGAGATTGAGTTTTCTGTATTCACCTCTCCAATCTGTTTGCATGGCAATGATTTTGGTGTTTAATTTGCACTCAACAAGATTTTGGAAGTTCTTAAAAACTTGAAATACTTCAGATTGTTTCTTGAGGAGATAGATGTAACGTCCAAGATGCGATCCTATCCTTATTTAGGCACGAGGGCCTCGACAGGGATAGAAGCGCATCTCGTCGTTTCATAAGAATGGATATCGTTACAAGTACGTGTACCGAAAAGGTGAGATATATGGAATTGTCTTACACTCGCCACAAGCTACATCAGAGTCACATCAGTACAATACATAAACATCATGATGAAGAGCAGGGTCCGACTACGGACGGAAACAAACGAGAAAAGAAAACGACGTCCATCCTTGCTATCCCAGGCTGCCGGCCTAGAACCCATCCTAGATCGATGATGAAGAAGAAGAAGAAGCAACTTCAAATGAACATTCAACGCGCTCGCGTCAAGTAACCTTTACCTGTACCTGCAACTGGTGTTGTAGTAATCTGTGAGCCACAGGGAACTCAGCAATCTCATTTACAAAGGTATCAAGACTAGCAAAGCTTAATAGGTGGGATATGGTTAAGTGGTGAGGCTGCAGCAAGAGACTAAACAATATATGAGGTGGCTAACTTACGAGTACAAGAATAAAGAGGGGAAGGTCTACGCATAGCGGACGTGACTACTGATGATCAAATGAGTGATCCTGAACACCTACTTACGGCAGACATAACCCCACCGTGTCCTCGATCGGAGAAGGAGCTCACGAAAGAGACAATCACGGTTACGCACTCAGTTGGCATGTTTTAATTAAGTTAACTTCAAGTTATCTAGAACCAGTGTTAAACAAAGTTTCCACGTTGCCACATAACCGCGAGCACGGCTTTCCGAAAGATTTAACCCTGCAGGGGTGCTCCAACTAATCCATCACAAATTACCACAAGCCGCATAGAAATCCTCGATAATGAAACTCGTGATCTCGTCGGACTCCTTAGTGGAAAACCTCAACTCTCAGATTACCCAAAGCATCACCAGAATCCCGATGCACAAGACATTCGTCAAAGGTAAAACTAATCTAGCAAGGCCGCCCGACGTGTCGACGATCCCGATAGGAGCCGTGTATCTCGTTCTCAGGACACGAAGGATGAGCACTACATACGATGGCCGGATAGACATCCCGAGTTGCCCTGGGTGGCCTCGCAAGTGGCTCTGTTTTTGGACCAGCACCATCAGCACTGGCCCTCCCTGTATTATGTAGAAATACTCTACGGGTTCATGACGCCCTATTCTTTCAGTATTAACAAAATTATTATGTTGGGCAAATATAGTACCAATGTTGGGCCTTGCCAGACCAGCTTTAATCTAAAACGAATTATTAAGGGGGTCCCTATAACAACCCCGATCGTGTTAGGAGCGCTCAATTATGGAACATAACGCCGGTAGCCGAAACTAAGGGGGCAAAGGTGGAACAAAACACTAGGCTAGAAAGGCCAAGCCTTCCACCTTTTACCAAGTATATAGGTGCATTAAATTAAATAGCATTTAATAGGGTGATATAACAAGGAACCCATGTAATCACATGGAAGCAACTGCACCTGCAACTAGCAACGCTAACACATGGTTAAGCAAGCGGTAACATAGCCAATCAGTGGTTTGCTAGGTTGTGAACAGGTTGAAGGTTTTCATGGCAATGTTGGGAGGCTGATATTTAACAGGTGGTAGGCAATGAGACATAACGGCAGAAACGATAATACTAGCATGGCAATGATAGTAATGGTATCTGGGGAAATGATCATCTTGCTTGAGATCCCGCTTGGAAGAAGAACGACTCCATGAAGCATACGAACCGATGAAGTCGAACGGGTCCTCACATTCCGACACGCTTGCGGAACTCTATCGAGACGAAGCAAACCAGAAACAAGCATCAACGCACGATATACACCACACGATGCACAACACATATGATGCATGAACGGTTGAATATATGCAAGACATGACATGACAACTCACAACAAACAAACACTACACATTAAGTGAAGTTCAATATGCAACGAGTTGCATATTGACGAAACTCCACATACGAATTATTTAGTGCTATCCCGATTAGGTACTCAGCAATATTAAATGTGGTTAAACATGGCAAGAGGTGAAGCGTAATTAATCTAGGGAAACTCTTGTAGTCTGTAGTCTGATCGGAGGTAATGCATCAGACCAATTGACTACCGCCGATTCCGTCCGAATCTCATTGTGAGGATACTTCTTATCCCATCTCTTGTTTTTGAAAAAACAAATCACGTCAATCAGTTGCTAATCACCCGCATCTGCCGCGTAATCTCCTCCCCTGATCAATGGCCCGAGGATGCTCTTCCAAAACTCATTCTTCTCTCTTTCCTTACACGTACCTCCACCCAGCTCGCATCAACCGCACCGCTCCCATCATCTGTATCACCATGCTTCATCTTTCTTAGCATGTTGCCTCGCCGACGACCATCCATGGCGCTCCTTATCAGCGGTGAAGATCACTTCACACGGAGCCCCTAAATCTCAAAGACATCTTCCCTTCTCTCTTGGCCGCCGTTTCCACGCTCTGCCGCCTAGACGACGGCCAACGGCCTCTATGTTTAATCATGGGTCGTGCCAATGGATGCTTCTATGGTCCGTCTGGCATGTCCCCCTCTCGCATGCGCCATCGCGGTAGCATTGTGTCGGGACGAAGCTAACCCTGTGACAATTCTTGTATACATAAGCAAATGCTAATATCACATGAAGCAAATAGTATTACTTTTGTTGGAAGCATAGTTTCGTTGGAAGCAAAAAAGGAACAATGTTTTCTTTGATATTGAATGATATTGTGTTTTGGACGCAATGTAGATCTAAGAAAATAGCTTTCGTAACTTGGGAAGCAAACACAATTATCTTTGAAAGCTGATTATTTGCTCTCTAAGAAAATATATTTCTTCGTCTATGTTGGAAACGAGATTAGATATCTTGAAGCAATCTAGTTAGCCAAGGGAAACAAAATATTTTAGGCAGGAAGCAAAATTAAATTGCAACAATTGAAAACAATTTTTATCATATGGAATCGAACTGCATGGCTCATAATTAGATGTAGCCAAGTATTGGAAGCAATTATCACAGATTATTTCCTAAAAAATGGTGTTTATATGGGTAAAACACTCCATCCATGAGAGCAAGAATATTCTTATTTTTGTGTGAAGCAATTTTTTTTGCGGGTAATTGCTTCCAATACGTGGCTACATTTCAAAGCAACAACTCCATTAGAAGCAAAACTTAATAACATTGGAAACAAAAAATGTTGCTTCCTTCAGTTTATAAATTTGCCTTCAACCATAAACTGTCAGCCTTATAAACCTAGACGTTGGATGTGGCACAATTAAGCATGGGACAGGACGGAAGCATGGAAAGACCCAACATCATTTAAGGTAGTTGTTATGGCTCAAGGCTTAATTACTGCAAATCTGAATAGAAAAAATCCCACAACGTGGGTGCACACCTGGTACACAATCGAACGGCCCACATATTAGTAATCCAACGGCAGTAGACTAGTATGATAAAAAGCTAGCCATCAGTAGTCTGATTGCTAGTGGTTCCCATTAATCTACCTATCTAGACATTTTAAATGAGGTTGGAAATGACATCTAGCATCTCCGAGATGACCTCATACGTTAATTTATATTTCTGTCCAGATCTGAACTAACATGTTTTAATATTTTTTAAACAGAAAATAAATGGGTTCACGTGATTCTACGCGTCGTTACAATCAATTTGCACATAGAGAACATCTCCAATGGAGCTATAGTTCAAAAGATACGAACACCGCAAGATATGATGGCATGAATGCAATATGTGTGGAACGACAGTCACAAGCCTTTCAAAACACACAACCAGCAAGATAATATGAAAGTACACGAGATTCTAAGCAAGTTTCATATAGGACACGATCAAAACGGAGCAACGGTTCAACAACTACGAGCTAAACAAGAAATCACTACAATCTGCCAAAATCAGCTACATAGCATTTTCTACGCCCTCGAACAACTAACTACACAAATCCAAAATGCTCAAACAAGGCATGAGACAGTAGAGGGCAATATGCACTACAACATACTACAAATAACATCTAGTATGGAAGCATGGATCACTAGGAAAAGAACTCACAAAATGGCATCTCACACACAGTTTCAGACTTTGTGAAAATAACAGTTTATGACAGTGCAGTTTTCGATCTGAAGGTATATTGACAGCAGCCAAACCATAAGCTACAAGACTCCAAATGTCATGAACATTGACAACATGATATACAATCTTAAGGTCTACTACTAACTCCATTGCACCAACCTCAAAAGAGCTATAGATCACCAGGTAAACTCATGACAAGACAACAACAAAATATAACAGATTTCAGACTTGGAAATATTTCAGCATCTCCAAATCAGCACTATTTCCTAGCATGTTGATAGCAAGCAAACTACACCTAAACATGGATTTCTATTGCAACCAAAATTACCAGAGGCTAGTCTACACATCCAAGGGCATATCTCTAGTTGACAACTCCTTCATATCATGCACGGATTAAATCACACAAAATAGACAAAAGGGCAACATGTCAAAATATCACGCGCACTAACTTCCTCAAAAGCTAAAACTAAATGCACAGTTAAATTCTATGGATTTTTTCTACCCCGAAAATATATATAACATGAGGGATTACAACACAAAAATATCGCCACGCGTATATGCAAGATTATGTCCTAAACATGATATAGCAACTAGCGACGGAATCCTACATGCAAAAATACAAACAACTACTCTAAAATACATGGCAAAAGGTCCCTAAAAACATGAGCATTTTATCTACGGGGTTTGAGCAATCCAGACACGCGCAAAAATCAATACGTGACAATTAATATATTAGGATAGCACGCAAAACTAGGCATTCGGGGGGTCAAACTATTTCAAACATGCATGCAAGTTGCAAGTTATTAATCTACACGGAAAACTACACAAGTTTCATATATAAGTCGCTCCGATCCGACACACGGTTTGAATTCTACGGGCATTTGAAAATTCTAGCTTTTTCTGAAAATATTAATTCACAGAAAAATCCTAAAATACTACGGGTCGAAAGGCAAACAAGCCTAAATTGCTCATGGGCGCGGGATGGCTAAAAGGCGCTCGGGTGCAAATTAGACGGCTCGGGGGCTGGAGCTCACCTTGGGCTTCGGCCCAGGAGAAGAGGCACTGGGGCGAGGCAGGTCTGGAGGAGGCCGGGAGCTGGGCCAGGCCTGGGCCGGTCGGGCGCACCTGGCGCTGACCACGCGGCGACACGGCCCACGGGGCGGCGCAAGCGGCGCTGGGGCGGGGCGCCGGCTCGGTCAACGGCTGATGTCCCACAAGCGTATAGGATCGCAGCAGTTTTCGAGGGTAGAGTATTCAACCCAAATTTATTGATTCGCTCACAAGGGGAAGCTAAAGGATATTGTCAAGTATTAGCAGCTGAGTTGTCAATTCAACCACACCTGAAAGATTAGTGTATGCAAGCAAAGTATCAGTAGCAAGGTAGTATGATAGCAACGGCATCAGAGAAAAGCTTTGACAATCCCAGCAATGGCCCCAGAAAAAGGCACGTTGACGGGAGACAATTCTTGAGACTATTGCTATACTTCCCCGGCAACGGCGTCAGAAAAATCCTTGTTGACGGGATGTTAGCGCCAACAAAGTCTTGCAACAAGTAACAGCGGAGTAGCAAGGAACAATAGTAGCAACAGCAGCAAAGTAACAAGTAACAGCAGTAGCAACAGTAGCAGCAAAGTGACAGCAGTAGTGACAGCAGCAAAGTGGCCCAATCCCTCTTGTAGCAAGGGACAAACCTAGGCAAAGTAACGTAGCGAGGACCAGTAGTAAAAGACTCGTAGGCAGTGGATCGGTGATGGATGAGTATGACGGATGTGATTCATCATGTAACAGCTATAACACGGAGAGATATGTGGCTAGCTCCAGTTCATCGATCTAATGTAGGCATGTATTCCGTATGTAGTCATACGTGCTTACGGAAAAGAACTTGCATGACATCTATTGTCCATCCCTCCCGTGGCAGCGGGGTCCTAATGGAAACTACGGGATATTAAGGTTCTCATTTTAATAAAGAACATGACCAACGCATTAACACGCGGTGAATACATGAACTCCTCATACTATGGTAATCTCCGGGAGTGGTTCCGGCTATTGTAACTCCGGGGTTGTCGGGTCATAACACATAGTAGGTGACTACAACTTGCAAGATAGGATCTAAAACACACATATATTGGCGACAACATAATAGGTTCAGATCTGAAATCATGGCACTCGGGCCCTAGTGACAAGCATTAAGCATAGCCAAGTAGTAGCAGCATAAATCTAGAACATAGTGGATACTAGGGATCAATCCCCGTCAAGAACTAACTCGATTACATGATAGATCTCATCCAACTCATCACCGTCCAGCAAGCCTACGATGAGATTACTCACGAACGATGAAGAGCATCATGGAATTGTCGATGGAGAAAGGATGATGATGACGATGGCGATGATTTCCCCTCTCTGTAGCCCGAAACGGACTCCAGATCTGCCCTCCAGATGAAGAACAGGATGTGGTGGCACCTCCGTATCGCAAAACGCGATGAAACCTTCTCTCTGATTTTTTTCCAGGCGAAACGGAAGATATAGGACTGAGATTGGGGGCGGTGGTGCCACGTGGGCCCCACAAGCCTGCATGGCGCGGCCTAGGGGGTGGTCGCGCCGTGTGGGCTTGTGGCCCACTGGCACACCCCCTCACGTGGATCTTTGCGCAGGTATTTTTCTTTTATTCCAGAAAAAAATCTCCGTAAATTTTCAGGACGTTCCGAGAACTTTCATTTCTGCACAAAAACAACACCATGGCAATTCTGCTGAAAACAGCGTCGGTCCGGGTTAGTTCCATTCAAATCATGCAAATTAGAGTCGAAAACAAGGGCAAAAGAGTTCGGAAAAGTAGATACGACGGAGACGTATCAACTCCCCCAAGCTTAAAGCCTTGCTTGTCCTCAAGCAACTCAGTTGACAAACTGAGAGAGACAAAAGAAAAACTTTGACGAACTCTGTTTCATCTTGTTGTTGCAACTATGTCTAACTCACAACCAGAATTTCAGCAACATCACAAGCAAACCACATAAGCAAATGACATCTAGGTCTCACGGTAAACTCATATCAATGGCATAATCAACTAGCGAGCAAATAATAATAAGCCTCAAGTGTCAACACTTCAACCAAAACAACATGAAGCAGCACGAATAGATGGTATCTCGCTAGCTCTTTCTGAGACCGCAAAACATAAATGCAGAGCACCTTAAAAGACCAAGGGTTGACTAAACATTGTAATTCAAGGCAATGAAGATCCAGTCATAGTCATACTCAACACAGTTAAAAGCAAAGCATAAAAATGACAAAGGTGCTCTCTAATTGGTGCTTTTGTAAGAGGAAGATGACTCAATAGGAACATAAATAGACAGGCCCTTCGTAGAGGGAAGCATTGATTTGCACAGGTGCCAGAGCTCAAGCTTTGAAAACAGAGATAATAATTTTGGGTGGCATGCTTTCATTGTCAACGCAATGACTAAGAGTTCTCAACATCTTCCACGCTACACATGCTATAGGCGGTTCCCAAACAGAAAAGTAAAGTTTTGACCCCCCCACCACCAATCAATCACACTCCACGGCTAGCCGAATCCTCGGGTACCGTCCAAACCAACAGCAATCCTGGGGGAGTTTTGTTTGTAATTATCTTTTCGATTTGAGCATGGAACTGGGTATTCCAATTACCGACCCCTTTTTGTGAATGATAGTGAATAAACACATATCGAGGATAACACGCCTAGCATGGAAGATACCAATAGCGCTCTGTCACCACATGAGCGGTTCGGGCGTGCAAAACAGATTATTTCTTGAAGATTTAGAGAGTTGCACATGCAAATTTACTTGGAACGGTAGGTAGATACCGCACATAGGTAGGTATGATGGACTCATATGGCACAACTTTGGGTTTATGGGAATGGATGCACAAGCAGTATTCCTGCTTAGTACAAGTGAAGGCTAGCAAAAGACTGGGAAGTGACCAACTAGAGAGCAACAACAGTCATCAAAATGCATTGAGATTAACTAACATTGAGTGCAAGCATGAATAGGACATAAATCACCATGAACATGAACATCATAGATGCTATGTTGATTTTGTTTCAATTACATGCGTGAACATGCGCCAAGTCAAGCCACTTGAAACATTCAAAGTAGGATACCATCCTATCATACTACATCATAGTCATCTCAACATTCATGTGGGCAACCAAGACAAACCATTATAAGCTCCTAGCTAAGTAAGCATGGCATAAGCAACTATAATCTCTAAGTTGTCATTGCAAACATGTTTCTCTCACAACAAAGCTGTATCAGGCATGATGAGCTAGTCATATTTACAAAAACAAAATAGATCGAGTTCATACCAGCTTTTCCAGGCTCAGTCACTTCATCATATATCGTCATTATTGCCTTTCACTTGCACGATCGAACGATGTGAACAATAATAAGAGTGCTCGTGCATTGGACTAAAGCTGGAATCTGCAGGAAAACACAAAGGAGAAGACAAAGTAATATGGCTCTTTGAAAGCTAAACAGGTATGCATGCAAGAGCCACTAAACATTGTAACCAATATCTTCTACCTTGACCCAAAGAAAAATAAAACTATCTACACGGGAAAGCTCCCAACAAGCAAAAGAAGAAAAGAAAATCTTTTTGGGTTTTCTCAAACTAGACAGACACACGAAAAGAAAACAAGAAAAAGAAAATAAAACTAGCATGGATGATACAGTGGCAAAGTATGAACACCGGCTAACAAAGTGAAAGCATAAGCAAGAATGTAAAGTCGGTGAGAACACGTACTCCCCCAAGCTTAGGATTTTGGCCTAACTTGGTCTACTCCCAAGGATGGTTCTGGCGAAACCCAAAATCATAATCAGGGTTATACGGGAGCGTTGCAGCCACTGCCAGAATAGCTGCCTCACGGAGACGAGCAGCCGTCGCCTCCCTCTCATACTCATCTGCCTTTCCTCTGGTTATGTAATATCTCTGTTTTACTTGAAAGTCAAAGAAAGCAGGAGCGGGAAGGGTAATATGGAAAACACGTTGCCGGTTAAATATCAATCGGTATAGGAGGGATTCATCATCCCTCTCAAGGAACTGGTAGCGTGTCATAGCGACGCGGTCAAGGAAAGTTGTATGGAGCGGGGGATCTCCTGCGCGGATTGGTACTCCAAGAAAATTTGCTATGCGAGTGGCATAGATGCCGCCAAAGAAATCCCCATCAATAGCATTGTTATTCAGCCTCCTTTCTATAATAGCTCCCATGTTGAAGCTTTTGTCACCCGTCACTGCGCTCTTAAGGATACTAAGGTCGGGTGCGCATAGGTGACAATGCTCAATCTTGCCATTGATGCATTGTTGGAATTATGCCCTAGAGGCAATAATAAATGTATAGTTATTATTATAATTCCTGTATCAAGATAATAGTTTATTATCCATGCTATAATTGTATTGAATGAAGACTCATTTACATGTGTGGATACATAGACAAAACACCGTCCCTAGCATGCCTCTAGTTGGCTAGCCAGTTGATCGATGATAGTCAGTGTCTTCTGATTATGAACAAGGTGTTGTTGCTTGATAACTGGATCACGTCATTAGGAGAATCACGTGATGGACTAGACCCAAACTAATAGACGTAGCATGTTGATCGTGTCATTTTGTTGCTACTGTTTTCTGCGTGTCAAGTATTTATTCCTATGACCATGAGATCATATAACTCACTGACACCGGAGGAATGCTTTGTGTGTATCAAACGTCGCAACGTAACTGGGTGACTATAAAGATGCTCTACAGGTATCTCCGAAGGTGTTAGTTGAGTTAGTATGGATCAAGACTGGGATTTGTCACTTCGTATGACGGAGAGGTATCTCGGGGCCCACTCGGTAATACAACATCACACACAAGCCTTGCAAGCAATGTAACTTAGTGTAAGTTGCGGGATCTTGTATTACGGAACGAGTAAAGAGACTTGCCGGTAAACGAGATTGAAATAGGTATGCGGATACCGACGATCGAATCTCGGGCAAGTAACATACCGAAGGACAAAGGGAATGACATACGGGATTATACGAATCCTTGGCACTGAGGTTCAAACGATAAGATCTTCGTAGAATATGTAGGATCCAATATGGGCATCCAGGTCCCGCTATTGGATATTGACCGAGGAGTATCTCGGGTCATGTCTACATAGTTCTTGAACCCGCAGGGTCTGCACACTTAAGGTTCGACGTTGTTTTATGCGTATTTGAGTTATATGGTTGGTTACCGAATGTTGTTCGGAGTCCCGGATGAGATCATGAACGTCACGAGGGTTTCCGGAATGGTCCGGAAACGAAGATTGATATATAGGATGACCTCATTTGATTACCGGAAGGTTTCCGGAGTTACCGGGAATGTACCGGGAATGACGAATGGGTTCCGGGAGTTCACCGGAGGGGGGCAACCCACTCCGGGGAAGCCCATAGGCTTTGGGGAGACACACCAGCCCTTAGTGGGCTGGTGGGACAGCCCCAAAGGGGCCTATGCGCCAAGAGAAGAAAAATCAAAGGAAAGAAAAAAAAAAAGAGGGAAGAAGTGGGAAGGGAGGGGGACTCCTCCCACCAAACCAAGTCCAACTCGGTTTGGGGGGGGGGAGTCCTCCCCCCTTGGCTCGGCCGACCCCTTGGGAGTCCCTTGGACCTCAAGGCAAGGTCCCCCTCCCTCCTCCTATATATATGGGGCTTTTAGGGCAGATTCGAGACGACTTTCTCACGGCTGCCCGACCACAAACCTCCATAGTTTTTCCTCTAGATCGTGTTTCTGCGGAGCTCGGGCGGAGCCCTGCTGAGACAAGATCATCACCAACCTCCGGAGCGCCGTCGCGCTGCCGGAGAACTCTTCTACCTCTCCGTCTCTCTTGCTGGATCAAGAAGGCCGAGATCATCGTCGAGCTGTACGTGTGCTGAACGCGGAGGTGCCGTCCGTTCGGTACTAGATCGTGGGACTGATCGCGGGATTGTTCGCGGGGCGGATCGAGGGACGTGAGGACGTTCCACTACATCAACCGCGTTCTCTAACGCTTCTGCTGTACGATCTACAAGGGTACGTAGATCACTCATCCCCTCTCGTAGATGGACATCACCATGATAGGTCTTCGTGCGCGTAGGAAATTTTTTGTTTCCCATGCGACGTTCCCCAACATGCATCTGCCTATGAAGAGGGCAAAGTAATGGAAGGCAGGAAAATGAATACTCCCCATGGTAGCTTGCGTAATATCTCTAGTTTCTCCAACTGTAATACCAGCGCAAAAATCTCTAACCGAAGATTTAGGAGGATCATTGAGGTTGCCCCAAATAGGTATTTTGCAAATTCTACTGAAATCCTCTAAATCCATGGTATACGATTTATCATAGAGATCAAACAGTATCGATGGCTCACGGCCAGCTGAGAATTTGAATCTACGAACAAAAGAGGCAGTGAGAGCAACATACTGTTCACATTTATCGGATATGAATTCTTCGAGTCCGATGTTGTGAACAAGTGCATCAATCTCATCTTTGAAACCTGCCTCAATCATAAATTCATCAGAAGGCCATTCACATGGTTGTACCTGCGTGTCCCTAGGTTGGTAAGGATCAGGCTCCCGAATGGCAAGACGGGGACCTCTCTTGCTTGAGGAACCACCATGAAAGTTTCTCCTGAACATCTTCCTTTTCTGAAATTTTCAGTGACCCAAAGGAAAGGTGAACAAGGTTCAACTAAACTTGTAGCAACTCCTCCCACAAGTGCTTAGAGGCCATATTACACATCAAAACTACTTGGGACCAGCTAGAATCAGCATACAAAGCTCAAGAACATGGTCAGCAAGGCAACAAAAATAAGCAGAGTATAAGGCACTAGAGCAAAAACTAATTGGACCAATGGAGGAGTCACTTACCAAGGAGTAATTTCCCAGAAACAGTTCGGAGAACGGTGATTTGAGCAAAGAGATCAAAAATCCCAGCAAGAGGAGCAAGAACACGGGTTTGAGTTGCGAAACGATTTTTTCTGGACGTAGGAGAAGTGGATGAGAGCAAGAATAAGTGGAGGGGGTGCCTGTGGGCCCCACAAGCCTGGGTGGCGCGGCCAGGGGGGTGCCCGCACCCCTAGGGCTTGTGACCCACTGGTGTGGCCCCCAGACAGACTCTTTGTCCCAGTATTTTTCAAATATTCCATAAAAAATCATACTAGATTTTCACAGCGTTCGGAGAACTTTTATTTTCAGGGTACTTTTCTACCGGACGCTAAAACAGAAAACAGGGAAAACTAAACTAAATCTATCATTTTTCTTCTAAGCAACCTAAAGTGAAAGCTTGGAATAGAGGTTTGTGACTCCTCAATTCATCCATCTCATGGTCATCGAAAGAAATCCGCCAATGGGGTTGATCAAATCCCCTCGACAAAACTTTCTCGAATCACAAAAGAAGACGGAGAATTTTCGAATAGTCACTAGGCCACCTCAATGGGGATGTGTATCTCCCCAACAAGCAAATCATACTTCATCTTGACACGAGGAATAGGGCATTCAAAGCTCCCATAAGAATCGATGAAGTTTTTTCGATAGCATGATGCAATGTACTCGATATTGTTTCTTCGGAAAGTGCACCGTATGCTCATTACCGTTGACATGGAAAGTGGCATTGCCTTTGTTGCAATCTATAACAGCCCCTGCAGTGTTTAAAAAGGGTCTTCCGAGGATGACAGCCATGGCATCGTCCTCGGGAATATCCAAGATAACAAAGTCTATTAAGATAGTGGTGTTAGCAACCACAACAGGCACATCCTCGCAAATGCCGATAGGGAAGGCAGTTGATTTGTCGGCCATTTGCAGAGAGATTTCAGTGGGTATCAACTTATCCAGTTCAAGTCTACGATAAAGAGAGAGAGGCATAACACTAACACCGGCTCCAAGGTCGCACAATGTAGTTCTAACGTAGTTGCCTTTAATGGAGCAAGGTATAGTGGGCACACCGGGATCACCTAGTTTCTTAGGAGTTCCACCCTTGAAGGTATAATTGGCAAGCATGGCGGAGATCTCAAGATCAGGTATCCTCCTCTTATTAGTCACAATATCTTTCATGTACTTAGCATACCGAGACATCTTGAGCATATCTGTCAGACGCATCTGCAGAAAGACAGGTCTGATCATTTCAACGAATCGTTCAAAATCCTCATCATCCTTTTTCTTGGATGGTTTGGGAGGAAAGGGCATAGGTTTCTGAACCCATGGTTCCCTTTCTTTACCGTGCTTCCTAGCAGCAAAGTCATTCTTATCGTATCTTCTATTCTTAGGTTGTGGGTTATCAAGATCAACACTAGGTTCAATCTCCACATCCTTTTTATTGCTAGGTTGAGCATATTCATGAACATCACTATTGATATTATCATTAGGCTCATGTTCATCACCAGATTGTGTTTCTGCATCAGAGACAGAGGCATCGTTTGGACTCTCAGGTGTAGCAGCAACAGGGTTGCTAGCGTGCAGGTTCCTATCATCTTTCTTCTTCTTTCTAGGATGACTAGGTGCATCAAAGCTAACTCCTTGAGACTCTTGTTCAACTCTCTTCGGATGACCCTCAGGATACAGAGGTTCCTGGGTCATTCTACCGCCTCTAGTGACAACTCCGACAGAATTGCCATTCAACTCGTTGAGCAAGTCATTCTGAGCTTTAAGTACTTGTTCTACCTGAGTAGTAACCATACAGGCATGTTTACTCAGAAGTTTAAAATCATTGACATTTTTGTCCACACAAGCACTTAAATGACTAAGCATACGAGCATTCTTTTCCAATTGTCTGCTAACATAATCATTGAAACTCTGTTGTTTGGCAACAAAGTTATCAAATTCATCCATGCATAAGCTAGCAGGTTTATCAAAAGGAATATCACTCTCATCAAACCTACGCAGAGAATTTACTTCTACTACCTGTATCGGGTTATCGAGACCATGGATCTCTTCGATAGGGGTTGATTTTTGACATCTTCAGATTTAATGTCTTTCTCTCGCATAGATTTCTTGGCTTCTTGCATATCTTCAGGACTGAGAAATAGAATACCTCTTTTCTTCGGAGTTGGCTTAGGAGGTGGTTCGGGAATAGTCTAAGCATTCTCATTGCACAAGATGTTGTTCAGTAGAATCTCAGCTTGTTCTACGGTTCGTTCCCTAAAAACACTACCGGCACAACTATCTAAGTGGTCTTTAGAAGCATCGGTAAGTCCATTATAAAGATATCAAGTATCTCATTCTTCTCAAGAGGGTGATCAGGCAAAGCATTCAGTAGCTGGATGAGCCTCCCCCAAGCTTGTGGGAGACTCTCTTCTTCAGCTTGAGCAAAGTTGTATATTTCCTGCAAAGCAACTTGCTTCTTATGGGCAGGGAAATATTTTTCAGAGAAGTAGTAGACCATATCCTCGGGGCTACGCACACAACCAGGAGCAAGAGAAGTGAACCAGGTCTTAGCATCATCCTTTAGCGAGAAAGGAAACAGCTTGAGCATATACTAGTGGCGGATTTTTTTTCCTCACTGGTGAATAGGGTGACTATATCGTGCAGTTTGGTAAGATGGGCTACAAACGTTTCATATTCATAACCGTGAAAAGGATCAGATTCGACCAGAGTGATTAACTCAGGGTCGACAGAGAATTCATAATCCTTATCGGTCACAAAGATAGGTGAAGTGGCAAACTTCGGGTCGTATTTCATCCTAGCGTTCAGAGATTTTTCTTTCCCTTACGCAGAAGTTTCTCAACATCATAGCTATCCTTACACGCAAGAAAATCCTCAACTATCTCTCCCTCCATAACATAGCGTGTATCAGGTATAACAGGCAATTCAGGCATAATAGCAGGTTCTACTTCAATAGTATCAGCAGTTTCAGAAGTATCATCACATCTAGCAGCAGCTCTAGCAAGTTGTGCATCAAGGAATGCACCAAGTGGCAAAGCAGTATCAGGCATAGCAAGCATAGCATCATCAGGCATAGTATCAAGCATAGCATCATGAGCAGCAGAAGTGGCATCATCAAGCACAAGCGACATATCAAGATTTCTAGCAGGAGGCGAAGTCGCAAACTTACTCAGAACTGAAGGTGAATCAAGTGCAGAGCTAGATGGCAGTTCCTTACCTCTCCTCGTAGTGGAAGGTAGGATTTTAGTTCTTGGATCTTTCGGATTCCTCATAGTGATCAGCAGACGTCAATCCCAAGTGACTCAGAGAATATAGTTGTGCTTCCCCGGCAACGGCGCCAGAAAAAGCCTTGATGTCCCACAAGTGTATGGGATCGCAGCAGTTTTCGAGGGTAGAGTATTCAACCCAAATTTATTGATTCGCTCACAAGGGGAAGCTAAAGGATATTCTCAAGTATTAGCAGCTGAGTTGTCAATTCAACCACACCTGAAAGATTAGTGTCCGCAAGCAAAGTATCAGTAGCAAGGTAGTATGATAGCAACGGCACCAGAGAAAAGCTTTGACAATCCCAGCAATGGCGCCAGAAAAAGGCACGTTGACGGGAGACAATTCTTGAGACTATTGCTATACTTCCCCGGCAACGGCGCCAGAAAAAGCCTTGTTGACGGGATGTTAGCACCAACAAAGTCTTGCAACAAGTAACAGCGGAGTAGCAAGGAAGAATAGTAGCAACAGCAGCAAAGTAACAAGTAACAGCAGTAGCAATAGTAGCGGCAAAGTGACAGCAGTAGTGACAGCAGCAAAGTGGACCAATCCCTCTTGTAGCAAGGGACAAGCCTAGGCAAAGTAACATAGCGAGGACCAGTAGTAAAAGACTCGTAGGCAGTGGATCGTGACGGATGAGTATGACGGATGCATGTGATTCATCATGTAACAGCTATAACACGGAGAGATATGTGGCTAGCTCCCGTTCATCGATCTAATGTAGGCATGTATTTCGTATGTAGTCATACGTGCTTAGGGAAAAGAACTTGCATGACATCTATTGTCCATCCCTCCCGTGGCAGCGGGGTCCTAATGGAAACTACGGGATATTAAGGTTCTCCTTTTAATAAAGAACCGGACCAACGCATTAACACGCGGTGAATACATGAACTCCTCATACTATGGTCATCTCCGGGAGTGGTTCCGGCTATTGTAACTCCGGGGTTGCCGGGTCATAACACATAGTAGGTGACTACAACTTGCAAGATAGGATCTAAAACACACATATATTGGCGACAACATAATAGGTTCAGATCTGAAATCATGGCACTCGGGCCCTAGTGACAAGCATTAAGCATAGCCAAGTAGTAGCAACATAAATCTAGAACATAGTGGATACTAGGGATCAATCCCCGTCAAGAACTAACTCGATTACATGATAGATCTCATCCAACTCATCACCGTCCAGCAAGCCTACGATGAGATTACTCACGAACGATGAAGAGCATCATGGAATTGTCGATGGAGAAAGGTTGATGATGACGATGGCGACGATTTCCCCTCTCCGGAGCCCGAAACGGACTCCAGATCTGCCCTCCAGATGAAGAACAATATGTGGCGGCGCCTGCGTATTACAAAACGCGATGAAACCTTCTCTCTGATTTTTTTTCCAGGAGAAACGGAAGATATAGGACTGAGATTGGGGCGGTGGTGCCACGTGGGCCCCACAAGCCTACATGGCGCAGCCTAGGGGGTGGCCGCGCCGTGTGGGCTTGTGGCCCACTTGCACACCCCCTCACGTGGATCTTTGCGCATGTATTTTTCTTTTATTCCAGAAAAATCTCCGTAAATTTTCAGGACGTTCCGAGAACTTTCATTTCTGCACAAAAACAACACCATGGCAATTCTGCTGAAAACAGCGTCAGTCCGGGTTAGTTTCATTCAAATCATGCAAATTAGAGTCCAAAACAAGGGCAAAAGAGTTCAGAAAAGTAGATACGACGGAGAGGTATCAACGGCCTCCCGATCTGGATCGGGATCCAGATCGCGGGGAGGAGGGCAGGCGCGACCGAGGGGCGGCTGGCCGGCGCTCAGTCCAGTGGCGGCAGGAGGGCACGGCGGCCATGGGAGGCGCGACGGGCTGGCCCAGGCGGTGCAGTTGGCCGGCAGGAAGAGGCGGACCACGACACCATGGCAGGCAGGGGCGAGCTCCCGCGGGAGGAGGAGGGAGCCGACCGAGGCATGGGGCGATCCGGGCTCGGACGGGCCCCAGATGGGCTCGGGCGGGCCCGGCGGCTGAGGAGGAGGGAGAGGTGGGAGGCTAGGGTTTCGGGGTGGCACGGATTTCGAGGAGAGAGGGGATGGGTGTCTAAAAATGACATGGAAGGTCTATTTATAACAATGGGGAGGCTACGTTTAGCAGTTTATCGCCCCCGTTTCAACTGTGCGATCGGAATCGAACGATCTCGAACGTGGGACGGGCAAGGTGGCTGTGTAGAGTAGGTTAGCCGGAGATGAGAGGGAAAACGGCACCCGGCAACGTAATTTTAAAACATCGAAAAAGTCCGATGATAGACCGAATACGGACTCCGATTGCGACGAAATTTGGCAGGCGGCCTACCTATATTAAAATAAGACCGCGCGTCAAGTTTCAACCCAATCAGATGAAGATTTACACACACTTTTCAAAACAAGATTTAAACAATGCCGCGGGCGCGTGCGTGTGTGGTCGGGCTCAGAACGGGCAACGACGAACACGGAGAGAACCAGCAACTAATAACGGATGCAAGTTTTGAAAACTGGCGGCAACGGAGTGCTGATGCAATGCTGATGATGATGCGACAAATAAAAATAATCACACGACGAAAACGTAATAAAAGGGGGAATCTTCTAGAACGTCGGTCTCGGGCTGTCACAATTGATCCATGTAAATTTGCTAAAGTCATCAATGAAACTGACATAATATGAGTGTCTGCCAACAGAGGTGGGGGCTGGCTCCCACACATCTGAAAACACAAGTTGCAAAGGTGCAGTGGAAATACTGGTAGATATGGGGTATGGAAACTGATGACTTTTAGCTTGTTGACATGGATCACAAACAGACTCAATACTAGACTCATGAGAGTATGGAAGCTTATTCTTGCTAAGAACAAATTTAACAATAACTGACGAAGGATGACCTAGTCTACTGTGCCACTTTGATGAGGAAGGCTTTACAGCAACAAAAGCCTGCTTATTGGATGGTGTTGATGAGGATATGAGCGGGTAGAGACCTCCCACGTATTTGCCCCTAAGAAGTATTCTCCTCGTGTCCAAGTCCTTTACCAAAAATAAATATGGATAGAATTCAATGAGAACACGATTATCAAGGGTAAATCTATGAACAGAAAGGAGATTCTTTGATGTTGTGGGCACATATAGAACTTTTTTAAGATGTAGATTTTTCATGGGTTTTTTGATAATTGAACTACCAACATGAGTAATTTTCATACCAGAGCCGCTTGCAACGTGCACTTGGTCATGTCCACGATATTTGTCTCTGACCGTTAGCTTGTCAAGCTCCCCTGTAATATGGTTAGTGGCACAGGAGTCGGCATACCAATTTGTGTCGATGTTGT
This sequence comes from Hordeum vulgare subsp. vulgare, assembly GCF_904849725.1. Classification (NCBI taxonomy): domain Eukaryota; kingdom Viridiplantae; phylum Streptophyta; class Magnoliopsida; order Poales; family Poaceae; genus Hordeum; species Hordeum vulgare. The sequence goes on from NC_058523.1 coordinate 19,557,133, forward strand.
AGGAGTCGGTGACGACGTTTGCCTCCTTTTCTTCATACTCATCTTCCTCATAGCGATCCCAACACTCGGGCACCCCCATGGTGATGTTTGAGACATATCTCGCACTCGGGGTAATCCCGGTGCAGTGGGCGTTGATGTTGTTGTTGTTGGGGACGGCCACCTCTCATGTTGCCGCCGTTTGGAGAAGGGGAGGAGGGTGAGCGTCTCCCTCGACCGCGGCCTATGCTGCCGCGCCCGCGTCCTCTGCCACGGGATTGGCCACGCCCCCTGTACACCATGTTTGCAGAAGTGTTGTAGCCAGCTTCTGGTCCGTCGCCTAACATCTCCACCCGCTGATCAGAGGCGGAGATCTGGGCAAAGAGTTCGTCAACGGTGATGGAAGCTTTGACGGTGCCAATCGCTGCCACGACCGGATCATTGTCCCGATCAAGACCAGCAAGGACATAGTCCACCATCTCTGGATCAGAGACGGGTCGGCCTGCTGCAGCAAGTTCATCCCCCAAATTTTTCATCCGGGCGATGTAGGAGGTGCTCGACATGGAGCCCTTCTTGGTGGTGGTGATAGCAATTCTCAAATTCGTGATTCGAGATTGGGACTGCGAAGCAAACATAGTGGTGATAGCAGTCCATAGATCAAAGGTGTTTTCTTTACTCACAACTTGGGCGAGTATTTCCTTTGACAGAGAGTTGAGGAGATGCTGAGAACTTGTTGATCTTTGGACATCCATGGCGCATAAAGGGGATTAGGCACCATGACCGTCGTCTTGTCCGCCTGCTGCTGCTCCACTGTCTTCGTGGGTGCTGCAGCGGTTCCGTCCAGGAGGCCGGTGACCTGCGCTCCTCGCAGGCCCGACATCACTTAGGCTTTCCATAGAAGAAAGTTCCCCTTGGTAAGCCTCTCGACAGGCGGCGCTCCAAGGTTGAGGGCAACGGGAGCCGAAGAAGACATGGCGATCTGGTTTTGGTGATCGGTGGAGTTTGTTCCTGGCTAGATAGATGGGAAGAGGATGTCTCTGTATACCATGTCAGATGAAAGCGTTCCTACTCTCCGTAGAGAGCCGCGTGGGTATATATTGATCGAGGCAGGAAGAGCCCCTGCCATGGCGTACAAGGAATCCTAAGGAATCGGTTGGTAGAGATAGAGATATATACAAAGGGAAAGAGATAAGTAGTTGGATTTTGCATGTTGTCCACCGTAGCTCCATTTCTCCTTGCTTCCTCATAGCTTGTACATCGAAGGAAAGGAGATGGAGGCGAGAAAGAGGGCGGTCGCCTTTGCCGCTCTGTGCATGCTCCTCATCTTGTCAGCATCGTCCCGTAGGGAAATATCTGGTCCTCCCGTTCTTGGGGTGCTCCCTATGTCACATTTTAAATAGACCAGAAAAATGGGAAAACATGTGCTCGCGTTGGCCTTCTTTTTCTTTTTGGCGTGACGGATGGTAAAGTTGAGTGCTTCAAGAGGTGGAGCAATGTTTAACACCCAGCAACCGGCAAAATAAGAAGCTGAATAGCCTGTGGATCATGGGGTCGTATGATGTTGGACGACTGTGATTGCCGAACCAATCAGTAAAATATGTTCCGCACGTCAATCTCAAAATGGCATGTTCATTTCATTGGAGGTTAACACATTAGCAATCCCATCCAAGCCAAGCTTAATCCTAGTGAAGGCAAGCAACTCAACATTGATTAGTCAGAAACAGATGAAAACAAACACGCAAAATGAGACGTACAGAAATTTGGCGTGGAATTCTCCTCGCCAGACATAACATGGAAAATCAATAAAAAGAAAAGTATGAAAATACAAACACACACAGAATGCAAGCAAGCAAGATCACGTCAAAGGTATTGATTAATACAAGCAAATGTGATGTCTTCATGTCAGCTGGCCAACTGACTGTGTTCGATAACAAGACGGGTTTGAGCAAAATAAGTGATTAATTCCACTTCAGAGCTGACCAATGCATCCTACATAAAGGGTAAGTTTCTGTGTGGATAGCTTCAAACAGGCCACTTCTGCAACTCATCCACCGAAACGTAAGTCTGGTAACTGCAGCACAATTATGACATCAGTCAAACCAATTTTCGTACATGGAAAATGCATCAAAATTTATATCTGCGACTTTTTGTATGACTCGAGCAATAAAAATTAGCTTCACCATTGTGGAGATCCCCAAAGTTGAATCATCTCAGCATTATTAGACAAAACCAACATCACAAACAGAGGCTAAAATATCAGTTATTGGCTATATTTGATCCTAATAGAGGCTAAAATATTAGTGGGCATACGAGGGGTTCATGGAGTAGGAAATCAGAAACATCTGAGTGGCATACTTCATATAAATGCAAAAATAGCTGGCTAGTCACTAATGGATGAATCTAATCAAATTCATCAAGTACAAGTGTCGCCTAAGGACCATGCATCTCTTATTGACAGATAAGACTTCCTTTGGTCCAAAATTTTAAAATGTAAAGTGTGCAATTCATGATGAAAGGAATATTCATGATGAATTTAGTCATTCCATTTTAATCATGTGTTTAATATAAAGTGTAGAAAATCTCGTCTGATCAAATTGAAAAACTAAATTGCCTGAAAGCATAACTGCATATATAGTTTGGAGTTCGGACCAAACAATGGCCAATTACATGCAATGAGAGATATGAGGAGACATTTTATAAGCAAACTGCTTAAAACTATATTAATTGTCCAGAAAACTGTAATAATAACTTAACTGCAAGCAAAACAATGAATAATAGTACAACAATTCACGAAGGCATGCTCTTCAAAGATTGTCACAATTATCAGTCCAAAATAAGCAGCAATGTGAAATGGCATAGCTATAATCCCATATAAATAAAGGAAGCATCGAACAAATGCTCAGGTATCATTAGTTGGCAGTCGCTTAGAGGGAAAAACTTGTAAATTACACTGCGATCTGATAGATCCATAACCTCAAAAAACAAACAAAACAAATCCATGAAGCACGAAAGAGGATGTATTTTATTCTGCTACCACCTACCATAACAACAGTATCATCTATGATTGAGTAGGAACAAATCTCTGCGCAAAAGGGGGAAGTGTTTCGAGTCATCAGTCATCTAAGGATCTAGAGGAGAAGAACCTGCCTTAGCAGAGGAAACTTGGAGTGTACCAAGGAGGTGGCAAACTGAAAGAAAGGAAGCTGGATAGAAGGGAAAGGCAAGCGAAAGAGCACCACCAGTAGAGGACTTTAAAGCATAAGCAGATAGAAGATAATGTAGGTGGGTGCGGGCATGAGGAAGAGAATGGAGAGACGCTGAGGAAGGGATTAGGAAGGAGTGTCAGGAGATAAGAAACAAGATGTAGCGTGCCATGAAGGAAACATGACAGGAGGTGTCCAGATGGGCAACAGTTAAGCAAATGGTTGTCGAGTAAATCTTAGAGCCTTCTCTCGCGATTCAGTATTTGTGGAATGGATTGTAGAGAAAATTTCAGAGTCCTCCCTTGCAATTTAGTACTTGAGGAATGGCAGTACAAACAAAAAAAGTGTAGGTTTTTTGAAAGAACAGTTCATATACCTCAACATATATTCAGAAGATAAGCTTGCCTGTTCAACCAGTACATCATACTAGCATATCTTGATCTATTCCATGGCACCACCAATGCCTGCTTCTGCAAACAAAATAAGTCAAATAACATTCAACTGGAAAGCTAAATAGATACAAGGTGGAATCAACAATATATTTGGATAACTCACAACTGTAATTTGGGGAAAATAACTCAGGTCTGACACAACACTAGGAATAGATAAAGAAAATAACACAGCCTGTCAAATTTTAAATTACGAAACGGTACATGATGATTAATATTGTGAAAATGAAGGACAAACACATTTAGCCTATTAGCTCATGAGAATAGACAAGTTATCCAGAACTAATAAAATTGTTATACGCCATATCAAAAACAGTAAAATATGCTCATACCAATAAATCATAGCAACTAAAGTCACCCTGACTATAAAAGAAGAGATCAGCTTTAAATATATTTAGCCTGAGAAATGAAATGAAAGCATTTTCCATTGGTACAAATGGACTTGCCACTCGCAGCAGGAATCTCCAACAAGAGATGAGATGAACAATTATTCATTAAGTTCAAACAAATTCATCATGACTAATTCAAGAATATTAGCCCCGATAACAATATCAAATGAACAAATATAACTAGATTTAAGAGTCCAGATGTACTTATTGAGCACTATTTGACATTTCAGTTGGTTCAAGCTACTTTTTCATGCAGTTGTTTTCAACATAAGAAAAATCTATAACACGGGATTGATGCTACCAGTATACAATTCCTGAATCTGTCAACAGACAACAATAGTGAAATCTAGTTCAATAATTACAGGAGGAAAATCCAGTCTTCGTGTTCATCATATTACTGAATAGATATTCATATAATATAAACTGATTAAGACAGTTCGCTATCTGACTTGAACAAAATGGTTCAACAAATAACATAAATGATGAAATGGTGACGTAAAAAACATAAAGGACACTAGCAGAACCAGTAACATATGTGAATCCAGACAAGAACCATCACATAAATCTACCACACAAGCATCAAAATAGATACACTACATAACAAATTCACCATATGTTGAAGAGGTCATCATGCAGCAAAATAAACACTTAATATGACACTACTTAAAAATCTGCACCACATCACAAATCGCTACCAGAATAAAATTCCTGAATATGTCAACAGGCAGTAACAGTAAAATCTAGTTGAATAATTACAGAAACAATTTTCCAGTCTTCGTGTTCATCATATTATTGAATAGATATTCATATAATATACTGGTAAAGATAGTTTTCTGTCTCTGACTTGAACCACATAATTCAACAAATAACAACAATATGTGATAATGTGTAAAGCACATCACTACATATCTGTTGACAAAGGACACTAGCAGTAACATGTGTGAATCCAGACCATGACCATTGAACAAAACTACCACACAAAGCATTACAATAGAAACACTACATAACAAATTCGCCATAGGTTGAATTGGTCATGAAGCAGCAAAAGGATCTCTTAATATGAGACTGCTTACAATTGTTAGCTTAACACACAAGGATGTGAAAGGTCATCAACCAATTATTGAAAATAGACATGATTGTGCTATAACCAGGATATGATGGCATGCTATTACCTGCAGCATAGACACTTTCGAATGGATAACAGACAACAGCGTTGTTGTTTTCAGGAAGTTTACTGAACTGCCATGACTCGAGCTGGACCATGAAGATACCGGCAACCGTACGCAAGAAAGCCACATTATTTTCCTCAGCATAAGCTAGCATCGATATGTGGCCTGTCTTATCTGAATTTAGGGGAAGTAGCTTGTCCAGTTGAATAGTTTGTCCCAACACCCAAGAAGCAACACCATCACCGTCGGTATTCCTCTTCCATAACTCGGCCTTGAATATGGACATGGAGAGTATGCCCAACCGGCCACCCTCTGCTCGCATAACCATCAAGTCTTGACCTTGGGCAAACATATTCATCGGCACCGGGATCGCAGCTAGGCTCTGGTTATCCAAATCAACTTCTAGAATTACATTAATACCATCCCCAGGTAGCAGCCAGTAAATGGAATCCCCGGCCAGCACAGCGGGCATGCCTTCATAATCCATGGCCTTGCCTGGAACCGGTGTTGAGATAAGATCACTCCATCCACCGGTCTCGGACAAGTAAATGGAGACGGTCGCCTGTTCATCATCCTGTTTGTAGCTTACCAATACCACCTGGAAGTGGTGGGCGTCGCCGGCAACGCGAAGCACGGCCCCGTCCATGGGGGTACTGTTCATGTCGAACCCCAGAGGAGCGGCAATGCGGTGCTGGTCGCCGGTGACGGGGTCCCACACCAGGACCTGGCTCTGCGACGAGTGGGAGATGAGCACGAGGCCGTGGCGGCAGCTGAGGAGACGGAAGTGGTAGCCGGGGTCGCCGAGATGCACGGAGAAGCGCCCGGCGGGGACACGGTCGGGGGCCTCCATGGCAGGCGTGTAGGAGATGCCTCGCAGGTCGTTGCGGAAGAAACCGAGGAGGGGAGGGCTGCGGCGGTGGTGCCGGCAGTAGCGGCGGAGGAAGCCACGGTCGGAGACGACGCCGCGCCAGCGCCTGCAGACGGCGGAGGCGCGGGGGAGGGAGGACGGCTGCGGCGGGAGGCGGAGGAGGATCTCCGCGAGCAGATCCTCGTCTTCCAGCGGCGAGCGGCGGCGGTAGTGGAGGGTGGGCCACATCTCGCCGTCCGGCGTGGTCATGGGGGAGGCGGCGGCGGAGCAGCCGCAATGGGGAGGGCGAGGGCGACTTCGATTGCGATAGAAGCAAAAAAAAATTAAAAGAAAAATGACGCTGCAGTGCGATTGAATCTATTTTCTATACAATACAATTTAAAAAAAAAATCATAAATCAGTTCGCTTTTGCATTCTACATTATTTTTTCGCTCATAAAAAGTAGGGACACATTTTGCGTGCCAAGAAAACATCCAAACACAAAATTAAGTAAAGCCTCCCGGGAGAAACCCTAGTTGTCCCCAGCCCCCAACCATACGTGTCATCACCTTCCCACTGCGCAAGAGCGTTGTCGGACAAAGTCGGGCGGCGTCAGGGCCATTTCTTCAGCCTCTGCGTGCGGGTTGGGGGTGAATGGCCTCGCGCGGCGAGCCAGTCGCTATAACGAGGAACTATGAAGGGTGTGGACTGGTGGCGACATCCTGGTGCTCAGAGGTGATGGTGGCCACTCCTTGGTCGTTTGGAGTCGTCCTCTCTTGATCTGGCGCCTGGCGGCTGGGGATGCCCTGCTTGACCGGGGGCTTTTGTCGTGGGCGCGATTAGGAGAGAAGGCGGCTTGGCGGTGGAGGTTGTGGCGAGAGGGAAGGACTTGTGGTGGAGATATGGTCTTTGGTGCCTGTTTGGTTTCTGCCTCGGCCGACATTTTTTTTGGGGGGGGCATGGATCTGGTGGGCTCCGGTGGTGCCCTCGGATGATGTCGACTACACTGGAGCTGGCATAGATGGAGGATTGTAGTACTGCCAATGCATCGACCTAGATCGATCCACCTTCCGTTGGCTCTGGTCTTGGAGGTAAGTGCAAGTGTGTGGGGAGGGGGCTCTTTCTAAACTTGGTGAGGACGCTTGTCGCGGTCGAGGCAAGGGTTTGGTGAGATCTTGTGTTGAGGCGCTTGCCAGTCTCTATGATCACGTGTTATGAAAAGACCGGGATGCGATGCTTTAGGCGGAAGTCTAATGATTGTCTCATCGGCATTTCTTTTCTTTTTGAAGGCGTCATTGTGGAATCTTGTACCCTGGGTTATGATGTGCTCCAAGAAAAAAGCATCATATCCTTACTTGGATTGGATGACAACGAGTCTTCGATGTTGTTTTCCCCCTTGGGGGCATTGTCTTGAAGCCATGAATCCAATGTTGGTCGCTTAATATCTAGGTTGGGGCGTGGTTGGTTTGCTGGGGTTATCAACACTTATCAAAGCATGGAACGGTAACTTAATGAGCCATAACGAAAGTGACTTTAGCTACTATAAGAACACCACCAGCTTGTTCTTAACATACATAAGGATTAGACCACTTGCTGCATTTTATTGTTTTTGTTACTGTTTGTGTTGTTATAAATTATCTCGTTATCAAATTATTTATAAAACTTTTTTTATATAGCACTTATAGTAAAACTTTGCTGAAAATTACTTGTCAATTCTTTATGTTTCTCATTATAATTCAACACTCTTTCTTTATGGAAATAACTACGATAAATCTCTTATACTTTTTAAACCGGGCAAACCCCTTTCCATTACCAGCATAGCGGAAATACAAAGTTCATCAAAGGAAAAAAAAAACAGAAAGGTGTGCAAGTTCAAAGCATTTTTAGGAAATTCACCATAGACACTCGTCATCGAGAAGCCTACCGCAGGACGAAAATCCAAAAACACCTAGCAAACGCAACCGATGACCTAGAACCAACATATCAAAACGACAGGATACAAGTATGAAAGGAAACCCATGATACAGTCAGATTCACTCAGGGAATCGACTAAACGCCCACGCAGGGGGGGGGGGTCTAAAACACCTCACAACAAAAACTACAACCTGCAGTATCACCAACATCACTGGGCACCTTCTGGAGCAGCACATCCGCATCATATGCTCATCGCATTAATCTTCAGCATCTTAGCACCTCGCTCCATTGCTTTCCGATCTTCCCCTATCAGCAGACCTGCCTAGTATGTGAGGAAACCACAAGCAGTATAAACTACATCAAAGGGGGATTTCAACTTTTTATTCTCAAAGGTAGCACGGTTACGACAGTTCCACAATGCCCAATACACATCAGCTAGACCACAGGTATAAAATCTAGCCCCATTAGGAAAATATATAAAGCACCACGAATAGAATTGCCATATATTATTAGGGCCCAGACTAGTGCCAAGCATGCAATCAATAGTTCTCCGGGTCATCCTAGCAACTGGACAAGTAAAGCATAAGTGTTGTGAAGTATCCCTCTCTTTACATAACAAGCACCTAGGATTACCTCTCCGTTTCTTCCTTTTCATCACATCACGAGTAAGAATAGCATCCTGAAACAATTGCCAAAGAAAAATCTAGATCTTAAGAGGGATTTTAGCTCTCCAGATCCATCTATAATCTCAACCAGCAATGTTCCTTTCTAGGTACTCATAAACAGACTTAGTAGAGATTTTTTTCCAACTCCCTAGCGTCCAGATAATCTGATCTGGAGCCTCAGAAATAGTCCAACTTTCAACAGTTCTCTTAAGCTCCTTCCATTGACAAACTAAGGAATGGTTCATCTGTCTCCTGAAGAAATCATTTTCCACCCCAGATTTAAATCTCTCCACAGTTATGTTCTTCAGGTTACAAATGTAAAACAAATCAGCATAAGTATTTTTTAGCGGTGGGTTACCATGAATGGGGCCATATCACAGTCTCGCAATGTTGCCATAATTTAACATAACTTCTCTGCCAGCCATGTATTGAGGTTTCACTTTCATAATGTCTTTCCATATCGGGGAGTCCGCAAATTTGCTCGTCTCTGAGGCCACATCAACCTTGTATAAATCTCTTATACTTGTGGATCATCAGCATCGCATATAGTAGTGGTTGACTCTTTAAATTCTGTATAAGCAGGGGGAAACCCGCGTGGACAGGCACCTGGCCAGCCGTGCCTGGGTAGTTATTGGATTTTCCACTAGGGCACACCAAGTTTCAAATTTCAGTTTCCAAAGATTGCGATTTTGATGTTCGATGTACAAAATTTCTCGATTTTGTTATTCATCGGTACCAAGTTTTAAAACTTAAAACTTAACAAAATATTTAAAACTCATCAAAATGTACACAAAATGGATTTTATTTGAAAGCTCTCATCACAAGAAACACAAATATACTAATGAAACTCAATTCAACTTTTGATTCAAATATATATATATATATATATATATATATATATATATATATATATATATATATATATATATATATCAAGCTAATAATAATATCTACAACGTGTTTATTCTTGATGACTGAAGCATACCGAAGGACTGATGTATGCTGAAGGAGAAACGGATGGATCTTCCTCATAATTGGCGCACATGAAAAACTTCATGCCCAATCAATCTGAAAAATCTGTCACCTCCTTCACCTTGTAAAGATCACCACACCAACAACGTAGTACTTCCACTCCCCAAGGCAAGCTCGCACCCTTCATTTTTCTAGGCCTAATGCTTTGATCCGAACAAGGCAAACTCATACTAAATACGAAAGAAGTGTGACACACTGAGGCGAAGTGTGGCTGGATGATGGCGAAGAGTGTTTTAGTGCCTTCTTTTATAGGCTGAGGCGGATGTTTAGGCGGGAAAATATGGCGCGAAGAGGTTCCCTGCTGGCGAAAAAATGGACGGGAAAGATGCTCGTTCCCTGTTGGCGAAAAAATGGACGGGAAAAATGAACATATGAGAGATTCCTGACAACCTCAAAATGAGCGTTGGCCAGCGCCACTTTCGGCGCGAGGAAACACTACCTGCCGCCTCGGGCGGTGGCGGCAGGGCCCCACTGCTGTGCCCGTTCCGTCGAGTGCTTGGGCTATAACGGAAACCCTATCGGCCGCCTCGGGGCGTGGTGGCAGGCCTGTCGACCGCCTCAGGTCGTGGCGGCAGGCCCCAGCCGCCTAGGGCGGTGGCAGCAGGTGACACGCGTCGCCTGGCGCGCCTGCCGCCACGGTGGATGTGAGTCTTTTTTGCTACTTTCGTCCATAGATGGTCCTTTCCGACAAATAGACTCGGTTAAGGGTCCTTTTGAACAAAAAATTGCTTTTGTGACACCCTTTGTCCGGTCAGTTTGAAAAGTCAGGCTGTAGAACTTATAACCATCCAACCACAGTTTAGTTTATAAAAGTTCATAACTTTATCTATATTCTATAACTACTAATAAAAGAAATAGGTATTCTTAGTCCGTCATATTGTTTTTGTAGAAACTCCCCTCAAGTTTCTGGTAATCAACCCGCAGTATATGTTAATTGATTTTTTGAAAATCCATATCTTTTTAACGCTAACTTCAATTTTAACATGTTATATATGAAATTTAATTAGAAAAATATGTAGAATCTGAATATGATATTATTTTACGTGTTAACCATTTAAAAAATGCTATTTACGATAAAACCTTAATCAATAGTGCATGATCAGTCTTTCCTTCATATCGGTGCCGATTCAAATTGAAAATGAACACTTTGGCAAAACTAGGATGGAGAACAAAAAAAATATCTATAATCACGCATGCATGCCTCGTCAAAACCTCACAGAAAATATAAATTTATCATTTTTTGTCAAGAGAGAGACATCTTAAGATTGACAACATTCAAACATGTTGTGATGGTGTGAACACTAAGACCAGCGTCAACGTGCGTGGGAAGAAGGGTAAATAGAAATACAGATGGGATGTCATGTGTTGAAATAAAGGACATGTACCTATGGACTCATGATTGTTAGATTAATGAGTGTTTTTCTTACCCGTTACAACGCACGAACTTTTTTGCTAGTACAGTATTATACAAAAATAATGTTCACGAGGCGAACAGCCGTACCATACGTAACCTCCTGATGAATACGAGTTGAACCAGGATCTGCTATTTAGCGCAGTGCTTGTCACAAAGACGCGAAACCTGCACCCCAGGGGCCTTTTGGACCGGCTGATTTGCGGGCGTAGAACGGCATCAGTTTTTCCTATCTTATTTAAAATAATTCAAGAATTCAAAAAAGTTTCAACTTCCATAAAATTATGAATTTTAAAAATAAATGTTTAAGAAATAATAAAATATTCATAAATTCAAAAAACCTCATCATTATCAAAACGTGTTTGGGAAATCATAAAATGATCGCAGATTCAAGAAATGTTTGTGATTTTTAAAAAATATTTACGTATTAAAAAATGTTCATGATTTTTTTTAAAAAAATGGAGAATTTAGAAAACATTAACTAATTGTAAAATATATTAACAAAACGCAAAAAATACCCAAATGTCAGGAAATGTTACCAAATTTCAAAAACAAGAGTTCATTGCTCCAGAAAATGTGCTTCAACGAATGTTCATGAATTCACAAAAACTCATGCATTTCAGAGACTGTTCACAAATTAAAATAATTTAAGTTTATTGATAAAATTGTTCACCAATTCAAAAAAAATCATGAATTTGAAAACAAGTGTTCACAATTTCAATAAAAGTGTTCACAGGTTGAAAAAATCATAATAAGGAATATTCTTTCACAAATTTGCAAATAATTTAAGAAATAAATGTTCTTGCTTATTTAAAGTTGGTTTCAAAATGAAATAAAGAAAAAAAGTAAAATAAAAATGAAAGACAGAATGAGCATTAATAAAAATTAAAACTAATATAAAAAAGTGAGAAAAGAGTAGGAAAGAATGAAAATGAATAAAACAGAAAAACATACGAAAAACTGACAACACCGCCATCCTACATCCTACAACACCTACATTCCACAACAACGCTCTCAAAAGGGAACACGAGTGAAGCACCGTGCCGTCAAGTTCAAGATGGACAAAGATTTTCACCCGGAACCGGACACGAAGAGGAGCTCCAAGATGACATTTTCAAGTGGTGCTTGCACGCATCATAGTCGTCGACGATCAAGCACATAATTTTCACTCACCCATCCATCCGTGCCACTGCGAGGTCTTGAGGGCAAGAGTGATGAGTACAGGTCCGCAAGTCCAGATCGAAGCGCTGCGATTGCCAGAGGCAAAGCACGTCCGAGTCAACCGCCACCATAGCTCTTACCGCCCACACGATGAAGGGACAGAGCTACCACCGTTGCCACGGTGCCTGTCGGAAAGCCAACCATGCGGACCACCTCCCAAGGCCGACGCCCCTGCATCCAAACCCTGAGACCCCACCAACCCTCCGCTTCCCGAAGCACAAACCACAACCGGCCAAAGCCCGACATCAGCCACCGAGTCAGGGTTGGCACCACCACATAGGGGCGCTACACCTATCGCCCCCTATCCCGGTGTACCGGGGGGACATAAATCAGTGACTGCCGAAGTTCATGGTTTGACGCAATGATCCGCCTGCCGGCATCAGGCAATCCCTCCCACCACAACCACCGACCTTCACCAACTCCATAATGTGAGGTCGCCTCCCCAACTATCCGCAAACAACTACCTTGGCTAGAACAGCGAAGGGAATCCAATGTCGTTCGAGGAGCAACCAATCTCGGGCATGAGACAAAATTGACGAATTTGACCTAAAAACCAAAGTAATTCACAAACTGAACTATGTTTGAAAATAATTCATCGAGCTGACTCTTTTATGTGACGCCTTTGTCTTAGGCGCCACACTACACTGTGTGGCGCCCGATGACGTCCGATGCTACGTTGTGTGACGCTTGAGACCTAGTGTGACGTCTAAGGCATATGCGCTACACTACACTATGTGACGCCTAAGACAAAGCCATCACACAATGTAGTGTGACGCCTGACCATCGGGCGTCACAGAAAAATATCAGCTGGATGAATTATTTTTAAACATAGTTCAGTTTGTAAAATGTTTTGACTCTTGAGTCAAATTTGTTAAAATTTGCTCGGGCATGAGGACCAAGTCAAACCTCTGCCACATCGACAAGCCTGCACTGCCAGCCTCCTGCCAGCCTATGCAGAAGCGGACGCTGTCGACAAGGGCCACTCAAGGCAGACGGCAACTCCGGCCACCGAGCAGCCACTCCGGCGTCCCGACCCCCGTTGGCTCCTCAGACCAACTCCACCACCCCGGCCCAAAGCCAAGATCTCGACCACCCACCCTCTGCCCCGACTCCACGCCCACGGGGAGGAACCAATGTCAGACCTCAGGCTGTCCTTCACCGGATCTCAAGCCATCCAACAGATAAAAAGCCCGCGCTTGCCACCCGAGGGCGCCGCGGCAGAGGAGGAGGAAGGGCCCTACCGCCACAGTGCCAACCGGACTTTGCCTATCAACGGCTACCGACGGCGGCGGGAGAGGAAGGGAGGGAGGTGGGGTCGACGAGCCGACGGCAAGGGTTTCCTTCCGGCGCGCGCGGGCGCGCGTCGCCACTGCTGCTGCCCACACGCTGGTTCTCCGCGCTAGCCTATCTTCGTCGGCTCCAACTCGGCGAATGACTTGTAAGCATGATAAAATGTTAGAAGAATCAAGACTATCCCCCCTTGTTTTTTTTCTTTCTTTGCGACAACTCAGTCTACCAATTCAATGTTGGACCGATACTGTTATGGAGAGAACATGCAGACATGTGACATGTGTACGGAATTACAGATCGATGAAATTTGAGCGGCTCAATGGCAGATGGAGACATGGAGTGACGCAGAGTCATGCAAATCTTATCTTATATATATATATTTACTAATTGGATGCACCTTTCAAGCCTCCACGTTAATCTACATCAACAATCAACAATATTACTAATTGGATGCACCACCCAAACCACTACGTGCCCTCCCTTCCCATCTCTCCTTCGGTCCTTCCTACTACATCCACCGCCGCCGCTCCGGCCACCCGTGCGGCTGGATCGCGCTCTGCGACAGAGACGCCGTCCGCCTAGAGGATGCCTGTGAGATCGTCTTCTTCCACACGCGCACGGCCAGGCGCCTCCGCGTCTCCTTGCCGGAGCTCCAGCGGCACAGAATCACTCTGCGACGAAGACGCCGTCCGTCCAGACGACGCCTGCGAGATCGTCTTCTTCCACACGCGCACGGCCAGGTGCCTCCGTGTCCCCTTGCCGGAGCTCCGGCGACACAGAATCGCTCTGCGACAGAGACGCCGTCCGCCCAGACGACGCCTGCGAGATCGTCTTCTTCCACACGCGCACGGCCAGGCGCCTCCGTGTCCCCTTGCCGGAGCTCCGGCGGCACAGAATCGTCGGCTTCACCGACGGCCTCGTCATCCTCATGCACAAGCTCACGACGGCGGCCCGCGTGCTGCACCCGTTCACGCACGACACAGTCAACTTCGCGCCCCTCGTCACCATGTGTTGCCAGGTGGTGAGGCACAAGGCGTACATGCTGGACATGAACGCCGCCGTGTGCAGCAGCGCATCCTCCGCAGACTCCGTCGCCGTGGTGGTCTGGTTCCCCTACACGAATGTGGTGCTCGCCGCTGACCCGGGCTCGCAAAATTGGGAGTCCCTCCACAACGGACTGAATGTTCACTGTGCCTTGCCCTTCCAGTGAAGGCTCTATGCCACCCCGTCTGGTTCGAGTGAGATCGTGCAGCTATACCCTCTGAGACGAGAAGGACCCCTCGAGAACTCTGTGTTGATTGCTGACGCTCCACATTCTGCTCACATCAACCTCTTTGGTTTTTTTACCTCGTGGAGTCTGGTGGAAGGATGCTGCTCGCCGTCCGGCAGCCAGTTCATTATGCAAATGGGTCAGAATAGGATGCGTTGGACTGGTCGCGATGAATATTCTGCAGGCTCTATGTAGTGGATCTCAATAGCCATCCATGTAAGCTTATCCCGGTGAAGAGCATAGGTGACCACGCGCTTTTTCTTAGCCGCGACCCCATGCCTCTCTGTTTCAGCCAGCGATCTCCCTTCTTTGAGCAGCAACTCCATTTACTTCACTCTACCACAATACTCCATTCTGGTGATGTCGCTGGGGACTGGTTTCTCCGAGCGATTGGCAGACTCCTGCCAAATACACGACTACAAGGAGAGGATCCGCCCCTCTGTGCGTCCCTTCACCGTTGCTGATCATCTTATCACCTAATGCAATCCTCGCGAGTGGTATGTATGTTTTCCTTATTGGTTACCTCCCCGGCACAGTTGCACCTGATCAATATTTACTGCGTTGAATATATATGTGTAATTGTTAATTATAATGTCATCTCTTCCTGAACATATGTAGGAGTAAAGGGCTCATGTTCCACGAGTACCACTATATACCTCAATCTTTCGAGGAATTGATCAAGAAAATAAGGGCGCAAAAGAGGGAAATGCGGATTCCACGCATCTTTGCGGATTCCACACATCTTGTGCATTCACGCTGAAGGAACAAATGTCATGCTTCACATTACTCACCGAATAACAAAGGTATAAATAATGCCAGTAGACACTAGGCACAACTTCTTACAACCGTCTCAGTTGGCGTTTCATGCAGCTTCTAACCTCGCATGTTGTTTGTTTGATCTGCTTTTAATCATTTTATCGTGAATTTTGTGTGTGTGCCAAAAATTGTATATTTTTTTCAAAAAAGGAATATATTAATATCGCGAAAATACCAATTACACTCGGTCTTTGTACCAGCAAGACGCCGAAAGACATCAAGGATACACACATCCAAAAAAGAAAAAAACGCCGTGCCACAGTGAACAATCACTAGCAACAGTAGCACTCTAGCCACCAGCGAAGACAACATCCGGATAACAAAGGAGGTTCTCCAAGAGCAACGTCTCTAAGAAGGAAACAATATACAAGCGTTGTCGTTGCCCGATCAAAGATCTTGAGTTTTTACTCTGGAGAAAGTCTGAGTTTATCCAAAAACAATGTCTTCAAAAAGCTCATTGCCAGGTACAACCAATAAAGGTCAGACCTTGGGTGTTCACCCTGGGAATCGAGACTCGGTACTTGACGAGCACCACCAAAATTGTCGTCCTCCAGTGCCGCTGCCCCCACTTGCCGAGGCCGCTGCTGCAAGTCACCAAACACCTAGCACACGATATTCATTGCATCCAATAAACCTTTCCGCCAATGCTTCAAGACCTCCAATCGCCATCGCCATGACTTTCTCCACCTCTATCAATGTTTTGGGAATCTTGACTTAGACATGTCCAATGACTGATAAAAAAGCAAAGCTTCACGCTGCGTCCTATTGAAGCCATGCCAACTGATAATATGAGCGCGCACGACCGGAGCCTTTTCGATCCAGATATTCAGGGGCAACATACACCAATCTGTATACATCTCGGACCAAAAAACTGGAACTCGTCAGCGGCTAGATCGAAAAGGTCGGAGTCTAGTAGAAAGACGACTTGGTAGACGAAGAATGCTAGGACCAAACCACCACAACACCAAGTGCCTCCACACCTTGCCAGTGTGCCATCGCAGAAGCCAGAGCCACCGACAAGCAGCCGCCTCACGCCATGGCCCACTTGCGCTCAAATGCCCAGAACTCCCCATGACGTTGTGTTAACTGCAGACCACGACCATCAAAGTCATCATTGTGACCAGATCCAAGTCATCTAGCCTGCAGATAAACCAACACAAGCTGGCAGGGGATTCCTGTTGTCGAATGCGGCCAACAACAACGGCGCCATGAGAGCAGGAGCAGGCCCCATGAACACCAGATCGGGCTGCACGAACCCGCCACCCAGCCATGAGCAGCCACCAGCAGGCCGTCGATGCATCTCATCAGCACCTCCACCTTGCAGCCGACGCGGAGCGCGAACGCAGGCCGCCATCCGAAGGCAGCCGCCACGAGCTCACCAACCCGCGAACGCCGCAAGACAATGAGAAGAGCAGGCCCCGCCGCCACCGGATCCGCGCAGGCTTCGCCCGACGGATCTCACCGGTGGCGGCGAGGCGAGGAGGATGGGTATGGGGCGCGGTCGAGGAGATCAGATCCGCCGCCCGTGTCGCCCCGAGGAAGGAGCGACCGAGCAGCTCCCACTTCTAATGGTCCGCGAAAAGTTGCATATTTGACTGATGCAATTTCCAATTTGTAGATTCCTACCAAGCGTAAGAGCGGTAATTAAATTACGAACAATGTGATCTTAATTGAACATAGCGCCCACAAATATGAGTGAATCATTATATGTTTTGTGGGCATCAATTGTTTATATCTATTATTAAAGGGGATCTGCCGTCGTCGTGATGGTTCAACCACCCCTTGTACCTTCCTTCGTACACGACCCCATGCAGAAAAACCCATTGGAAAAGGCCACGATCAATTGCGAGCAACAAATGGAAGAACCGCACGTTCTCCACTTCCTCGCTCCCTCCCCCAAACCCAAACCAATACGTGCCCTTCCTTCCCATCTCTCCTTCCTACTATATCCGCCGCCGCCGCTCTGGCCGCCCCCCGCCACCATCACCCATCTCTCCCCCTTCCTACATCCATAACATCATCGTGTTTCACCCGCGATACATACCAGCGCAGCTGCTGCTGCACTTTGCCCTCTTTCTAAGGAGATGGCGGAGGCCGTGAAGTAAAGCGGCGGAGCGTCCCCGTGCCGAGGAAGGGAAGGCGGCATGGGCAGAGTAGCTGCAGCGTGAGCTCGCCAGCAGCAGACTCACCACCGCCTCCGTTCCAGGGAAAGGTCGCAGCCTCGTCGTTGCTCGCAGCTTCTTCCCCGGTAACCCCGCCCTCTGTTCCCTCCCTCGGTCATAGCTCGGCCGCAACCGTTTTTTGCCCCTATATGCGGACCTGCCCATGAACCGCTCGACGAAATGCCTAGATGAATGTCGCACATAGATGTTGTTGGGATGGACGATACTGGCCCTTGAGTCGAGCTTAGTCCGCTGGTGTATGTATAATCAAGCTCATGTGGTGGGATTCTGCGGCGGTTTTGCAGGGGACATGATTATTTGCTACGAGTGAAGTGCATCATAGGTCCTCGAACTATTTTAGAGGTGTCATGTAGGTCCTCAAACTATGAAAATCGTCATCTAGGTCCTCAACATGCAATATCTGTGTCATCTAGGTGCTCAAACTATTTTAAAAGTATCACGTAGGCCCTTCAAGTATTTCAGAGGCGTCACATATATACATAGTTATTGCACTTCAAGGATTTTCAGGACCTAGATGACACTTTTCATAGTTTAAGGACCTACATAACACCTTTGGAATAGTTCGAGGATCTAGGATGCACTTCACTCGCCAAGAACCCTATGCTTCTACATCCAACAAGATCTCAGTTGGATCGAGCTGCAACCACTGCTTTGCCTTCGGTAACTTGAGAAAGTGCTCGGTTTGTTGAGTAGCTTACTGCGGGAGCGCGTGCCAGGTTCGGACTTTGCCCTTCGTTTGTTTCACGCCTTTCATGGGCAAACACATGCTTTCGTCGCCGCTGTTACACCCCGCCCTCTTTCTAAGGATATGGCGGAGGCCCGAAACCTGATCTACTCAATGGCTCGCCACCACTGGAGATGAAGACCACGACAGAAGCGGTCACATGGGAGGAGGTGTGCGCTGGAGAATGCAACGATGGGGTGGGAGGTCGGTGTGGTCCGATCTATGGCGGATGTCAAGGAGGAGGAAGAGGAGAGGTCATGAGCCTTAGTGACAGAGATCGAAAGAGGAGCAGGAAAAGTACACGCTCGGCAGGCTGTACATGTTGCTCATCGGAATGCCACATAGATGGGTGCCCCCGCGGTCACCGGAGGGGTCAATTTGGCCATCAACTCCAGCTGCGTCACCGGTGCTGACCTCTGCTTCTTAAGGCCTGGCAATCTCAAGGTTATGGGTCTTGCTTCTGAGTAGAATTTAGCTCTTCGTGTGTTGTGACTTGTGAGCCTTTTTGTCTGCGATTTGAGTTTTAAATTTGGGGGAAATGGTGCAGAAATATGGTGAGTTCTAAATTTGGCGGAAATGGTGCAAAAATATGGTGACCAAAGAGGTTCCCCTTGATTCCGTGATGTATCTGATGGGAATGTGTGGCATATTGTGAGCATGTGTTCGTCAAAGGTGAGCTGCATGGCATGCTTTACGGGTGTAGTGTTGATGGCATCCTGGCCCCTCACTGCGGCGTGTACTTCTGTATATCCATTGTTGTAGTGGATCCTTATACTATGTTGATGATATGCATACTTTTCTGTTTGTTTGGTGAAGTTTACATTTGAAACTAAATTAGTTCTGCTTTTTGTGTTCCAAGCCTAGGGGATAGCTTTTTGCACTGCAATGCAATCCAAGGGGAATATGGTGCTCCTGCACATTATGACGATTGTGCGGGCTTCAAATGGCTGCCACGATCCATCTTTTCTCTACCCCAATATTACCTAAATTGCAGAAAATCTGGTGCATTTGTCTTCTCTCCTGTTTAACATTTTTATTCTGTCTTCCACTATATTACATTGCCTGAGACAGTCGTGATTAAAACTTGTAGTATACGAATTGACGGAATTTGCAGTTACATAATTGGGATCTGTGATTTTCTTTTCTAGCTTCCAAATTCATAGGGAATAGCACAATTACAAAAATTTAAAGATATCATAAGGAATTTAGTTAACCTTAGGAGTTGTTTCTCATATAGATCATGCATATATAGCAGATTTAGTGAACCAAACAACTCCGTGCAACAGTCTAAAATATCTATTCTTGAATTATTGATTTATTTCTCACTGTTTCCTATTGAAAAAAATACTATATGAATATCTTATTTGGTGATGGGACATTGAAATTTCAAAATAGCGAAGGTATGCATTTTTCTTTGTTCTGTGTAGAACTTTGCAGACAATACATAGTTATTTAACAATTTTTTGTGCCATGGTTACTTACTCACTATAGTTATATTCCATAATCATCATTTGCTAATGTTTACCACGCTTCTATACGTGATGTTGATTATTTAGTTACAATCGTAACTCTTTCATTATTTTTTCTTATGTTCTTTTCATCATTGCCAGGCTTGTCCTCTTTATGTTCTTCATTTAGCACTCAGATGTGCATATTGTTCTCCACATTGAGTGCTCTGCATGGACCAACCATCTGGTTCCATGCAGAATCTTTCTTGCTTGACAATTTATAAAATATTATATTATTTTGTGAGCAGACCGTCAGAGGTATGTTTTGTTTCTCAATAGTTCTATTTGCAACTCGGTTTCGGTGTCCTCTCAACTTGACAATAGTTTTAATTTGAAGATGGTACTTGAGAACACTTGACGACCAAGGACTCTTCCTCAAAGAAGGATGTTTAGTACTTATACCCTATGAATTAGAGTTTACTGAGTGCATGGTGAGTGGTAACTGGTCTTAGATTTTGATTTTTCAGTTAGCTTTACAAGCTTCTTTACTCCATCGATATACGTGTACCTCATGTGCAGGACACTACTTTTATTGGTAGCGAAATCTTCAGCTAGGAAAAAACAATTGGTTTCTTTGGCATGTCGGTGTATAGTCTAAAGTGGATCCCCAGCTAGGATACAAATCCATTTCGCCATTTCCCACGTCTGTAGGAATTTTTTTTCAGGTGGGAGCTGTGGATATCTTTTGGGAAACGGGAGAACACACATCTTTAAATTTTGGGCAAGTACTATCCTAGAATTGGTAGTTACTATTGGTGCAGTTGTCACAAAAGGGATTTAATAACGTTGAATAGTTCAATTATAATTGTCATGAACTTGTTCAATATCCTAGAATTGGTAGAACATTTTGCTATACATTCTTGTCGAGAATCAGACGTTTGCTCCTTTTGACTAATTTAATGTTTGAAGAGTTTGTTTCGAAGGGACCTAGAAGAGTGTGAGTGTCTACCATAGTGAGATAAAGCATGAGCAACACCTTCATTTTATTGAAACTACTTGCAGTTCAAGTTATGCTCAATAATTAATATGATGGCAAGGTATGATCCCTTCTCATTGTGCTTTAAACTATGCCATCTTCTCCCCAACTTAATTCATCTTCCTAGGACATAAAAGCTTTACTTGTTTACTAAATCTTCCGTCCACCCGTGGTTGGCAAGAGTGGTGGCATGTTCCTCAGTAGTGAGTTTGAAGCCCAGCAATGATTATGAGGCTACAACTTGGGTCTGAATTTGTATCGATTTGTGCCAACAAAAAGTCAGTTAGTTGTACTATTCTATTATTGTGTGCATTTATATTTAAAAATAAAATTGTAACTCAAGTATGTTATTGGGGGGTGAACAAAAGACGGAGACTCCATGCGTGCAGTCATGGCGGTACCGATAAGCTTGGTTGGGACCATGCAGACCAAGCTGGTACCATCGACAATCGAGGCGACACTAGAAAAGTTGTTGTCCGAGTAGCATCTCGGAGGGACTGCGGGCCAGAGGAAGAGGGACTTGGTTCGAAGGTCATGGGTAGGTCGGAGGAGTAGATGGCTTCTGCATAGATAGAATGAAAACATGAGAGGACAAAGACAATGCCTTGTGTTGTTCATGTTTGGGCATTTGAGAAGGAAGCATTTGTATTGGAGGAGGAAAATTGGAGGAATGTGTGATGGTTTCTAAAGCGATGTTGGGTTGCAACCTTAAATCTTATGCACATCTCTTAGAGGTTATCACATTTATATAAACAATGCGTTATGCACATGTCATAAAGCTTATTGCATATAAAAATAGTCTAGATTGTGGCAACGCACGGGCACCCAACTAGTAGGCAATAATAACCCAACCAATTAATTTAATATGTGAAATCACCTAATTTAATATGTGAAATCACCTAATTTAATTCGAGTACTATGGTTGATTTCACCATCAGCGCCACCACGTACGGCGAGCAGAACTGATGTCCCACACCGGTAGTGGGGCTGCCTCCGCCATCGATCCGGTGTCACTTCACTTGCTTTGGCTGCTTCCTTAATTAGGGTTCTTGGCGCCTTTGAGCTCTTGGGAGATGGTGGTGGTGGGCTCGCTGAAGGAGACGTTGCTAGTTCTTCAGAATTATATTGGCCGGGGAAAAGGAAACAAGGCGCTGGTGAAGCTTATGTACCTAGCTCCCTTTGTACGTACTAGCATAAATGCCCGTGCGTTGCAATGGGTAGTTAAGATTTCTTACCTAAAACGTTATCATTTTAACTGATTTTTCGTTCTGACTTGTCATATTGAAGGCGTGCACCTACGACTATACTCAGACAGCATCGTCGTGGTGTCATTGGCACTAAGGAGGCTTCGTTTATAAATTAAGTATATTTAAAAAAGCATATATGTATAGCCATCACATGTAATAGATGAAACCTAAAAAAATTCAACGGTTAACATTCATTACTATCAGATGAATAGTACTTATCATATTTTTTTAAAATAAACCTTTATGTACTTATGATGTTCATCAATTTTATAAATGCATGTACATCTTATAAAAACTATTTGTGTATTCACTACAAAAAAAGTGTAGTTCGTTGGTAAAAACGCGTGTGGATTCTACCTAGAAAAGACACGTACGTAAAGTCTTAGGTCATAAAATATGTGCAAAGAGAGAACCCAGTGCAAGTACATCATGCCCAAGGATTATAACATTTCCCAAATTTTGACGTTTAAGTTTACATGTTATATGAAATAAAGACATGAAATAAACTTGGTTTAAAGTTTACATCGTCGATATGAAATAAAGACAAATATTGATTAACATTGTATTTTATATACTATTTTAAAAATATTTAACATGTAAAATAACAACATATTCAAACTCTACACATTTTTCTAATTAATCAAATTTCGTATATAACATGTTTAAATTGAATTCACAGTTTAAAATATATTGTTATTTGAAAATACATATTTATTCTAAATAGACTTCGGAGTTATTAACGCATATGTTAGGGGTGTTTATGTGAAAGTATAAAAAAAATCGTTTTGACTAAAAGATAGAATGCGGGTTATTTATCGTAAACGTCAGGGTTTCTTTTCCTGTAAAATGAAGACAAAACGGTTCAGATTCACTTAAAGACAGATTGCGGGTTGATTCCATGAAAACATAATGGTCTTTTTGCAAAACTACAAAAAAACGGTTCGTGCGTGTCACTTATATCCGGACTGCGGGTTGATTTGAGGAAAATGTAGGGGGTTTTATATAAAATGACCGACGACATACGGCAAAAGCGCTCTGTGCTTTATTATTATTAGGGAGAGATATGCTGTTGGCAGAAGAGTAATGGTGAGGCGACTAGTAGTAGTTCAATGGCCGGCTTGGTCTATTTGTCCTAGGTCAAACCTTTTATA
Source organism: Hordeum vulgare subsp. vulgare (assembly GCF_904849725.1). NCBI lineage: Eukaryota > Viridiplantae > Streptophyta > Magnoliopsida > Poales > Poaceae > Hordeum > Hordeum vulgare. Next base: position 19,580,574 of record NC_058523.1, read on the forward strand.
AGACGTGTGATGGTGAGGCGACTTGTATTGGACAAATTTTGTGTTTTGACTTATCCAGATCTGACCTCAGTTGGTAAAATTTCGGGATCTGATTCTTTTTTTTTCTACCGCGGGACACCTTGGCGGTAGGGTATGACAATCTATAGTCCAGATCCCTAGCGGTAGAAAAATTACCTACCGCCGCAAGGGCTGGCGGTAGCATGTGTAAACGTACCGTCAAGGGTTTCGGCGGTAGTCACGCACGCGCAGTGAGTTTATAATTTAGAAATTTGTGCGGTAGACGTACAACCCTATCATCAGGAACCTTAACGTTAGGTTGTTATACTCTACCATCATGGACCTTGACGATAGGAAAAGGGTCAGATTTCGAAATTTCTGCACACTAGGATCAGATCTAAATAAATTTCATCAAAATGGTCAAAATACGAAATTTGTCCACTTGTAGTTTAATGATGAGTCCACCAGTGGGCGCGGTCTATTTCTTTATATATCTATTAAATGTTTTTTTATGAAATATATCATATTAAAAAGAAAATTCTGGCTCTACGCGCGGTTAGCTGGTCGCTACTAATCGGATGCGACTCTGCCGATCTCGTCGAATTTGACGCGCAATCATCCCCTAAACAAAGGATTTGACGCGCAATCATGCGTGTTCTTTTTTCCAGTGACGGTGATTTGTTTACCGTTGCTAGGTAATGATTCGCTGCATGCATTGCTGTGGAACCAACAAGCAAGGAAACCAAGGAGCAATTCAACGGTTCACGCAACACACGTACGCAATTCCCCTCTTGCTTACTTACCTCGAGGATCGAGGGAAGGAAAAGTATGTTCAAGCGTCATCTACAAGTCAGATTGAGGAAGGAGTAAGAGCAAGTACAATAGGATGACGTAGGCGGGCTGTAAGACTTAAAATAATATATTTGTGATGAGTTGGAAGAGAGAGAAGAGGAGAGAGAAGAGAAGCGGACTACAAACTAATAGCCAGCTGTAACACATGCTCCTAGGCACTTTGTGAGAGAGGATGATGGGCCTTGTATCAATAAAGTAGTACTTATTTACATCTGACTATTGTACTTGCGGGCTATAAGTTTGACTATAGATGATGTGTCAACATCATATAGATTAACCATGCTCTAAGCAGAGCAGGAACCTTGTTTGTTGCGGTTGTCTGTACGCGCGATACTACTTGGATGTTCACATGAATTGACCAACTAGTATTATTACTCACATGAGGAATTGGGATACGTACTAGTCGATCTTGATCTTGCGTGTTGATCTTCTTCAAATTTTCAGAGCACAATGAATAAGAAAGGTTTCGATTCTCCGCGTGTGAAACTGCAAGTCAAAGTCTGCGCGTGCCTTCTTTGCCAATATCTACAGATTGGTAACGCTTCTCTGGCAAGGAAGAAAGGTTTTGATTCACTTATGGGGAGAAAACAAACTGGAAAGGCCACATTGAAATACCACTACTGAGGGAAAGGAAAATATATTATGGATATAAAAATAGCTTGTGTGTTTATGTCAGGTTCATTTTATTGTTGTTTGGTTGTTGAGGGTCTGTTCTTTTGCTAGCTTTTTTTGTCTTCTAGAATAAGCTGCCCCCTACCCAGCTTATTATAAAAGTCCAACTAAATATATATTTTTAGAAGACAACTAGTCAAGTCTTAATTAATAGGCTTCTAAAATACTTATTAATTTTGGTTGGACTTTTAGAATAAGCTGGGTAGGGGACAACTTATTTCAGCTTATTTTAAAAGCCAGCAAAAGAACTGGTCATATGCTAGTAAACAGATTATGCAAAAAATTATGTACAATCTGGAATATATGTTTGCTGAATTATCACTTATATAAGTGATGAATAATATTTACGGCTTTCTGTCTTTGTTGCAGATGAGAGTTTGAACTCTGTCTATGAGTAGTTGAGGAAATAATGATTAATGGCTATTTTTCTCTATATATACTCTATGCCAAATTGAGTTAGGGCTCCTTTGATACAAAGGAATTTCATTGGATTTTTGGAGGATTTGGATCCTTAGGATTTTTTCTACGATGGTCGTTTGATTCGTAGGATTGAAATCCTTTGGAATTTTTCCATAGGATTCATTTGTACTACATTTTGGAGGAAAATTTCCATCCACTCAAACCTCTTTGTAGAATTCCTTTGTTTTTTCTGTGCTATCAAACACACTTCCAAATCCTGTAATGTAGAAAAGGACATGCCACTCTATTCCTACATTTTTCCTATTCCTGTATTTTGAGAATCCTACGAATCAAAGAGGCCCTTAAGATATCGGGCAATATGGATTATTCGCTCTATGGAGGACGATAAAGAACTTTCCGCGGGAAGGGTTTGGTCAAATATTTTTTGACTACACCTTCGAAAGGAAAGTATAATATTTATCAATGGAATTGGCAAAGAGGAAGTGGAGGAATTTTTTGCTAATGATACCAACTTTGCATGAAAACGAATTCATGAAAGTATTCGTTGTTGAGCATCACTTGTTTATGGAGGAACATATGAACCACTCTATGAGAAGGAAAACTTCTCTCGTTCAACAATATGTCTATTGTTAATGTTTATCTACAACTACTTTTCTAATATGTCTATTGTCAAATATTGTTTTTTTTTGCTTCCATGCCATATATAGAGGAATACAATAGCTCCACTATTTATATTCAGACAACTATAATGGAAGGTAGATGGTATCTACTTAGGCACTTCGTTATATTTTAAATACTTGGAAATTGGAAATTATGTCATGAAACTCCCTTGGAGAGGAACACTGTTATTTTTATAGGATACTCTATTCAACATCAGTGAGAAGGTATTTAACTTTTTGCTCTATCTTGAACTCTATTGACTACAAATTACTACTCCCTCCGTCCCAAAATAACTGTCTTAAGCTTAGTACAAATTTGTACTAGAGCTAGTATAAAGTTGAGACACTTATTTTGGGACGGAGGGAGTATTTGGAAACGAAAGAGCAAAAATATTGCTCAACTAAAAAAATAGTGTAGTATGAAAGTATATACAATGGTCTCCTCTCTCTCTCTCTCTCTCTCTCTCGATGGTCCATTCGAATTTGGTTACTCAAATTGTTTATTTGGTGAAGATAAATTCATAGAGAGGAATATGAAGGAACACATGCTTGGAATACTGTCACTTATGCCATACACGACTTGGTCATATATTGTACAAACAGAATTGATTTGCTTATTAATTCTGTAATTTTAAACTTTAGTAAGAGGATTGTGGTACTTGATAAGTATATATGATGAGTATTTTGACTTGCACACCATTTCTTAAGGTCGAAGGAGATAAAAAGTTTCACATTATTTTATTGATATATTTAGGATATTTTTTTTGAACGCTCCCACCAGAGGTGAAATTATATATATTATCTCATTCATCGTTGAATCTTGACTGTTCATGATATCTCTACTCCTAAAGCGGAATTGGTAGCCTCCCATTCACTTTTTTGTCTGGTTTTATTCATTCGTTTCGTTAGCTTGGCTTCCACCTGCAGGTACGTCACCCACGGGTTTTCTCCCCTGCATTGTGTTTTTGTTCATCCACACACACGGACCCTATCAAGCGAGTTGCTCCTCTCTCCTCCTCGTGGGAGCCTCTCGTCTCCTCTCCCAGATTACCCTAGCGCCGCCGTTGTATGGTCCTCCTGCCTCTCCCTCTTCCCTCGCCGTTGTATGGCTCTGGCTTGTAATATTAAAGATTTATGTTTACCTTTGTGTCATAGAGGTGTGTTGTGATATTAACATGATTCACTGTTTTTGATTGTGCATGATGCGTGTATGATTACTTTACGATTATAAGCGGGGGTGTCACAAAACCATCAAAAACACCGGATTAAATAAAGAGAAAACATACTTCATCATCTCGCTCACTCGCCAAACCAAATATTTCCTCACTTCCAAAATGTTAGGTGTTTGAAAGTCAAATTTCTTTTACTTTGACCAAGTTTAGAGAACAAAATATCAACATGCACAATACTATCTCTCTAACTTAATATAAGATTTCTTTTACATAGACATTGTTAAAAAAACGTCTTATATTAAGTTATGGAGTGTGTAGTCAATAAATAAATATAAAAATTTATTTCATGATGAATCCAATGATACCAATTTGATATTATGAATATTGATATATTTCTTTACATATTTGATTAAAAATAAAAGAGTTTTTACTTTTAAAAAAACAAATACACCTTATATTTTAAAACAAAGGGAGTAAAAAAAAGCAAACCCAACAACATCAATGGCACAACAAAGCGCTTCTAACCCTTCGAGTTAATTGGCTAAGCTGATCCTCTCTTTCAATGCAAAGGTGCTTAGATGAGGTGCTAAGTGTATTAAATTGCTTAGCAGTCAACTCTCCAATGCATATGTGCTTAGTTTTGTGTTGCTAAACTCACTTTATTTAATGATTTAGCACATAAACTCTTTCATGCATTGGCCAACTTCCCTCATTTAAGTGGTTTGTCTAGGTTGACGTATTTGACATTGGTTCTTTCTGGGTCACAAAAGTGATCTCTCTCTTCCTTAATTGTTGCGCCATGTCATATTTTTGCTTATGTGGCATGCTTAACACATGCTTGCGGTGGAGCACTGATAAGGGCATAATTTAACTCCCAGCCGCACCTCACGTCACCTAAACTATAAAGGTTGGGCGCGCTCTGCTGCGCTGTTGAATTTCTTGTGATTTTCAAATTTCTTTTATCATTCTACTTCAAAATATATGGTGTATTACTTTTTTGAAAAGTCAAACGTCTTTAAATCTGATTAAATTTGTAGAGAAATATACTAAAATCTATAATAACAAATCGGTGTTATTAGATTCATTAGGAAATGAATTTTCATATTTTTTGTTTAATATTGTGGAAGTCGATATTTTTGGCTCTGAACTTGGTCAAAAGTATACAAAATTGAGTTTTCACAAAATTAATAATCCTTATATTTTGAAATTGATGGAGTATTTAGTTTGGCCGATGGGGGAGACGGTGGAGTATGTTTTATGTATATTTATAATACGGTTATTTGGTGTTCTCTTTTCACGGTGTGATTCTGTTTTATCTGCTAATCAACTCATATTTATGTGGGGATACATTTTTATCGTCAGTTCCGTGTACTTTATTTGGCTATAATATCACATGGTGGCGCTTTTTTGTGGTGACAGGAGTCTGCGAGGGGTTAATATATTTTTATAAGCTGGTTGCTGCTGATTGATTTGAAAATTCGTTGGCCCAATCAAAATTGTAAACCAAATTCGAAATTGAATACCTCAACCAAATGAAAGAGTTTAAAATTGGGAAACATGAAGACTTAAAATAAATTAATAGGAGAGCTCCTTGAGAAATTGTTTACTCGGTCAAAATCGGGTGATCCAATTCTAAATTGAAGCCTCAAAATTGCAATGTGGAGAGTACGGTGAAATACGATCTACGAGTACATCTTTCAGAGCCCGCGGTCCACTCACCAGTTCATCCAAACATACATCTCTGAACTTCAGGCTTTGGACGGACAGCAGGGCGGCCTGATATGATAAGAAAGACCCCGATTTGCAGGCTGGATCCCACCACCTGATGATTGCTTCAAGATCAATGTGGACGTGGCGGTGACCCAAAACATGGAACGCGGTGTTGCTGCTACAGTTTGTCGCGGTAAGGATGGCTCTTTTCAGGGGGCATCATCAGTACTTTTTAAGGGGATTAGTGACCCACATAACCTCGAAGCTCTAGCAGTCCGTGAGGCTCTAGCACTTGCTGAAGATCTCAACAGCCAGAAGATCCACATTGCATCTGATTGTAAGGTATGGAGCAATTCTACATGAAATCATTGACCAGAGTACCTCTTTTCCGCGACACTGGCCGCTGTGTGAGGGTAACTTAGGGAGGGGGAGAAATCAGCCTGCTCGGGAGTACTGGTGGGGATGGTGCCGGTCTAATTGATGGTTTTTTTTTTGGGGTGGGGGGGGGGGGGGGGGGGAATCAGCCTGCCTCCCGACCATGTCAAGTCTTCCTCTCCATATTTCCCGCATGGCTGCATGCACGCCGGCACACCAGCGGTTTTGCTACATCCATGTAAGTTGTTAACGTAAACTTACGTACGAGATTATCTGACGTGTGTTGGTTGGAAGAGAAAAAAGTACAGGGCCACCTGGTGAGAATCAGGGGGAGGGTGATTGGTTGAGGAAGGAAAGAACGTAAGTTTACGTTAAATTCTTACGTAGATATAGCATTTTTGGCACACCAGCACGCGCCCTTCGGATTCCTATGGCACCTAGTCGCCTCTCTATTCGGGTCTTCATCGTCTGGCCTCCACATCCCTTCCTCTGCAGCGCAGCCGCTGACGCATGTTGTCTTATACATGGGCAGCACGTCTGCCACTCTCAATTATACTCTCTCTGTATCTAAATAATTGTAGTTGAAAAAAACTAGACTAGTTATTTCCAACTATAATTATTTAGGTACGGAGTATATAGCTCAACATTTCATCTCAAGCAAACAATCAATCACTGTGGTAAATACAAATGATACAATAGCAGGCCGGGGATCAAATATAAGGAGCATAAACATTATTCCACAATATCACAATTCGGCATGATTCACCATGCTAGCATACAAGAAATGCAGATAACACCAGTGACAAGTGACAACACATCAGCTTGAGATGACACGACCGCCGTACGTAGTACTGCGAGAACACTCAGGATCCAGGAGCTTATCAAACCGACTCATCATTCGTCGCGCTTGTCCCTGTGAACCTCATCCAGGATCACAACAAGGCTCGCGATGAACACGTAGTCGACGTGCGGGAACACGGTGACACTGAACGTGTCCCTCCCGAGCAGCACATTTGAAACAGTCAGCTTACGGCTCATCTGCGGCGTCAGATTGTAATTGGTTACGACATTTGTCAGCTAGATAAAAGAAGGTTTTGAAGCTCCACGGCATGATCAGAAGCTACTTACTTGAGCTACCATGTTGTTGGAGTCGCCAAGGTAGAAGACGCAGGACCTGTCGAAGTAGCTGCCCTTGATCTTGAAGTCACAGACTTGCTGCGCGGTGTTCCCGGCCAAGAAGACATCCATCTCGGTCTTGAATTGGATCAGCGAAGTTGTCTTCACGGTGAAGAGCAGGTCGCCTGCGTTCGTGCTGTCCCCTCTGAACACTTGCCAACGGTGGTGCATACTGAACGCCTGATCAAGTGATTGGTTCATGCTCAACTGTTAAACCAGCACAATTAACGAGTAGAGCTAGAGCGGCATGCGTTGTCTAAAATCAAGCCATCAAACTCAGATTGCACTAATGCTTTGTTCATGTGTAGGTCGCCAAGTAATTTCTTTTTGCTACTACCTTGTTCATGTGTAGGTTGCACACGAGACCGAATAGTTCAAGCTGGCAAGAACAACACCGGATCAACCGTTAAAAAAAAAGACGGCCGATCAAAAGTCCATATCTCCTTGTCACAGATCAAGCTCAAGTGGGGACATCGGACAAGGCAGTGGCTGATAAGAATACTGGCAGTTTGGAATTAGTCAGACTTCATTTATACACGTCGTTTTCCTTGCCACTCCCTTGTAATGATTTTGCAATAATTTTTGGGTTGTGAGATGCGAGCATGATGCAGAGGTCACAGGATTATTCCTCCCCCCACCTTAACTTGAAGAATCAACACTATTATTCCTCCCCATCTCAGAAAAATAAAAATAAAAAATAATAGCAGGACTATTCCAATTTGCAACGACTCAGCTCACCCTTGTCTACGGGTCAAGGATCTTATTTCTGGTATGAACATCAGGGATGGAGGAAATTTCACCGGCGCCGGGGCAGAGGGGAGATGGGGAGACAGACAAAGAAGAGAATCTGTAGTAGAGAAGGGACCTTTTCTTGCATGGTGAGGAGGGGCATCCCGCCGCCGTCGAGGATGGTGCGGCGGCTCCGGATGCTGAAGATGGCGCCCTTGACCTTGAGCACCACGGCGCCGTTGGCGTCCGTGATGGCGAAGTCGCCGTCGGAGAGGCTGAGGGACTTCTTGGTCACCGTCAGCGGCACCACGTAGGGCGCGCAGAACTGCTGCCCCACCACCGGCAGCGGCGCCGGCGGGGCTCCGCTGGCCATCGCCATCGGTTCTTGGCGCCTCGGAGTAGCTCCTGGGAGGGAGACGGTGGGCGGCAGGTGGTGTCTGCTCCGCTTGCTCGGGCGATGGATTCGGTGCGCGTGCTTGGCGTGTTTCGCCGGATGGGACAGGGGAGCGAGTGGGACGGTGGGTGCTTCTGTAGCTCCCTCCGTATATGCCGCTGGTAGAAGGTGGTGGACACGGCACAAGCACAAAGTGGTGGAGCCACAACGGGGTTCCACCCGACAAGTCGAGTGGCTGTGATCCCAAGCGAGTCAAGTCAAACCTTTTATAAAATTCAACGAATTTGCTGACAAAACATTATGGCCCTGTTTGTTTGAGAAGTCCTGGAACTTTTTTTAGTCCCAACTTAAAAGTCCCTAGTCCCTACCCGTTTGTTTCCAGGGACTAAATAGGGACTAGAGGTCGTTAAATGACATGTAAAAAGACCATATTATCCTTAGTAATGTAGTAGTAGTTATTAAATTACATGCTAAAAGTAGGGATATTGTTGGAAAAAGTGCCAAAAAGTCCCAAAAAGTCCCTCACATAGGTACTTCTCCAAATAGTCCCAAACACCCCATTTTAGTCCCTAAAAGTCCCTCCTGTTTGTTTCACATGGGACTTTTTGGGACTTTTTTTAGTCCCTACACCAAAAAGTCCCTGGAAACAAACACCACCTATGCTACTTCTCTGCAACTTCATATAAATACTTTTTCTGTTCCCAACAACAATTATTTAGTTATAGAGCGAGTATAAGGTAAAACTTTTCTTTTTAGAAAAGGAGGAGTACCTCCGGTCTCTGCATCAACACGATGCATACGGCCTCTTTATCTATATCTATACCTAATAATAAAGCGGCTATTGCTTTTGTCGAAAAACCCACCACGGTATTTTTATAAAAAAAACCTGCAATTTTTGTTATTCAACCCGCGCTCCATTATTTATCTGCAACGCAAAAGGAAAAACGATTCGCTGCAAAAATTATACCCGTACGCATCGCCTCCTCCCGTCGACCCTGGGCCACCCTGGCCTGTACCCAGGACGCCACCACACCACTCGCCGCCGCGGCCGACCTCAACCGCCACCGTTGCCGATCTCAACCCACCCGCCTCCGCGGCTGTACCTCTCCCCGTTCACTGCCCCCATTGCGGCGCTCGAGCGCATCGCGTCGACCCTGGTCCACCCTGGCCTGTGTCCAGGCCGCTGCCACACCACTCGCCGCCGCGGCCGACCTCAACCACCACTGATGTCGATCTCAACCCACCCGCCTCCGTGGTCGTACCTCTGCACGCTTGCTGCCCCCGTTTCGGCGCTCGAGCACAACTTCTGGATCAAATCAAAGCGACAGCTACAACGACTTGGGATGATGCGTCTGCTCGATGCAGAACGGCGGTGGCGCACGGATAAGGCGCGACGGAGCGAAGTACTTGCAGGTGGAGGCGGGCCTCCATGGCTCACACGGGGAACTCCGAGGTTATGGCGCGGCAACGACGACTCCTTATGGCCAGATAGAGGCGACTAACCCTTGCTCCCCTCATCGTATCCCCTCCTCCGGTAGGACTCATCATCTGGTGAGATCCCCTCCCCATGCCTCCAACCGTGTGCCAAGCACCGACAAGAAATTTTGTTTTTTGGGAATTTGTTTGCTGATGAATGAATGTATTGAATGTAAGATTGCATTGTTGTAGAGAGAGAATGGAACACCACCTTCAGTTTGTCATCTGATCCCACATTCTCTACCCCATGAGTGAAATAAGATAACCGTCCATTGATCAATTCACGTAGCCTCTTTGTTTTTGCTTTGCTTGTTCCGCTCAATTTCTCATCATGATGGAATTAACAATGGACAGGTTGATTTCTGAACAAAATAGGATAGGACTGACTACCTTAGTTAGTTAGCTTATTATTTTAATAAATCGAAATGATTATAAAAAGATTAAAAGCGTGTGGTATTTTTTCTCCCGTTGTAACGCACGGGCCCTTTTGCTAGTTAAGAATGAAACAAACAAATCACGGTTTCACATAGTCTCCGACATAACAGTGTAGAAGCAAAAGTAAAGCAAAAAAGTGCCACAACCGGTAAAATAGGCCTAGATGCCTAACCATCTATCATATTACTGGACTGTCATCCAAAAAAGTTTAAGATATCCCGCGCTACCATCTCCTATCGGGTAGACCCAGTAACCAAAGGCTCACTGGTTTCCGCAGGAGTGAGTAATGACCATGTACGGATCAATGCCGCAGCTCTGTGTAGTACCTGCAAAAAATGTATATGCGTATGTCTGTTAAAAACCACATCATTCCTACAATTCCATATAGCCAAAGAAGTGCACAAACTCCAATACGGATGTGTCTAGCAATAATTGTATCAACTCCATCTAGCCACGTTCCAAATAACGTGTCAATGTTATCCAGAGGCATAATATTAAAGGCTATATGAACCGTCTACCAAAGAACTCTCGCAAGTGGACATTGAAGATAGAGGTGTCTAATGTTCCCTTCCTTATCACAGAAGCTACAACGAGTACTCCCCCAATTAAGTTTAGCCAAATTATCCTTAGTTAGAATCACCTTCTTGTGCACAAACCACATGAAGACCTTGATCCTTAAGGATACCTTGACTCTCCAAATATTCATGGAGTTGGGGATGCTAGTTGTGTCAATAAGATTCAGATACATTGATTTGACCGTAAATATTCCGTTGTTCGTAAGCTTCCAATGCACCCTATCAGGCTCCTCTGACAACTGGACATCCATGAGTCTCCTCACAAGGTGGAGCCAATCCTCCCAGCGATGTCCAATCAATGACCGTCGGAATTGGATATTTAGAGGATTTGAATGTAAAATTGTGGTTACGTATGCGTCCTTGCGTTGCACAATATTATAGAGAGCTGGATATTGAATGGCCAGAGGCATCTCCCCCAACCACGAATCCTCGCAGAATCTCGTTCCCTCACCATTTCCAATAATAAATTTAGTTCTATGGAAGAAGGCTGACCTTACTCTCATCAATCATTTCCAGAATGGTGAATCATTGGGTCTGACATTTACTCGGGCTAAGGTTTTAGAATGTAGGTATTTATTATGCAAAAATTATACCCACATACCTTCTGTCTCTACAGAAAGTCTGAACAACCACTTACTTAGCAGATATCTATTCTTTACCTCTAAATTCTCAATTTCCATACCTCCTTCGTCTTTGGGCCTAAAAATCATATCCCATTTAGCTAGTCTATATTTCTCCTATCATCATCACTCTGCTAAAAGAATCTGGATCGATAAAAATCCAACCTTTTGCGTACCCCTACTGGTACCTCAAAGAAGGACAGAAGGAACATCGACATACTCGTAAGTATCGAGTTTATCAGAATTAATTTTCCTCCATATTATAGCAGCTTACCCTTCCAGTAGCTTAGCTTTTTCTCAAATCGATCTTCGATGCATTTCCACTCACTATCGAAAAGCTTCTGATGGTGAATAGGTATGCCTAAATAACTGAACGTAGGCTCCCAGTTCACATCTGAACAATTGTTTATAACTGTTTTGTTCATCTTTGGCTTTCCCAAATCAAAACAACTCACTCTTATGAAAATTAATTTTCATGCCTGACAATTGTTCAAAAAGGCAGAGTATAAGTTTCACATTTCTGGCTTTTGCTACATCATGTTCCATAAACAGGATAATATCATCAGCATATTGCAGGATGGACACGCCATCATCCACCAGATGAGGCACCAGTCCACCTACCTGGCCTTCCTGTTTAGCCCTTCATATTAGAATTGCCAACATGTCGGCATCTACGTTAAAGAGGATGGGTGACATTGGATCTCCCTTCCTGAGACCTTTGAAAGTTTGAAAAAAGGCCAATGTCATCATTGACTTTAATACCAACACTCCCTTTTTGTACAAAGGATTCAACATGTCTCCTGCATATTTCATCGAACCCCTTCATACGTAATGCCTGTTGTAGGAATGGCCATTTAACCTTATCATATGCCTTCTCGAAATCCACCTTGAAGATAACCCCATCTAGTTTCTTCGAGTGAATTTCATGCAGCATTTCACGCAGGACCACCACACCCTCGAGTATGTTCCTGTCCGGCATGAAAGCCGCGTGACTAGGTTGCACCACCTCATGTACAATCCGCGTCAACCTATTCGTTCCTACCTTTGTAAAGATTTTGAAGCTGACATTCAGAAGGCAAATAGGTATAAATTGTTCTATACGCACTGCCCCTTCCTTCTTTGGCAACAGTGTCACTGTTCTAAAATTTAGATGGAATAGCTGCAAGTTTCCGTCAAATAAGTCTTGGAACATAGGTAACAAGTCACCTTTGATAATGTGCCAACATCTCTTGTAAAACTCAGTTGGAAACCCGTCTGAGCCTGGTGCCTTATTATTCTTCATTTTTGATATGGCTTCAAACACCTCCTTCTCCGTAAAAGGCGTGGTCAATAGCTCATACTCGTCTGTCCCGAGCTGAGGTATGTCACCGACCACGTGCTCATCCATGCTCTGGAGCCCCGAATAGTTTTTTGTAATACTTAGAGATATACAATTTCAGATTCTCGTGTCCTACAATTGTATCCTCATCTTGCTCCAGCTGATATATTTTTTCTTTCTATGTTTTCCATTTGCTATCAGATGAAAATATTGTGTGTTGTCATCACCTTACACAACCTGAGCAGTTGTTTTTGCTTCAGTTCAGCCTCCATTTTCAATTTTTTTTCGAAAAGGAGGCATCGCCCCGGCTTCTGCATCGAGTGATGCATGCAGCCCTTTATTAAAGACCGAAATAATCCAAAGCAAGTACAGAGTCTAACGGTAATTCGTGAGCAAAAATTACAAGGCGATCAACGCCCAAATGAAAAGATATAAATAGGTGAAGTTGGCTAGCTCCCTATTCTATCAGCATGTCGCCATCCATATCGGCTGAAGATAGCCTGAGCTACCATCTCCCATTGGGCACACCCAGTAACCAAAGGCTCCCTGGTTTCCACAGGAGTGAGTAAGGACCACATGCAGATCAAGTTGGTAGTCCTGAAGATGACCTGCAAAAAATTAATACAATGTTGTCTGTTAAAAACTAGGTCATTTCTACAGTTCCATATAGCCCACAAAAGTGCGGATGTTCCAACTCGAATTAGTTTGGCTAAACGAACATTAACCTCGTCCAGCCACGTCCCAAATAACATGTTAATGCTATTAGGCGGGGTGATGTTAAAGGCAATATGGATTGAGCGCCATAAGAGTTTAGCCATAGGGCAGTCCAGAAAGAGGTGCTTAATTGTTTCAGACGAGTGACAGAAGCTACACCTTCGATTTCCCGTCCACTTTCGCTTGGCTAAGTTGTCCTTAGTTAAAACAACACCTTTGTGAACAAACCACAAAAAGATTTTTAACTTAAGTGGCACTTTAGCGTTCCAAATATGCGAAGATTTTGGAATAGGTGTATTGTCAATAATATGGTCATACATTGATTTCACTGAGAATGTACCATTGGAGGTCAGTCTCCAAGTAATACGATCAGGAACATCAGTAAGACTAACATCCATTAGCCTTCTGACTAGATGTAGCCATCTACCCCATCTATTGCCAACTAAGGATCTGCGAAACTGGATGTTAAGAGGAGTCTCACGTAACACTGCCGCAATAGACGTCTGTCTGCGCTGGGCAATATTATACAGCTGCGGGTATTGTATAGCTAGTGGCACGTCCCCTAGCCAACTATCCTCCCAGAATCTAGTAGATTCACCATTACCTATGATGAATTTAGTCCTGTTAAAAAAAGCCGTTTTAGTCCTCATTAGACCTTTCCAAAAAGGTGAATCTCCCGGTCTCAAAGTGACCTGAGCTAAGGTTTTTTGCTGTAGGTACTTGTTCTTCAGAATTTGTACCCACATACCTTCTGATTCCACAGAGAGCCTGAAAAGCCACTTGCTGAGCAGGCACATGTTCTTAACCTCTAAATTTTCAATCCCCAACCCTCCCTGATCTTTGGCCTACAAATAATATCCCATCTAGCCAGCCTATACTTGGTCTTGATCTCATCACTCTGCCAGAAAAATCGTGATCGGTAAAAATCCAACCTTTTTCGCACCCCTACCGGTACTTCAAAAAAGGATAGGAGAAACATTGGCATGCCTGTCAACACCGAGTTAACTAAAACCAATCGTCCTCCATAGGATAGTAGCTTGCCTTTCCAGCAGCTCAATTTTTTCTCAAACCGATCCTCTATGCACTTCCAGTCCTTAATAGTTAATTTTCGGTGGTGAATAGGGATCCCTAAGTACGTAAACGGCAACGTACCACCTTCACAACCAAAGAGTTGATTATATGTGAGCTGTTCTGCTTTGGCGTCCCCAAAACAGAAGAGCTCACTTTTGTGGAAGTTAATCTTCAGCCCAGATAGCTCTTCGAATAAGCATAAAATTAGCTTCATATTTCTGGCTTTTTTTAGATCGTGTTCCATGAAAAGGATTGTGTCATCCGCATATTGTAGGATGGAGACCCCCCCATCTACCAGGTGTGGCACTAATCCCCGTACTAACCCTTTGTTATTAGCCCTCCTGATCATTAGCGCTAACATATCTGCTACGATGTTGAATAGAATAGGTGACATAGGATCTCCTTGCATAAGTCCCTTGAGTGTCTGAAAGAAATGACCTACATCATCATTAACTTTAATACCGACACTACCCCTTTGTATAAAACAATCGATATGTTTTCGCCAAATCTCGCCAAACCCCTTCATACGAAGAGTTTGTTGCAAGAAAGACCATTTGACCTTATCATAAGCCTTTTCGAAGTCTACCTTAAAAAGTACTCCCTTAAGCTTCTTGGAGTGCAATTCGTGCAGGGTTTCATGCAGAACGACCACTCCTTCAAGAATGTTCCGACCAGGCATAAAGGCTGTCTGCGAAGATTGCACCACAGAATGTGCCATCTTGGTTAGCCTATCCGTTCCCACCTTTTTGAAAATTTTGAAGCTAACATTGAGCAGACATATGGGGCGAAATTGTTCAATACGCGAAGCACCCTCTTTCTTTGGTAACAACGTAATCGTACCAAAATTAAGATGAAAGAGTTGTAAGTGCCCGGAAAACAGATCGTGAAACATAGACATGAGATCATCCTTAATGATATGCCAACATTTCTTATAGAACTCAGCTGGGAACCCATCTGGCCCCGGTGCTTTACCATTCTTCATACCCTGAATCGCTTGTAACACCTCTTTCTCTAGGAATGGTGCGGAAAGACACTCGTTGTCGGACTGTCCGACCTGAGGAATATCCGCGATCTGATGTTCGTCCATAGACACAAAACTATGAGCCGGAGCACTAAACAACCGTTTATAATAATTTGTGATGTACAATTTTAGATTCTCATGACCTACTATTGTACCCTCATCTTGTTCTAGTTGTATTATCCTCTTTTTCCGATGCTTGCCATTTGCAATCAAGTGGAAATTTTTTGTGTTGTCATCCCCTTGGACAATAGCCCTAACTTTAGCTCTAAGAGCCCATTTCATTTCCTCTTCTCGAAGAAGGATCCGAACTCTTTGTTCAGCATCATACTTCAAAGACCTCTCGTGTTCATCTAGCAAACGAGTTTCTGCCTGACGATCCAGAGTGTCTATAAATTGGAGCAGTCTATCTTGCTCGTCTTTATAAACCCCAGAGATATTCTTAGCCCAACCTCTCAAGAATTGTCTAAGATGTCGAATTTTACTTTGCCATCTATCAACACTAGACTTCCCTCCCCCCACATCCTTGTTCCATTCCCTAGCAATCATGTCCACAAACCCCTCACGTGTGAACCAACTGGATTCAAAAGAGAAAGCATCTTTTTTCCCTTTGTGAGTGGCCTGGCTAGAATCTAGTAGGAGTGGGGTATGGTCAGATATAGCCCTTTGAAGTGCACAAACCGTGACTAGCGGGAATTTTTTTACTTGTCAACACTAGTTAGTACCCTGTCCAATTTTTCAAATGTTTGATTATGTAGAGAGTTAGCCCAAGTATATTTCCTTCCTGAGATATCAATCTCCCGTAGGTTTAGGCTCTCTATAATTGTGTTGAACATAAAGGGCCATCTGCCATCAAAGTTATTATTGTTCTTCTCATCAGCTATCCTGATAATATTGAAATCACCACCTACCACAAGTGGTAGGGTATCATCGCAAATTCGAACTAAATCAGCAAGAAAGGCAGGCTTTTGCTCTGTTTGTGCGGCCCCATAAACCGCAACAAGAGCCCATTGGAACCCATCTTCCTTGGTTCTGATTCGAAATTTGACCGAAAACTCCCCGAGCACCACTTCTCGAACTTGAAGTGTATGACAACGGACACCAAGTAAGATCTCTCCGGACCTTCCTCTTGGAGGGAGACAATGCCAATCAAATTCAGCGCCTCCTGAAAGAGAGTTGAGAAATTGCGATGTGAAATTATCCCGTCCAGTCTCCATCAACGCGATGAAGTCTAGACTATGCTGTAACGTTGTTTCCGCAATGAACCGAACTTTAGCCAAGTCTCTCAGACCTCTGCTATTCCAGAACATTCCTTTCATATCTCATCGTAGAATTTTTTAGCAGTCTTGAATCTCGCGCTCCTGCGTATAGCAGAAACTGAATACAACCCTCCTCTTATAAGTTCGTTTAGGTTTTTCAATAGCATACTCCTGGTCCATATAACCAGTCGTATATTTGCCCACGTCATTAAGTGTACCATTGGGTTGCTGGTTATGATGCAAAAACTCGTGTGAGTCCTCACCATCCTCAGGCGAGGCTAAATTTTCACATAGTAAATTCAGTCCCCCATATTAGATATGGCCTCATCATTCATTGGTTTAATGGCAGCTATGTTGCGAATAATATCCAACGCCCTATCAACTTCTAAGTCCAATAAATCATTAATAGATTTGGAAACCTCCTTGCTCGTACTACCAAGTTAACCCCTACAGCGGTAGCATTATCTATAATGTCTTGCGGAGAAAAATGAAGAATGGAATGCTCAGTATTAATAGACATACCTGTCGTATTCTGAACCTCTTTCATTTTGGCCGCCCGCATAGCCCGCCCAATCTGCAAGTCATCCACATCGGGCTGAGACTGCACCCGTTGACTAGTCCGTCTCTCCGGACCCATCGGATTTGGGACACCTCCAAACGCTATGACATCATCAATAGAGGTTGTAGCTGGCTGCGGTGTAACAACTGTGGGAGAGTTAACTTCCTGTTCCATCGTGCTGGCATCCTTAGCATCACCAGTGACGGCACCCAACTGAACATCGCTACCGTCTGGCGCAAAATCCAGGCCTGCATGCGCACCGCCATGCACTCACCGATCATCGGCGACAACCCCAGCAGCAGTCTCGGCTGTGCAAGGTGCAGGAGGATCCTGACTTGACGCAACAGGGAGTGGGTCTTCACCCATCCACTCCCCACCTCTGAACTGAACCTCCATGAGCTTCGCGGCAGAAACAACAGCGGGTGTACCGGCCGGCATCGGTGCACCAGCACCTACTAGTGATTGCACCAGTGCTCCAGCAACCGGTGAAACATCAGCATCCCCAACCCCAGTGGATGGGCACACTGGTACAGCCTCCAAATCTGAATTAAAAGTCCCTGTTTGGTCTCTAACCTTTGCCTCTGCCAGGTATGTGCCCAAGGAAACTGGTTGCGACTTATTCGTGGACTGCATAATACCACTATTGCTCCTAGGCTTCTTACCCAGGAACCTCGGCAGCTTCGCCCTCGAGTAAAGATCCTTGCGCATGGACCGACAAAATTTTGCCGGCGCAGAAGCAGGCTCAAAAGAACCAAACCGCAATTCAAGATCTGATGCAACAACCAATTGCTTAGTACCAGTGCCTGAGGGTTTTATAGACTGAGCGGGTTGTGAATGCGTAGTCTTGTGAGAAGAGAACTTGGGCCCTGAATCAAAATCAGCATCCGTGTTATCCTTGGCTCCATCCGCATCATCCCCATCAGTCATATTAGTATCCTTATCCATGTCCGGTACATCGAAGAGAGTAGGACTCTCAATCTCCACCTGGAGAGTGTATCTCATCCACTCATAAGTCCACATGACCTCGTCTGGAATGATTTGAATATCTAGCACGCTCACCAGCATCCTTGCGACGCCTTTGGCTCTAGTAAACACCATATCCACCTCCTCTGTTTTACCAATAAGCGAGCCCAAACTCCAAACAACTCTAAAGTCGTTAATGGCCCTGGAAGGAGCACCCGCAAAGTGAACCCAAATCTGCGGTAGCGGAACCCCCTCGGGCTCCTCACACTTCCAGGCATCGAACTCAAGTACACAGCTTGTGCTAGCCACTCTGCACATACCAAACTTAAGTAAACGAGCCAAATCCTCCTTTGTAGGGAAGACAACCTTAAAGACATTATCTGAAATCAGCACCCGTTCCCACTTGAAAGTTGATGATACAAGCTCCTTGAGCTATTGCACCACCTGCTCCACGGTCAGCATTCCCCGAGTCACCGTCACCGTGCCCGTGAAACTAGCATCTGGAGTATGCAGTGTCGCTGTCGCCGCTGGTGACTCGAAGAACATTAATTCTTGACTCGATACACCATAAATGGTCACCAGGCATACTCCCAATCGTAAGGGGGCACTTAGCTGTACCATGCGTCGGCTTAAGACAATACACACAGAGCTCAGCCTTGCATTCAGAAACAAAGTGTCCAGCCTCGCTACATCGATAGCACACCATCTTCTCTTTCTTACGTGCCCACTTGGAAGGTCGGTCACCTCCATCTTCTTTTGCTACCCCAACATTCTGTTCAGCTACAGGGTCGGCTGCCTCCTTCACAGGCTCAGGCACATCCGCCTTAATAGGGACAGCAGTCTCTGTCTGCAACTCTTGAGCCGTCATAGGAGGCCTGGGCTTCCTACCTCCCCCTCTGGCTGCCCAATTCTGTCGGAATCCACCTCTCTTGTGATGAGAAGGTCCCGACGCCCCCGGCACAAAATTTCCCGGTGGTGCGCAAAAACCTTGGTTGGTACCTCCATTGGTAGTAGGCGCATGACCGCGTCCAGCTCCATAAGAAGATGATCCGCGATGACCATCTCCATGTGCGTTGTTACCATCGTTGCCCCATCTTCCTCGCTGATGACCCCTTTGATCTCCTTGCTCTCCTGCGTGACTGGCTGGACCAGGTGGGTGCCCTGCCTGCGCAGCGCCATGCCCAGCAGGAACTGGCTTGGCGATGGGGCGTTCCCCCTGTCCTGTCGGTCTGGGCTGCGAGGCCGGTGGCTGCCTGGGAGCGCCCCTGCCCGCCATATCTCTTCCACCAGAGGAAGGGTACCCTCGCAGCGCGCCCTAGTCCCAGCGACGGGAAACCCTTGTTGAGTTGCCGAAGAACCCTAGGATGCGCACCGTGATCGTCTGGGGAAGGAGTATCGCGATGGATAGGATCAACCGTCGACAGGGCTAAGTCCTGGGCCCTATACCCAGGGCTAGCACAGTCCAAGCCGGACTTGTCAGCGACAGGCGCAATCTCCTGGGCCACATACCCATTGAGACCCATCACGCTAGAGTCCAGCGTTAAACCAGCCGCAACCGTAGCAGAATTCAAAAAGGATTCTCTATGGAAACGCGCCTGTACATGCGGTAAGAACGGCTGAGAATCAGGCGCTGATTCCCTAATTCTCGCAGCCACCACGTTCTTCTTTTTTCTGCCTTTGACGACGCAGCAGGCCGCCGGCGGGAAGAATTCCGACAAGGTGATCGGTGCAAGTTTACCTTTTGGGAGAGGACCGATCCAAGGAGGAACCTTCTGCTTCAACAGGGGTTTCCTCGGGATCCTAGGTTGAGCTTTTACCCCTTGCGAATTGGTACCCTGATCGTCTCGCCAATCGTCCGCTTGAATGCATAAACGTTCTATCACGTCGGACGTGATCTCCTTTGCGTCGGATTTGATCTCCTCTGCTTCGTCCTCCGAATCCTGATCTGCGAGTACCCAGAATCGCCCTCCAAACCGAGGGGAGTTAGAAACAAGATCAGAATGTACCTTGCTCATGAAATCTCCTGGATTATCTTCACAGGGCTCTCCGATAATAAGCCTAAACCCATCAATCTCCATGGTCTGCCCACTCTTCGGAAGTTCCTCCATCTGCAGGTATCGACCTGCCAAAATGTCGTTATCCTCATCCCGAATGGTGATCCAGCGAGATACCTGATGAAGTTTGATGAGACTGAATCGCTGCATTCGATCTTTTGAAGATGTGTCTTCGAAAGACACAACCCATTTCCGATGAGATCTCCCGCAGTTCCCTTCGCCATCGCTGCCGATCAGAGAGGATGTGCAGGACGGCCCGCCGCCCCGCTCTCCGATCGCCCCTCCAAACGCCTCTCCGACGTCCTCCCCAACGGCCGTAGGGAGAACTCCTCCGATCTCCATAGGGATTGCCCCTACGGTCGCCTCAGATGTTTCCCTAGGGAGCGCCTCTCCCAGCGCCATAACGGTTTCCGGACGAATGAATTGCCTCCATTTTCAATGACCTCTCATTGTCATCTAATAACGATTCTTCGGCCTTTATGTCTAGTGTGTTTATAAGCTCAAGAAGCCTTTGTTTCTCTTTCTTATAAATTCCACATTCATGTTTTGCCCATCCCCGTAGGAATTGCCTCAGGTGTCTTATCTTATTTTGCCACCTGTCAACCTTCGAGGTACCTCCCGTGTCCATAGCCCATTCTCTAGATATTAGGTCCACGAAACCTTCTCTTTCAAACCAGCCTAACTCGAAAGAGAAAAGGTTTTTATTCCCCAAATGTGTTGCTTCCCGTGAGTCCACAAACAATGGGGTGTGATCAGATATAGCTCTGGGCAGAGCGCGCACTGTCACATGAGGGAATTTCTGCTCCCATTCCACACTCGTGAGAACCCAGTCCAACTTCTCAAAAGTTGGGTTAGGTAAAGTGTTCGCCCATGTAAATTTTCTACCTAATAGCTCAATTTCTCGCAAATCAAGGCTTTCGATGATAGAATTAAACATAAATGACCATCTGCCATCAAAGTTATCATTGTTCAGTGTCGATCTCGTCTTCAGAAGGACTAAATGGCATTGTCCGACTTTTTGGACATACAATTAGAGATAAAGGGATCCAAAATCTAATTTAATCTCACCATAAAATGTTTACCACCTGTAAATCAACTGAAGAACATATTTCAGTTTAACAATCATGTAACTTAGATGTTTTGCGTGTATACCGCAAACATGGAAAAATGATGTCTCCCAGAATGAAGTTTCTTTTCGCTAGAGCCATTGATTGGTCAAGTAGATGATGAAGCATGAACTTGTTGCAAGGTTAAAATGGAGATTACCAAAAGATCAAATAGACATATTGATATAATATTGTCCTGTTGCCTTGCCTTAGATTTGCTTGAAAAACTGTATGTTATTTTCTGGCATAGCTAAAGGTCATAATCTGAAATCCGTCCATTGAATTTTTTGAGCTAAGAAAATGGGCAAGGCACAGCAAATTATGAAGTCTTAAGTTGGTCATGAGTTTTGTGCTTGGTATCTTTACAGATCGTGGCAAAATGTTGTCGTTCGCCGGCGAGGACTAACTGATCCCCTAAGTGCCGTGCGCGCAGCAGTCGTATGTTGCATAGAGGACAAATCCATCATCTGAAGTCTGCTGATGTTGCCTATTCGGAGCTACTACTATCAAGCTGGTCTTTTTTTATTGAGCAGTTTAAGCATGACAGTTGCAAGTCAGTTGTGGTTGTTATTGTTCAGTTCATCCTGATCACGTGGCCAGAAAAGGTTATTTCAGTTTAGTATACTACTATCAAGATGGTCGTATTTTGTTGAGCAGTTTAAGCATGGCGGTTGCAAGTCAATTGCGGTTGTTCTTGTTCAATTCATCGAAATCATGTGGCCAGAAGAGGTTATTTCAGTTTAGTATGTTGGCCTTTTATCGGTTGAGAAGCTTAAGTAGGAATGGTCCAAGAATGGGAGTGTTATGGTGTCGTAAGAACCAGCTAGTTTTCTTCTGCGGTTTTCTAATCATGGGCCCAAGTGACTTGTGGCTGAAAAAGGAGGCAAATGTTGGCCTGGAAGTCATATTTCTTCCCCTTATAAGAAGCTGAGTTGGCCTGGAAGGTTTTTTTGTTGCTGGTTGCTACTCCCTCCGTTCCTAAATATAAGTCTTTTTAGAGTTTTCATTAGGAAACTTCATACGAATGTATATAGACATACATTAGTGTAGATTCACTCATTTTGCTCCGTATGTAATCCCCTAGTGAAATCTCTAAGAAGACTTATATTTAGGAACGGAGGGAGTACATTCATTGAGTTTTTTCTGTGTGTCCATTAAGGGTCAGATTTGAGAATGATTTTTTTATTCCATCCTTACAAATGTTTGATAACTAATAATGTCCCAGCATTTGGCTTTAAACTTCTTTTGTTAGTATACGGACTTGCAATTTCTTTCACATTATTGCTCATCCAGGATCATTATAATACGTAATGGTTGCTTGCGGTTGTTATTGTCTAATTGTGCTAATCTTAAGTTGTTTGGTTGGTCTCCCTTCCTCCCTCCCTCCCTCCCAACCCTAGCCGCCTCCCCCTCCCCCTCCCTTCCTTGCCACCGCGTGAGGCAGCCGTCGGGCAAGCCCGGGGCGTCAAGGATGGTGGCGGCGGGGACTAGGCTGCCCTGCCTCTGCATGCGGAGTCCCGGATCTGGAGCGGCGGCTCCATTGGCGAGGCACGGCAGGCTAGCAGCCGTGCGGGAGGTGGATCCGGCGTCTCGGCCGCGCGGGCGGCGGGATCCGGTGGTCGCTGGCGTCCGGCGACGGCTTTTGCAGTGGCCGGTGCGCGCGATCTAGCGCCTCCCCTCCTTCCCTGTTCGGCGTGCGGGCCATCCTGGTCTGGCCGCGCTTTCTTGGATTGCCGGTTTTGTACAGGAGGTGCTGCTAGTGGTGAGGATCTAGTTCGGGCGAAATCCCTGGTCGGCCATGGCCGGCCGCGTCGACGGCGACGCCTGAGGGCGCTGTTCCCCTCCTTGGAGGCGTCGGTATGGACTGATCCCCTCACTTCCCCTTCCCCTAGGTCTTCCGGGCGAAAGCCTTAACTTTGTTGGGCGGCGGTGGCGCTCACGGCGCCGTTTCCTTCTTGAAGGCGCCGCTTTGGAACCTTGGGGCTGGGTAGCGCTTGTGGGTGGTGGGTGACGGCGGTGGTGCGATCCTATCCTAGCATGGATCTCCGTCCTGCTTGGAGATGGACTCGCGTAGGTGGAGGTCGTCGTTTGGCGTCGATGGCGGAGGCACCTGCCAAGGCTGGTACCTCAATCTGATCTGAAGATGGACCAGTGGAAGATGGCGGCGACGACACATGTGAGTGCGTCGGGCCGGTTTATACCCCGGACCCGGTATGTGGCTCGGTCAGGGTCTCCGGCTTTAGATGTTAGGCTTAGGTGAGAGGTCTGGGTATTTGGTCCAGCTTGCACCCCTTCATCATATGGATAGGAGTAGCGGCAGATGTTGCCAAGATGGTGGATTCAGGCATATTGTTGTACTGCTTTGTAAGGTCCTTGAGAATAATCAATAAAATGACCGCATGCATCTCCCAGATGCAGAGGCCAGGGGTCATCCTCCTTTTCTAAAAAAAAAGTTGTTTGGTTACATATTTTCTCAGTGTATCTCTATTTGTCAGTTTAACTCAGATAACCTCCAATATAGTCTGTCTGATCCAAACTATTATTTTCCTTTTGCTTTGCTGGGTTGTCATTCGGCCATTCTCTGTTTACTGTAACTCTTTCAAATGTTTGTTTTGTTTTTGTATCAGAGGAGAGGGTGCGTCAACAACAGATAATAATAATAAAAATAGGGACAATGGACCACTTCGTGGAGGCCTCAAGTAGCCGAAAATTATTTCCATAATTTCCTGTTCAACCTCACAGAGTACTTGATGTAGGTCACACACTTCATAATCCAATAGATCCACCCAACTCAAAAGCCTCGTTTAACAAGAGCATCCTTGGTAATGATATACTCTCTTCGTCTGAAATTACTCAACTGGATCTATCCAACACTAAAACAGATGAAATATTTTTTATTGATGAAAGAAAGATGGTACAAAGGGTCTAAAATAGTACTCCCTATGTCCCGAAATAAGTGACTCAGCTTTATACTAACTTTAATACAAAGTAAGTACAAAGTTGAGTCACGCAAAATGTTGACTCACTTATTTTGCGACGGAGGGAGTAGTATATGAGAAAACACGGCCAGTTGAGACCCTCGGTATAAACAAGGTTACATCAAGTTTGACCAAACTTGTTGTTTCTTGATCACCCTGCCACATCGCTGCTTTCTTACAAGCCTCTAGGGCGTGTTTGGTTGTCCGCATAAGGATCATTCGGACCCGCAGGGGAAGGAAACAGACTCTTTGGTTACCCAACATACATTGTTCGGCCTACATGGCATGAACTTTAAAGCACTCAGAGCCACACCCAAGAGCTATGCTCGAATGGGCAGTTTCTCTGGAGCCAGGCTCTTGCGAAGCTGGGGAGGGGGACGCGGTGTTGAGCTCATGCAACCCGGGAGATGGCGCGAGCTCGCGCACGACTCCGAAAAATCGGCGGGAGGATTTTGGCTCACCTGCTGCCGATTCGGTCGCCCTATTGAGCCCCATCCTCTCACCGCCGAAAGTCCCGCCATCCTTTCCCCCCCTTTCGAGCTTTCCCACTTACGTGCATCGGCACCAACGAGCAGGTAAGCGGAGCTCCTTCACCAGTCAACAGTCCATGATGGTGACTCTTGTCCTTAACTTCTCCTACCTTTCCCTCGTCCCTCCAAGCTGCAGTCATGGTCTCTGTGAGTTCAATCACCTCTTTCTCTGTGTTCGTTGTAGCTAGATCTGAGAGGATGTGGTGCTAGGGTTAGATTTGCAAGTATGTGGTAGGGCTGATTCATGCGTCGATGTGTGAACTGATGGTAGATTTTGATGTTGTGGTAGCTATTTGTGGTGGATTTTTAGCATGCTAGAGTAGTATGATGGTGATGAACACTATAAATTCATAGCTAGTTGTGTAGGATTTGTAGCATGCTAGAGTAGCTATTTGTAATGAACACAATCGATTCATAGCTAGTTCTCATGTTGTGGTAGCTATGGGTGATGGATTCATGGCTAGTTGTCACGTATGATCCTCCTTTCATAGATCATTTCGCCGTGATGTTGTGCTATTGTGTGTGCTATGCTTACTGTCAATGCAAGATACAATTGTAGGACATGACCATGCAAACGCAAAAGCTTAGTCAAGCCCTTGTCCTGTCCGACAGCCAGTTCACAACCTCCTATGTCAAGGACTCGCAACCCCTCCTCGATGAGAACATTCATGATGATTCAGGGTGTTCGAGGTAGGAGTCGGTGCTTCTATCTTTGTGCCAGTTGTGCTCGTTGAGCCAACTGCCGTTGTTGATTGGAGGGGGCACTTCTCTGCTTGGGGTTTAGAGGGGATGATATTACCTTGGAGATTGGCCCACTCTCGACACTTGGGCATGATGAAGACCTTGTTTTCCTTGGTCCTCTTGGTGCTGATATGAGTTGGCGTGGATGCAGTTGCTTTAAGTTTGAGGGGTCGTTGGCAGGCCTCTCAAAGGGGTCGAGGTGTCCAGAATCATCGGCCTTGAACTCCAAGCCACCAAGGTGGAAGATCTTCTCCGAGGGAAGAGGAACAGGAAGATTTGATCTCTAGTCGTGTTGGTGGCAACACGAAGGGGGTCATGGAAGAGATTCTAGCTTCACATGGCGCAGGCCTACACGGATGGGGCCATTCCGACATGTTCAGATCAACTTGGGAGCGTTGGCCCTACATGGCACGCCAATTGTTGGAGTCCCGTTCCGAAAGTGCCGTTCAAGAGACGGCTGGATTGTTAGGAGAGCGTGAAGGGGAGATCATAATGGTAGATGGCATGGGGAAGAGGATTTACCCAAGCTCAGGCCTGCTTTGGGAGAGGTAATACCGTGCGCCTGCCTTTGTTGTTTGATCTATTCCAGTAAGCCACCTTTAACTTGATTACAAGGGTGCTTCTTGTGGCAAAAGGCTCACCCCGGCCCCTTTGTTGGTACCGAGCTCCGCCTTATTATATACCTACGGGGCTAGGGTTACATGACAGTGCCTAGGATGGGCCCACGGTAGACTACTTGGGTAGCAGCGTATCGGCTCCTTTTGGGATTTGGTGATCCGATGTCCTCTGTATCTGTTATCCTTGTGTCGTGACCTTGTCAACACTATACGCGATCATAGCTATGCCATTTTCTCAGCATATCTATAAATATCCATCTATAATTTGCATATGTAACTGCCAATTATCCACTGACATAACTTGTGTGGTCCAAATTACATGTAGCCATGTACCTATGGTTTGTGGTGGTCTATTTTCTTCACATTTGGTCATGTTAGATGTTCAACGTTTCATATTAAACACATTCACCCTAAATATTCTTTCAGCATGAATTGCATCTTTGACTAACATATTATCATTAACAGTCCCGTAAAGTATTTTGTTTGATGCTGTACAGAATAAAAAAGATGACATATATTATAGATTGAAGGAAGTGTATGTACTAGTAAGATGATGCTCGATCTTTTAATTGAGGCTTTTTACTACATGCATTTAATTAAATTTTATTTGCTAGCAACTAGCTAGTTGGTACATAAGTATGACCACGAGCTTGAAATCAGACGTTTCTCCCTTTCTACTCCATGAACCCCTCTTACGCCCATGATAACAAAGAATATTTGAAATAATTTGATAATCTAGGCTGTTCATAATTGGATTCTAATGGACTTATTATAACCACTGACATCTTAGCCTCTACTAAGATCAAATTTAGTCAAAAACCAGATGGTGACATTAGAATTTCTAGGCATGCCACTATTGTACAATTTACCTATTGCTTCTCTATGTTTGTGTTGTTGGCATTGTATATTTGTGTTAATGCTGAGGGGAACCAATATGGAGCTTTTGGCACTTGTCCGCAATACTAGTAAAGCCAACATTTACTGTTCGAGTCATACAAACAATGTGAGATATAACTTTAACAGTTTTTCCATGAATGTCTTGTACAAGTTGATTTGACTGGTTAAATTGATTGCTCTGCAGGCATCTAGAAATGCGTTCCGGTTGAGATGAAGTGGCTCCCCTCACTCTCTGTGTAGGTTCGTCCATTTTGTATGTTGTGCGTACGGGTCTTCTGTAGACACTAAGTCAACTGGCGTGAAGACACGGTCACTTGTTTGGATTAATAATTAGTTTTGGCCCTGTAAGTTAATCTCGCCGTTCATTGTTTACCTATGCTCGCAAGCAAGCATGTTGAGGCAAGCCAAATTGTCGGTTTCAACTTTAAATCTCTGCTTATGTTTTGTCCCATAGCGTTCCCTTTGTTATGGTGAGCATGTGTGCGTGTTATTCAATTCTTATTAGATAACACTTTGTGCGTAGAAAAGGTACCATTGCTGCTGTGATGCTACTATGAGTTGAATTTGTAGCATGATCAGGCAGGTGTATGAATTACATTACTCTTTGTGGAGGGTATACATCACATGTTTGCTGCCGGAATGCCTACAGAAGTGTGCGAGTCATAGATTCAGAAGTGTTGTTTTACCCTCTTCAGCTCTATGGCCAAACAAGTCCTTACGATGAGTTCAATTTGGGGCAGCATGGATATTTAATACTACATCCATATAAGACATTTGGCAATTGAAATTGAACCATTGGGACATTTTATATTTAGAAACAGAGGGTGTACTAAATATCGAACAATGTGGTGAAAGTAATCCTTAATGCTGTCAAGAGTAAAAAAATGCCCGTTATATATGTTTCGGGTTGAAGGAAGTGCCAATTAATAAGATTATACACAGCGGAAATGCATTTCGGCTCCCGAGGCCAAAAAAAAGTTTGAAATGAAAAAAGAATCGAGACGAAATTTATTTGTGCACTTAGTCACATCCAAATGCTACCTGCAAATTTTGAGCCAAAAAGTTTAAACATTTTGGTTTGTACAAAAGAAACAAATTGAACACGAAAAGTTAGCCTAAAATGTCATCCCAAATTTGTTTTTTTATCAACGAAACAGCGCTACTTCTTATCGCACGAAAATTGTCATGCATGTCTGCAACACTAATACAATCATCTACAAAAAAATT
This sequence comes from Hordeum vulgare subsp. vulgare, assembly GCF_904849725.1. Lineage (NCBI taxonomy): Eukaryota > Viridiplantae > Streptophyta > Magnoliopsida > Poales > Poaceae > Hordeum > Hordeum vulgare. Next base: position 19,608,888 of record NC_058523.1, read on the forward strand.
CATAATTTTTTCAAAATATTTAATATATTTTATATGCTACTATTTATCCAGGAGCATATGCTCCCGGGAACCAAAACACCACTCCCCTATACACAGTCCCTTGCTCAGGCTTGGTCGCCCCTTGTACGCCCACTGTTCTTCCGGCCTCTATCCAAACTAGTGTTGTGAAAATACTTCTAAAATTTGAACCTGAAAGTGTACCACCACACTGCAAATTTCTAGTGAATCTCCCACTGCAAAGAACACCGCATAGTGAATCTGTTTCTTTTCTTCTGTACTGTTACACTCATTATGGGCTTCAATGGTGTGTTTTGGGTTGACAACTTCATCGTGACTTTTAGGTGCCACATTTGGTCCTGCTACTCTTACACTGGTACTAGTCCAATGCAGCCTCCACCTTCGTCCCCGCTCGTCGGCGGTACCGTTGAACGAAGAGCCGAGGACCTGCTTCCCGAGATCCTCCTTCCTCCGCCTCCCCCGCAGCCATCCTCCCTCCCCCAGCCTCGACTACATCCCCGGCTTCTTCTGGTGTGGGAGTGGGACCCCATCACCGGCAACCAGCACCGCTTGGACATGCCCTCAGGGTTCGACACAGAGAATACCTCGGTGCGGTCGTGCTTCGTGCTTCCAGAGACATCGCGATACAAGATACACAAGTCGTCACCTCTGTTTACTCGTGGGTAAGCCCTTTCCTATACACATCCTATGGCAAGATTAGACAGTCGCTTCAAACAAACAAGTTTGTTTTTGATAAAGTTGTACACTTTTAAAGAGCATTTTATAATGCATATTTTAAGATGATTGAGATCTATTAAAATTAACCAGCTAAGAATTAGCAAAATAACCGGAAAATTCATATGCTTAATGTGCACAAATACAATATATTAAGATGCAGAAAATTGTACAAGCCACTCTGCTAGTGCAGTTCACTATTAGAAACCATCAACCATCGACATGAATCGAAAAAGAGCTGGAAACCAAAAAAACGTGGCGGGTTCATCATGTTGGCTTTTGAACGTGCGTATGCAGCTGTACATGCGTGCCTACGCGATTCTTGCTTCGACCGGCTACTTGACAGAACTTGCGTAACTAGCGACACGAATAAAACTGATCGATGGATTTGATGGCTAAAGGCCCGTGTCGAGCCTTTGCTTTGTATTGCTTTTCGTTTTTCTGGTATTACAATCAACACCCCTAGGGTGTTTTTTATACACGTCTACAAGGGAATATGAAAATAGACTAGGACTAGGAATCCTAATACCACTAGGACTCGATTTGGCTTTCTTTCCTAATCCTAAAGAAACAACATGATTAACTTCTACATTCACCTCCTTAATCTTGTTGCTTGACTTCACTTCTTGCACTCCGACTTTCCTCCTCATCTCGATGAACTTCTGTCAACCGAGGAACTTGGTGAAAATATCGGCAAGTTGGTCTTTCGTGTTCACATGTTGAACCTCGATCAACCCTTCTTCAATGCACTCCCGGATATGGTGGAACCGGGTATCTATGTGCTTGCTCCTTTCGTGATGAACCAGATTTTTGCACAATGAGATTGCAGCTTGGTTATCGATCTTCAGTGACACTTTCTGCACCTCCCGCTTTGCAAGAATAGCTAGGAGTCTTCTCAGCCACACTGCTTGACAAGCCGCCGTGCTTGCCGCTATGTATTCTGCTTCACATGAAGACAGTGCCACCACCTTTTGCTTCTGAGAATTCCAGCTAATCGGATTCGGGCCAAGGTAGAAAACCATGCCCGTTGTGCTCTTTCGGTCATCAACATCACCTGCCATGTCACTATCTGAATATCCACGAAGGATCAATCCTTCCTTTCCCTTTCTGTACGTGCAACCAATATTAATGGTGCCTTTCACATAGCGCAAGATTTGATTGACCGCGCTCATGTGCTCGGTTGTCGGATTCTCCATGAAACGACTCACGATCCCGACTGAATAAGCCAAGTCAGGTCGGGTATGCACCAAATATCTTAGGCTGCCCACAACGCTTCGATACATTGTGGTGTCCACCGGCGGATTTGAGCTATGCTTGCTCAACTTGTGACGTTGGTCCATTGGAACTTGTGTCTCGTAGCAATCGGACATGCCACACTTTTCCAATAACTTGACCGCATAAGCCGATTGACATAGGGAAATCTCTCCGGAGCTTTGCTTCACTTCGATTCTCAAGTAATAGCTGAGTAATCCCAGATCACTCATGCTAAACTTGTTCTTCATTTGCGCCTTGAAACATTTAATTTCTTGTACGCTATCTCCGGTGATAATCAGATCGTCGACATAAACTCCAACTAGCAGGTTTGAGCCTTTGGAGTTCTTTGTATAGACTGCGTGCTCGAGGGGACATCTCTTGAACCCGAGCGAGACCAGACTTCGGTCTAACTTTGAGTTCCAAGCTCTTGGCGCTTGCTTCAACCCGTAAAGTGCCTTCTTGAGCTTGTAAACTTTCTCTTCTTCGCCTTTCTTCTCGTAGCCGATGGGTTGTTCCACGTACACTTCTTCTGTGAGATCGCCGTTGAGGAAAGCGGATTTAACATCCATATGATGAACCTTCCAATCCTCTTGTGCTGCCAAAGCTAGGAGCACTCTCACTGTCTCGAGTCGAGCAACCGGTGCAAACACCTCATCATAGTCAACTCCTTGACGTTGTACGTAGCCCTTTGCAACGAGTCTTGCCTTATACTTCACAATGGCACCCTTTGTGTCCTTCTTTAACTTGTAAACCCACTTCAAACCTATCGTCTTTTGGTTTGGAGGTCGGGTTACCAAAGTCCACGTGCCATTGCTTTCTATTGCCTTCATCTCCTCATCCATGGCGTGCGTCCAGCTAGGATTTTTGCTCGCCTCTACGAAGTTCGCCGGCTCCTCAACTCCGAACAAACATAGTCCGGAGTACTCGAGTGTAACTGGCTTTGTGTACTTGTAGACTTTCTTGAGGGTCTTGTAGCGACGAGGCCCTGAGGAATCCATTGTGGCTTGCGAAGGAGGCGACACAAATTGTGTCGGTGTTGATGCACTTGAGGAAGACGGCTGTGTTGGGGAACGTCGCATGGGAAACAAAAATTTTCCTACGCGCACGAAGACCTATCATGGTGATGTCCATCTACGAGAGGGGATGAGTGATCTACGTACCCTTGTAGATCGTACAGCAGAAGCGTTAGAGAACGCGGTTGATGTAGTGGAACGTCCTCACGTCCCTCGATCCGCCCCGCGAACAATCCCGCGATCAGTCCCACGATCTAGTACCGAACGGACGGCACCTCCGCGTTCAGCACACGTACAGCTCGACGATGATCTCGGCCTTCTTGATCCAGCAAGAGAGACGGAGAGGTAGAAGAGTTCTCCGGCAGCGTGACGGCGCTCCGGAGGTTGGTGATGATCTTGTCTCAGCAGGGCTCCGCCCGAGCTCCGCAGAAACGCGATCTAGAGGAAAAACTATGGAGGTATGTGGTCGGGCAGCCGTGAGAAAAGTCGTCTCAAATCAGCCCTAAAACCTCCGTATATATAGGTGGGAGGGAGGGGAGGAGGCAGCCTCAAAACCTAAAGGTTTGGCCGAAATTGGAGGTGGAGGAGTCCTACTCCAATCCTACTTGGAGTAGGATTCCACCTTCCCACTTGGAAACTCTTTCCACCTTGTGTTTTTTCCTTCTCAAACCTTATGGGCCTTAGTGGGAACTTATTCCAGCCCACTAGGGGCTGGTTTATCTCTTCCCATAGCCCATGAGACCCCTTGGGGCGTGACACCCCTCCCGATGGTCCCCGGCACCCCTCCCGGCACTCCCGGTACACTACCGATGAGCCCGAAACTTTTCCGGTAATGCACGAAAACCTTCCGGTAACCAAATGAGGTCATCCTATATATCAATCTTCGTTTCCGGACCATTCCGGAAACCCTCGTGACGTCCGTGATCTCATCCGGGACTCCGAACAACATTCGGTAACCAACCATATAACTCAAATACGCATAAAACAACGTCGAACCTTAAGTGTGCAGACCCTGCGGGTTCGAGAACTATGTAGACATGACCCGAGAGACTCCTCGGTCAATATCCAATAGCGGGACCTGGATGCCCATATTGGATCCTACACATTCTACGAAGATCTTATCGTTTGAACCTCAGTGTCAAGGATTCGTGTAATCCCGTATGTCATTCCCTTTGTCCTTCGGTATGTTACTTGCCCGAGATTCGATCGTCAGTATCCGCATACCTATTTCAATCTCGTTCACCGGAAAGTCTCTTTACTCGTTCCGTAATACAAGATCCCGCAACTTACACTAAGTTACATTGCTTGCAAGGCTTGTGTGTGATGTTGTATTACCGAGTGGGCCCCGAGATACCTCCCCGTCATACGGAGTGACAAATCCCAGTCTTGATCCATACTAACTCAACGAACACCTTCGGAGATACCTGTAGAGCATCTTTATAGTCACCCAGTTACGTTGCGACGTTTGATACACACAAAGCATTCCTCCGGTGTCCGTGAGTTATATGATCTCATGGTCATAGGAACAAATACTTGACACGCAGAAAACAGTAGCAACAAAATGACACGATCAACATGCTACGTCTATTAGTTTGGGTCTAGTCCATCACATGATTCTCCTAATGATGTGATCCCGTTATCAAGTGACAACACTTGCCTATGGCCAGGAAACCTTGACCATCTTTGATCAATGAGCTAGTCAACTAGAGGCTTACTAGGGACAGTGTTTTGTCTATGTATCCACACAAGTATTGTGTTTCCAATCAATACAATTATAGCATGGATAATAAATGATTACCATGAACTAAGAAATATAATAATAACTAATTTATTATTGCCTCTAGGGCATATTTCCAACAGTCTCCCACTTGCACTAGAGTCAATAATCTAGTTCACATCACCATGTGATTTCAACGAATCCAACACCCATATAGTTATGGGGTCTGATCACGTCTTGCTCGTGAGAGAGGTTTTAGTCAATGGTTCTGAAACTTTCAGATCCGTGCGTTCTTTACAAATCTTTATGTCTTCTTATAGATGCTGCTACTACGTGCTATTCGGAAATGCTCCAAATATCTACTCTACTATACGAATCCGTTTCACTACTCATAGTTATTCGGATTAGTGTCAAAGCTTGCATCGACGCAACCCTTTACGACGAACTCTTTAACCACCTCCATAATCGAGAAAAATTCCTTAGTCCATTAGTTACTAAGGATAAATTTTGACCGCTGCTAATGATTCAATCATGGATCACTCTCTGTACCTCTCAACATACTTTGAGTCAAGGCACACATCAGGTGCGGTACACAGCATGGCATACTTTAGATTCTATGGCTGAGGCATAGAAGACGACCTTCGTCTATTCTCTTTATTCTGCCGGGGTCGGGTTTTGAGTCTTACTCAAATTCACACCTCACAACGCAACCAAGAACTCCTTCTTTGCTGATCTATTTTGAACTCTTTCAAAAACTTGTCAAGGCATGCATCTTGTTGAAACTTCTATTAAGCGTTTTCGATCTATCTCCATAGATCTTTGATGCTCAATGTTCAAGTAGCGTAATCCAGGTACTCCTTTGAAAACTTCTTTCAAACAATCTTGTATGCTTTACAGAAATTCTACGTTACTTCTGATCCACAATATGTCAACCACATATACCTATCAGAAATTCTATAGTGCTCCTACTCACTTCTTTGGAAATACAAGTTTCTCATAAACCTTGTACACACCCAAAATCTTTGATCATCTCATCAAAGTGTATATTCCAACTCCGAGATGCTTGCACCAGTCCATTGAAGGATCACTGGAGCTTGCATACTTGCTAGTATCTTTAGGATCGACAAAACCTTCTCGTTGTATCACATACAATGTTTGCTCAAGGAAACCGTCGAGAAAACAATGTTTTGACATCCTACGTGCAATATTTCATAAATAATGCATCAACAACTAACATAATTCTAACAGACCTTTAGCATCGCTACGAGTGAGAAAGTCTCATCATAGTCAACTGTTTGATCTTGTCGAAAACATCTTTGCGACAAGTCGAGCTTTTCTTAATAGTGACTTATCACCATCATCGTCTGTCTTCTTTTAAAGATCCATTTTACCCAATAGTCCCATGACCATCAAGTAGTTCTACCAAAGTCTACACTTTGGTTTCACACATGGATCCTCTCTCGGATTTCATGGCTTCCAGCCATTTGTCGGAATCTGGGCCCACCATCGCTTTCTCCATAACTCGTAGGTTCACTGTTGCTCAACAACATGACCTCCAAGACAGGGTTACCGTACTACTCTGCAGCAGTACGCGACCTTGTCGACCTACGAGGTTTGTAGTAACTTGATTCGAAGTTCAATGATCACCATCATCAGCTTCCACTTCAATTGGTGTAGGCGCCACAGGAACAACTTCCTACGCCCTGCTACACACTGGTTGAAGTGATGGTTCAATAACCTCATCAAGTTCTACTACCCTCCCACTCAATTCTTTCGAGATAAACCTTTTCTCGAGAAAGGATCCTTTTCTAGAAACAAACACTTTGCTTTCGGATCTGAGATAGGAGATGTACCCAACTGTTTTGGATATCCTATGAAGATGCATTTATCCGCTTTGGGTTCGAGCTTATCAGACTAAAACCTTTTTCACATAAGTTTCGAAGCCCCAAACTTTCAAGAAACGACTGTTTAGATTTCTCTAAACCTCAGTCTATACTGTGTCATCTCAACGGAAATACGCGGTGCCCTATTTAAAGTGAATGTGGTTGTCTCTAATGCATAACCCATAAACGATAGTGGTAATTCGATAAGATACATCACATCATGCACCATACTAAATAGTGCGTGGTATGACGTTCAGACACATCATCACACCATGATGTTCCAGGTGGCATGAACTGTGAAACAATTTCCACATTGTCTTAACTGTGTACCAAAAACTCGTAACTCAGATATTCATTTCTATGATCATATCGTAGACAGTTCATCCTCTTGTTACGACGAACTTCACTCTGAAACAGAATTGAACTTTTCAATATTTCAGACTTGTGATTCATTAATTAAATACTCCTGTATCTACTCAAGTCGTCAGTGAAGTAAGAACATAATGATATCCACTGCGTGCCTCAGCACTCACTGGACTGCATACATCAAAATGTATCACTTCCAACAAGTTACTATCTTGTTTCATCTCAATGAAAACAAGGCCTTGCTCATGTGGTATGATTTGCATGTCACTAGTGATTCGAAATCAGGTGAGTAAAGATCCATCAGCATGGAGCCTCTTCATGCAATTCATACTAACATGACTCAAGCGGCAGTGCCACAAGTAAGTGGTACTATCATCATTTAACTCGTATCTTTTGGCACCAATGTGTAACACTACAATCGAGATTCAATAAACCATTGAAGGTGATTATTCAAGCAAATAGAGTAACCATTATTCTCTTTGAATGAATAATCGTATTGCAATAAACACGATCCAATCATGTTCATGCCTAACGCAAGCACCAAATAACAATTATTTAGGTTCAACACCAATCCCGATGGTAGAGGGAGCGTGCGACGTTTGATCATATCAACCTTGGAAACACTTCCAACACGTATCGTCACCTTGCCTTTAGCTAGTCTCCGTTTATGTCGTAGCTTTCATTTCGCGTTACTAATCACTTAGCAACCGAACCGGTATCCAATACCCTCATGCTACTAGGAGTACTAGTAAAGTACACATCAACATTATGTATATCAAATATACTTCTTTCGACTTTTGCCAGCCTTCTTATCTACCAAGTATCTAGAGTTGCTCCGCCTCAGTGACTGTTCCCCTTATTACAGAAGCACTTAGTCTCGGGTTTGGGTTTAATCTTGGGTCTCTTCATTAGCGCAGCAACTGTTTTGCCGTTTCACGAAGTATCCCTTCTAGCCCCCGCCTTTCTTGAAACTTAGTGGTTTTCCAAACCATCAACTATTGATGCTCCTTCTTGATTTCTACTTTCGCAGTGTCAAACATCGCGAATCGCTCAAGGATCATTGTATCTATCCTTGATATGTCATAGTTCATCACGAAGCTCTCAAAGCTTGGTGGCAGTGACTTTTGGAGAACCATCACTATCTCATCTGGAAGATTAGCTCCCACTTGATTCAAGTGATTGTCGTACTCAGACAATCTGAGCACATGCTCAACGATTGAGCTTTTCTCCTTTACTTTGTGGTCAAAGAATCTTGTTGGAGGTCTAGTACCTCTTAACAAGGGCACAAGCATGAAATCACAATTGCATCTCTTCGGAACATCACTTATGTTCCGTGACGTTTTACAACGTTTTCGGCGCCTTGCTTCTAAGCCATCAAGTATCTTGCACTGAACTATCGTGTAGTCATCAGTAATGTGTATGTCGGATGTTCATAGCATCCACAGACGACGCTCGAGGTGCAGCACACCGAGTGGTGCATTAAGGACATAAGCCTTCTGCGTAGCAATGAGGACAATCCTCGGTTTTACAGACTCAGTCTGCAAAGGTTGCTACTATCACTTTTCAACTAAATTTTCTCTAGGAACATATAAAAACAGTAGAGCTATAGCGCAAGTTACATCGTAATTCGCAAAGACCATTAGACTATGTTCATGACAATTAGTTCAATTAATCATATTACTTAAGAACTCCCACTCAAAAAGTACATCTCTCTAGTCATTTGAGTGGTACATGATCCAAATCCGCTATCTCAAGTCCGATCATCACGTGAGTCGAGAATAGTTTCAGTGGTAAGCATCCCTATGCTAATCATATCAACTATACGATTCATGCTCGACCTTTCGGTCTCATGTGTTCCGAGGCCATGTCTGCACATGCTAGGCTCGTCAAGCTTAACCCGAGTGTTCCGCGTGTGCAACTGTTTTGCACCCGTTGTATGTGAACGTTGAGTCTATCACACCCGATCATCACGTGGTGTCTCGAAACGAAGAACTGTCGCAACGGTGCACAGTCGGGGAGAACACAATTTCGTCTTGAAATTTTAGTGAGAGATCACCTCATAATGCTACCGTCGTTCTAAGCAAAATAAGGTGCATAAAAGGATTAACATCACATGCAATTCATAAGTGACATGATATGGCCATCATCACGTGCTTCTTGATCTCCATCACCAAAGCACCGGCACGATCTTCTTGTCACCGGCGCCACACCATGATCATCCATCAACGTGTTGCCATCGTGGTTGTCGTGCTACTTATGCTATCACTACTAAAGTTACAGCCTAGCAAAATAGTAAACGCATCTGCAAGCACATATGTTAGTATAAAGACAACCCTATGGCTCCTGCCGGTTGCCGTACCATCGACGTGCAAGTCGATATTTCTATTACAACATGATCATCTCATACATCCAATATATCACATCACATCGTTGGCCACATCATATCACAATCATACCCTGCAAAAACAAGTTAGACGTCCTCTAATTTTGTTGTTGCATGTTTTACGTGGTGACCAAGGGTATCTAGTAGGATCGCATCTTACTTACGCAAACACCACAACGGAGATATATGAGTTGCTATTTAACCTCATCCAAGGACCTCCTCGGTCAAATCCGATTCAACTAAAGTTGGAGAAACCGACACTTGCCAGTCATCTTTGAGCAAAGGGGGTTACTCGTAACGATGAAACCAGTCTCTCGTAAGCGTACGAGTAATGTCGGTCCAAGCCGCTTCAATCCAACAATACCGCGGAATCAAGAAAAGACTAAGGAGGGCAGCAAAACACACATCACCGCCCACAAAACCTTTTGTGTTCTACTCGAGAAGACATCTACGCATGAACCTAGCTCATGATGCCACTGTTGGGGAACGTCGCATGGGAAACAAAAATTTTCCTACGCGCACGAAGACCTATCATGGTGATGTCCATCTACGAGAGGGGATGAGTGATCTACGTACCCTTGTAGATCGTACAGCAGAAGCGTTAGAGAACGCGGTTGATGTAGTGGAACGTCCTCACGTCCCTCGATCCGCCCCGCGAACAATCCCGCGATCAGTCCCACGATCTAGTACCGAACGGACGGCACCTCCGCGTTCAGCACACGTACAGCTCGACGATGATCTCGGCCTTCTTGATCCAGCAAGAGAGACGGAGAGGTAGAAGAGTTCTCCGGCAGCGTGACGGCGCTCCGGAGGTTGGTGATGATCTTGTCTCAGCAGGGCTCCGCCCGAGCTCCGCAGAAACGCGATCTAGAGGAAAAACTATGGAGGTATGTGGTCGGGCAGCCGTGAGAAAAGTCGTCTCAAATCAGCCCTAAAACCTCCGTATATATAGGTGGGAGGGAGGGGAGGAGGCAGCCTCAAAACCTAAAGGTTTGGCCGAAATTGGAGGTGGAGGAGTCCTACTCCAATCCTACTTGGAGTAGGATTCCACCTTCCCACTTGGAAACTCTTTCCACCTTGTGTTTTTTCCTTCTCAAACCTTATGGGCCTTAGTGGGAACTTATTCCAGCCCACTAGGGGCTGGTTTATCTCTTCCCATAGCCCATGAGACCCCTTGGGGCGTGACACCCCTCCCGATGGTCCCCGGCACCCCTCCCGGCACTCCCGGTACACTACCGATGAGCCCGAAACTTTTCCGGTAATGCACGAAAACCTTCCGGTAACCAAATGAGGTCATCCTATATATCAATCTTCGTTTCCGGACCATTCCGGAAACCCTCGTGACGTCCGTGATCTCATCCGGGACTCCGAACAACATTCGGTAACCAACCATATAACTCAAATACGCATAAAACAACGTCGAACCTTAAGTGTGCAGACCCTGCGGGTTCGAGAACTATGTAGACATGACCCGAGAGACTCCTCGGTCAATATCCAATAGCGGGACCTGGATGCCCATATTGGATCCTACACATTCTACGAAGATCTTATCGTTTGAACCTCAGTGTCAAGGATTCGTGTAATCCCGTATGTCATTCCCTTTGTCCTTCGGTATGTTACTTGCCCGAGATTCGATCGTCAGTATCCGCATACCTATTTCAATCTCGTTCACCGGCAAGTCTCTTTACTCGTTTCGTAATACAAGATCCCGCAACTTACACTAAGTTACATTGCTTGCAAGGCTTGTGTGTGATGTTGTATTACCGAGTGGGCCCCGAGATACCTCCCCGTCATACGGAGTGACAAATCCCAGTCTTGATCCATACTAACTCAACGAACACCTTCGGAGATACCTGTAGAGCATCTTTATAGTCACCCAGTTACGTTGCGACGTTTGATACACACAAAGCATTCCTCCGGTGTCCGTGAGTTATATGATCTCATGGTCATAGGAACAAATACTTGACACGCAGAAAACAGTAGCAACAAAATGACACGATCAACATGCTACGTCTATTAGTTTGGGTCTAGTCCATCACATGATTCTCCTAATGATGTGATCCCGTTATCAAGTGACAACACTTGCCTATGGCCAGGAAACCTTGACCATCTTTGATCAATGAGCTAGTCAACTAGAGGCTTACTAGGGACAGTGTTTTGTCTATGTATCCACACAAGTATTGTGTTTCCAATCAATACAATTATAGCATGGATAATAAACGATTACCATGAACTAAGAAATATAATAATAACTAATTTATTATTGCCTCTAGGGCATATTTCCAATAGGGAAGGTGGCCAACTTGCAATTTAGGTTGTCTGCAATCCCAACTTGCAATTTAGGTTGTCTGCAATGCGGCGCTTCTCGGCCTCAGAGTAATCCATGACAATGACCTCTCTCTTGTCGGGGTTAATCTTCAGCCCTGACATATCTTGGAAACACAGGAGAAGAAACTTCAGGTTGACGAGATCCAAATCCCAACTCTCAACCTTGATCATTGTGTTGTCAGCATATTGGAGGTGGGTGACTCTACCTCCCTGGATGAGATGGGGAACCACCACCTGCAGGTGACCGGACGCCCTTGCCTTGTCTAGAATGGTAGCAAGGGCATCCACAACCAGGTTGAATAGGAGCGGGGAGACCGGGTCACCTTGCCTAACAACACACGAGGAACGGAAGAAGGGACCCCCCATTAATATTTATGACCGTACTCCCAGACCGCACGAGTTGCATTATCCAGGAGCATCGACGATTATCAAAGCCTTGATGTTCGAGTACCAAGCGCAGGAAGGTCCAGTCTAGGCAATCATAGGCCTTTTGGAAGTCTAGCTTCAGAAAGACTCCTTTGGCCCCCCGATGGTGGATCTCATGAACAATCTCGTGCAGGGCAAGGATCCCATCATGGATGCGATGCTCCTTCAGGAAGGCCGACTGGAAGGGGTGGCCTGATATGTTTCGCAATCGGTGCGAGCCACGTCACACAAACCTTCGCAAAAATCCTTTCCAGCACATTGATCACAATGATCGGCCTAAACTGGCATATCTATGTCGCCCCAACTACTTTGGGGATCAGGGTAATGAAACTGTAATTAATCCGAGCAATATAAAGTGTCCCAGTGTAGAATTCATGAAACATGTTCATGATCGCTGGGCAGATGACTAGCCAAAACTTCTAGAAGAAGATCACCGGGAGACCATCCGGCCCTGGGGCAGGCGCCGCTTTCATGGCGGATATCGCACCCAGGACCTCCACCCGCAAGAACGGGATGGTCATGCCATCGTTCTCGGCATCTGTACCCCTATCTATAGCCGTCCAGAAGTCAGCAGCTAAGGATGTCCCACCGCGGGGAGAAGCCATGAATAACTCCTTATAGGAGTAGATGTGATCCCTGATCTCATCCGGATGCTCTAGGAGCGCGTCCCCATCCCACAGACAGGGAATGGAGCACCTCCATCGATGCCCATTCGCTATCGCCTGGAAGTAGGCGGTATTGGCATCGCCCTTAAGAAGCCACTTTTGGACACCCCTGCGCTACCAGAACAACTCATCTCCTTTGTAGATTTCCACGAGCGCAGCCTCTAAGGAGTACCTCTCCATACACTCATCCGTCGAGAGCCCCGCACTATCCGCAATGATATCCAAAGCCTTGATCTGGTCCAGTAACTCCCCCTTGAGGGCGTGAAGTGAAGCCCCCACGTTGATACCCCACCCACGCATAAACTATCTAGTCACTTTGGCACAATGGTGCCAGATGTCGACCACAGACAAGACCCATGGTGGGGAGGCCTTCGTCGCTGCCCACCTAGTACGAACGGCCTCCAGAAAACCCGGTTGGAGCAACCAAGAGGGTTCAAAGCGAAACCGCTTCGTACTAGGTAGCGACCCCTCCCTTGATGTCACAAGCTTGGGAGGATGGTCGGAGCCAATATGTGTGACCGCCTTGAGGGAGCATAAGGGGAACATGACCTTCCACTGGGACGAGACCAAAATCCGATCCATGACACTCCGGATCGGGTCGAGCTATTTATTCGTCCAGGTGAACCTAGCCCCTACACGGCAATCTCCCGAAGAGCCATGTCCGCAATGGAATCATTGACCATCGGCATGCGTACAATGTCAATGTTGTCTGAGCTCTTGGCAGACCGTTGACGAATCAGGTTGAAGTCCCCCGCCACCACCACAGGAGTATATGGCATAGGTCAACCTTAGCCTGCAACTTGGCCAAGAACGCCGCCGACCGCCCGTGATCAGCCGGGCCATAGACGATTATCATTTCCTAATTAAAATTTAATCGTCGGTCAACCAGGGACATGCTAAGAAAGAATTCTCCTCTGTCCATATCCTCCACGGTGAAGGAGTCTTCCCGAACACCAAGGATACCGCCCGATTGACCAATTCGTCCATTTTCTATGTTGTGCGTATGGGTCTTCTGTAGACACTAAGTCAACTGGCGTGAAGACACAATCACTTGTTTGGACTAATAATTAGTATTGGCCTTGTAAGTTAATCTCGCTGTTCATTTTTTTACCTATGCTCGCAAGCAAGCATGTATTGTTGAGGCGAGCCAAATTGTCGGTTGCACCATTTTTTCCTTATGTCCCATTGTGTCAGGTCGAGGTTTCAACTTTAAATCTCTGCTTATGTTTTGTCCCATTGTGTTCCCTTTGTTATAGTGAGCGTGTGTGCGTGTTATTCAATTCTTATTAGATAAAACTTTGTGTGTCGAAAAGGTATCATTGCTGCAGTGATGCTACTATGAGTTGAATTTGTAGCATGATCAGACAGGTGTATGAATTACATAACTCTTTGTGGAGGGTAGACATCACATGTTTGCTGCCGGAATGCCAGTGTGCGAGTCATAGATTCAGAAGTGTTGTTTTACCCTCTTTAGCTCTACTGCCAAACAAGTCCTTACGATGAGTTCAATTTCAGGCAGCATGGATATTTAATACTACATCCGTTCCTAAATATATAAGACATTTGGCAATTGAAATTGAACCAATGTGACATCTTATATTTAGAAACAGAGGGTGTACTATATATCGAACAGTGTGGTGAAAGTAATCCTTAATGCTGTCAAAAGTAAAAAATGGATGTTATATATGTTTCGAGATGAAGGAAGTGTCAATTAATAAGATTATACACAGAGGCTTGAAATCCCTGACTGGTGCGCCCACCAAGATCAAAAATTTCAATTTGTTGGTCACCCCTTGTACGCCCACTGTTCTTCCGGCCTCTACCCAGGCTAGTATTGTAAAAATACTTCTAAAATTTGAACCTGAAAGTGTACCACGACACTGCAAATTTCCAAGGGCTGTTCTTGATTGTGAAACTGATGTTTTCTGTTTGAGTCATACAAAAATTATGAGGTTAGCTCCAGCATCTTTACCTGAATGGACAATACTATTTTCTTTAACCGATTCGTCTATTTCTTTTCTTATGGCGCTGTACACGAAAGGCAAATACATGTATCAAAATAGGGTCACATTTTTCCTTTCCAACCAAAATCTTGTCATTTTTAGAATCCTTTTTTTAGAACTCACAAGTTTGAACACCGCATAGTGAATCTGCTTCTTTTCTTCTATACTGTTACACTCATCATGGGCTTCAATGGTGTGTTTTGGGCTGACAACTTCATCGTGACTTTTAGGTATCACATTTGGGCCTGCTACTCTGCCACTGGTACTAGTCCAATGCAGCCTCCACCTCCGTTCCCGCTCGTCGGCGGTGCCGCTGGACGAAGAGGCGAGGACGTGCTCCCCAAGATCCTCCCTCGTCCGCCTCCCCCGCAGCCATCCTCACCCCCCCCCCCCCCCCCCCCCCCCCCGCAGCCTCGCCTACGTCTCCGGCTTCTTCTCGTGTGGGAGTGGGACCTGTCACCGGCAACCAGCACCGCCCGGATATGCCCTCAGGGTTCGAGACAGGGAAAGCCTCATTGCGGTGGTGCTTCGTGCTTCTGGAGACATCGCGATACAAGATACACAAGTCGTCACCTCTGTTTACTCGTGGGTAAGCGCTTTCCTATACACATCCTATGTAAGATTAGACAGTCGCTTGAAACAAACAAGTTTGTTTTTGCTAAAGTTGTACACTTCCAAACAACATTTTATAATGAATCTTTTAAGACGATTGAGATATATTAAAATTAACCAGCTAAGAATTAGCAAAATAACCGGAAAACTCGTATGCTTAATGCGCACAAATACAATATATTAAGATGCGGAAAATTGTACAAGCCACTCTGCTAGTGCAGTTCAGATTACAAATCATCAACCGTCGACATGAATCGAAACAGAGCTAGAAACTAAAAAGACGTGCCGGGTTCATCATGACAAATACAAACCAATGAGAGTTACATGCATCAGAAAAACTTCATATCACAAGATAGACAAATACGTACTTGTACAAGCTGCTAAATACTTCTTCACCGTTATTTATTCATGGAGCAGAGTGCCGCCGGCATTATTCGATTTAGCACATCACTCAACCTGCAATCGCCTTTGTGTTTATCCGGCCGCAAGTAACAACAACAAACATGTACACCTTGTCACATAGCTCGTCGATGAGGCGAAAGTAGGCATATCTCCACGCCCTTTTGAATAGGAAAGCACAGAACACAAGCCAGAGTCCGACCACAAAGCCAGACGCTATCCCAATGTAGAAGAACATCACTGGGTCATAAGCATTTTCACCTCTCTGCTGATTCCCATACCCCGGTGGACTGTTGCCTGAGCAATTCCTGTGAAGAGGACGCCCGCAAAGGCGACTGTTGCCATCATACATGGACGGATCTTCTGCGTACAGAGTATCTAGTTGACTGCCTGCTGGAATTCTTCCTGCAAGATTGTTGTATGACAAGTCTAAGGAGCTTAGAAATGTCAAATCTGAGAGGCTCGTTGGGATTTCACCGGAGATATTGTTTCTTGACAAGTCGAGTGATTCCAGTGATTTCATATCCCCAATCTTCACAGGAATTTTATTGCTCAGGTGATTCAATGATAAATTCAAACTCAACAGTCCGTTCAGAGAAGTTATCTCATCTGGAATTTCCCCGGTCAATTGGTTGAGCGAAAAATCAATGCTGACCATGTTGATAACTGCATCACCACTAAACTTAAGTTCTTGCTGCTTCATCGCCACAGACAAAATATCCACGGGAAGCTGCAGAATTATACTGCTTTCAGACCACCGTGAGTCAAGTCTTCGCAGATGTTTCAGGGTCATAGCTCTTAATTTTGACAAGGATGATGGAATTGATCCGGATATATTGTTGCTCGCTAAACTGAATTGTTGAAGTAGTACAAGACTTGTAATGCTAGCTGGAATATCTCCATTGAACATGTTATGGTTTAGCTGCAGAAACCGCAAGTTCACTAGGTCCCCGATCCATACTGGTAATGCTCCACCGAACTTGTTCATTGCAAGATCAAGGAAAGTCAATTCTGAACAGTTTTGGAGCAATGCCGGGAAATTTCCGGAGAAGTTATTATTACTTAAGTATAGGAATTGTAAGCCTGACATTGAAGAACACCTGGGAAATTCTCCCACAAATCTATTCTGGGACAAATCCAAGAAATACAGGTGTCGCAACTTGCAAATAGGTCTAGGAATGTGACCAGTGATGTAGTTGGAGGATAGACTTAGTACAGAAAGATCTGGAGCTCCAAAATCTGATGGCAAAGGTCCTGACAAGCTGTTCATGGATAAGTCCACTTCGGCGAGGCTTCTTGGCAATGTGGGTACCTGCCCACTTAGCTGGTTCAATCGGAGAATGACTATGTCCAAACTAGAACAGTTCACTAACCCAGTTGGTATAACTCCGGTGATACTGTTATTATAAAGGGAAAGGTACTCCAAGCCGGTGAAGAGCCCCACACTATCTGGCAGCATTCCTGACATATTGTTGTGATTCGAGCTCAAGTGCCACAATTTGCTGGACGCACATTGTGGCAATTTCCTCACGAATTCTGTCAGGTTTGCAAACGCAAGACTCCCATCGAGGACTAGGAACTCTAAATCACATAGGTTTTTCAAGTCCACCGTCATTGTGGCTGAATTACCGTTGTTGCGAAATGCGAGCCGCTGGAGGGAAATCATACCTCCTAGCGCATCAGGGAATGGACCATAAAGAGCCGTTGAATCGAGTCCTAGTTTCTTGAGGCTTGTTAGGTTCCAGAACCAGCATGTTTCAATTTGGTGGCCCAAATAGTTTCTGGAGAGATCAAGCTCCTCTAGCTTTGTGAGGTTTACGTGCGTAAGCGACTGGTTTGCATTTGGAATTGAGCAATTGATAAGAATAAGGACCTTCAGAGATGGGATTTTGTTGGCCGCGAGAAACACATCCGCGCTGCTAAGATTTATATCACTCATATCAAGATATTCCAGGAAATGGAAATGAGTTAACCACGAGATATCTGATGCGTGTATATCTTGCATGAAACCGAGGCCAAGGTGTCGCAAGTTTGAAAGGTTTCCGAGCTGAGGCGGCAGTATAACCGACATGCTAGTGTAGGAGAGGTCGAGGTACTCCAAATTTGAAAGATTGGCAAGCTGAGCAGGCAATCTACCAGAGAATTGTGTGTATGAGAGATCTAGGTACTCCAAATTTGAAAGGTTGGCAAGCTGAGTAGGCAATCTACCAGAGAATTGTGTGTATGAGAGATCGAGATGCCTCAAGTTGCTTAAAGAACACAAGAATTCTGGGAAGAGAGAAGTACCGTCTGGTCCAAGTAGGTTGGTTGCGTAGAGTTTTAGGTATTCCAGATGCTCGAGAGAAAGCAGGGAAGGACTTATCTTGCCGTCCAAACCGGTGCCACCAAAGTCAAGCTCGATCACATGGCCGGTTTCCTTGCTGCAGGTGACGCCCCACCACCGGCAACAATGTTTGTGCCGTCTTTGCCACGAGGCGAGGACGTTGTCGTAGGGGTCGGTGTTGATGGCTTGTTTGAGCGCCAGCAGTGCGTCCCTCTCGTGCGGCAAGCAGCTTGCGCCAGCCGCATGGGCTCGCTGGAGCTGCCGGGCATGGGCGGCGACGGAGAAGATGACCATGGCGAGGAGCAAGGCGAGCAGCTTGGCAACCGAGCGATGCATGGCGAGAGTGCAGCGCTATTGCTACAGGCTTCAGGAACAGGCTACAGGCTGCTCGTTTAGAATGTGGAGTCGTTTGTGAGACGTGTAGACGAGAGACGTGTAGACGAGAGACGTGTAGTCAGTCGTCTGCTTGTCCTGCCTGAGTCGTACGTGACTGAGGCACTTGAGAGAGCAAATATCTGTGTGGAAATTAAGCCCAGTAATGCTACACATACAGGTAATTATGGACTGATTTTGTTTACATGATGACACGGCAACAGATGATTGGAGAAAAGGAGAGTGAGGCGGGCAACAGGTGATGGAAAATCAGGGAGGGCTGAGATTATTTAAGAAGGGTCCGTAATGACTCTGTAAAGGACCCGTAGGTCTAGGATTATTGAATTAAGCCATCACCTTTGAAATAGTGTTAGAAAGCGCACAGAAGAATTAGGCCAAAATTTATTTCTTTTAGAAAGCGCACAGAAGAATTAGGCCAAAAGTGATTTCTTTTAGAAAGCGCACACAAGAATGTTACCTGCCTTCTGCAAAAAACATTGTCACGAGAAAAACAAAATTTTGCCATCTCAAGGGAACAAGAATAAGCGAAATAAAAAATATAAAAAGTGAGCTGTCATGATCATGATTAAAATCCTCCTTATGGCATCTCCAATAATTTGTAAGTAGTATTGTTGGTAAAATTGTTCATGTCATTAATAAACAAGGGGTCATACAACTACTTCAATGATTGCATCTAAATTATCCAATAGGAGAAAAGGAAATAAACGCAATTGCTCTCTATTTAACTTTGGAGCTTGTACAAGAGTTGTTGGTTAATCTACATACAACTTTCATGTCTCTCTTTATTTATTTGTTGTCACATCATCATAAATCCTAGGTGGTAAAGTTTACCAACAACTATCTTATAGCTATTGGAGATGCCCTTAAGACATCTCCAACGCTTACCGAAAATTGTCTTCCGCATCAGTGCATGAATAGGTAACCGATCTACACACGGTTGAAATAAAGTCCGCTCCATATCAAGAACCGGATCACACCAGCGTCGGGTCACATACCTGATCACAATCAAAAAGGGGCAAGTGTGCTTAGTTTTTATATGCCTGAACATAGAAGAATATATCATTCGTGCAAAAAATTAGATTGCCTGCCTTGCCGTACCAACAATTCGAGACTCCATGATGTCTGAGAGCTTGAAATATGCCTCATCCTTCTTCCACAAGATATACTCGTGATAGATTCTACGGATCATCTAGGCTAGATCTAAATGGTAGAAACCACCATGTATCTATCTTTGCTTGGCATCTGTCTAGGCATTTGAGAGAGAGAGAGAGAGAGAGAGAGAGAAAGAAAGAGATGGAAGGAGGAGGGATACCTTCTCCTTGGCTCGATGATCCCGACGAGGTGGCCATGATGGAGGGTGTCGTGGATATAAACCTGACAGTAGATGTGTAGGGTACGAATGAGATGGGCAGAGTCCTAGCTACGGCGAGGTTGTATGAGTTCAGACCCCTCTGCGGTGGAGGTAACAGCCCTACGTCTCAGTGCTCTCGGAGCTTGTTGTCGAGTGGAATATGGAATACAATGATTTGCTAACCCCTCTACCAGTGGAGGAGGGTGGCTTATATAGAGTGCGCTGCCCTCCACAACGGTTCCGGTACAGGGGTGGAGTAGTGGGGATTGAATGCGTACGTTACAGGTAACGTATGCCCTAAATGCTAATAAATGCACACGGAAACGTACGACCATTCCCTTCCAGGGGGGTTACGATGTACCGAGTGGTATACAGTCGGTTGGCTAGATATGCTCCGAATGCTAGTCACCGACTGGAGGATCGAGGGTATATTACCGACTGGATGACAGGGATTCCTTAACTCAGTCGGAGTTGACTAAGGGTCTTGTCCTCTGCGAGGGGTAGTCCCTGGGTAGGACCTATAGGGCAGGCCTATGACCCTACCCTAGGACTATAACCCCATCATTAGTCCCTGAATGGATTGGGGTTGGAACGGCGAAGCGATGTTTGAAGTTGAATCCGACTGGAACAGACTCGACTTGGGCGTTGTTTGCCTCGGTCCATTTTGACCTTTCTGATCGACGATCCGAGTGGAAGTACTCGCGAAACAGACTGTCGGGTGCCGAGTGCTTCGGCGGCATCTTTTGACGCGACCGGTCAACTGATAGCAGCGGATTTTCCGGGATCCTCAAATTTCGGTTTCCGCGCGCTCAGCGGGGATGATGCCAGCGCGCTCGAGTAGCGCCTGACGCCTCGATTCTCGCACCTTCAACCTCTCCACTAATATCGCCGCGGTGGGTCGGGAGGATAAAGTTTCGGGGCCACCTGCAGCGACCCAGTCGGAACCCTATTTAAATCTCAGGCGGCGAGGCTTCTCCGTTACGCTCGCCGAATCCCTCGCTCTCGCCTGCTCCGCCCTTCTCGCCACCTCTAGCGCTCCTACACTCCTCCCTTCCCCTTCCTCCCAAGTGCTCGCAGCCGCCGCCATGACCAAGGGCCAGACCAGCAAAATGGAGGCCAGGAAGAAGAAGGGGAAGACGGCGGCGCCTGCTCAGCGACGGCAGCGGCCGCTGCCGGCGGGATGGATCCAGGGCAATTTCCTCCCCTCCACGGTGACGGAGGGGGATCTGCTGCAGCTGGTGGAGCACGGGATGCTCATGCACAAGTCCTGGAGGCTGTCGGCGGAGAACGAGGTCGAGCCAGCGCCTCGGGAGGGAGAGCGCGTCCTGCTGCTAAGCCACGTCCACCGAGGTTTTTCTTTGCCCCCGCATCCTTTCTTCAAGGGCATCATGAACCACTTCGGGGCCCAACTTCATCATTTTCCTCCGAATGCCATCGCTCATCTTTCTGCCTTCATAGTTTTATGCGAGTGTTTCATCGGCTGCCCTCCCCATTGGGGTTTGTTCAAACACATCTTTTCCGCCCGATCCCAGACCATCAAACGACTTAGCCAGTCGGATGATAAGACGCATCTCCTCCAGCTCTGCGGGGGTTTAGGATTCCAGAAAAAGAGTCGGAGTAGTTATCCTGCTCTTCAGTTAAGCGAGTCGGTCAGGAACTGGCAGTCGACGTGGTTCTACTGCCAGGATATTGCCTGTCCGAATGCGTCGACTGGGCTGCCTCCTTTTAGTTTAGATCGGCCCGCCCCGCCCAAGCAGCTCGCGCTCTCGAAGGCGGAGAAGAACGACATCCAGCCCTTGGTTGAGGCACTCGTGGACGTCGTCAGGAGGGGGGTCACCGGCATAGACCTGCTGGAGGTCTTCCTTGGTCGGCGGATCCAACCTCTGCAGGCTCGTGACCATGCCATGTGGCATTACACAGGCCCCGAGGACACCACTCGGACCAACGTGGTGGCCGTGACTGAGGAGAGGGTGACCTCGTGGGTGCTCCAAATCACGGGCCCGTGCGAGAATCCCAAAGGATCCCGGCGAGTGAGGCCTTACAGCGCGGATCATCCTCCACCGAATCAGGTGAGCGACATGTTGGAATTATGCCCTAGAGGCAATAATAAATATAGTTATTATTATAATTCCTGTATCAAGATAATCGTTTATTATCCATGCTATAATTGTATTGAATGAAGACTCATTTACATGTGTGGATAGATAGACAAAACACCGTCCCTAGCAAGCCTCTAGTTGGCTAGCCAGTTGATCAAAGATAGTCAGTGTCTTCTGATTATGAACAAGGTGTTGTTGCTTGATAACTGGATCACGTCATTAGGAGAATCACGTGATGGACTAGACCCAAACTAATAGACGTAGCATGTTGATCGTGTCATTTTGTTGCTACTGTTTTCTGCGTGTCAAGTATTTGTTCCTATGACCATGAGATCATATAAGTCACTGACACCGGAGGAATGCTTTGTGTGTGTCAAACGTCGCAACGTAACTGGGTGACTATAAAGATGCTCTACAGGTATCTCCGAAGGTGTTAGTTGAGTTAGTATGGATCAAGACTGGGATTTGTCACTCCGTGTGACGGAGAGGTATCTCGGGGCCCACTCGGTAATACAACATCACACACAAGCCTTGCAAGCAATGTAACTTAGTGTAAGTTGCGGGATCTTGTATTACGGAACGAGTAAAGAGACTTGCCGGTAAACGAGATTGAAATAGGTATGCGGATACTAACGATCGAATCTCGGGCAAGTAACATACCGAAGGACAAAGGGAATGACATACGGGATTATATGAATCCTTGGCACTGAGGTTCAAACGATAAGATCTTCGCAGAATATGTAGGATCCAATATAGGCATCTAGGTCCCGCTATTGGATATTGAACGAGGAGTCTCTCGGGTCATGTCTACATAGTTCTCGAACCCGCAGGGTCTGCACACTTAAGGTTCGACGTTGTTTTATGCGTATTTGAGTTATATGGTTGGTTACCGAATGTTGTTCGGATTCCCGGATGAGATCACGGACGTCACGAGGGTTTCTGGAATGGTCCGGAAACGAAGATTGATATATAGGATGACCTCATTTGATTACCGGAAGGTTTTCGGAGTTACCGGGAATGTACCGGGAATGACGAATGGGTTCCGGGAGTTCACCGGGGGGGAGCAACCCACCCCGGGGAAGCCCATAGGCCTTGAGGAT
This sequence comes from Hordeum vulgare subsp. vulgare, assembly GCF_904849725.1. NCBI lineage: Eukaryota > Viridiplantae > Streptophyta > Magnoliopsida > Poales > Poaceae > Hordeum > Hordeum vulgare. The sequence goes on from NC_058523.1 coordinate 19,631,935, forward strand.
GGCGCACCAGCCCTTAGTAGGCTGGTGGGACAGCCCAAAAGGGCCCTATGCGCCTAGGAAAGAAAATCAAAGAGAAAAGAAAAAAAAAGGAGGAGGTGGGAAGGGAAGGAAGGACTCCCACCCACCAAACCAAGTCCAACTCGGTTTGGGGGGGGGGGAGCCTTCCCCCCTTGGCTCGGCCGACCCCCTTGGGACTCCTTGAGCCCCAAGGCAAGGTCCCCTCCCTCCCACCTATATATACGGAGGTTTTAGGGCTGATTTGAGATGACTTTTCCACGGCAGCCCGACCACATACCTCTACGGTTTTTCCTCTAGATCGCATTTCTGCGGAGCTCGGGCGGAGCCCTGCTGAGACAAGGTCATCACCAACCTTCGGAGCGCCGTCACACTGCCGGAGAACTCTTCTACCTCTCCGTCTCTCTTGCTGGATCAAGAAGGCCGAGATCATCGTCGAGCTGTACGTGTGCTGAACGCGGAGGTGCCGTCCGTTTGGTACTAGTTCGTGGGACTGATCGCGGGATTTCTCGCGGGGCGGATCGAGGGACGTGAGGACGTTCCACTACATCAACCGCGTTCACTAACGCTTCTGCTGTACGGTCTACAAGGGTACGTAGATCATTCATGCCCTCTCGTAGATGGACATCACCATGATAGATCTTCGTGCGCGTAGGAAAATTTTTGTTTCCCATGCGACGTTCCTCAACAGTGGCATCATGAGCTAGGTTCATGCGTAGATGTTTTCTCGAGTAGAACACAAAAGTTTTTGTGGGCGGTGATGTGCGTTTTGCTGCCCTCCTTAGTATTTTCTTGATTCCGCGGTATTGTTGGATTGAAGCGGCTTGGACCGACATTACTCGTACGCTTACGAGAGACTGGTTTCATCGCTACGAGTAACCCCGTTGCTCAAAGATGACTGGCAAGTGTCGGTTTCTCCAACTTTAGTTGAATCGGATTTGACCGAGGAGGTCCTTGGATGAGGTTAAATAGCAACTCATATATCTCCGTTGTGGTGTTTGCGTAAGTAAGATGCGATCCTACTAGATACCCGTGGTCACCACGTAAAACATGCAACAACAAAATTAGAGGACGTCTAACTTGTTTTTGCAGGGTATGATTGTGATGTGATATATTGGATGTATGAGATGATCATGTTGTAATAGTTAATATCGACTTGCACGTCGATGGTATGGCAACCGGCAGGAGCCATAGGGTTGTCTTTATACTAACGTTTGTGCTTGCAGATGCGTTTACTATTTTGCTAGGATGTAGCTTTAGTAGTAATAGCATGAATAGCACGACAACCCCGATGGCGACACGTTGATGGAGATCAAGGTGCGGCGCCGGTGACAAGAAGATCGTGCCGGTGCTTTGGTGATGGAAATCAAGGAGCACGAGATGATGGCCATATCATGTCACTTATGAATTGCATGTGATGTTAATCCTTTTATGCACCTTATTTTGCTTAGAACGACGGTAGCATTATGAGGTGATCTCTCACTAAAATTTCAAGACGAAATTGTGTTCTCCCCGACTGTGCACCGTTGCTACAGTTCGTTGTTTCGAGACACCACGTGATGATCGGGTGTGATAGACTCAACGTTCACATACAACGGGCGCAAAACAGTTGCGCACGCGGAACACTCGGGTTAAGCTTGACGAGCCTAGCATGTGCAGACATGGCCTCGGAACACATGAGACCGAAAGGTCGATCATGAATCATATAGATGATATGATTAGCATAGGGATGCTTACCACTGAAACTATACTCGACTCACGTGATGATCGGACTTGAGTTAGTGTAAGTGGATCATGAACCACTCAAATGACTGGAGAGATGTACATTTTGAGTGGGAGTTTAGCGAATAATTTGATTAAGTTAAACTCTAAATTATCTTGAACATAGTCTAAGTCCACTTTGAATATATTTGTGTTGTAGATCATGGCTCACGCATCAGTCACCCTGAATTTTAATACGTTCCTAGAGAAAGCTAAGTTGAAAGATGATGGAAGCAACTTTGTAGACTGGGCTCATAATCTTAAGCTAATCTTACAGCTGGGAAGAAGGATTATGTCCTTAATGCTGCGCTAGGAGATGAACCACCCGCTACGGCTGATCAGGATGTTAGAAACGCTTGGTTAGCGCGTAAGGAGGACTACTCATTAGTTCAATGTGCAGTCTTGTATGGCTTAGAACTGGGACTTCAACGTCGCTTTGAGCGTCACAGAGCATTTGAGATGTTCCAGGAGTTGAAGTTTATCTTTCAGAAGAACGCCCGGATCGAGAGGTATGAGACCTCCGATAAATTCTATGCTTGCAAGATGGAGGAGAACTCGTCTGTCAGTGAACATGTGCTCAAAATGTCTGGGTACTCAAACCGTCTAGCTGAGCTGGGGATTGAACTCCCGCAAGAGGCTATCACTGACAGAATCCTTCAATCACTGCCGCCAAGCTATAAAGGCTTTGTGTTGAACTACAACATGCAAGGGATGAACAAGTCACGCGGCGAGTTGTTTGCGATGCTGAAAGTCGCAGAGTCTGAACTCCGTAAAGAGCATCAAGTGTTGATGGTGAATAAGACCACTAGTTTCAAGAGAAACGGCAAAGGCAAGAAGGGTAATTCAAAGAAGAGCGGCAAGCCTGTTGCCAATCCGACGAAGAAACCCAAAGCTGGACCTAAGCCTGAAACAGAGTGTTACTATTGCAAGGGTATGGGTCATTGGAAGCGCAATTGCCCCAAGTATCTTGCAAATAAAAAGGCGGCCAAAGAAAAATCAGGTATATTTGATATACATGTTATTGATGTGTACTTAACCGACTCTCGTAGTAGTGCCTGGGTATTCGATACCGGTTCTGTTGCTCATATTTGCAACTCGAAACAGGAACTGCGGAATAGACGAAGGCTGGCGAAAGATGAAGTGACGATGCGCGTAGGAAATGGTTCCAAGGTTGATGCAATCGCCGTCAGCACAGTTTCACTTCAGTTACTATCAGGATTAGTTATGAACTTGAATCATTGTTATTTAGTGCCTGCGTTGAGCATGAACATTATATCTGGATCTTGTTTATTGCGAGACGGTTACTCTTTTAAGTCAGAGAATAATGGTTGTTCTATTTCTATGAGTAACATCTTTTATGGTCATGCACCCAATGTGAGAGGATTGTTCATATTGAATCTTGATAGCGATACACACATACATAACATTGAGACCTAAAGAGTTAGAGTTAACAATGATAGCGCCATATTTTTGTGGCACTGCCGCTTAGGTCATATTGGTGTAAAGCGCATGAAGAAACTCCATGCCGATGGACTTTTGGAGTCACTTGACTTTGATTCACTTGACACGTGCGAACCATGCCTCATGGGCAAGATGACTAAAACTCCGTTCTCCGGAACAATGGAGCGTGCAAGTGACTTGTTGGAAATCATACATACCGATGTGTGTGGTCCGATGAGCGTAGAGGCACGCGGTGGATATCGTTATTTTCTCACCTTCACTGACGATTTGAGTAGATATGGTTATGTCTACTTAATGAAGCACAAGTCTGAAACATTTGAAAAGTTCAAGCAATTTCAGAGTGAAGTTGAAAATCATCGTAACAAGAAGATCAAGTTCCTACGGTCTGATCGTGGGGGTGAATATCTGAGTTTCGAGTTTGGTGCTCACTTAAGACAATGTGGAATTGTTTCACAGTTGACACCGCCTGAAACACCACAGCGTAATGGTGTGTCCGAACGTCGTAATCGTACTTTATTAGAGATGGTGCGATCTATGATGTCTCTTACCGATTTACCGTTATCGTTTTGGGGTTATGCATTAGAAACAGCTCCATTCACTTTAAATAGGGCACCATCAAAATCCGTTGAGACGACACCATACGAACTGTGGTATGGCAAAAGGCCAAAGTTGTCGTTTCTTAAAGTTTGGGGATGTGATGCTTATGTCAAAAAGCTTCAGCCTGAAAAGCTGGAACCCAAAGCGGAAAAGTGCATCTTCATAGGTTACCCAAAAGAGACAGTTGGGTACACCTTCTATCTCAAATCCGAGGGCAAAGTGTTTGTTGCTAAAAACGGAGCTTTTCTCGAGAAGGAGTTTCTCTCGAGAGAATTGAGTGGGAGGAAGATAGAACTTGACGAGGTTGTCGAACCTCTCATCCCTCTGGATGGTGACGCAGGGCAAGGGGAAACCTCTGTCGTTGCGACGCCGGTTGAGGAGGAAGTTAATGATGATGATCATGAAACTCCGGTTCAAGTTTCTGTCGAACCACACAGATCGACGAGACCACGTGCTGCTCCAGAGTGGTACGGTAATCCCGTCTTATCAATCATGTTGTTGGACAACAATGAACCTGCAAATTATGAAGAAGCAATGGTGGGCCCAGATTCCAACAAATGGCTAGAAGCCATGAAGTCCGAGATAGGATCCATGTATGAGAACAAAGTGTGGACTTTGGAGGTACTGCCTGAGGACCGCAAGGCTATTTAGAACAAATGGATCTTTAAGAGAAAGACGGACGCTGACGGCAATGTGACCGTTTATAAAGCTCGACTTGTGGCAAAGGGTTTTTCACAAGTTCAAGAAGTTGACTACGATGAGACATTCTCACCCGTAGCGATGCTTAAGTCCGTCAGAATCATGTTAGCAATAGCTGCATTTTTCGATTATGAAATCTGGTAGATGGATGTCAAAACAGCATTCCTTAACGGTTTCCTTAAGGAAGAATTGTATATGATGCAACCCGAAGGTTTTGTCGATCCTAAGAATGCTAACAAGGTGTGCAAGCTCCAGCGATCCATTTATGGACTGGTGCAAGCATCTCGGAGTTGGAACAAACGCTTTGATGAGGTGATCAAAGCATTTGGGCTTATACAAGTGGTTGGAGAATCTTGTATTTACAAGAAAGTGAGTGGGAGCTCTGTGGCGTTTCTAATATTATATGTGGATGACATATTGCTGATTGGAAACAACGTAGAGTTTTTGGAGAGCATAAAGGATTACTTGAATAAAAGTTTCTCTATGAAGGACCTAGGACAAGCTGCTTACATTCTAGGCATTAAGATCTATAGGGATAGATCAAAACGCATGATAGGACTTTCACAAAGCACATACCTTGATAAAGTTTTGAAGAGGTTCAAAATGGAACAGTCCAAGAAAGGGTTCTTGCCAGTTTTACAAGGTACGAGATTGAGTAAGACTCAGTGCCCAGCAACTGATGAAGATAGAGAGCATATGCACTCCGTCCCCTATGCTTCAGCCATAGGTTCTATCATGTATGCAATGTTGTGCACTAGACCGGATGTTAGCCTGGCCATAAGTATGGCAGGTAGGTTCCATAGTAATCCAGGAGTGGATCACTGGACAGCGGTCGAGAATATCCTGAAGTACCTGAAAAGGACTAAGGAGATGTTTCTCGTGTATGGAGGTGACGAAGAGCTCGCCGTAAAAGGTTACGTCGATGCAAGATTCGACACAGATCCGGACGACTCTAAGTCGCAAACCGGATACGTATTTATTCTTAATGGGGGTGCGGTAAGCTGGTGCAGTTCCAAGCAAAGCGTCGTAGCAGATTCTACGTGTGAAGCGGAGTACATGGCTGCCTCGGAGGCGGCTAAGGAGGGTGTCTGGATGAAGCAGTGCATGACGGATCTTGGAGTGGTGCCAAGCGCACTGAATCCAATAAACTTGTTCTGTGACAACACGGGTGCCATTGCCTTAGCAAAGGAACCACGGTTTCACAAGAAGTCCAGACACATCAAACGACGCTTCAACCTCATCCGCGATTACGTCGAAGGAGAGGACGTAAATATATGCAAAGTGCACACGGATCTGAATGTAGCAGACCCGCTGACTAAACCTCTTCCACGGCCAAAGCATGATCAACACCAGAACTGTATGGGTGTTAGAATTATTACAATGTAATTCGCATGATGATGTGAGGGCTAGATTATTGACTCTAGTGCAAGTGGGGGACTGTTGGAATTATGCCCTAGAGGCAATAATAAATATAGTTATTATTATAATTCCTGTATCAAGATAATCGTTTATTATCCATGCTACAATTGTATTGAATGAAGACTCATTTACATGTGTGGATACATAGACAAAACACCGTCCCTAGCAAGCCTCTAGTTGGCTAGCTAGTTGATCAAAGATAGTCAGTGTCTTCTGATTATGAACAAGGTGTTGTTGCTTGATAACTGGATCACGTCATTAGGAGAATCACGTGATGGACTAGACCCAAACTAATAGACGTAGCATGTTGATCGTGTCATTTTGTTGCTATTGTTTTCTGCGTGTCAAGTATTTGTTCCTATGACCATGAGATCATATAACTCACTGACACCGGAGGAATGCTTTGTGTGTGTCAAACGTCGCAACGTAACTGGGTGACTATAAAGATGCTCTACAGGTATCTCCGAAGGTGTTAGTTGAGTTAGTATGGATCAAGACTGGAATTTGTCACTCCGTGTGACGTAGAGGTATCTCGGGGCCCACTCGGTAATACAACATCACACACAAGCCTTGCAAGCAATGTAACTTAGTGTAAGTTGCGGGATCTTGTATTACGGAACGAGTAAAGAGACTTGCCGGTAAACGAGATTGAAATAGGTATGCGGATACTAACGATCGAATCTCGGGCAAGTAACATACTGAAGGACAAAGGGAATGACATACGGGATTATATGAATCCTTGGCACTGAGGTTCAAATGATAAGATCTTCGTAGAATATGTAGGATCCAATATGGGCATCCAGGTCCCGCTATTGGATATTGACCGAGGAGTCTCTCGGGTCATGTCTACATAGTTCTCGAACCCGCAGGGTCTGCACACTTAAGGTTCGACGTTGTTTTATGCGTATTTGAGTTATATGGTTGGTTACCGAATGTTGTTCGGAGTCCCGGATGAGATCACGGACATCACGAGGGTTTCCGGAATGGTCCGGAAATGAAGATTGATATATAGGATGACCTCATTTGATTACCGGAAGGTTTTCGGAGTTACCGGGAATGACGAATGGGTTCCGAGAGTTCACTGGGGGGGAGCAACCCACCCCGAGGAAGCCCATAGGCCTTGAGGGTGGCGCACCAGCCCTTAGTGGGCTAGTGGGACAGCCCAAAAGGGCCCTATGCGCCTAGGAAAGAAAATGAAAGAGAAAAGAAAAAAAAAGAAGGAGGTGGGAAGGGAAGGAAGGACTCCCACCCACCAAACCAAGTCCAACTCGGTTTGGGGGGGAGCCTTCCCCCCTTGGCTTGGCCGACCCCCTTGAGGCTCCTTGAGCCCCAAGGCAAGGTCCCCTCCCTCCCACCTATATATACGGAGGTTTTAGGGCTGATTTGAGACGACTTTTCCACGGCAGCCCGACCACATACCTCCACGGTTTTTCCTCTAGATCGCGTTTCTGCGGAGTTCGGGCGGAGCCCTGCTGAGACAAGGTCATCACCAACCTCCGGAGCGCCATCACGCTGTCGGAGAACTCTTTTACCTCTCCGTCTCTCTTGCTGGATCAAGAAGGCCGAGATCATCGTCGAGTTGTACGTGTGTTGAACGCGGAGGTGCCGTCCGTTCGGTACTAGATCGTGGGACTGATGGCGGGATTGTTCGCGGGGCGGATCGAGGGACGTGAGGACGTTCCACTACATCAACCGCGTTCACTAACGCTTCTGCTGTACGGTCTACTACAAGGGTACGTAGATCATTCATCCCCTCTCGTAGATGGACATCACCATGATAGGTCTTCGTGCGCGTAGGAAATTTTTTGTTTCCCATGTGACGTTCCTCAACACGACATTGGCCGAGTGCACTGCACTGTCTCACTTCCTGTCATTCGTCTATATCTTTGTGTGATGTCTGATGTTGCCGACTGAAATTTATGCAGGAGTGGACCAACTGGTTCTCCCCCGTCTCGAACGGGAATCCGGCGGAGGAAGAGGAGGAAGGCAGCCAAGAGGGCAGCGTGGAGAGCGCCGAATACGTCTCCGACAGCGGGGAATCGGAGGAGGAGACCAGCGAGGATGAGGAAGAAGACGAAGAGCCAGACTCGCCACCTCCGAACCCAAAGCATCGGACCAAGCGCCGACACGAGCCCGCCGTCCCCTCGGCTCCTCCCACGTCTTCGAGTGCTCCACCTGCTGCTCCGGCGGTCCCTAGTGTTCGAAGCACTAAGAGGGCCAGGGATGCTGCCGCCGAGCCTGCGGGTCAGTCTTCTAAGGCGGCCAAGCCGAGTGGGCCTAAGCCTCGGAAGGGTCTGCCCGAATGAGGGTCGCTGTCCCCATCACCTCCACGTAAGTATACTCAGCTTTCAATTCTTTCTGTTATCCGAGTGAACTTCTGTTTACTGGCCGAATGGATCTCACTTGACAGGGTCGCTACTTCTGCCACCTCTCCGGCGCGTCAGGAAGACGACCCCATGGACACGGACAACGTCGTCTCGTCTCAGCCGGGTGCGTTGTAGGAACGTCGAGTGTTTTATACTATCGCGTCCCAGCCAGGTGCTTCTTTCTTTTTCTGAGACCTCGTGTCATTCGACCTGTCAGGGACGATATGCCTGGATGAGGGCGACCAGGGGAGAGCCGACCCATCTGTGGAGCCTGTTCTTGAGGCTGCTCCTCCCGCTGCCGCTCTCGCCGCCGACGTGCTGCCGACAGAGGCGCCGCCACCGACTGAACCAGCGCTAGTGGATGAGGAGCCGACTGGGGCGGACCTTGGGATGCCTCAGGAACCTCCGACGATTCCAGGTTCGTCGAATGCTGAATTCAGCATCCAGCGTGTTCCGGAGGAGCAGGTGGGAGCGGCCAAGGGGGCTATGGTGCAGGCGGAGCTGATGGCTGGAGAAGCCAAGAGGGCCTACGACTCCATTGCGGCCTTGTACTAGCGGAGCTTGGAGCTGCGCGATGATATCCGAGTAAGTGGTCTAGTAAGTATTTACTTTTCCCCTGTAACCCACCGGGTGTTGTTGAATAGCAGCTGTTGTTTGCAATGGGTTCACTCTGAGTGAACCCAGTGGGTGTAGTCCCCGAGACTTCTGTCGAGTGCTTGCACCGACAGTTGTCTTTATACATTTTTCCTTGAGTTTGGTTGTGTCTGTAGATAGGATTACCGAGTGCGAGTAGTTGTTGCAGTCGGAGTGCACTTACGGTAAGAGTCCCCGAGAGTAAGTTGTACTCAGGTCGTGTAGTATTGGCCTCGGAGGCGTAGATGATAACATGCATCTCAATAGGGCAGGTCTGCTTGAGCTGCATGCCAGTGGGGTCACTCTTAGTGAACCCACTGGGTGTAGTCCCCGAGACCGCTGTCGACTGCTTGCGTCGGCAGGGGTCTGAAGAACTTAGACTGTTAACTGTTGAACTTTCTGATTGTCCCTTGTTTCTTGGTGGCAGAAAACTTGTGAAATGGGGACGGCCTATGAGGCTCTCAGAGCGGAGAGGAACCAGTTCGCCGGTGAGCTTGATGCGGCTATGCTCGCAATGGCCGGCATGAAAGATGCTCTGGAGGGACGAGAGAAGTCTTTAGATGAGGCTCGTGAAGCTAACAAGGTGTTGACTGAGGAAGTGGAAAGAATGAGGAAATAGAGGACTGCTCTCACGAATCATATGGCCGTCCTGAATAGACGATGCATAGCTCAGGAGAAGTATGTCAACGACTGGGCTGGGCAGATGATGACTCGTCTGGCTGGTAAGTCTGATGTTTTGCCGAGTGCTTGTACTGTGTGCGTGACACTCGACGTTTATTGTATGCTTTTCCTTTTGTTGCAGATTTTTACGTTGATGCTGAAGCTGAAGCAGCGGCTGTGGAGCGGTCCATTCAGGACAACGTGCCACTCGGCGAGGACGCCAATCGTGATCTGCTCCGGGCGCATATCCGCGTAGGCAAAGTGGGTCCTTTCATCGGTCGACTGAGAGAGGTCATCGGCCGAATTGACAAGGAACTTTGGCCAGAAGACGAGTCGCGGCAGGAGATGGAGAACCTGTTGGCGCGACTGGAGGAGATTCTGAGCCGAGTGCAATCATGGAAGAAATCGGCAGCGCGTTGCGGTGCAGATGTTGCTCTGTCCTTGGTCCGAGTCCATTGCAAGGAGGTGCGTGAGGAAAAACTGAAGACACTGAAGGTCGCCAACACGAAGAAGCTTCGATTCGAAGACTTCATGGAGACGTTCCTTGAGAGTGCTACCCGCATCGCCGACGCAATCGACTTGGACACTTTCGTGGAGTCCTCCAGTCCTGGCGCGGGCCCAGCTGACGCGTAAGAAAACTTTATCCTCGGTATGCCGAGTGTTTATCTGTAAGGTACTTTGGCCACTTCTGTTGGCTGTCACACTTTTAAATCGGTGCGGGTAAGCTTGATCCGCACCGAGTTAGCTATCTTTTCGAGAAGTGTTTACTCTTGTGTTTGAATGTTGTTTTGAGTGCGACGTTTAGTGCATACTCGGAGAAGATTAGTACTTAGGTGATTCTTGATCACAGCTAAGTCTCCGAGTGCGAGGATTAGAGCACACTCGGAGAAAGTTATTACTTAGGTGATTATTGATCACAGCTAAGTCCCTGAGTGCGACGATTAGAGCGCACTCGGAGGAGGTTATTACTTAGGTGATATGGGATCGCAGCTAAGTCCCCGAGTGTGACGTTTAGAGCGCACTCGGAGGAGGTTATTACTTAGGCGATATGGGATCGCAGCTAAGTCCCCGAGTGCGACGTTTAGAGCGCACTCGGAGGAGGTTATTACTTAGGCGATATGGGATCGCAGCTAAGTCCCCGAGTGCGACGTTTAGAGCGCACTCGGAGGAGGTTATTACTTAGGCGATATGGGATCGCAGCTAAGTCCCCGAGTTCGACGTTTAGTGCACACTCGGAGGAAGTCAGTACTTAGGTGATTCTTGATCACAGCTAAGTCCCCGAGTGCGACGTTTAGAGCACACTCGGAGGAAGTTAGAACTTAGGCGATTAAGGATCGCAGCTAAGTCCCCGAGTGCGACGTTTAGTGCACACTCGGAGGAAGTCAGTACTTAGGTGATTCTTGATCACAGCTAAGTCCCCGAGTGCGACGTGTAGTGCACACTCGAAGGAAGTTATTACTTAGGCGATTCAGGATAGCAGCTAAGTCCCCGAGTGCGACGTTTAGTGCACACTCGGAGGAAGTTAGAACTTAGGCGATTCAGGGTCGCAGCTAAGTCCCCGAGTGCGACGTTTAGTGCACACTCGGAGGAAGTTAGTACTTAGGCGATTCAGGATCGCAGCTAAGTCCCCGAGTGCGACGTTTAGTGCACACTCGGAGAAAGTTAAAACTTAGGCGATTCAGGATCGCAACTAAGTTTTTTTTTGTGTGTGTGTGTGACCGGAGTCTGCGATCGTGGAAAAACTCTGAATCTGCAAAAAACTGAATCTGTTGTATATTATTTCATCAATACTTGTTCGTTACACTGCTTCAGTCGACGATCACGTATAGAAGCGCTTGAGGAGGTCTACGTTCCATGCACGCGGCTCGTCTGTCTCCCTATGAATGTTGTAGAGTTTGTATGCTCCGTTGTTCAGCACCTTGGAGATGATGAAAGGCCCTTCCCAGGCCGGAGCCAGCTTGTGGAGTCTTTGCTGATCCACTCGGAGCACTAAGTCGCCTGCTTGGAATGTGCGACTCCTGACGTGACGCGCATGAAAGCGTCGCAGATCTTGCTGGTAAATTGTTGAGCGAGTTATTGCCATCTCGCGTTCCTCCTCTAGAAGATCTACTCCATCTTGCCTTGCTTGTTCTGCTTCAGCTTCAGAGAAGAGTTCGACTCGTGGGGCATTATGAAGCAGGTCACTCGGAAGGACCGCTTCTGCTCCATAAAAGAGGAAGAACGGTGATCGCCCCGTTGATCTGTTCGGAGTGGTGCGGAGGCCCCAAAGCACTGAAGGTAACTCGGTGACCCATGCGCCAGCAGCGTGTCCCACCTCTGCAGGAGTCGGGGTTTCAAACCTTGAAGAATAAGCCCATTCGCCCGCTCAGCTTGTCCGTTGGATTGAGGATGTGCTACAGAAGCAAAATCCACTCGGATACCCTGACTCGCACAGAAACCTTTGAATCTGTCCGAGTCGAAGTTTGTCCCGTTGTCCGTGATTATGCTGTGAAGTACCCCGAATCTGGAAATGATGTCCGTGACAAACTTGACAGCTGTTGAGGCGTCGAGTTTCTTGATGGGCTTGGCTTCTATCTATTTTGTGAACTTGTCGACTGCCACCAACAGATGTGTGTAGCCTCCTTGGCCTGTCTTGAATGGTCCGACTATATCTAATCCCCAAACTGCAAATGGCCACACAAGAGGGATTGTCTTCAACACAGATGTTGGCTTGTGGGACTTGTTGGAGTAGAACTGACAGCCTTCACATCGGTCGACCATATCTTTAGCCATCTCGTTTGCCTGCAGCCAAAAGAAACCGGCTCTGAATGCCTTGGCGACGATTGCTCTCGAAGGAGCGTGACGACCGCAGGTTCCCGAGTGAATATCCTCCAGGATCAACTGTCCTTCCTCTGGGGAAATGCAACGTTGAAGAACGCCTGAAACACTCTTCTTGTACAATTGGCCATCAATGACAGTGAATGCCTTCGACCTGCGGACTATTTGCCTGGCTTGGACTTCGTCTTCTGGAAGTTCTTGCCTCAGGATATATGCAATGATCGGCACGGTCCAATCGGGAATGACAGCCAGAATCTCCATGACCAGATCAACCACAGCAGGTACATCGACTTCAGTCGGATCTGTTGTGCTCTTGGGTTGTACCGGTTCCTCTGTGAAGGGATCTTCCTTGACAGAGGAAAGATGGAGGTGCTCGAGGCAGATATCACTCGGGACTGGTCTCCGAGTGGATCCGAGTTTTGCCAACTCATCGGCTGCTTGGTTCTTCAGTCTCGAAACATGGTGGAGCTCTAGACCTTCAAACTTCTTCTCCAGCTTCCTCACTGCATTGCAGTATGTGGTGATGGTGGGGTTCCTGACGTCCCACTCTTTCATCACTTGATTGACCACCAAATCCGAATCGCCGTAGACCATCAAGCGGCGGACGCCGAGTGAGATGGCCATGCGCAATCCGTAGAGGAGAGCTTCATACTCTGCCTCGTTGTTGGAGGAATCGAAGTGTATGCAGCACGTACTTGAGCTTGTCGCCCTTTGGTGATATGATCACAACACCAGCGCCGGAGCCATTCAACATCTTAGACCCATCGAAGAACATTGTCCAATGAGCCGAGTAGATGTGGGTCGGTTGCTGTTGTTCTACCCATTCTGCTATAAAGTCAGCCAGGGCTTGAGACTTAATAGCTTTCTTGGCCTCGAACTTGATGTCACAGTACAACATCTCCATTGCCCACTTCGCCACTTGGCCTGACGCGTCTCGATTGTGGAGAATTTCCGACAACGGAGCATCAGAAACGACAGATACCGAGTGGTCTTGGAAATAATGAGCCACCTTCTTCGCAGTCATATAGATCCCATAGATAAGTTTTTGATAATGGGGATACCTCTGCTTGGAAGGAGTCAGGACTTCGGAGACGTAGTACACTGGCCGCTGAATTTTGTATGCTTTGCCTTCTTCTTCTCGCTCGACTGTAAGAATAGTACTGACGACTTGATTTGTAGCCGCGATATATAGAAGAAGGGGCTCTTTACTGAGCGGAGCAGTAAGAACCGGCTGGGTGGAAAGTACGACTTTGAGGTCGTCGAATGCGACTTGGGCTTCGTCTGTCCACTCGAAGGTATCTGATTTCTTCATGAGTCGGTACAGAGGAAGTGCTTTTTCGCCGAGTCGACTGATGAACCTGCTCAAAGCCGCTAGACAACCTCTGAGCCATTGAACATCGTGTATTCTGACCGGCCTCTCCATTCGGACGATGGTCCCGATCTTTTCGGGGTTGACGTCGATCCCTCGTTCGGAAACGAAAAAACCGAGTAACTTTCCGCTGGGAACACCGAATGAACATTTGGCTGGGTTGAGCTTGATATCGTATCTACGAAGGTTGGCGAATGTTTCTGCCAAGTCAGTCAGCAGGTCGGAACCTTTGCGTGACTTGACTACGATATCATCCATATATGCCTCCACATTGCGACCGATCTGGTCGAGGAGACATTTTTGGATCATGCGCATAAAGGTAGCTCCTGCATTCTTCAGACCGAAAGGCATAGTGATGTAGCAGAAGCACCCGAATGGGGTGATGAAGGCTGTTTTTAACTCATCGGGACCATACAGACGGATCTGATGATAGCCCGAGTAGCCATCAAGAAATGACAAACGCTCGCATCCCGTAGTCGAATCGACAATTTGATCTATGCGGGGGAGCGGAAAATGGTCTTTCGGGCAGACCTTATTGAGATGCTTGAAGTCGATGCACATTCGGAGCGACTTGTCCTTCTTGGGCACCATGACAACATTGGCGAGCCACTCGGAGTGGTGAACCTCGCGAATGAAGTTGGCGGCCAGCAACTTGGCCACCTCTTCCCCGATTGCCTTCCTCTTGTGCGCGGCAGATCGGCGCAGGCGCTCTCAGACGGGCCGAGCGGCGGGATCCACGTGCAGTCGGTGCTCAGCCAACTCCCTGGGTACACCTGGCATGTCAGAGGGTTCCCATGCGAAGATGTCCCATTTCTCACGGAGGAATTGGGTGAGCTCGTCTTCCTATTTAGGATCGAGGGTGGTGGAAATGTTCGTCGGGGCAGCAGAGTCGTCCGTCGGGTGGATGCTGACCTTCTTCGTCTCTCCCGCCGACTGGAATGCGGACTCAGAAGCTGGTTTCTTTGAGCGCATCAGGTCGGCGGGGTCGACTGTCTTCTTGTACCCGTCGAGCTCGAGAACAGCCATCTGCTGGTCGGCGATTCTTGATCCCTGCTGCACACACTCTTCGGCTCGCTGACGATTGCCCGTGATGGTGATCACGCCTTTCGGGCCGGGCATCTTCAGCTTCAAGTAGATGTAACACGGACGGGCCATGAAAGGAGCATACGCCGGGCGGCCCAGGATTGCGTGGTAAGCACTCTGGAAGTCTACCACTTCAAATGTCAGCTTCTCCTTGCGGAAGTTCTTGTCGGAGCCGAAAACGACGTCCAACGCGATCTGGCCGAGTGACTTGGCCTTCCGTCCAGGGACGACTCCGTGAAACTGCATGCTGCTCTCGCTGAGTTTGGACATCGGAATGCCCATCCCCTTGAGTGTGTCAGCGTACATGATGTTCAAGCCGCTGCCGCCATCCATGAGGACTTTGCGCAGTCGGACTCCTTCCACCACCGGGTCGACGACCAGAGCCTGTCTCCCCAGAGTGGGTACATGTGCGGGATGATCCGACTGGTCGAAAGTGATCGCAGTCTGAGACCATTTCAGGAACTTGGGACTGGTTGGAGTGGCCATGTTAACCTCTGTGTTCACCAGTTTCAGTCGACTCTTGCTTTTGATGTCAGCAAAAATCATGAGGGTTGCATGGACTTGGGGGAACGGATCCTCCTTATCCTCCTCATCTTGTTCAGGATCCTTCTCACTCGGTTGTCCCTTGCTGAACCCCTGGATCAGGAGACGACACTGTCGAGTGGTATGCTTCGCGTATATGGGGTTGCCTTCTTCGTCCATCTTCGTGTGAACCGGACAAGGCTGGTCCAGGATGGGATTGTTGAACGGCTTCTTCTTGGGGGTAAATTGCGCCTTCCCTTTGCCCTTGAACTTGGCATTGGTCACGGCTGCAGCTTCTGCTTGCGGTGTGGGCGGAGCTTTCTGTTTCTGCTTCCGAGTGTTACCTCCGTCTCCATCGCCGACTGTCTTGTGCTTGCCGCTCCGGATGCGGTCCTCTTCCTCGCCATTTGCATAGCGAGCCGCTATCTCCATCATCTTGCTCATGGAGATGTCGCCTGTTCGACCGAACTTTAGGTACAGCTCTCTGTACCGCACGCCTGCCTTGAAGGCGCAGACTGCTTCATGCTCGGTGACGTTCTCCACCGTGTGGTAGAGAGTTGTCCAACGCTGGATGAAGTCGCGCAGGGGCTCATTCGGCTTCTGGACACAGTGCTGGATCTCTACAAGGCCTGCAGGGCGTTTGCACGTCCCTTCGAAGGTCCTGATGAACACTCGGGCCAGATCCGCCCAACTGTAAATGCTCGAGGGGGCCAACTGGTTCAGCCACGCTCGCGCCGAGCCGTCGAGCATCAGAGGGAGGTGCTTCATAGCAACATGGTCGTCCCCTCCTCCGATCTGGACTGCCACTTGGTAGTCATCCAGCCATGTTTCCGGCTTGGACTCTCCTGTAAACTTACTGATTCCCGCTGCCAATCGAAAGTTGGGCGGGATGTCAGCCGAGCGGATGGCTCGACTAAAACACTCGGGACCGGACACGATGGCCCTGCTTCCACTCGGACGGTCCATATCGTGACCATCGCGGTGGGCTCGACCCCTGTCGACTCTTCGCTGGGCGATATGTCCTCTTGCGTCGGGTCTTGGGTCGTAAGTGTCGCCGACTGAACGCCGATCATCATGATGTCGGGGCCCATAGGGCCCACCCCGCGGAGGGGTGCGTGAGCGGCGGCGATCTTCATGAATCATGGAACGGCTGCCTCCCCTGTGGCGCTGATGGGATCTAGGGCTGTGAACCGACCGATGCGTGTTCGCGTGGACGGAACTATTGTAGATCCGGTTGTGCGACTGGGAGACTGCCGAATTCTGCTGCTGCGCCGTGTGCAACAGGGCTCGGATCTGCTCGATCCCCCTTCCTGCCTCTGAATCAGTCGGCTGGAGGGAATCGGCTATCTTGGCAGCCGCAGCCAAATTGAGGAGGGCCGTGCGGAACAACTCCACGTTGCTCCGCCGAGTGTGTCGACTGGCAGAACGACGAGGTGGACGGCGCGCACCGGATGCTTCACCGACCTCGCGCTCGCTTCGACCAGCTTGATGGGGGTCTTCATGGGAGTTGGCCATGGGGATCTTCATGGGGATCTTCATGCGAGTTGATGGGGATGCACCCAACGTTGGAGACGTGGACGGTGGGACCGTTTGTTGCGGCGCATGATGGAGGTGCATGTCGACAACGGAGCCGATTGTTGGAGAAGAAGAACGCTGCGGGCGCCGGCACGGAAGTGCGTAGCCCCACGACGGGGAAGCGCCTCGACGTCGAGAGGTGCCTCCCGAAGCCACGCCGAATCGTCGACGGTGAAGGAGAGAGCGCCGAAGAAGATCTGGTGACCCATGCTCGAATCTCCACCGGCCGACATGACGAAAGGAAGTAGTCGCAAACTCGCCGAAAGTCGCTTAGACGCCTGCCCCACGGTGGGCGCCAACTGTCGTGGGTATAAGCCTGACAGTAGATGTGTAGGGTACGAATGAGATGGGCAGAGTCCTAGCTACGGCGAGGTTGTATGAGTTCAGGCCCCTCTGCGGTGGAGGTAACAGCCCTACGTCTCAGTGCTCTCGGAGCTTGTTGTCGAGTGGAATATGGAACACAATGATTTGCTAACCCCTCTACCAGTGGAGGAGGGTGGCTTATATAGAGTGCGCTGCCCTCCACAACGGTTCCGGTACAGGGGTGGAGTAGTGGGGATTGAATGCGTACGTTACCGGTAACGTATGCCCTAAATGCTAATAAATGCACCCGGAAACGTACGACCGTTCCCTTCCAGGGGGGTTACGATGTACCGAGTGGTATACAGTCGGTTGGCTAGATATGCTCCGAATGCTAGTCACCGACTGGAGGATCGAGGGTATATTACCGACTGGATGACAGGGATTCCTTAACTCAGTCGGAGTTGACTAAGGGTCTTGTCCCTTGCGAGGGGTAGTCCCTGGGTAGGACCTATAGGGCAGGCCTATGACCCTACCCTAGGACTATAACCCCATCAGAGGGCAACGACGACAAATGGTGAGTGGGCAGAGGCAGTGGTGCTTCCCATCACTACTGCGCTGACCTAGATCGGTACGTGTGTCGGTGGGGTGTGCGACAATGAGACGAACCTCGTGTTGCGTGCTGCCGGCCCCCATTTCGGTGTCAAAACCGGCAGATCTCGGGTAGGGGGTCCCGAACTGTGGACCTTAGATCGATGGGTTGCACGAGAGAGGGGGAGACAATGTTTACCCAGGTTCGGGCCCCTCGAGGAGGTAAAACCCTATGTCCAGCTTGATTATATTGATTTGGACGATGATGATTACAGAGTCTACCTCGAGATCGTGTGTACTAAACCCTAGGTGGAATAATCCCTCTACACGGACGGGACCCCCAGTTTATATAGTCACTGGGGGGCTAGGGTTACATGCAACCAACCTAGTCTACTTTACTTGATCGTCACGCCGGTCTTCAGGGTTCTCCTTCTTGAATACGAGACAATCTCACAGTCCGGCCAATCATAGGCACAACCCATCAGGTCATGCGATCTTATCTTGTATCGCGCGGATGAGATGCGCCCACTTTACACTCTATCGAAGATCACGAGCTCTAAACTTTAGCTGCTCATGAAAATGTAGTAGGTACACATTCTCATGCGGCGAAAACAACAACTTTAATCTTCGGCAGCAGGGCATGCTTCTCGCATTCTGATGTATTTAATTAGTTAGAGGGACATGCTCGGGTGGTTATGGGTAACCCCATCCAGTTCGCTAGGAATAACCCTTTTTCTATGATAGCCTCACTGAAAACTGTCGGGTTCGGGAAAAAAACAACCCCTGCGTCCTCCTCCTCTCAGGACATGGGGTCGATACCTACACGTCGATGTCGACTCTCCTTCTTCCTCCCTCTCATCGCGCTGCTGCCTGAGGCACCATCGCTGAAGCCCGAGCGGCTCCAAGGACGGCGGCGGCGGGGCGGTCCTCTAGGAAATCTATCCCTAGTTCTCCCGGCGTCATGGCTGGTGGCGCGGCCTCATTCACATCCTCTCGCACCCTCTCGTTGCATGCTCACTCACTTCCTCTCGCACCCTCTCGTGCAACCGAACCCACCATGCATACTAGATATGGCTCGACTCAGCCTGACTTGTTAGGAACTCCTAGCACACATGTCTCGAGAATGGTTTAAGTTTTATGTGGGACCAAATGCTCGAATTTTGCACCGTGCGGATCTTGTTGGGCATGAGTCTACCAAACACGCCACATCAAACTGGCCACAAACACTTTACAAATCTGAAACTGCCATAATATCACTACTAGTAGTAATCTTTTGGGTACGAAGGCACATATAAACTTTCAGCAGCAACCATCACGAATGTTAGTTACGGTTGGAATTTCGTGTCCAATTAACTTATATGCTTCTTCTTGCAAACGATGAAGGAATCTCATGAACAAAAAATATTTAATCACCCTCCTCTAGCGACACAGGGGAAAACCTAGTCCCACCACGACGCCTCCCCTCCCTTGCTTTGCCACCGCTGGAGGGGACACATGCAGAGCGGCGTGTGCCCGAGGGAAGGTGGCTGTGGGGCATCCTTGTTGGACCTGTTGGTATCATGCGTAGGTCTCACAATGGCTGATGGTGCGTGATGATCTGGCACTGCGTGACGGTTTGGTGGTCCTCCTGCTTGTGGGGTGGCGTCCCTATCCGGTGGCATGGCCTTTCCCTGAACAACCCTTGGTGGTGCCCGCTCGGCGACGTCGGGGAGTGTCGGATCTCGGCCTTGGGCCGGTGTCCTGGTCGCGGCGCCACATAGCATTTCTCATCCATGAGGTGCGACGTCGGATGCCCGTTGGAAGTGCCCTGCTTCATATCATGATCTGGGTTCGGCAAGTGAGGCAGTGGAAATGTGGCGAAGGTGGGACACCGGAGAGGGTCTTTGGTGTTGTGTGATGGTTGTAGGGGATGGTGGACAGCCGGTCAGATTTAAGCAGTGCGGTTGTCTGCCAAAGCTTGGTTTGATCTTGGCAGGCCCGGTGATGGTGGGGATCGCGAGCGTCATAACCTTCATGACGGCGTCTTTGAGGGCAATGTCGTGTTCCTTCTCGAATGTTTCAGGGGAAAACCAGGATTCAATTGTTTTTGGATCGGATGATGACAATACTATATGTCATGCGCTTCTCGATGCCTTTGTCTTGGAAGCCGTTAGAACCACGTTGCCGTTATGTGTAAATCGTGTGTCCGTTGGCACTCGGCTTATAAGTAAGCCAAGTGTTTTAACTATTGCTCTCGGCTTACACCGGATAAGCCGGTCCTTAGTAAGGCATGTGTTATAAGCCGGGGAAAACACCCGGCTTATATGTAAACCGAGTGTAATCCGTCGTAAGCCGAGTGTTTCGGACACTCGGCTTATAAGTTTTTTCCTGTAGTGGTCTTGGATGCGGGAGTCCTCAACCAGTTCTGCTGCTCCTGAGGCTGCATTTGGAATGTTGGATTTCTTTTCCCACCGTAAATGTTTACACTTGTATCTTACCAGCATCTAATAAAATCCGGTTGTATTTCTTCTTCGGATGTAAACACTGTTGTACAGTACTTGTTTCCAGCCAAAATTTCCTATTCGTTTCCAGCATCCGTCACCAACCTCTGTTTCCTCTCAGACATCCCTCCCGCGGATTCGTTTCTCAGCATCTAGTGGAAAAAACGTTTTGCCTTTCTATAAAAAAAACCAGGGCAGCTGTGCTCCAACGCGTTCCTGCGCTCCTCCTCCACCTCCCCCTCTCCTTCCCTCGCCGCACGGATCCGTCCTCCTCCTCCCCCTCCCCTACCCCCTCCTCCTCCCTTCACCGCGCGGACCCATCGGCAGCGGGTCTCGGGCGCGCTGGCAGCTCGGCTTCGACTGGCCTCTGCTTTGAGCAGGGTCAACGGCCGGGCTGAGGCGAGGATAGAGGCGTCGGTCCCAGGGAGGACGGGAGCGTCGGCGCAACACGGCGGTCATTCCCTGCAGCCCACGTGAGCAAGGCGAGGGACGACGGCGCCGCTCGTAGGAGAGCACGGGGGCGGCGGCGGCTGTGCTACGTGCTATGATAAGGAAAAGAGGGGAGGACGATTACAAGTATGAAAATATGAAGGTCCTGTAGAAACACTCCCTATCTTGAATCACCGATCTACATTCTGAATACGCATCAAGATGGTTCGCCTCGTCAGAAGCAAATTTATGATGCCTTCTGACTTCAGTGATGGGATGTGTCTGCAATGAACACACAAATAAGAGAATTCAAATTACGCTGAGTTGAACATGGAAACAACATATCTAAAAATGTGATGCAAATTTTGTTTCCATTCAAATTTTCACGTTTCCATGTTCTCTGGAAATGTTTGAAACCTCTAGTATATAATCCCATCACTGATACTGATCGGTTGTTCTTCAGTGAGAAAACAAGAAGATATCTATTAACACATGATAAACTCAACAACAGTACAGGTACGATTCAGGTCCCATCAGACTATCACAACCAAAACTTAACATACAATTTATTTATAAAAGAGCGCATAATCTTTCTGAACTGTTGATTGTACAGGAACCACTCATCACAGTATCTTGTGATATAGGGCTTTGATCCTGTTTTTTGATGCACTTTCATTTTGAGCATTACATTAGATAAATGGAGACAAACCTGGCGCTTCACATGTTCCGAACATATTTCTCTTCCTTGTCTACGAATCTAATTGACAGGAAATGAAGAAAACGAAGTGAAAGACCATACATCCTGCCAGTCTTATAAAGTACAGAATCAACAAAAAGATCGAGTTTTTCAAAACAAGAAATAAGGGAATGAAAAACGAATCTAATTAACAAACAATCAATCATTATTTTTTTCCTTTTCCTGGTCAAAAGAAATATATGTATATATAGCAAGACCACAAAACGTATGTGTCCAAAGCTTCTTTATTTCTGGCAACTATTTACATGAAATTATATTCTGAGGCTTCTGAATCAGTTCCAGGCACCAATCAACCAAATGGAAAAACTTCTCGACCAAATCCTAAAGTGGTTGCTGATTCTGCATGTAAATGGCAACTGATTTACAGGAATTATGTTCAGTTATGCAGTCTTGAACTAATGTCTAGATTAAAGTTTCTGATAACAGCATCCGTATATAAAGGAAGCTCATACATTCGACTTCAGGCTCTGTTACCAAAATATTGCAGCCATCAGGACATGACCTCATGATTTCCTCCCCACATTTTACAGACAAAAGTTTCAACAAGATAGCCATTTGCTTCAAAATAAGATGCCAGGCTGTGGAAAGACCGACCAGCAACTTTGTGATACATTCTAAGGATGTCACACGACGCCCTAACCAAGATTCAGATAATGTACGTCAAGTTTAGTAATCCCGAGCAAACATTGAGCTTAACTTGAATTCCCCTATAACGCCATTCATCTACACTGGAAACTGAAACATTTGGGCATCAAGATTAATTGGCCAAATATGACAGTCAGCAACCACTGCCAAGACATGATCCCCACATTCTTCGCTTGAAGTAAAAGTGCAAAACATACATGCTATCATACCGAATAGAAGAATCATAAATTAGCACTGAACAAGAACAAGATAACCAATTAGCAAGCCTGGAAAATACTACTCCCTCCGTCCGAAAAAGATTGTCCTGACCGCTACACAATTGCTTTTTTGCAAAAAAAATCTATTACTTTCCAATATCTGAAAACAAGTCCTCGTCTCCTTCCTTCGCTCGCTCCCCATCGCCCGAGCTAGCCACCGTCGGGGTAGGAACCGGCACCCACCTACGCGTCCACCTCCACCTGCGCCGCCCCCACCCACCTTCCCCGTCGCCACGGAGGCAACCTGCGACGCCGCCTACCCGCGTTGCCGCCACGGAGGCGACCTGCGACGCCGCCTCCGCCAAGGCCGCCCACCTCCTGCTGTGGCGCACCTACGCCACCGCTTCGGCCGCCCACCTTCTCCGTGCACCTGCAGCTGTTGCTGCCCACCTGCGGCCCCGCCGCTCCGGCCACGGAGGCGACATGGCCTTCTTCCGCTTCGGTTGTCGGCTTCTGGTGGTGGTGGGCGTCGCCTCTGGCTCCCGCGCCAGCCTGTGCTGCTCCTAGTTCCCCGCGCCGGCCTCTACTGCTACTGCTTCCCCGTCCTGGGCCTTGCTGACTGATGAACATAAAAATTGCATCATCTGTATCTATCATCTGTATCTAGATTAAAATCTAAACGAACCAACTTTATTTACACATATCAATGCCTACCCGTACCAGAATTAAACTGAGAAAGGATTCATTTGATTACCTGGTCAAGGCCTTCCATCTCTGCAACTACAAGCTGCTGTGGAAATTGAGACGACCAATTTAGCAGGGTAGTAGCCACATAAAACGAGGGGGATGCTTCGTAAATCTTGGCATTGGGTGCATAATCTGTAGTCAACAACAGCTACTCCCAACTCTGAATTTTGACAGTACGAATAAGAATGAAAATTCAGTGAGTAAATAAGATTACAGAATAAGAATAAGAACATGAGCTTCAGGATGTTCCACTTAGTGTTCAAGTGAAGAAAAGTGAAGACATTGATGAATTTTGACTAAATATCAGTAACATTAGAATAAACATGAATAATACTCCATTTTTTGTTGCTTACATAATCCATTGTACATGAAACTACTAGCACTCTACTAGGCAGGCTCAACCAAATGCACTTGACGCTGGGTACCTCTGTCAGTCGACTATGCTTGCCACATCTTTTTTAGCAGTTGTCTAAATTCAGTTAAGAGTATACTCCTGGACAAAATTCAGTTAAGAGTATAAATTCAGAAGTAACTGCCAAACATAGACTACTAATTTTGCCAAAAATAATTGCTGATTTGAAAGCCCCAGTCTGTCCGGTTGTGCTTCTGAGCAGTTGACATCAAAACAGAAGCATCTAGTCACTCTAATCACAGGAAAAAAAAATCAAGAATTTCGAACCTGGGATCCTCACACGCTCATCCTCCGGGGATTCTGTCTGTGCGGCAGCTGTATGATCGGAGCTCCATGGCGAGTGATGATTCTGCAACATAGCACAAAATGTAGTCCAAAATGTTCAGTACACAGAATTTTCTGAACCTAGATCAAACAGGGGAACCTTGACGAGCAGGGAAAACTTGAATCCTGCGGCGCCAGCGCGGGGACGGGGCTGGCGCGGGTCCGTCACTCACCAAGCTGGAACCTTGACAAGCAAGCGCGGATCTGGCCGCCACCATGGCCTGCTCGATGGTATACAAGGATAGGGGCAGCAGGAAGGAGCTCACCATGGAGAAGGAAGGAGGATTGTCCGCAAGCCGAGGCGCCAGGGAGGAGCTCGCCGTGGCGATAAAGGGGGACTCGTGGAAAGCGACAGCGAGAGACTCACCATGGGGTAGAAAAGCCGATCCTTTAGCTTCGCGTGGGACGTACAGTGAGGAGGAAGGCGGATTCGTTGAGCATCGCGGGGGAACGGAGGAGGGACCGCGCGGGGCACCTGCGGCGCAACGAAAGGGAGGAGGGACTGTGCTGGAGCTGTGGCATGGCGGGGTGGAGGTGCCGGCGAGTAGGCAAGCGAGCATGGTCGAGGGAGGGAGAAGGAGACTGGGACTGCGGGTTGTGTCGGGATAACAGGAAGGTTTTTTGTGCAAAATGTACGTGGTGACAATCTTTTCCAAACCGAGGGAGTACCTAATCTTCAAACGGTCCCCAAGATTCCGTTTCTACTACTGTAAACTAAATCATCCCCAGGATTTGAGCAGGTATAGAGATCACAATTCCAATTCCACATCCCGAACGAACAGTAAATCACAAGCGAGCGAGCGAGCGAGCGTGCAAGAAGAGAAGATCCGTGCGGCCATACCCGCTCCTTCCGCTCGAGCGCCTCTTCCGCGCGGAACGCCTTGAGGGTCGAAAGAGAATGCCAAGAAATGCCACGAGCACGTCGCAGCATCGCATTGATCGCCACATGCTGTTTCCACAGCGTGTTCGTCGACGGCCGCCTGCTCGATCACCGGTCGCTGGTCGGACGTTGCGGATGACACCATGATCATGGTCGCTGGCTCTGACTCGATCACCGATCACCTCCCTCGCCACCGACACCAAGGGGTCGCTCCACGTCAGCCGCGCCCTGAGGCTGAGGCTGCGGCTGCGCGCTCCCAAGTCCCCGGCTCTGAACTCCGCGGCGTGGTCGAGGGAGGGGGCGGAGGAGCTGCCCGCGGTGCTCGGAAGAGAAGGAGTGGCGGCGGTCCCCTTGCCCTTCCGGTCGACCCCCGCCGCGGCGGAGCTCGACCCGTCGGCGCCGCCTCCGGCCTGCTCGAGGTCGAGGGGGGTCGCGCGGGGCGGTGGCGACGCAACGGCGCTCGGGGCGCCATTGGAGGAGGCCGGTTCTTGGATGCGGTCGTCCTCGACCGGTTCTGCTGCTCCTGAACCGGAACCGGAACCCGATGGTTCCATCGCGGCGGGAGAAACTTTGGAGGACTCACGTGGCAATTCCACGGACTCGCGAGGGTGTGTAAAGGAAATGCGTGGAGGGTGCCGGATGGAAAAAGGGCTATTTATTGGAAAACTTTGAGGGCGGTTTGGTCCCTTGGGAGCTCCTATTTTACAACCAACTCCACGCTGAACCACATTACTGCACGGTGGGTACACAGGTCCATTTGCACATAGAGCACACTTAAATTATACATATATTTTACAAGAAAGTCAAATGGGTACACGCGACCAATCCGCCGCCAGAGGGTGGGGTACACAAAATATACTCCATCCCTCAGTTCCTAAATATAAATCTTTTTAGAGGTTTCATTAGGATACTATATAGAGATGTATATAGACATATTTTAGAGTGAGATTCACTCATTTTGCTTTTTATGTAGCCCCCTAACGAAATCTCTAAAACTACTTATATTTAGGAACGAAGGGAGTAGGTTGCATTTGTGCATTGCATGAGCACGGGGATAGCAATCGAACCACGCCTTTGTTGAACAAAATTCAATCTATCAGATCATCTATAGCCCGGACTCCTTAAATCCGGCCCCTCAAACGTCCGCGAACGTGTCCTACATCCGGACATTTTATATTAGGATCCTTAAAATTCATACAAAAGAATGCAAGATATGAAATCTACGTACTACGTAGAACCTATCTACTCTTTGTCGGAGATGTCAACAGTCTTCGTGCCCTTCGACGGAGAAATGGTCGCTTACCGCAGCTCTGCCCTCTCCGGAGCCTCTGGCTGCTCCATTGCAACATTCTCTGCCTTAATCTCTGTGTCCAGCTCGTCGAAGAGGGCGTTGGCCTCTGCCTGCCTCTGTCGGATGGGCCGGCGGTTGGAATCCATCTTGGCCTCATCCCGGATGGAATCTAGGATGGCATGTTGCTCCGCCATCTCGTCCGGTTGGGCGATAGCGAACTCCGCCTCCGCATCCGCCATGCTCAAGTCGGAAACCTCCTGCTCATCTCCTCCTCCTACTCCTCCTACTCCTGCTGCTGCTCCTCCTACTCCTGCTGCTGCTCCTCCTACTCCTGCTCATCTCCTCCTCCTATTCCTCCTCCTCCTACTCCTCCTCCTCCTCCTGCTGCTGCGGTCTACCTGACGTTTGAGAAGGGTTTGAGGGGTCCGGTTGTAGATGCTATCACTAGCAAGCTGAGCACTCGTTGCCACCATGAAGAGTACAGATCGACAATAAAAACACTACCAAAAAAGAGCAAAAACCAAGAAAAAGAAGAAAAAAGATGAGGTCATCTCTTACACCGACCTTCAAATCGAGAGTGTCCTCCTGAACTCTAGAAATCGTCCAACGCAGGCCCCCATCTGTTTGTGCAGCAGTTCGGACCAAGCTATTCCCACAAGACGAAACTAAACCGAGGGGAGGGGAGGGGTTGCTAGTCCGAACAAGAGACATGTTGGACGCTAACACCCCTGGCCCATCCAAGAGACAAGGGGACTCCGCATTTGTGTAGTTGACCGGACCCCGAAAGTCATCCAATGCAGCCCCATTCGTCCTCAGAAGCTAGAGATGGAGGCGGACATGCAAACAAAGAAGCTCGAGGTAGAGATGGAGGCGAAAAAACAAGCAAAGAAGCAAGATATGGAGGCAGTCATGCAAGCAAAGAAGCTCGAGATAGAGGCGACAAATGCAGACCAAAGCAAAAAAAAAGGGTGGCACTCACTTGCATGATGAAGGAGGTGGAGGTCATAACGATGGAATTGAGCACGGTGTGTTGGAGAACGTTGCATGGGAAACAAAAATTTTCCTACGCACACGAAGACCTATCATGATGATGTCCATCTACGAGAGGAGATCTGGATCTACGTATCCTTGTAGATTGCACAGCAGGAAGCGTTAAGAAACGCGGTTGATGTAGTGGAACGTCCTCACGTCCGTCTATCCGCCCCGCGAACCATCCCACGAACCGTTCCGCGATTCGTCCATGATCCGTTCCGATCTAGTGCCGAACGGACGACACCTCCACGTTCAACACACGTACAGCTCGACGATGATCTCGGCCTTCTTGATCCAGCAAGCAAGACAGAGAAGTAGATGAGTTCTCCGGCAGCGTGACGACGCTTCAGTGGTGGTGAAGGATCTACTCCTGCAGGGCTCCGCCCGAGCTCCGCAGAAATACGATCTAGAGGTAAAACTATGGTGTCTAGATCTGAGTTGCACGTGGCAAATTTGTCTCAAATCATCCCTAAATCACGACTATATATAGGAGGGAGGGGGAGGAGGCTTGCCGCGCCGGCCAGGGAGGAGGAGGAGTCCTACTCCAATTCTAGTCCAACTAGGATTGGAAAGTGGAGTCCTTCTCTTCCTTCCCACCTTCCTTTTTTTTTCTTTGGTTTTCTTTCTCTCGTGCATAGGCCCTCTTGGGCTGTCCCACCAGCCCACTAAGGGCTGGTGCGCCACCACTAGGGCCTATGGGATTCCCTCGGGTGGGTTGCCCCCCTCCCGGTGAACTTCCGGAACCCATTCGTCACTCCCGGTACATTCCCGGTAATGCCCGAAAACCTTTTGCTAACCAAATGAAGTCATCCTATATATCAATCTTCGTCTTCGGACCATTCCGGAAACCCTCGTGACGTACGTGATCTCATCCGGGACTCCGAACAACATTCGGTAACCACACATATAACTCAACTATACTAAAACATCGCCGAACCTTAAGTGTGCAGACCCTGCGGGTTCGAGAACTATGTAGACATGCCTAGAGGTACTCCTCGGTCAATATCCAATAGCGGGACCTGAATGCCCATATTGGATCCTACATATTGTCCGAAGATCTTATCGGTTGAACCTTAGTGTCAAGGATTCAAATAATCTCATATGTCATTCCCTTTGTCCTTCGGTATGTTACTTGCCCGAGATTCGTTCGTCGGTATCCGCATACCTATTTCAATCTCGTTACCGGCAAGTCTCTTTACTCGTTCTGTAATCCAAGATCCCGTGGCTTACACTTAGTCACATTGCTTGCAAGGCTTGTGTGTGATGTTGTATTACCGAGTGGGCCCTGAGATACCTCTCCGTCACACGGAGCGACAAATCCCAGTCTTGATCCATACTAACTCAAAGGACACCTTCGGAGATACCTGTAGAGCACCTTTATAGTCACCCAGTTACGTTGTGACGTTTGATGCACACAAGGTATTCCTCCGGTGCCAGTGAGTCATATGATCTCATGGTCATAGAAACAAATACTTGACACGCAGAAAACTATAGCAATAAAACGACACGATCAATATGCTATGTTCATAGTTTGGGTCTAGTCCATCACATGATTCTCCTAATGATGTGATCTAGTTATCAAGCAACAACACTTTGCACATAGTCAGAAAACCTTGACTATCCTTGATCAACCGGCTAGCCAACTAGAGGCTTGCTAGGGACATTGTTCTGTCTATGTATCCACACATGTACCTATGTTTTCATTCAATACAATTATAGCATCTATAATAAACAATTATCTTTAAACAGGGAATATAATAATAACTATTTATCATTGCCTCTAGGGCATATTTCCAACACGGTGTCCCCAAGAAAAAGAGGGGTTGGTTCGAAAAAATACAAAAGAAGATGCTCAAGCTTGATGAGTGATACTCCCTCTGTCCGGTAATAAGTGTACTTTTTCCTTTTCTGTCAATCAAACTAGTTGAACTTTGACTAACTTTATTAAGAAGAGTGCTAGCATTTATGACATCAAATAAGTATCAATAGATTTGTCTTTACATGAAGTTTCCAAATATATTATTTTCATGCCATATATGTTGCTACTATTTTCTATAAATTTGGTCAAATTTTAAAAAGTTTGACTAAGTACAAATCTATATGTACATTTATTTATGGACGGAGGAAGTAGTCGAGAGTGGGCCATATTTTTTTTGTATGCCGGCTAGTGTACCGATAAGACTTTTTTTTGTATGTTGGCTAGTGTGCCTACAAGACCACAATCGAGATGTATGGTGTGGTTAGACTATCGCCCTTTTTATGCGCCGGCAACTATGTCGCCCGATGGCATGTGTGTCGGTATAAACTGTGCACGCTGGCATGAACTTTGACTTCTAGCCTTTCTTAAGCTCGTATGCGGATGAAATGTGCGTCGGCTGGTTGGACGAACCGGACGCACATAGACGGACAACGAGCGCCCAGCAGACTCAAATGGACAAACAACGCGTGCATTTGGATCGGCGCGTTGGAGTTGCTCTCACATAGTTAAAGAAACTCCAACGCGTCGACCCATTTCGTTTGCGTGTGTCCATTTGGGTCGCAGCGGATAGAAAAACCGGCCGCTGGGCCAACGCCTCGTCGGGCTCCTCCCTCGTCGCCGACACCAAAGGGCCGCTCCATGTCAGCCGCTTCATGAAGCCGAGGCCGCGACCGCGCGCTCCCAAGTCCCCGGCTCTGAACGCTGTGGCGTGGTGAAGCAACGCTTTGGCAGTGCTAAATGAAATCCAAATTGTTACTAGCAAAGACAGGCTCTTGCTGCCACCAAGAAGAGCAAAGATCGACAATAGCAAGCACTGCCAAAGAAAAGGCAAGAACCAAGAAAAAACGAGAAATGGGATTATAAAGTCTTGGTTTGCCAAAAGCAGCAACACTGTTTAGATAAACTCGCATCTTATGTAAGCAATACTTGGAAGACAACAGACAGTGAGAGAACGACACAAGAGACGGCCTCCAAAATTGGAGATAGAGGAGCGAGGCTGACGGAAGAAGAGCAGTGGATCCAACACTATCCTTATAGTCACGCATGAAAAATAAATAAGGAAGGGCATCACTGGGGTGAGACAAGATAAGTGCCAAGAACATGAACTGATCACATGGACCTCAACCAAAGTTGTGTGACTCCATATCCAATCGACACGATGCATGCAGAAATAATCAATTAAAAGCACACGATATCTAATGTGCTACTCATATGCTGCCCCCTCCCTCGTCACCCCGCCTGTGACGGGGAGGGCGTCTGCGCCGCCGCAGCTAGGAACGCTCCCCCTTCCTCACCGTCGCCACAGGGCGCGGCCGAGCATATCCTGGCCACCACCTGCACTCATCGGTTCCTCACGCGGCTGCTCTGGTATAGGACAGGGCGGCCATGGTGGGATGCGGCGCTGGCTTCGGGCATCGCGGTGTGGCGGCTCTCCGGCGTTGTTTCAGCGGCGGCTGAGCTCAGGCCATGTGCTAGGTGGAGCTGTGGTGGCGGGGCTGGCCGGTGGTGGTGGATCCCCTCGTCCCCGATCTGGATCGGGCTAGAGACGGGGAGCTGCCACAGGGGCGATCCGGGCCGCTGGCGGATGGCAACGGGGCGTTCAGCCCGGATCCGGTCTTGGCGGTGGCGACGGCTAACCTGGATCCGACCATGGTGGTGGCGGCGTCCCCTCCACCGGGGTACTGGCTGCGAGTCGGGGGGACATAGTTGCCGGTGAAAACTGAGCCGATGGCGGACGACGGCGGCGTTATGCGCCGTTACCTTGATGAAGGATTCGTCTTGTAACTATTGTCGATCCACTCGTGCTGCTCCAAGGGGAAACCCTAGGATCTGGTTTTCCAGATCGGACGATGGCGGCATTGTGGTGTCGTTCCTCTCTAGGGAGCATCGTTTGTGGAGCAGACCTGGAAGACAGAGGCGGGAGGTGGAGCGTCTTCGTCCTGCACGGAGCTTCGGTGGTGATGTCAGGTCATGCCTGGCCGACAGGTGCTACGCTTTGTCATGCTTGTTCGGCAGGTGCTACACACGACATATCTTACATAGTCTTCGCGTCTGGATGGAGGAGCGCAAGGAGGTCGATCCACTCGTGCTGCTTCAGGGGAAACCCTAGGATCTGGTTTTCCAGATCGGACGATGGCGGCATTGGGTGCCTCTCTAGGGAGCATCATTTGTGGAGCAGCGCTGGAAGATAGAGGTAGGAGGTGGAGCGTCTTCGTTCTGCACGGAGCTTCGGTGGTGATGTCAGGTCATGCCTGGCCGACAAGTGCTACGCTTTGTCATGCCTGTTCGGCAGATGCTACGCATGATAGATCTTACAGAGTCTCCACGTCTGGATGGATGAGCGCAGGGAGGTGGCGCCGTTGGGCGCCGTGGTGGCGTCGACGGATGGCCGGACTGGCATGGATGATGCGGATTTCTCTCCTGAAGATGAGTCAGCGGTTCGATGATGATGGCGGCTTCTAAAACGTGTGCATGTGGTGTACGCTTTAGGTCTCCTACACCGGATATTAGTTCCGATACGTTATGTGGATGGATCGACGACGACACCGGTTTTAGATATGGGGAGTGAGAGCACTCCATATTATCGCGTTTTGTAGGTGTTAGTGGGGGCTTCGGGTGGCTTGATGTATGTTTTTATCAGACCTTTGTTGAATAAGTAATAACGATGGTTGTATGCATCGATTGATGCAGAGGCCGAGGGTCTTAACCTCCTTTTCCAAAAAAAAAATCTAATGTACTATAGTGTACAAGGCTACTTGAAGCACGAATCAGGAAGTGTTGTTTTCCAGTTTAATATTGTTTCACAAGGTGTAAGGAGAGTGTTGCTTTTTGTGATTTGGCCACACTTGAGATGTCCCTTGTCTCAAATGTGACGACTATTGAAGGTACCTGTCAGAATTTAGGGTGGCGATTGTTGTTGAATATAGGATTCAAGTGAAGTAATAAATTTTCTTGAAAAGTGAATAATGTTAACAAGAATGTATCTTCCTATAAGGAGACCACTATGTGTAGCATTTTATAGTAAGCCGTACAAGTGCCTTCAACTGATAGTGTGATGTTGGTGTTTGTCTTACAAGCTCGATAGAGGAGCCACGGTGAATAACTGAACCCCCTTCCTTTCGAGTTTGTTCAATACTTTCTTTCGTTACAAATAATTGAAGTTCTAGGTTTGAAAAAGTCAAACTTCATTAAGTTTGGTTAAGTCTATTTTAAAATATATCAACATTAACAACGCCAAAATTGTGTGTGGGAAGTGGGCCCTCTTCATTCGGGACCTAAACCAAAGTAGAAGGAAACTACCGGTGAGATCTATACTTTAAGGTATGAGATCGAGTGACAGCTACATTTTGTCATTGTAGAGAGAAAATTGTTTATCCTATTTTTGGTTTTGATTTCCACCAAATAGAATTGTATTTGAGCTGTTGATGGCACACGTGTACAATGCCTCTATTACACCAGATGAGGAGGCTACATTTTGTGGTACAAAGCCACATACTACTTAAAGTATCATGGTGATTGTTGTCTATCTCATGAGGTAAT
This sequence comes from Hordeum vulgare subsp. vulgare, assembly GCF_904849725.1. Taxonomy (NCBI): domain Eukaryota; kingdom Viridiplantae; phylum Streptophyta; class Magnoliopsida; order Poales; family Poaceae; genus Hordeum; species Hordeum vulgare. The sequence goes on from NC_058523.1 coordinate 19,664,515, forward strand.
AGATTTCATACACGAGTTTTTTATGGCATTACATTGTGTGTACGAATAATTACGTTCATATGTATTCGCTACACAAAAATCGGTATTAGAAAAGTCAAATACGAGTTAGAAAACAAGAAATTTCACATTCCTATGTGTATTTTGTACAATATTTTTACATTCCTAATTTGACATCACGTAAAAAAAACAGAAAACATACACTTCTTATCTTCTCTTTTCGCTTCCAACGTGAAACATAATTCATGGGATGTAAAAATATGATGTCGTGATATAATAAGAGAGGGGTGAAGAATAAGTATTCATCACCGAGGGTGAAGAATTCAAGACCTACTGCTATAGCTTTTCGCCGTCGTTAAAAGAAGAGCGCAGAAGAGGACAGTGAGACAAGCCATAACTGACGATTGGTGGCGAGACGTGTCGCCTAACATGAGCCCCCAAGCATTGACTGATTTCCTACAGCTTGTAGACAGAACTCAGCACATGCAGCTCATGGATGGGATTGAGGACAGACTGGTTTGGTTTTGGGAGACAAACGGATGCTACTCAGTGAGATTGGCCTACCGGGCATTCTTCGCTGGGAGAGTGGAGGCCAATGGAGCTGCGCAAATCTCGCGGTCGAGAGAGCTGGCGACTTGCAAATTTTTCGCCTGGCTGGCGGCTAGGGAGAGGTGTTGGACGACAGACAGGCTAGCGCGTCGACACCTACCACACCCTCCAGCTTGCCCTTTTTGTGATCGAGCCCCGGAGACAATCAATCACGTACTTCTGGGCTGCGTCTTTGTGAGACAAGTCTGGCTCTCCATCCTAGACCATTGGGTCAAGCTAACCTGGCTGCCAAGCGCGGAAGCCAGTCGGTGGAATGGTGGACTACAATTAATCCATTGCATAAGCTTAGCAAGGAGACATGGACCGTAATTGCGTTGGTGGCTTGGATGTTGTGGAAGCACGGAACGATGTGGCGTTCAATGGAGCGATTCCTTCCACAAGTGGCTTGGAATAAGATTGATTTAGAAGGACCAGACTGGAGGCTGGCAGCGAGAGGCAGGATCACTCACTATTAGAGTAGATGAGTGGGATAGCAGTGAGTAATCAGCACGTTGAACAATGGCTATGATAGTTGTGCCTAAGTTGTAATTGTCTCGCCTTTCTAGGCACTTTCTATCTATGATCTCGATACGTCATCTTTGACGTATCCTTGAAAAAAGCTCTACAGCCAAAAAAGTCCTTACGATGAGTTCAATTTCGGGTAGCATGAATATTTAATACTACATCCGTTTCTAAATATATAAGATATTTGGTAATTGAAATTGAACCAATCGGACATCTTATATTTAGAAACAGAGGGTGTACTAAATATCAAACAGTGTGATGAAAGTAATCCTTAATGATGTCAAGAGTAAAAAAATGTCTGTTATATATGTTTCGAGTTGAAGGAAGTGCCAATTAATAAGATTATACAAAGCGGAAATGCATTTGGGCTCCCGGAGCCAAGAAAAAAGTTTGAAATGAAAAAAGAATCAAGACAAAATTTATTTGTGTATTTAACCACAGCCAAATGCTACCTGCAATTTTTGAGCAAAAAAGTTTAAACATTTTGGTTTGTGTAAAAGAAAACAAATTGAACACTAAAAGTTACCACAAAATGTCATCCCAATTTTTTTTTTATCGACGAAACACCGCTGCTCAGACATCGTGATACAAGATACTCGTGGGTAAGCACTTTCCTATACACATCATATGCCAAGATTAGACAGTCGCTTGAAACAAACAAGTTTGTTTTTGCTAAAGTTGTACACTTCCAAACGGCATTTTATAATGCATCTTTTAAGACGGCATTTTATAATGCATCTTTTAAGACGATTGCGATCTATTAAAATTAACCAGCTAAGAATTAGCAAAATAACCGTAAAATTCGTATGCTTAACGCACAAAAATACAATATATTAAGATGCGGAAAATTGTACAAGCCACTCTGCTAGTGTAGTTCAGTATTACAAACCGTCAACCATCGACATGAATCGGAATAGAGCTGGAAACTAAAAAGACGTGTCGGGTTCATCATGACCAACCAGTACAAACCAATAAGAGTTACAAGCATAGAAAAAGTTCATATCACAAGATAGACAAAAACACATACTTGTACAAGCTGCTAAATACTTCTCCATCGTTATTTATTCATGGAACAGAGTGCCATCGGCATTATTCGATTTAGCACATCACTCAACTTGCAGTCGTCTTGGTGTTTATTCGGCCCCAAGTAACAACAGCAAACACGTACACCTTGTCACATAGCTCATCGAAGAGGCGAAAATAGGCACATCTCCATGCCCTTTTGAACAGGAAAGCACAGAACACAAGCCAGAGTCCGACCACAAAGCCAGACGTTATCCCAATGTAGAAAAACATCACTGGGTCATAAAAATTTTCACTTCTCTGCTGATTCGCATGCTCTGGTGGACTGTTGCATGAGCAATTCCTGTGAAGAGGACGCCCGCAAAGGCGACTGTTGCCATCATACATGGACGGATCTTCTGCGTACAGAGTGTCTAATTGACTGCCTGTTGGAATTGTTCCTGCAAGATTGTTGTTTGACAAGTCCAAGGAGCTCAGGTATGTTAAATCTGAGAGGCTCGTTGGGATTTCACCGGAGATATTGTTCCTTGACAAGTCGAGTGATTCCAGTGATTTCATATCCCCAATCTTCACAGGGATTTTATGGCTCAGGTGATTCCGTGATAAATTCAAACTCAACAGTCCGTTCAAAGAAGTTATCTCATCTGGAATTTCGCCGGTTAAGTGGTTGAGTGACAAATCAATGCTGACCAAGTCAGTAACTGCAGCACCTCTAAACTTAAGTTCTTGATGCTTCATCACCACAGACAAAATATTTGCCTTGTCTTCAATCCACGGTGAATCCTGTCTCGGCAGATATTTCTGGGTCATAGCTATTAATTTTGACAAGGACGACGGAATTGATCCGGATATATTATTGCTTGCTAAACTGAATTGTTGAAGTAGTACAAGACTTGTGATGTTAGCCGGAATATCCCCATAGAACATGTTTTGGTTTAGCTGTAGAAACTGCAAGTTCGCTATGTCTCCTATCCATACAGGCAATGCTCCATCGAACTCGTTCATTGCAAGATCAAGGGAAATCAATTGTGCGCAATTTTGGAGCATAGGCGGGAAATTACCGGAGAAGTTATTGTTACTCAAGTGTAGGAAGTTCAAGTTTGGCATTGAAGAACACCTCGGAAATTCTCCCACAAACCTATTCTTGGACAAATCCAAGAAAACTAGGTTTTTCAACTCACAAATAGGTCTAGGAACGTGACCAGTGATGTAATTGGAGGATAGACTTAGCCCTGTAAGATATGGAGCTCCAAAATCTGATGGCAAAGGTCCTGACAAGCTGTTCATGGATAAGTCCACTTCGGTGAGGTTTCTCGGTAATGTTGGTATCTGGCCACTTAGTTGGTTCAAACCGAGAGCGACTGATTGCAAACTAGTACAATTCACTAGTCCAGTTGGTATAGCTCCACTAATGCTGTTATTATAAAGGGAAAGTTCCTCCAAGCTGGTGAAGTGCCCCACCATGTCTGGCAGCATTCCTGCCATATTGTTGTTATCTGAGCTCAAATAACGCAATTTGCTGGATGAACAGTGTGGCAATTTCGTCACGAAGTCTGTCAGGTTCCCAGATTCAAGACTCCCATCGAGAGTTAGACTCTCTAAATCACATAGATTTTTCAAGTCCACCGTCATTGTGGCTAAATTACCGTTATTTGTAAAATGGAGTTGTCGGAGGGACGTCATACCTCCTAGCGCATCAGGGAATGGACCATAAAGATAGGTTGAATCGAGTCCTAGCTCCTTGATGCTTGTTAGGTTCCAGAACCAACACGTTTCGATTCGGTGGCCCAAATAGTTTCCGGAGAGATCAAGCTCCTCTAGTTTTGTGAGGTTTACGTGTGTAAGCGACTGGTTTGCATTTGGAAGCGAGCAATTGATAAGAATAAGGGTCTTCAGAGATGTGCTTGTGTTGGCCACGAGAAACACATCCGCGCTGCTGAGATTCATATAACTCATGTCAACATATTCTAGGAAATGGAGATGAGTTAACCATGAGATATCTGATGTGGGTGTATCTTGCATGGAACTGAGGTCAAGCTGTCGCAAGTTTGAAAGGTTTCCAAGCTGAGGCCTCAGTATACCCGACATGCTAGTGCCAGAGAGGTCGAGATACTCCAACTTTGAAAGGCTGAAAAACTGAGCAGGGAATCTACCAGAAAATTGTGTGATTGACAGACCAAGGTACTCCAAATTTAAAAGGTTAGCAAGCTGAGCAGGCAATCTACCAGAGAATGGTGTCCATGAGAGATCGAGGTACTCCAAATTCGAAAGGTTGGCAAGCTGAGCAGGCAATCTACCGGAGAAGTGTGTATCTGAGAGATCGAGGTACTCCAAATTCGAAATGTTGGCAATCTGGGCAGGCAATCTACCGGAGAATTGTGTCGCTGAGACATCGAGGTGCCTCAAGTTGCTTAAAGAACACAAGAATTCTGGGAACAAAGAAGTACCGTCTGGTCCAAGTAGGTTGGTGTTGCTAAGACTCAGGTACTGTAGATGCTCGAGAGAAACCAGGGAAGGACTTATCTTGCCGTCCAAATCGGTGCCACCAAAGTCAAGCTCGATCACATGGCCGGTTTCGTTGCTGCAGGTCACGCCCCACCAGCGGCAACAATGTTTGTGCCGTCTTTGCCACGAGGCGAGGACGTCGTCGGTGTCGTTGACGGCTTGCTTGATGGCCAGCAGTGCGTCCCTCTCGTGCGGCAAGCAGCTCGCGCCAGCCGCATGGGCTGGCTGGGGCTGCCGGGCATGGGCGGCGATGGAGAAGATGGCGACCGTGGCGAGGAGCGAGGCGAGCAGCTTGGCAACCGAGCGATGCATGGCGAGAGTGCAGCGCATAATGTGGAGTCGTTTGTGAGACGTGTAGACGTGTGGGTGCCGTCAGTCCTCTGCTTGTCCTGCCTGAGTCGCGACTGAGGCACTTGAGAGAGTATTATTATGATATGCACGTACTCGTGATGATGAGCAACAGATCACACTGGACGCACGATAAGAAAGGTGATGACACATATGCAAATATCTTCGTGGAAATAGTGTTGACCGGATCGGACACGGCTATTGATAATCGTGGGAATATTTGACGCGGCTGTCACCGAGGTTATTTCTTTTAGAAAGCGCACACAAGAATTAGGCCAAAAGTTACCTGCCTTCTGCAAAACAAAATTAGGCCAAACGTAGACATTCTCATGCGGCAAAGACAACGACTTTAATCTTCGGCAGCAGGGCATGCTTCTCCCATTCTGATGTATTTAATTAGTTAGAGGAACATGCTAGTGTGGTTATGGGTAACCCCATCCAGTTGGCTAGCTAGTGATAGCCCTTTTTTCTATGATACTCCCTCCGTCCATAAATAAGTGTACATATAGCAACATATATGGCATGAAAATGATATATTTGAAAATTTCATGTAAAGATAAATCTATTGATACTTATTTGACGTCATAAATGCTAGCATTTTTTTCAATAAAGTTAGTCAAATTTGAACTAGTTTGACTGATAGAAAAGGAAAAAGTACACTTATTACCGGACGGAGGGAATAGACTCAATGAAAACTGTCAGGTTCGGGAAAAAAAAACCCCACGTCCTCCTCCTCTCGCGACATGGGGGGTCGATACCCACACGTCGCCGCCGACTCTCCTTCTTTCTCCCTAGCTCTCATCGTGTTGCTGCCGAAGGCACCATCGGTGAAGCCAGGGCGGCTCCAAGGACGGCGGCGGTGGGGCGGTCCTATGAGCAATCTATCCCCAGTTCTCCCGGCGTCATGGCTGGTGGCGCGGCCTCACTCACATCCTCTCGCACCCTCTCGTTGAATGCTCCCTCACATCCTCTCGCACCCTCTTATGCAACCGAACCCACCATGTGTACTCGATATGGCTGGACTCAGCCTGACTTGTTAGGAACTCCTAGCACACATGTCTCGGGAGTGGTTTAAGTTTTATGTGGGACCAAATACTTGAATTTTGCACCATGCGGATCTTGTTGGGCCTGAGTCTACCAAACACGCCACATCAAACTGGCCACAGACACTTTACAAATCTGAAACCGCCATAATATCACTACTAGTAGTAATCTTTTGGGTATGAAGGCACATGTAAACTTTCAGCAGCAACCATCACGAATGTTAGTTACCGTTGGAATTTCATGTCCAATTAACTTATATGCTTCTTCCTACGATGAACGAATCTCATGCACAAAAAATATTTAATCACCCTCCTCTAGCCACACGGGGGAAAACCTAGTCACACCACGAGGCCTCCTCTACCCTGCTTTGCCGCCGCTGGAGGGGACACATGCAGAGCAGCGTGTGCCCGAGGGAAGGTGGCTGTGGGGCATCCTTGTTGGCCTGCTGGTGTCATGCGTAGGACTCACAATGGCTGATAGTGCGTGATGATCCGGCACTTCGTGACGGTTTGGTGGTCCTCCTGCTTGTGGGGTGGCGTCCCTATCCGGTGGCATGGCCTTTCCCTGAGCGACCCTTGGTGGTGTCAGCTTGTCATCTTGTGCTAGAGTACTTTGTCAGCTGCTACTGGGACATGTTTTCCGAGTAGAGATTTATTTGGTACGCTCAAAAATACTGTAATAGGCGTCACCATAACGGATTGAAATCAGAGAACCATTATTCCCTTTCCCCCCCTATTTTCTGTTATTTTTTTAAATAATTCAGGACTTCAAAAATGTTTGGAATTAAAATCAAAATGTTTGTGAATTTTAGAAATATCATCATTTCAAATACAAATCCGGATTTTAAAAAATGTTTGTGTATTCATAAAATGTTCATGATTTTTTTAAAAACAAATTCCATCGATTTTGTTTTTTTTTAATTATGAAAATGTAAAAAATTTATAAAAAACTTCCTGAAAGTTGCAGAGATGATCGCAATTTAAAAAAAAATGTTAATAAATTTGTAAAAACTTTTTGTGAATTTGAAAAGTGTTCATGATTTCAAAAATTGGTCATGATTGACAACATTGTTTGTGAATTCAAAAAATGCTCATGATTTGTAAAAGAATCCATGAATTTGGAAGAAAGTTAACAATTACAGAAAAATATGAACATATTTCAAATGTAATGGAAATATTTTGAATTTATAAAATGTTTACCCCAATTTTAAATAAGGGTCAAGTTAAAAAATCACCTATTTGAGAAAAAAATATTGGCTATGCAGAAACGTTCTCTGAATGAGTGCCAAAATTTGGCTATGCAGAAACGTTCTCTGAATTAAATATGTTTCTTCACCTGCCATACTGATACGTGTTTTGAAAGTCTGGAATTTGTCCGAATGTTGTTTTTCCATCGGTTGGTTTTGTGTGGGGAGTTAATGGATGATTATGAATGCAATGGAATCTGTTTTCTCGTGATGTTATCTTGGTTGTTGCATATCCCGACATGTTTCTATCTCCTTGCCACTACCAACTTGTTACCTGAATCCAGTACTTTGCTGTAGTTTTGTTCGCTGAATTCACGAACACAAAATTTCGTTCAGGAGTATGATTTTTTGCTGAATGCGCGCCTAAATTTCTGTCTCAAAAAGAACATATCATGCAGCGGGTGGAGCTCAAAACGACCAGGAAACATATCATTGCCTTTCTTTTTTATCTGGTTATGCGCAAATGTTCACTCGACTTAAATGTTTTCTTCATCAGTCATACTGATCTGTGATCTGAAATTCTGGAGATGTCAGATTGAAGCAGAGGCTGTGCAATTGCCCATTGCAAATTGGATGGTTTCATCCAGCTGGTTAAACAATTGCTCATTGCACAACAAAAAAGTTATCTGCCATCCTTGCTGACGATCTTGTGCTACTTTGTCAGCACTAGTTTGCTACTGTGACATGTTTTCCGAGTAATCATTTTATTTGGCACCGCTCAACAATATTGCATCAAGCCACAAGAGAACAGATTGAAACGGGGAAACTTTATTCTAGATGACACCATTAAACAAGATGAGAGAGGAGGATCCCTAGCACTTTGTCTAACAGCGTCGAAGCGATGGTCCGAGCCCGAGCTGGCCAAACGGCCCGGCCCGCCAGGCACGGTATACCCACGTGTTGTTTCACCTGCTAGGTTGTTTTTTGGTCATTTCGACCTATTGGGGTGTTTTTAGGCCATACATATGTAAGAAGTAATCTAAATAAAAACTAAATAAATAAGTGGGCAGTGTTGAGCCGGCCCATGTGCCTAGCCTCCAGGCCCGGACATGGCTCCTGACTTGGCGCGTGTGTCTAGCACGATCCATTTAGTCCATGCGGTGCCTGCATGCTAACAGGCTGGCCCAGCTAGCACGACCCCTTCGGCCAGCTTTAGTCCCATGCAAAGGGTAAAAGAGGTGCTTCCCTGTTCGGTGCATAGAGCGCAACAAAGCTACTATACACGTACCCCCTCGTGTGTTGGGTAGCGTTTGGGCCGACCCATTTTACGGGTTTTTTCCTACCTTTTTTCCTTCTTCTATTTTTTCCTTTTTCGTTTTCACTTTTATTTTCTGTTTTCGTTTTTCTTCTCTTTTTTTCTCATTTACCTTCATTTTTTTGTGAGTTTACTTTTAAATCGACGGATGTTTTTTTATCAAATTAAAAAAATGTTCATCGACTTCATTTTTTATTTATCGTGATCTTTAAAACTGTTCATCAACCTTCTAAAAAATTTCATCGAATTTCAAAAACGCTCATCAAATTAGAAATTTCTTCGTTTTTTAAAAATGTTCTTGAATACACATTTTGTTCATCAAGTTCAAGAAGATTTCATATAATTCGAAATTTGTTCATCAAATACCAGAATTTGTTCATCATTAAAAAGGATCATCAAAATTGTTCTTCAAAATACAAAAAATATTCATTATTTTGAAATCCCGAGCATTTTCTGAATTCGAAAACTATTTTTGAATTTGGTTAACATTTTTTTAATCTATGAATGTTTTTTGGAAGTTAGAATTGTTTTTGAGATCTAAAAAACACAGGCACCTGACGCCCCACATGGGCCAGCCCAGAAGGGCGCACCTGGACGCGGGAGGGGGGGGGGGGGATCGGGGTGTGCTTTCATGTCCTGGAAAGCATTGCGCCAAATAGGGGCTCCTGGTAAAAGCTAATTCTTGAGGGTTAGACGGACATTTTCATTACAATCTTTTTAGGCTGAAAGTTTTTTGTAAAGGGTGATGATGGTGGGCTATTTCAGCCCATTAGGTGTGACATCGAGTCTCGCTGTTGTGCTCGCTGATCGTCCTCGTCGATCTCTCCTTATATGACCAATCATTGCTCATGGCCGTGTCACCACCAGGCGGATGCAAATCTTAAACTCAAATTTGCATTGCATTTTTCGAAACATGAATTCACCCTCATCATAAATAAAGACACAAACAACTGAACTGATACAAAGTGATGAGAAAATCCACATATAGAAAGGTCAAAAGAAAAATAAGATGACATCGAATTAGGGGCGCACCCTATATGTGGTGGGAGATGTTGGTGGCCATGGTTGTGGTGGCGTGGTATCAACAGTTGTAGGATCTTCTCCGTCATGGCAAGGAGCAGCCGGAGATGATCTCCTCTGTGATGGCCAAACATATCAAGTTTTCGTAGTCCAATGGCATGCTATATGTAGTAGCCGGATGATATGTATGCATTGTAGTTGCATAAGTTCATATGAATTTAAGGTATGTTAATTAAGGTGTTTGATGATAAAAGTGAAAATTTAAGATATCACTAGTATAGATCGAATTTGTCTACTCTGGTTGTAGAAGCTCTTAACTCCTGAACATAAAAAGACAAAAAGACACCTAAAAAGGTTGCTCCAGGCGCTCCCTGGCATGGGCCACGATCCTCCACTGCTCGCATGAAAACGCAAGCAGCCATGGTCTTCTCATCTCCCATGAATAACGGTTCTTTTAATCCAATGGTAGAAAAAAAAATGAATGAAACCAAATTAAATTTCAACTGATTGTGTTTTAGGGCATCTTCAACGGTGATTCATAAATTTTTCTCCCGCATCTGTCCTGGACAATAAGTACGAGTCCGCGGACACACACTAGTACAAAAAGAGGTTTTCGGCCGGAGCACAAAACTACTTTAGCCTCGGGTTGAAGTAAAATCGAGACCAATGTCAGGGCATTGGTCCCGGTTTGATTCATCTCATTAGTCCCGGTTCGGGGCAAAAACCAGGACTAAAGATCCAGCGACTGTCATGTGGCGTGCCGCGGAGCATTAGTCCCGGTTCGGGGCAAAAACGGGGACTAAATGGTAGGTTATTAGTTTCGGTTTTAGACAAAAACGGGGACTAAATGGTAGGTTATTAGTCCCGGTTTTAGACAAAAACCAGAACTAAAATTTTGCCTATATATACCCTCGCCCCTGCCCACACTCTCCTCTGTTTATTGGCTGTTGAGGTGTGCTTCCCATGCTCTTTGCCAGCCTTCTATGCATGCACATGAGGTGTCCGATGAAATGCCGGAGCCACACTACTTAAGCTTTCTCCTCTCCAAGCTCGACCTCCAAGCTCCATTTTTATCAATATTTGTCTAGGTTTGGCCGTGCACCAACTACACAAGTGTTCTAAAAGGTTAGCTACTTCATCCTTTCATCTCTTAATGCTAGTTTAGCTCATTTCAAATGCTCTAGAAGTAGAGTGGTTTGTGGGTTTTAGTGTAGTAGTGTATGTGGGAGTTATTTTGATTTATATGCAAAATTTGAGCTCAAATTAACTTCTTAGAGTCTGCACATATGTAGGTTGTCGTCCCGTGTCCGTCCTCACCGTTGGTGATCTCGTCGCGAGCACCATCGTGGTGAGCCTCTTGTCCTTATCTTCTTTTTAAAAGGAAAGAAAAAAAATCTTACTTGTATGATTTAGATAGATACTTGTATAAATTACTTACTTCCATTATTTTGTTATTATATAGTGCGACGATTTTGGTATCCGCCTCCCTCGGCCCTCGTCCTGTCTATGATTCAGATGTGGTATATATTATCTTTTATAACTATTTGTTTTATTTAGTGTTTATGACAATTATGATGACCAACGTGACATATTTTTTAATCTAGGAGGTATGTGAACCGGAAATTCCAACCCACATAGAAATTCTTGTCGATAAGTTAAATTTGGTTGAAAAAGAAAACAATTACTTGAAGAAAAAATAAAAAAAATTGAGAAGAAGAATATGGAACTGGAGTTGCATGTTGCATGCGATGCGGTTGAAGATTGATGCAATGCGCTTGAAGATGGATGAAATGCGCTTAAAGATTAGGAATATTAGAAAATATGCCATTGATAAAGAGGCTTGGTATCATTATGTTGTTGGGTCAATTGTTACCTTAGTTGCGATTTTGATCGCATTTGTTGTTGCATTTAAATGTTTTACATAGTTGTATGTTGTTTTATGAGAGAACTTTATGTAATTATTTTTGCAATAATAACATTTGATCACTATTGTGCTTTGGTTTTAATGTGATGATGAACTTGTATTAATTTTGTCATTTCTCCATTCATGATGTTCTGCAATGGTTTTTTGATATACTTAATTTCATAATACGGATGAATCGGCAATGGATGCACGGTGACCGACGCACTTCGGAGTACATTACGAACCGGGACTAATGCCCGAGTCATACTTAAATTCACACAAAATGGTATCCTCGACCGAGGTTGGCAACCTTATCCTTTTCATCTGTAATTGATACAAAAATATTGCATGTGTCCATGTATGATGGTCATTTCACTATTCATGTATGATGCAGATCGATGCACGGAAGCGATGGATGTACGACGAACGACGCGGTTGCATATTTATTGGAGGCTTGCATAAATTTATCGATGCGGCTGAGGCAAACAAAGTGGATAATTTTATGTCTTGTCCATGTGTTGACTGTCGAAACGTGAAGGAGTACTCTAGCTCGAAAACCATTCAAGGCCACGTGCTTTGAAGAGGTTTCATGCCCACATATATTTGTTGGACCATGCACGGAGAAAGAGGGGTTATGATGGAAGATAATGAAGAAGAAGACGATGATGACAACTATCCTATGTTCACTGAAGAATACGGTGATACTACAATGGAAGACAACGAAGAAGAAGGAGGTGAAGAACAACCGGCATCAGATGAGCCCACTGATGGTCTTGGTCGGGTCATTTCTGATGCAAAGAGACAAGACAAGGAGAACCTGAACTTGGAGGCCATGCTAAAGGATCATAAAAAGTTGTTTTACCCAAATTGTGAAGATGACACCACAAAGCTCAGTACCATACTGGAACTGTTGAAATGGAAGGCAGAAACTGGTTTATCTGACAACTTTTCGTTTATTTCCTGATAGCAAGGAATTAATATAGAACTCCTTTATTCATTTCTTTTTCTTGGCAAGGCTTGTAAACGGTTCACTGCCAAGGCTCGGAGTGTTTGAAAGTCAGAGCTTACATTTAGACAATTGGATGTAAGTAACTACTAGCTAGATCTGCGCATCTCTTTATTCTAGTTTCAATACCGTTATCATTCTTGATTATGTTTTTGACTGAACTGTTTTCTCGTAAAGTGCTTGAGGCAGGAACACGAAAATAATTTATGTGGATACTATGTTTGCGAGTTCTTTCGCCTCACGACCCATGAGACGGGCAAAAATCGAGACATAAAAAAAATTGAAGTACGATAAACAATACTCACAACTTTATTTTATTACCATCAATTGTGTTCGGTTTCATTGATATATATTGACCCCTTCTTTAAATTAGATCGAACGGTTACGAGACGGTCTTCTACCACAGGAACGTGTACGAGCAATTCAAGACAAAATTGCCGGATTCTTAGATGCAGAGGTCCTAGATGTGAAGGGAGAATTTTATTGCCCGTCGATGCAATTCAGATGAAACGTTAAAGTGTAAAAGAGATGCATATGTGCATGTCTAACTCGTGTCTACATTTTGTAATATGTTCGACAAAGCACGACGAATAAGATGGTGTAATATATTCGTGGCGATGATGTGCAATATAATTGTTCCTTTATTGTTGTGTATGTACCATCCAATTTAGTGCAAAACAAGAATTAAAAACTGCCTAAAACAAATAAATGGGAAAATAGGGGGCAACAAAATAGCCCCATCCAATTTAATGCAAAAACCTAAACCCTAAAAAGTGCTAAAAAAGCAGCGAAGAAATAGCCCCGGTCCGTAATACGTATCGGGACTAATACCCCTCCCCCCTCGCTCCAAGCCCCGCCACGTGGAGGACTATTAGCCCCGATTGTTTAGTCCCGGTTCGTGAACCGGGACTAATGGCCCAACCGAACCGGGGCTATAGGCCCTTTTTCTACTAGTGACAGTTGCAGGAGAATGACATTCAACGCTAGCTGCATACATTTCAGCCCGCATTTTAAACAAACTGGACCAAATTCATGTAAACCGGACGATATTCATCAAAGTTCGAATAGGAAAGATCACAAATCATCCATACATAGCATTTAAATTAAGTCTAGTAGAACAAGGTCTCAAATTAAGCAGATGTCCAACAAGTTTTGATCAACGGATCATATCGTCCCACACATACTGCCCCTTCAGCTTCATTCGACTGTGTGGTTACGTAAATGATCGTCCCTCTTTTCTATGATACACCACGACAGCACGGCCGGGCTACATATAATGTATAGATCAACATTAAATGAATGAATTAATTAACAAGTTGAGCAAGAGGAAGCAAACAAAAATATGGCCACATTGCTTCAAGCTGACGAATCAGTCGTAAAACTTCATGATGCTGATCTAGATAGTGTGCGAGTAATGCGATAACGACCTTACGTTGGTTGGTTGAATGATTTACATGTCGCGGGATGCAATGTGCTTTCGTGTGTGAAATTTTTCGTGCACTTGCTGCCAGAATGGCTCCCCACTGCTACCAGAATGGCTCCCCATTGGTCGTGCCTACGAAATCCATGGACATGGCCAGCCACGCATCCCACAACAACTCATCCTATGCTCGAGTAGCTCACCATCCTTCGAACTTTAAAAATGACATGGCACTTTAAAATAGGCTCAATGTCATTTGACCGAACACCTGTCGGACGTGGTGTCCACCATGAAGGTCGTCGACGGGGCGGAATGTACCTAGGATGAAAAGCCCCGTCATAAACACCGACAATCCTTTTGTGGCGACCGGAGACGTACAAGGAACAGCGATGAGGAGGGTGAAGGCTGAAAAGCAAGTGGTAGAAAGGACGGAGTGCAAGAAAAAAAGACCGAGAGGAGGGATTATGTAGGCCGGGGTGTCAAGTAGGGACATTTTTCTTGTCCGGACTTTTTTAAAGCCCTTCATTTTTGTTTTCAAATCACGAAGAAATTGTGTTCGAGATCGATACATGACCATCTTACATGGCGTGTGTGGTCCAAACGAAAGAAATTGTATTCGGACTTCGTCGCGGATCGATACATGACCATCTTACATGACGTGTGTGGTCCAAACGATTACTGAAGCTTGGAAGGTGAGATGTCATTAGCAATCCCATATACATGTGCTGGATGTTTGACTATGAAGTCGAACGGTCATAGATAAATCATGGTTCTTTGTAGGAGCAGGATCTAGAGCGATGCGACGTTCCAGATTATTAACAAAGATAAATCTATCGGCGACATATCAGATGAGGCAGTGTCGAGTGGCAGGCAATCCAAAGCGGGCGCATGTCGTCCGCACGATACAAGATAAGATTGCATGCATGATAGGCAGCTACTACTCCTAGCTAGGTGACTACGACGGGGACGGCCCTGAGGGGCACGGCGAGCGTGTTCACGGTGGTGAACTTCTCGGTGACGTCCAGCTCGTCGGCCGACACGCCGTCCGGGAGCCGCCACTCGAACGCGTGCAGCAGCGACGCAAGCACGAACGGCACGACCCGCTCCGCCATCGGCAAGCCGGGGCACAGCCGCCGGCCGGACCCGAACGGGATGAACTCATAGTCCTTGCCCCGGAACTCCACCGCCTTATCCGCCGCCTTACCCAGGAACCTCTCCGGCACGAACTCGTCGGGCCTCTCCCACGCCGCCGGGTCCCGCATGATCGCCCACACGTTGAAGATCACCGTGGAGTCCCTGGGCACGGCGAAGCCGCCGATCTCCACGCCGTCCTCCACGGCCTGGTGCGGCAGCATGATCGGCGCCACCGGGTGCAGCCGCATCACCTCCTTCACCACGGCCTGCAGGTACTGCAGGCTCGCCGCGTCGGGCTCCTCGAGGGTGTCCGTGTCCTTGCCGCCGAGGACGTCCTCCATCTCCGCCCGCACCTTGGCCATGGCGCGCGGGTGCCGGAGCAGCTCCGCCATCGCCCACTCCACGGTGATGGCCATCGTGTCGGTCCCGGCCGCGAACACGTCGAACAGTATGACCGTCACCTTGTCGCGACCGATCTTGCCTGCGGTAACGAGCTCCAGCAGCGAGTCCAGGAAGTCGCCGTGCGCGTGCTCGCCGGTGGACGCCCGGGCATCTGCCAGACGGCGGTCGATAATTCCGTCAAGTATGCCGAAGACCTTCTGGTAGCGCGCGCCCGCCCAGCGACGCCAGCCCTGCAGGTCGAGCGGCCGGAGGAAAGGGAAGATGTCGGAGACGTTGGGCTTGGCGAGCGCGGCGATGATGTCCTCCACGACCTCCCGCAGCCCGGTGGCGGACTCGCCGCCCACGTCCACCACGTCGACGGAGAAGAAGGCGCGGGACACGAGGTTCAGCACGCCGCCGTACACGGCCTCGCCGACGTCCACCTCCTCCCCCGCGTGGCGGCGGAAGTAGCCCACCATGTGGCGCACCTTGCGCTCGCGCACGCCGCGTGCGGCGGCGAGGCCACGCGGCGAGAATATGTGCGAGGCCACGATGCCGCGCAGCGTCTTCCAGAGCGGGTCGGAGCTGGGCAGCCAGATCATGGACCGGCCGGAGTTGCCGACCGCGTTGGCGGCGTCGGGGACGGCACGCGCGGCCAGTTGGCGGTCGTACCGGGTGAAGGCCTCCCGCGCGGCGTCACGCGAGGAGACCACCACGGTGGTGACCAGGCCCAGCTTGAGCTTCATGACGGGGCCGTGGGCGCGTGCGAGGCGCGCCAGCGTGTGGTGGAGGTCGCCGCCTAGGACGAGCAGGTTGCCGAGGACCGGGAGCGGCGTAGGCCCCGGAGGCGGCCGTCCCCCGGTGCCCCCGCGGCGGGCTGCGCTGGTCAGGTAGTAGAGGAGCGCGGCGGCGAGGGTCGCGCATAGCAGCCAGACCTCGCTCTCCATGGCTGTGTGGTCTGCGATAGTACGTACTGACTGGCGTGCTCGGGCAAGGGTCTGGCCAGTGGCTTGTATAGTGACGGCACGATAGAGTGCTGGTGTGAGTGCGATGCCGTTTGTCTTGACAATTTTGCGTCGGATTTGGGTCGGACATCAAACGGCCACCTATCTCCCATCCGTCCGTCCACATCAATGCGCAGGAGAGGCTAGGGCCGCCTGTCATCCGTCCAGGAAACGGTCGTAGTCCTTTACCGTTCCTTCTTAAATAAGAAAGTCGTGGATCGGTCGTTCACAGTTTCCATCGCCACCCCGCGGTCTCCTCGAAACCCGACAGCCGCGAACCCTATCCTCCTCCTTGAACTCGCCGGCCGCCCACCTCGCAGCACCCATGGGCCTGTGGAACTACGACCGCAAAGGCATCCACGACCACGAGACTGGCTCCTCGTCGGGACGCCGCCGCGGCTCCATGAAAGAGGAGGCCGCATCGCCACCGCGCCAGGCCAACACTCCCTTCATCATCGCTCCTAGGCCCGCCGGCCATCGCGACCGGCAGTACCTCAGCGTTGAGGTATGCCGGCGCTACTGGGAGACGAGGACGCCGGTCCCGTAGAGCGATGTCCACCTCCCCAACGCGTGGCATCTCTCCGCCGACCGCATCCCTATCCCGCCGGTGCTGACGAGCGGCCGTGCACGCTGCGAGGAGATCTAGCGCCGTCGCCGCCTCCTCCCCGACGACCTCTACTACGACCCAAGGTACGTCGCCGACTCCACCCTCTGGGACACCTGGCTCAGGGACGAGCACGACGTGCGGCGTGCCTCCTACTTCACCGGGACGGTCGTGGGGCCGCGGCGGGCACGGGAGGTGCGCGGGCGTACACGGGTGTGCGTCCTCACGCCCACGCCGTCGCCTTCCCCGTCTTCGTCACCACCTCCACCTCCTCGCATGACGGAGGAGGAGGAGGAGGCCCGGCTCATGCAGCGCGTCATGGAGGACTCCATGACGACGCATGATGAGCGCCAATGGCCGGGCCTGGACCGCGCCATGGCCCTGTTTGCGGCCGGCGACATCGCCATCCCCGAGCAGATGGAGGAGGATGAGGTGGCCGCGTTCCCTTCGGAACTGGTGGGCGCGTCATGGGGTTGGTCGTGCACCGCACCGGAGATGGCGCAGGCAGTGAGGGCCGTGAACTGGTGCCCCACGCCGCCGCGGTCACCGGAGTGGGAGGTCTCGCCACGGGAGGAGGTGCTGCAGGCCAGCTTCCAGCCCGCCCCCGCGCACCAGGGACCGCCGGCCCACCTCTGGACGCCTCCGGCCTACGTCGACCTCGTCAGCGACGGCGACGACGACGACACCGGCGACCAGTGAAGACAGCGACGGCGACGGCAATGACGGGCTTCTTTTTTTATGTTAATTATGTCAAAACTGGACCGTTTTGTGGCCGTGAAAACTGGACCGTTTTTAATGTTAATCTTATTATGTTTTAAGTTTTTTTAACTGCGTTTATTTATTTTAGTTCATTTTTTCTTTTTCTTAATTAAGTCCAACACGAACATGATTTGGGGTGCGGCCGCGCGGTGAGCGCACGCATGACCCAACGGAAAGAGGCGGACATGGTCGAACCCATTGCTCCCAGACGGACAAAATCCGGCCAAACCGAACGTCCGTTTGGAATTGTGCGGTGGAGTTGGCCTTAGCGCGTGCGTGATTTTAACTCGTCTTTTAAAGTTGTCAATTTAAACGTGTGCATGTTAAAATTCCGTCTTTTCAAACGTGCGACTTATTTAATGTCATTGTAGAAGATGCTCTTAGATGTGCGTCAATAAATTTTGCAGGACCTTCCCGGTCATCTATCTGGGTATGCCGCTGTCCCTAAGGAATCTCACAAAGGTGGACCTGGATCCACTTTCAATGAAATTTGGAAACAAAACGACTACATGGAAGGGTGGTATGATGGTCAAGAGTAGACGCCTGATTCTTCTAAGTCGGGACTCATTGCACTCGTTATATATATGATGACGGTGCACAAGCTGCCTGTCTGGCTCATTAAGAGATAGTATAAATTTGTCGCGTTTGGCTCTCGAGCGGTGAGGAAACGTGCGGCGGGGGCAAGTGCACAGTGACATGGAGCCAGATTTATCGCTCGAAGAGAGCTCTTTTATGGTACCCTGGGTGAAATATCAGCCGTCAAATCTTAACTAACGAATGGTGACGAATGAGTTGTACTGCCCAGTTAAAGAGTTGGAATCGTGAATGGTAGAGCCTATATCGCGCCGTTCCAGTCCTCTAGTATAAACGTGGCGAGGGCATTTTGGGAAGAAAAAATCACAACTCGTCCGCGAACTAAAAATAAACAGCCCGCCCACGACGGCCAGTCGAACGGGCCCATCCCACCCTATACTGGACCTTCCAGTTCATTCCCCACCGCGCTCACTAGGGTTCCGGCCACCGCCGGTGTGCGTTGCCCTCCCTCCGTCACATAGAGAGGGAGATCCATGGCCCCTTCGCCTCGTCGGCGCAGGCACCTCCCCCTCTTGCTCCCGCTCCTCCTCGTCGTCGCCACGCTACGGGGAGCGGCGCCGGCTGCGGGTGCCGCAGAGTCGTGCGCTCACTAGGGTTCCGGCCACCGCCGGCGTACGTTGCCCTTCCTCCGCCGCACAAGGAGAGACCCATGGCTCCTTCGCCTCGTCGCCGCCGGCACCTCCCCCTCCTGCTCCCGCTCCTCCTCGTCGTCGTCACGCTGCGGGGAGCTGCGCCGGCCGCGGGCACCGCGAAGTCGTGTAAGGCGTGGCTGATGCAGTCCATCACCACCGACATGCCCCACCTCCGCCGCCTACTGGGGGTCCTCTCCACAGGTACCGACCGGCTCCCCCCTCTCCACCTCCCCACAGTCAGCGCGACTGTTCTCGCCGTGGATCCATTCTGTTTGGCTCCTGGGGTGTCGGTTCCTCGATTACCACGCCATTCCTCATCGATGTAGGATAGATAAGGCATTTGAAACGCTGAAAAATGTCTGAGTTCACCAGGATAGCATTTTGTTTCACATTGCTGCTGTGAATGCAATGCAAATGCCTTCTGAGTTAGTTAATAAGCCACGCATTTGGTTTAGCTCTAGGAGCATCATGTTGCCCCAGATTTCTATGGCAATTTTGGATTTGATTATAAAGGTAGCTCCCTGGTTGCAAGATTATTGCCGCTATCTGTTTGAGTATCTCGAGTACCCGCAACAAGATTACATTTGACAGGCATTGGGTTTGTACTCCTTTGGAGGTTGTTTTCACCACTTGTACGTTTATGATGTATTGGGCAGGCTTACCGAAGGAGGGTGGTCATGTGGATTTTCAAGCTGGAGTGAAGAAGATGGTTCAGCTGGCTGCTGCTTTGGCTGATCAGTCTATTCCTCGAGGCAGATTCTTGCTTGAACGTGGAGCTGGTACTCGTCAAGGCTGGTGGTCTATGGTGTTGCATTTTGCTTATTTGACGTTGTCGCTTTGCTGTTTTCCTGTACTCACTGGGGTTTGTTTTATGTGTTGGTTCACACAGTTTTTGTTAGTATACCGTGAACTTATCTCTCGTTGTTAGAGTTAGTAGGTTTTCGCCACGTAGTAGATACTCTGTTTTTGGATTATTTACAGCGAGTTTCCTATTAATGCTACAACTTCAGAGTGGACAGGATGCTCCTAGAGCCAAACCATTTTGTCTGACTTTTGTTGTTGCTGCTGATCCACAGTGGACATGCTCCAATGGCTCTCGGGGAACGCGAGGAGGAGTCGCCGCCCCCGACGCCGGTGCTCCCCCCGCGAGGACGACTGCGATGGGTAGGTGTTCCTCGGAACTGACGTCTACTGCTCGTCCACTACGAAGGCTGGTCGTTTTGGGCAGAGGAGACCATGGTGGCTGGCCGCCCTGCCTACCCTATAGGATCTTAGTCGACGCAAAATGCGTTTACAAATCAGTGCGGAGCAAATTCACGGGGCCATTTCGTGCGTCAAAGATCAGACCCCGTATACGAAACTGTAAAATTTGAAAAAGTCATTCGCGGGTGAAACTGCATCATTGTTCTTCATCAAAATACATCATTGTTCTTCATCAAAATATATTCATCATACTACTAGGTAGGGGGGAGGACTGCGGGTCGTGCAGCGTACCCGAGCCTAGACTACCAAAAATGACGGGTGCGCGACGACGATGCGGTGGAGGAGCTGGAGGAGCTTAGTCCTTGTCGATGTCGAGGTCGATCCAGATCTTGTAATGTTCGGCCTTCATGATGTGCATGTCTGCCTCCTTGGACGCGCTCGCCCGTGACGCTGTGACCCCTTGCTCGAGAAGGATCTGCTCGATCTCAAGCTCGCGGCAGTTGCACGCGGTGTCCTCCTACGCCTCCCTCACCGAGCGCTCCATGATGGCGCGCGTGAGGTGATCCTTCTGCCCCGGGGGGATGTAGTCCTCGTGGCCGATGACCCCTCCATGCGGTGGGACGGTGTTGTCCTCGAGCTTGACGGCGAGGGGCCCGAGCTCCTCTGGCCTTCTCTTCATCAGATTGATGGTTTGCGAGGACGAGGCACCCGTGGACGAACTCCCAGCGAGAGAGGAGCCGGAGGAGCCGATGCGTCGAGCCGCGAGCTTGCGCTCGTACTCCTCGAGCTCGCGGTGTTCGAAAGCCGACGGCGGCCCGTGGCCGTACTCCAGCCACCTCCGCGATCCCCACTTGCGTGCGGTGTCGGAGGTGCGGCGACGACGACGCTCAGCATCATCCCCTCCATTTCCATGGCCGTCCATGGTCGGTTTTTTGTCTCGCCGGCGGCGAGAAATTAGGACGGGGCGGGAGATGAATCGCGGCGGAGGATAGAGTTTGACCCGTATCGAAGCTGTGAAACCGCATATATGCCTGTTGGGGGGTTCTTTTTCAGGCCGCCATAAAAAATTTACGGACTGGATGCGCGATACGGGGTCCGCTAACATGGTCTGAACCCACAAAAATTTCGGCGAGTATACGTTTTCTTTTTCCAATATCGTCGAGCTTTTCTCATCCTTTTCCCCGTGTATCCCGAAGGCTGAGGAAATTACCATGCAATCCGCGGTAATCGTACTACTGATCTCCGAAGCACCGATACGTCGCTGATCTCTGTATCGCCGTTCAGAACGCGGCCGATACTCCGATACGCACGATACGGCTGGGATACGGGTATCTGAGATGTATCGCTATTTCTGATTTAAAACAAAAGGAAAAAATATACGGACACGTCTGGAAAACGGGGCAGAACGTCCCGGACACGGCAGCCCCATCTCAACTCTCAAGCGAGCCACGCACCAGCACCACGGGAGGATCCGCACGACCGCACCTAAACCTAAATCACACAGCGGAATGGATCCAGGGCGACTGCCGCCGGCGCCCCTCCAGCCGCCGACGCACCACTAGCAGCCGGTGCTCCTCCCGCCGGTGCTCCTCCCGCCGGTGCTCCTCCAGCCGGTGCTCCCCCAGCCGGCGCACCACCAGCCGCCGGCGCTCCTCCCGCTGGTGCTCCTCCAGCCGGCGCCCCTCCAGCCTGCCGCGTCCGCCCCTGCCAGCGACCCTGCTCTCGCCTCTGCTCAGCTCGGTGCCCCTCCAGCCTGCCGCGTCCGCCCCTGCCGGCGACCCTGCTCTCGCCGGCGCTCCTCCAGCCGGTGCTCCTCTAGCCGGTGCTCCTCTAGCCGGCGCTCCTCCAGCTTGTCGCGTCCGCCCCTGCCGGCGACCCTACTCTCGCCTCTGCTCAGCTCGGTGCTCAGCCTGAGACCTCTGTTTGTCTGAACTTGCTGGTAACTAAAAGCCTGAAACTTCATGTTTGTCTCATTGTCTGAACTTGCTGTATTTTATACCTGAAAGTCTGAAACTTGCTGTTTTTATACCTGAAGAAGATATATACAATGTCATCTGCGGGTAGTGGCATGGCAGCAAGCCAATCTTCAATCGGTGGTACTGCAAGCAATAGCATTGAGGTTGATGGTGCATGTCAAGGGGTTGAGAATGCCATTATGAATCCGAAATATCCATTATGGAAGCATGTTACAAAACTAGCAGCAGACCCATCAGGTCGAGGAGGCAACACATGTTTCCGTTGCCTGTTTTGTATGCATGATTTCCCGGGCAGCTACACGAGAATAAGAGCACATCTTCTTAAGATACTAAATGCAGGCATAAACCCGTGTAGCAAGGTAACACAACCTCTCTTTGAGGAACTTCGCAATGAAGATAAGGCAGCCGCTATACTTATTTCACATGGTAAAACGAGGAACACACTTCCTCTACCACCCTTAGTGGAATCCGGTCCATCGGTATCATCAAGGAAAAGGAAGGCAGCAGTAAAGCAATCTGGGATTTCGGAAAGTTTTCATTCAGAGCTTCGACAACAAGCTGATGCTCTTATTGCAAGAATGTTCATCACCGGAGGTATGCAACTTTGCATTACAATGTCAATTATTGTTGTATTTTTAAAGCATAGTTGTTGACTAGTTATTTTGTTTGTAGGGGTTCCCTTCAATCTAGCAAGAAATCCCTACTATCGAGAGTCCTACAATTTTATCGCAAACAATGAAATGGGTGGCTATGTGCCTCCTGGATATAACGCATTGAGGACTACATGTCTTGCAAAAGAGAAGAAGCATGTTGCGAGGATGCTGGAGCCCCTCAAGTCTACGTGGCCGCTCAAAGGTGTGACTATTGCGACTGATGGTTGGTCTGACCCTCAAAGGAGGCCAATTTTGAACTTCATGGCTGTGACAGAGAGTGGTCCAATGTTTCTAAAGGCGATCAACACTGAAGGGGAGGTAAAAATTGTTGTTTCTACCTTGATTAACTTGTTTTCTTGTCTTGTTTTTTTATAAATTGATTGCTGATTGTTCATTGTCTTCAATGGTAGACCAAATCTAAGCAATTCATATTTGAGAAGATGAAGGAAGTGGTTGAGGAGATTGGATCTGAGAATGTGGTCCAAGTGATCACGGACAATGCATCCAATGTCAAAGGTGCTGGATTGATGATTCAAGCAAAGTACAACAATATTTACCGGACTCCTTGCATTGTGCACTGCCTTAATCTTGTGTTGAAGGACATATGTGATCCAAAGGTGCATCATGAAGACTATGAGGTTCTTCAATTTATAAAAGAGGTTGCCGACCTAGCTCAATTTGTCAAGAACTTCATCATGACCCATGGTATGAGGTTGTCAATGTTGAATGAGTTTAGCAAACTCAAGTTTCTTCACATCGCAGAAACCAGATTTGCAAGTGTTGTCATCATGTTGAAGAGGTTGCTTTTAATCAAGGATGCACTCACGTTAATGGTTATTCATGCAAATTGGGCTAATTATAGAGAGGATGATCCTATTACAGCTCAAAGGGTGAAGGATCTTATTTTGAGTGATTTGTGGTGGGATAAAATTGTATACATTGTCTCTTTCACCTCACCCATATATGCAATGATAAGGTTGACCGACACGGACAAACCATCTCTCCATTTGGTATATGAGATGTGGGACGACATGATAGAGAAGGTGAGTTGTTCTTTTAGCTTTATTCATCATTATTTGGGCATTTTTTATGTGTGATGCTTGCTGATTTTAATTGTCCTCATCTTCATAGGTGAGAGTTCCTATTTATCGTTATGAAAAAAAAGAGCGCAATGAAGATTGTGCTCTCTATATCGCTATCAAGAAAAAACTTGCAAAACGTTGGGAGAAGAGTAGTACCCCCCTCCATTGTTTGGCTCACTCGTGCAATCCGAGGTTTGCTCTTCATATATGTTTGTCATTTGACAATCTCAAGTTGTCAACATTAAAAGGTTTGTTGATTTTACATTATCATGTTAATAGGTACTATAGTCCAAATTGGCTTGCGGCAGCCCCTGGTCGTGTTACCCCCCTTAATGATATTGAGATTTTTCAAATGAGAAACAAGTGTTTGCAGAAGTTATTTCCGGATCCAAATGACCACAAGACCGTCAAGAAAGAATTTGCAGATTTTGCTCTAATGATGAATGACTTCCAGAATGCCGATTCAATTGAAGATAGAGATGATTTTGAACCAAAGCAATGGTGGGGCACTCATGGAGGAAGCACAAAGTTCCTGAAAAGTTTGGCATTAAAGTTACTTGGTCAGCCTTCATCTTCATCTTGCTGTGAAAGGAATTGGAGCTCATATTCCTTCATCCATAGTTCCGAGAGAAACAAACTCACTCCTGAACGTGCTGAGGATTTAGTGTTCGCACATAACAACCTGCGTTTGCTTTCAAGACAATCTGAGGCTTATCATGTTGGGCCAAGCCGGATGTGGGATGTGGGTGGAGATGGGGTTGAGAGCTTCACTGGTGTTGGCATGCTTGAAGGTGCCAATTTGACACTTGATGAACCTGAATTGGAGGCTGAGATCATGGATGCTCTCACTTGAGTTGTCCTCATTTACTTTATGTTGTAATGCACAATTATGCACTGTATGACTAAGGATTTATGGCCATGTGAGCCTTTTATCTTTCTGTTGTCATGTTGTAATGCACTACTTGATATGGATCATCCTCTTTATCATGTTATTTTCTCTTGGTTTATGCTATTGCTACAAGCCAACTTGTTTACTGCTTTTTCACTTTTCATGCTTGTCTATCTCATATTATCATGTCTAATATCATATGTTGCATTTTCTATTTTTCATACATCATGAGGAGTTGAGGACCTGGATGATTATTCAATTCAAGACTGAAAAGAAATGAGGCATGGAAGCAACCAAGCTACCTGTAGGACGGTATTTTGATCCCATCTCATTCATTTTATTATGTTAGTTTTTATTACATGTTATTTTTATTATTATTCATATATGCTTGCCGTATCGCCGTATTGATGTTTTTAGAAATTGCCGTATCCCGTATTGCCGTACCCGTGTCGCCGTATCGGTATCGCCGTATCGGTGCTTCGTAGCTACTGATAACGGAAAAATAGGAGCCGTTTCCTTCCTCGTGAAAAAACAAGGAAGCTCACGCCAGCCTTGGTTTCCCAAAACGGGGCGGGGCCCTCCGAGCTCCCTGTCTCCTTCCTTCCTGCTGGCTGTAGACAGGCAACGCGGCCTACAAATACGCGCTGCTGCTGCGTGCTGCCTGGCGGAAGCTCCAGCACGGGATTTGTCAACTGTCAGCAGCAAGTAAACTCGGATACAAGCGCGCGCGTGAGCCGAGAGATAATCAGGGATGGGGGGCTGCTTCTCCGGCGACGTGCGCGGCGGCACGGAGCCCGTCGGCGTGGGCGCGAGGGCGGCGGCGGCGGGGCAGGGCCAGGGCGGGCCCAACGAGGCCGTCGACCACTTCCTCCAGGGCCACGGGCTGCGCGGCCTCTACACCCCTCTCGAGGTGATGCTCCCCTTCCCTCCCCTCCTCAGCGGGAAACCCTAGTACGTACGTAGTGTCCAGTCCACCATCCCTCGCTAGTCGTGGAGAATTTCCCATGCTTCACGGATTCGTGGCCACCATTGAAGCGGGCAGGTGGGGTGAGGAACGAATTCGGTGGGCATTCGCTGTCAGGCGAGGTGGATTTCGGGGGGCGTTTACTTGTTTATATTTCGAGAGGTATAAAACAAAATCGTGCTACGCTGTCACAACCCACAACGGGCCGGCAGGTGCTACCGAACCTCACTTCATTTCGGGTGGCACCGCAATTATATATCGCTTTGACTCTGGTTTTGAATAGATCCTGCTTTTTATATGCAGGCGTTCACCGAATTTTTAACTGCGCGCAATTTTGAGGGCTTATTACTCCAGAGTTTGCGAAATGCCGGTGCTCGTCTCTGGATCTGGGTTTGGCTTGTTTTCGAGATATGTGGATAGCATATTTATGCTGTCGTGCATTTTCTCTGCTGGTCCGAGTCCACAAAATTGCTCGATATGATGTGACATCTCACGTGTTCTTTGCTTTTACGGGAATCTTTAAGCATGACAAATTATGTTGCCGCGAGGATGTCTATTTCCTTGCCAGGTTCAGTTCGTAGTGAAATCTAACGTTGATGGCAAAAATTGGACGTTCGATTTGTAGCAAAATCATACTCTTATGAAATCTCATTAAAGTACTTGGAGAAATTCGTCTTTGTCGGAGCCAACTCGGATGTGCCGCACTAGCACACCTCAATTATGTATGTTTCGTATGTTTTTTTTTTTTTGCATCAACTGCATGCATGCGAATAAATTCGATAAGTTCTTATTTTACAGAATGGCTTGCGATTTTTCTTGGTGATCTGCTTATACAGGAATAAGATCCTAACAAAGTAATATTTTCAGTTTCCGCACGCATTTCCTCCATTGGTGGTCGCATAGAGTTTTGATGAACCAATCTCTGGAAAACTTCTTTTATGTTTTGATTGAAATTTTGATGCTGGGACATTTTCTGGAAGTGAACCAAAGGATCGGTCTAATATATTTTAGGCAGGAGTGGGTGGTGGTGGACATCAATCGCCTGCTCTGCAAATGGAACAATGTTGTGCAGACGATGGAGCACTAACTTGCATACACTGGATTATGAACTTTACGTCCTCCAATTTACCGACTAATTAATTATTTTTCTATTTTATTTATGATTTACTCAATCATTTTCAATTATAAAAGGTACTTAATTGGATTTTTACTAAGAGAAGTCATTAGAACAATATAATACTACGTTTACGATGTCATGATTTATGATGATTTGACAATAGGTACAAGAACTGTGTGGTCACTTGTTTCATATTTTAGAGTTTTCATCTGTTAGAGTGTTTATTATATTAGTTTCCATACATATTCAAGGAGAATCCATATGCTCGGATATGTTCTAGTCAGCAATAATGTTAAACCAGTTCAGTGTATGGTGTTGTTGCATGCGAATATGTTCTCAACTGGGTGATAGTACACGTCAATATGATCTGCCCTGATTGACATGTCGCCATCTTCTTGCATTACAGCTATCTTTTTCAGCTTCCAAACTGAGAGATATGGATGCTCTTTCTAAGGTAAAAACTACCATCCAGTTCTCCGAAGCATTTCAATATCTATATCTCTGTTCCCTTTCGGGTAGTTCATCTTACTGTACCATAACTTGAAAAGTAAAATTAAACTCTGTTGGAACTGAAGTAGATCTGCTAAATGTTGGATATCCTTTGGCCTTTTGCTAAAATGACAAGTTTAAAACAAACAAAACTGTACGATTATGTATGAATAGGTGCAGATTCGTGTTTCTATATCCGCATGCCATTTGTTTACCTTATTGTTACGTCACCCTTTGTAGCAACAAAAAATATGTACACGAGCAATATTAGAAGTTCCAAATTGGAATTGATTCTCCGTGTAGTTTTATGATCAAAGTTGTACTCCTTCCGTCCCAAGATAAGTGTCTCAACTTTGTACTAGCTCTAGTACAAAGTTGTACTAAGGTTAAGACATTTATTTTTGGGATGGAGGGAGTAATACATAAGGCAAACAGAATTAATTCTTTTATTTTAGCCCTACGAGTTCTATTTAAAGAACAAACAATGCATGCTTCAGTTTTAGTTAACAACAAGATGGCTTACATTTTTAATAGTTGAAACTTGAAATCGCTATCTCAAAAAGCGGCATGCCTGAGTTCATGATAGGTTGCTGTATTTTTCAGTTTGGTTTTCATATCTGTTTGTACACCAAAGACCATTGCATTGCCAATCAATTCATATTCAATCATAGTGTTTAAGTATATGCATCCTAGTGTCAAAGTTTCAATTGTAGTGTACAAAACCTTTTACAGCAAAGTGTGTAACAGAAAATTATGGTGCTTGCTTGGTGGCTTTTCTTGTGTATGTGTATGTGTATCTATCCTCCTCAGCTATAACTGTCATCTGCTTGGTGGCTGGTGCAGAGTGATCCTATGTTGGTGGTTTACACTAAAATGGATGGAAGGCTAGAAGAGATTGGCCGCACTGAAGTGATCTTGAATTCACTGGAACCATTGTGGATCACAAAAACTATGCTAAATTACCAATTTGAGATTGTGCAACCGCTCGTGTAAGTTTATAAAACTATATACATACTGATTACTTGTAGAAAGCACATACTTACTTCTACTTTTTTGGGGGCTCATGATAGATTCAGGATATATGACATTGACACAAAGTACCATAACACACCAGTTAAGGTATATTCTGTGCCCTTAATTCATGTTTTTGCTTCACTCAAGTAGAGTTGTCTTAATTGTTCATTGCGTAGAAAAATAATTGTAAGTTTTCTGTAGGCTATCTGTTATCTTCAATGACTCACACAAGACAGCAACATTATAGCCTGCTTAAAATTTCCAGTCTATTACTTTATATGCAACTGTTGAAGCCTGAACCATTTATATCATGCAGATGTTGAACTTGGCTCAGCAAGATTTTCTAGGGGAAGCATTCTGCAATTTATCTGAGGTTGTGCAAAATTAGTTATATAATACAATGCATAATCCAGCTATGGTATATAACTTCTCTAAATAAATGTAAATGAAGAAGATAATATTTATTTGCACCCCTTTGCTCTTTTTCACAGATAGTCACAAAGTTCAACCATAGCTTGACTTTGAACCTTCGAAATGGTTCTGGACATGCCCTTCAGGGCACAATGACAGTACACACTGAAGAAACTGCTTCATCAAGGACGGCAGTTGAGATGACATTCCACTGCCTGAACCTTGATAACAAGGACACCTTCTCAAAAAGTGTATGGTTAACTTCCTTGGTAGTCATAAGGTGGCAAATTACTTGCAGTCCTAAATAAATGGTTTTTATTGTGCAGGATCCCTTCTTGAGGATATCAAGACTGTCAGAAAGTGCTGTTGCCATTCCTATATGTAAAACAGAAGTGATCAATAACAACTTAAACCCTGTTTGGAGGCCTATAACACTGACATCACAACAATACAGTAGCAGGGCAAGTACATATTTCTAGTCTATGATATTTGCGTCGGCCTTGTTTAGCAAGTGTGTAATTTAAGGTTAAAATAATATTTTTTTTCTTATAATACGTGACTTTATTTCAGGATGACCCACTGCTAGTTGAGTGTTTTGATTTTGATGCCAGTGGCGACCATGAACTTATGGGGTAGGTTGGTTGAGGAAGTATTTTGGCATCTTTTGGCACTGATACCGAGTTTAATTACTTTTGTTACTTCTCTGACAAATAGGGCTCTCCAGGCAACTATCGCTCAACTTGAAAATCTATATAAGTCAAAGGCTGGAGCAAATTTTTACAGCCATAAGGGACAAAAGAAGGTTTTATTTCAACTATAATACACAGTCTACTTTTTTTTACTCCATCTAACCTCTCAACATAACCAATCCGTGTTCAGTTGAAAGGACAGTTGTTCTTGGATACGTTCCTGGAAAAAGTTCAACATACTTTCTTGGACTATATTTCCAGCGGGTTTGAGCTCAATTTTATGGTGGCTGTAGATTTTACTGGTTAGTTCTAGTTGTGAGCTCGAATAATTTATCTGTAGCTATGTCAATCATCTGAAGCTTATAAGTGGCTATTCCATGTGTTTCCAGCATCAAATGGCGACCCTCGTACACCACAATCTTTGCACTACATTGACCCCTCTGGCAGACTAAACTCATACCAGCAGGTTTGGAATTTTCTGACATTGCTAAGATATTGTTTAAACAGAAAGACTTCTTATTGAACATTTGATGTACCAGGCAATTCTAGAGGTCAGCGAAGTTCTGCAGTTCTATGACAAAGATAGACGTTTCCCTGCATGGGGTTTTGGTGCAAGGATACCACAAGGATCTGTATCCCACTGTTTCAACTTGAATGCAAGTACCAATGACTGTGAGGTGAGATTCATGCCTGGTGGCTACTGGCAATTTAGTTTTAATTAGCTTTTGACAATGGACGATACTGAAAAGAAACATTCCCCTATAAACAATTTTTGGATATTTGTGTACCAATGACTTTTTGAGCTACCAGCTTTGTCTGTTCCCTTGTTTTGCTTTTGCAGTAGCATTAACTGAACAACTAATGCTTCACCCACGAGAATATAATGCTGCAAACCCAATTGTGTTCAGCCGTATCTCCTGTTTTTGCCTTCTCACAAATGTTTTTTTTTCGAAAAGGAGGCCTTGCCCCGGCCTCTGCATCGAGTGATGCATACAGCCATATATTAATCAAACTAAGTATCCAGTAAGTACAGAGTATATAAAAAGGAAAAAAAGAGATACATGGCAAACATCGCGCCGCAGCGTGGAATGGCTAAAAGATCAAGATGACTCCTTCTCACAAATGTTGGTGGAAGATATTGATGACTGTGAGAAATTACTCCCTCCGTCCCACAATGTAAGAAATTTTTTCAAGCTAGCATAGATTGAAAACGCTCTTATATTGTGGGACGGAGGGAGTATGTTCCTGTTGGACTCATGAATCTCATTATTTACAAAATAGTGATATGGTCTTATCATACTTGCGCTGTCTCATCCTCCTTAATTACTTATATATATTTACTCTTAATTTCTCTTTTAATAGTCACAAATGTCACCTATTGGCACAGCAAATATGTTGCTACCGATGATTTGTAGCAATTGTTCCTGAAATATTGCTGAATGTTGCCAGAAAATAAGAGCAACCTGTAGAATAACTGATGGTATCTATATTGCTTAGATCAGTTTTTCGAACGTTTTGTATTTACCAGCTGAGGGCACCTAGGTTTCTTAGACCACCGTTGACGTTTACGGATTTTTCTGTTCCTATCACAGGTTGTTGGATTTGAAGGCATCATGTCAGCGTACTCTTCTACTCTGTACACTGTTTCTCTTGCAGGGCCAACTTTGTTTGGGCCGGTGATCAACAAAGCTGCAGAAATTGCCAGCCATTCTGTGCAATATGTGAACAACAAATATTTTGTCCTCCTCATTATCACGGTATGTAATTATATTATATATATCCTCATGTGACCTCTGCTCATAAAATTTACCCGAGCATTGTATATATGCAGGATGGAGTTATCACCGACGAGCAGGAAACAAAAGATTCTATTGTAAGGGCATCAGATTTGCCGTTGTCCATTCTCATCGTGGGAGTCGGGAGTGCTGATTTCACTCAAATGAGGGTAAATCATTTACCGAACACACGTGATAAATATTTCTTTCCCTGAACATTTTTCTTGTAGCAGTATTAGTTTATCTGGCAATTCTCCTTGGCTTTGTCAGACTCTGGATGCGGACTTGGGTAAGCGGCTTCAGAGCTCAACAGGCAGGGTGGCGACGCGTGACATCGTCCAGTTCGTCCCCATGAGGGAAGTCCAAGGTCAGCATCAGTTCCGCATTCTGTCACCATCAACTTACTCCAGCCCTTTGCATTGCTTATAGTACCACCGCCGAATTAAACAAGCGTGACTGATCGACGACGATTTTATCAGCAGGTGGGCAGGTGACCGTTGTCCAGAGCCTGCTGGAGGAGCTTCCTGGGCAGTTCCTAGAGTACATGCGCACCCGGGGCATCAAACCGCGACCGCCCCAGCACGCCTCGGCGTCACCAGCTTACCCCCCTCCTCCTCCCCAGCTCTGAAGGAAACCGGACTGACCTGCCACCCCACACCACGAGCTGATCTGCGCATATGTACCAGCTGGCAATTGTACATTATGCCGTCTCTGTCTGTGTCTGACTGACTAACTTCCGTCGCGTCTGCGCTCTACATCCTATGTTAGGTGCTGAACCCTGTCGATAACTTTTCCACAAGTTTTAGGACGTCGCTGCAAACACGATGTATGAAAAATGAGATAGTTCCTCATGTTTTCGCACTGAATTGCTGCTATATATGCTGGTCACTTTGTCACCCACAAGGAGTTATCTCCTAGGTGGACCCATCTTTGCCATTTTGTACATTCACTTATACAAGGTTTTATTTATCGTTGTTATATTCTATGGCATGCAATTCATAGGGCAGCTAAAAGTTGCGGAAGGCTTGGTATCACATTTGTTAAACAGAGACATAATGTACTCACTACCAAAATTACCTGCTATGCCGACGGCCAAAACGGTCCGCATAGGCCCGAAAACCGTAGCCGTAGGCCTATGCCGACGGTCACCATCGGCGTAGCACCGTCGGCAATTCGTACGTCGACGCATCGAAGGACACCGTCGACATAGATGGCTATGCCGTCGGCGTATGTACACCGTCGGCAAAAATCTACACCCGAGTCAAACCTGTGCCTGTCACTTGTGGACACGTGTCAGAAAAAATGACAAATGCGCACCAACAAGCCTAGCTTCTGCCATGTGGCAGCTCCTGACTGAAATTAGTCAGTTGTTGGAAGGAACAAGCGTTTGGCCAATGACTGAGTTGTGCATGCACGCGTGCGCGTGTGTGTTATTTAAACCAATAAAAGGAGAAGATATTGTATAACGAAAGGAAACGTCCAAATCTCTCCTTTGTCTCTCTCATTTTCTTTGATTTCTCTTCTGTTCATCCACCTTTCTCCACCTACCCTACCATTGGTGGAGTGGAGGGCCATCTTAGGGGCATACACTGGTAGACAGGAGAGAGAGGCTAACAAATCAAATCATGTAAGTGGCAAGTCAAATCGAACATGATCGAGACTGCTAGACGGCCTCCGGCCGCTACATGAAGGCAATCACTGGAGGCGAAGAGAGGGAGAGGTAGAGAGGGAGCGAGAGAGAGGGGGAGCGTGAGGGCGAGAGAGGGAGAGGAGGAGGGAGGGCGAGAGAGGGAGAGGAGGAGGGAGCGGGCGAGGGGGAGGAGAGAGGGAGAGGAGGAGGGAGGGTGGGAGGGAGAGAGAGTCCTGCTTTTTGTGTTGCATAATGTTGCACAACTTTCTTGATTTCTCTTCTTCCTTTTATTCAGGGTACAAAGTAGCAGTCTAACACCCAAAGAAAAACTCCTAGCTAGGGTGATCCTTGGGGCTCGTGCCATAATCATGGGAGCAGACTAAGCCATCTCCCGTAGTTCAGCTCTCCCACTCTGTCTTGCCATCCACGACCATGTTGACCGAAATCCAACGACATAGGCACCTAACCAACTATCTATAACAAATGGCAGTCAGTGCACAAACCTCTTCCATGGCACAGTTACTGGGCCTATAAATGCTACCATGGCGGCAAAAACGCGAGCAAGAGATGGGATGGATTAGGAAGGCAAAACCCTTGCATAAACCCATGATCCCTACAATATGCCGATGATAAGGCCGGGAGGGGAATGCGGGGAGGGTCGGGGGCACAATGCATTGGTGGTGGTATTTATCGTCGTTGCCCCAAATGGAGTCCGGTGACAACACGGTGGTATGGCGTGCATAGACAAGGACATGAGGATGGCGGTGGCGGGGCCAGAGCTCTACGGAAGTGGGGAGAAACCGAGAGGGAAGCGAGGACGGGAGCACAGTGCAAGCCTGATATGACCAGATCAGATCATCCAAGTTTGTGTGCAAATAGAAACAACTTTGTTTCAGACTTCCATTTCAAAACTCATCTCCTCATGGGTTGGATGAATCAAACCCAGAGGAATCATCCATCCTCTCACCGAAACACAATCATCCGTGAGGCCATCAGTGAGTGCACCATGACTTCCCCTCCCAAGTAAGCAATTCTTGCTAATTAACTGCTCCAGCAACGTATGCAAGGACTAAAAAAGCTTGGGACATCTCCCGCTCCACCACCACCACCACTACCACTGATTCAGTGCTATGCTCTGGTTTCTTGTATCACCCCTACGTACTGCTGCTGCTGCTCCACTTCCTGCACAGGCCGCCTGTCACCACCATCGCCACCCTCCAGCCGGCGGCGACTTTTGGCGGCAGCCAAGACCCGCTGCACGATCATCTCCTCCGCCGCATCGACCGCCTCCCGTTTCCCGGTGATCACCACCTCCCTGCACCACACACACTGCAGGTTAAATGACATACGGGCAGGCCTCTCGATTGATTTTGCGACTAAAGAACACGCAAACACCAACTGAAACCGGCTGTAGTACCTACCTCTCGTTCGTCCCAGATATGAGCTCCCTCTTCAGGATTTTGATCTGCACACCCGTAACCTGCATTCCGACGACGAACCATTAGTCCAAACCATTGCCCTGTTGTTTAACTGCTTGTGGTTGCGCTTCAGTGGTGCGGGAGATATGTACGTACCCGTTCGATCTCATTTATGATCCTTCCGCCACAGCCGATGACGGCGCCCACGTACTCTTCCGAGACACCCATGGTGAGGGTCCCTTGCACATCGCTGTCGTAGTCAGGCGATCTCACGGGTGTGTCAGGCTGGAGGAATTCAAGGAGAAGATGGTTCAGGCTTCGCGGCAGAGGCCTATTTCCTAAACTGGGATGAACAGCATATAGTTTGCATCCACTATATATGGAAAAATAACGAAATGTTTTGTGGTCCCCGGATAATGATGCTAATAAGAAGCAAAAAGGGATCAAACCCACAGTTTCATTTTAACAATATGCTTCTTGGATTAGGATGTTTTTTGGTCCTTAGATAAAAGTAAAATCTCCCATATTTCTTCTCTGCAAATATAATATCAGCCAACACATGCTTTATATTTTCTGAAGCATAAAATACGCTAGAGACAGTCAGAGTGAACCTACCATATTTTACATGACTATATAAGAACTTTAATTCTCTGCATAGAAATGGTGCTTTTTTTTCCAATTTGACATTCATTACCTCTGCAACAAGCATTACGGCAGAATAAGAGAAATAGAGAACAGATCCTTCTTTCTTTTCTCACACTCTGCTAAAATCCCCTCGTTTTCTATTTAAATATTAAACACCTGTTATTGTAAACAAAACATGTACCGAGAAGAGAAGCTTCATTAAACAGACGAACTATGCATGAAGAGAAAAATTCCAATCCAGGTTAAGACGAGATCGGATCACAACATGTACAGGTGTACTTCAATTCAGCAACAATGTCTTACACTGCTGTGGCATCTTTCAACATGTTCATCTTGCCCATCACCGCCACGCCGAATACTTGAACTTGGAAAACTAAAGCCTGTGTATTTGAGAAATGCGATTAGCCTAGTTACTGCAAAAGGTGATGCGATACGAGCTAGTAGGTGGCACCATAGTGCCAGCAAATTGTAATGCTAATTGATCACGTCGGTACGTAAATATAATAGAAACGATTAGGAAGCGACGTATATCTCAGGTTTGATCTTACTGCAAGGCTGTGAGCTTGTGATGCAACAAATTGCCTCAAGGCAGACAAGATGCAACAAATTGGGTAGAAGGCAATGGATAAAACGACAAAAAACAGAAAAACAGTACTAAATGGAAGTGATGCAGACATACTTGCGGTGGAGGATGAGTAGCGGACATCGTCAAGCAACTCAGACAATATAAGAAATATAGCCTGCAACTGATTGTCCAAATGTCCAGTGATCGTAACCAGTCTATCATGGAAACCGTAGCAGATGTCGTAGGGTGAGACCGTGATTCCAGTATTTGACTCCTCAGCTAAGGACCTGGATGATGAACAAAGAGGGAAACAAATATCAGACTTGTAATATCTGAAAAGTAGAACTAAAGAAGAAGAAATATGATGACGGGTGCTAGTGGAGGGCAGGCCCCCAAAAAGTAAACGCAAGCTAATATTCCGAATAGTAAATGGAAGCTAAAACTGCATATGCTCCCAAATAGTGGAACTGAAGAAGCAGAGCTGAAGCTGGAATGCACAGCACGCCTTTGTTCATGTGCGATGACATACACAAACATGGGTTAAATACAATAATTTAACAACAACAGCAGCAGCATTGTTGGAACAGATACAGATAAAAGGGTCAACTGCATTGCATTTCAGCAATGCCAGCAGGCGTATGTTTTCGTGACGATTCCAAACAAGGGCCCGAAATATGCAGTTCCACAGCGGCCAATCAGATGCACTAGGTAGATGCAGAGATGATTGAACAAGTAATGTGCTGCAAACTGTTATGAATTATCCCGCTGAATGAATGAAACTCATCATCACATTTCAGCAAGGGCGCCAGAGAAAGGCTTGCCAAACATGCAATTGCGCTGCCGTAAACCAAACATGTGTGCGGGTAGATAGAGAGGAAAGGGGGTCACTTGCATTGCATTCTCCCTTGGGCCATGTGTGGAGTGGAGAGCATATAACCATATGGTTCATTTCAAGCACAGCGATATTGGGCATGAGAACAGTTAGGCAATGTAAGTAAGTAATCATACTTGATGACCTCCCCTCCTTTGCCGATGAGCGCGCCGCAGCAGGCGTCGGGCACCACGAGCACCACGGTAGCCTCAGCGTCAATCACCTGGTCGCCCTGCAATCATAGCAGAGCAGAGGATCGATCCATCAATCAACAGGAGAAGATGAAACTGCTCTGAACCGAAGGAAGGCTGAATCTGGATGTTTTTGTCGACGGCTTTAGCATACCAGGTAGAAGAGCCTCTGGAGGACGAGGTCTGCGGCGTCCATGACGGCGGGGAAGGGGCCGGAGACGAAGACGACCCTGCGGTCCGTGCCGGGGAGGGGGCGGCCCCTGGCGGAGATCTTGATGTGGGCCCCGGAGCGGGCCTCCATGGCGTGGACGGCGGAGCCGGCCTTGCCGATGATGCAGCCCGCGTCGGCGTCCGACACGAGGATCCTCGCGTGCGTCGGCCTCTCCCACATGGCATCTGCGGCATGGACAGACGGGAGTGAAACTGATTTGAATTCAAACCCTCGCGAAAACCCTCGCCTCGAGCACGGAGCAGAGGAATGCGAGATCGGCGGCGGGTTGCGCGCGCGCGCGGCTGCTGCTGCTCCTGCTCCTGTCGTCGGCCAGAGGAGAGAAGGGGGTCGTCGGCCAGAGGAGAGAAGGGGGTCGTCGGCCAGAGGAGAGAAGGGGGGGGGGGGGGGGGGGGGGCTTGTTCTTGCCGGAGAAGATGGGAGGGAGGGGGGAGAGGGGTGGGCGCGGGCGGTACCTTGGCGGCGGTCGTCGTCGTCGTCGCCGTCGTGGGAGGCGGTGGAGCTCGGCGGCGGCGAGGAGGAGCCCATGCCGAGGGGAGCGCAAGGAAAAAGGCAGCGCCGTTCTGTTTTCGTGTGTGTAGGAAAAAAGAGGGCATTATTGACCGAATTTCCAAAATTTAATACTACTAACTCATCAAACACTTGCTTAAAACCTTAACTCCACGACTTAAATGCAACCCTGTTTGGTTCCAATAAGTCAGGTGACTTATAAGTCAGGTGACTTAAAACCAGTGACTTATAAGTCACCCTTGTTTGGTTGTCATCTGACTTATAAGTCACCTGACCACACCGGCGACCTCGTCACTGGACAGACCTCGCCGCGCTCTGGATGCCGCCCGGCACGACGGCGCTGTGGTCGTCGTCGACCTCGCGGAAGAACGGCTCGCCGGAGTAGCGGAGCATGCAGGCGTCGAGCCGAGCCAGACGACGGCGTCCTTCTTGAACGAGGAGAGGCGGTGCTGCAGCCGGCGGGACGGGACGGGGCGCGGCGCGGCGGCTGGCGGGCGGGGCGGGGCGAGGTGCTGCGGCCGGCGGGCGGGGCGAGGCGCTGCGGCCGGCGGGCGGGGCGGGGCGCGACGGGCGGCGGGGCGGTGCTGCAGCCGGCTGGGGCGGGGCAGGGCGCGGCGCTGCGGCCGGCGGGCGGGGCGGGGCAGGGCGCGGTGCGGCGGGCGGCGGGCGGGGCGAGGCGCTGCGGCCGGCGGGCAGGGCGCGGCGCGGCGGGCGGCGGGCGGGGCGAGGCGCTGCGGCCGGCGGGCGGGGCGGGGCGCGACGGCCGGCGGGGCGGGCGCGACGGCCGGCGGGGCGGTGCTGCAGCCGGCTGGGGCAGGGCAGGGCGCGGCGCGGCGGGCGGCGGGCGGGGCGAGGCGCTGCGGCCGGCGGGCGGGGCGGGGCGCGACGGCCGGCGGGGCGGGTGCGACGGCCGGCGGGGCGGTGCTGTAGCCGGCTGGGGCGGGGCAGGGCGCGGCGCGGCGGGCGGCGGGTGGGGCGAGGCGCTGTTGCCTGCGGGCGGGGCGCGACGGCCGGCGGGGCGGTGCTGCAGCCGGCTGGGGCGGGGCAGGGCGCGGCGTGGCGGCCGGCGGGCGGGGCGCGGCGGCCGGCGGGCAGGGCGCTGCTGGGACGGGGCAGACGGGACGGTGGGAAAAAGTGGTGGGACCCATTCAAAAGTAGGTGACTTATAAGTTTTAAGTTGGGGTGGAGCAACTTATGACTTATAAGTTGGGGTGACTTATAAGTTGAACCTGTTTGGCAA
This sequence comes from Hordeum vulgare subsp. vulgare, assembly GCF_904849725.1. Taxonomy (NCBI): domain Eukaryota; kingdom Viridiplantae; phylum Streptophyta; class Magnoliopsida; order Poales; family Poaceae; genus Hordeum; species Hordeum vulgare. The sequence continues at coordinate 19,703,064 of NC_058523.1, forward strand.
AATAAGTCACTTTTTGCACTTTTTAACTTATAAGTTGGTGACTTATTTGGAATCAAACAGGGCCTAAAAACAAACGACCTACTCCCTCCGTCCGGGTGTATAGGGCATGCGCGTAGTTCTAGGTCGTTAATTGAACTACTTAAATATGTATTACATGTAATAAATAATATATCATTAGATTCATGCGGGGATGTAGTTTCTGAATATGTAATTTTTATCGCATATAATATATATTTAGCTATTTAAATTAACAACCTAGAACTACGCGCATATCCTATACACTTGGACAGAGGTAGTACTAGTAATAAAATCCCTAAAACTTGACTCCCTGCAAAAACTTAATAATTCAACGATTTTACAAATTCAAAGTTTATAAAATTAAATATTTGTATTCAAACTCACAGAAGTGTCCAAATGAAGTAATAAAAGCCAAATAAAAAAACATGGGTATCGAGTGCTATGAAGCGTCCACAAGTGCTCGTCTTGGAGCTGGGAAGTGAACTTGCCGGTCCTCGATATTTTCGACGTGTTGCGGGAAACCTCTAGATCCCGTTTGCATTGTGTTCCGACTCGATAGGATTCCTATCACGGGTATACCGGAAGTTTTCTGGCATTCCTCTCTCATCTATGATGATCATATCACGCGAGATGATGAAACATCTTATGTTCTTTCATGACACATTGGGCTTCCAATAGTCAATAGGACAATAAACAATCGCAAAAGTGCTTTTGAAGCACACAAAAAGCTCTGCCAACATGATTTCTTGCCGACTCTTCATGTGCTGCAAAGTCGGATCTCTTGTTGCCTTGAGAGTGGATCTCTTGCTATTTGTACGGTTTTTGGCCCGGTTTTACTCATAAACGGGTCAGCTTGTTTAGGTTTTTGATCCGGTTTTCCTCATAAACTGGATCAGCCAAGCCTAAGAGGTAACTCTTGGCTTGGCCGCTTTTGAGCAATATATTCAGGTGGGAGTTCTCACCCCTCGGTGATTCCTAAAAAAAACGTTGGAATGTCTTAAAAAAATGTAGGTCACTAAGGATAGATGAAATTGTCGGGTAATACCTCATCGAGTGCTCACAACCATTGGCAGCAAAGTTGCAAGGTGGAGCTTCTCTAGCAACAAGTCGTTAAAAATGTAGCTCACTGAGGATAGATGAAATTGGCAGGTAATACCTCATCGAGTGCTCACAACCATTGGCAACAAAGTTGCAAGGTGGATCATCTCTCGCAACAAGCCATTAAAAATGTATCTCACTGAGGATAGATGAAATTGGCACGTAATACCTCATCGAGTGCTCACAACCATTGACAACAAAGTTGCAAGATGGAGCATCTCTCGCAACAAGCCTTTATGAATAACGGTGATCTCAGAAGGGCATTAAGGACATTATGAGAGCCAAATATTACAAAGAACGAATTCTAAATCCAAAGATATTCCGATGCAACTGCCTGTAGGATGATTGCTGGATCTTTGCAATGCCTTTTGTGCTGACATTTTCATCCCCAAGACATTTCTTCCATGTACAATGCATGGGATCAATTGATCCAAGCATTCCCACCCATCCTCATTCCTCACTCGGACCCATGAGCCTCTTGGCTTTATCATTGGCTGCCTCAAGCATCTGTTTTGTAGATTTTGATCACAACTTGTGAGAACCTTCAAATCGCCTTGAGGATTGTGTCTACAGATCGGATCCTTTGGATCTATACTTCTTTTCATTGATGATGATTGTTGTTCTGGTGTGCTAGTGTTGTGGGGGCCTTAGCACGACGACTTCTTGACTGTCTATCATAACAAGCACTTGTAATAGTCGCTGAGTGGTCTATGAACATGGATGTAACTTTTGTTATTTCTGGTATGGCATGATGACTAAGTTTTCATGCAAAAAAAAAAAACAATCACGACAATGGTTGTCTCAAAATCATCATCATCCTCTTCGGACAAAGAGTCATTGAATAACATTTACCTTAACATCTTCATCCACCAATTGCAATATTGAAAGATGAATTTGAATGAAAAAAGGAAAGAAAACAAAGATAAAAGTGAAAAATTGTATCAAGGCAATTCATTAAACACTTGTGGGTAGAGGATGTGAGAGCCGCGACGGGCGGCGTTGCGGCGACTAAAGGTCATGGGTGGACGACTGGGCCGAGGGGATGGTCTACAGGCATCGGGGACCTCGATTACCCTCGAAGTTGTGCTCACCCTTCGCCGAGCAAGCCAGCCACGACCAACTCCAGGGTCCGAAAAGCCGCTGGTGTGGCCGTAATTCCGGTGCCATCTAGCTCGAGCGCGGGTGCTCTATGCCATCATGCTCCTCCAACAAATCAGTTTTCGATAAAATGAAGCTCCACGGTGGCCCTATGTCTTCCACGAGCTATATGCTACACTTTCAAATACAGAGGCGACTCAATCAAAGGAGGGGCGGGAGGTCGATGGGGCTACAAGGTGTCGACAGGCGAGCATGGGTGGCGTTGCGGGGGGGGGGGGGGGGGGAGGCAACTCTAGCGTGAAGGCGGCTAAGCAGGAGATGAAAAGGTACTTTGTTTTGAGGCTTCATTTCAGCTGCTCAAATTTGAGAACCGACAACAAATGAGAGTTTGGCTAGAGTGGGAAATTTTCTAGGGACTGCTAGAGCGGGATTAACTCCTCAAAAGAGCATATTTTGAGAAGTTAAGCTCTTTGAAGAGTTTGGAACATAATCAAACGGAAACCGTGAGAAGATGAACAACATGTACACAAAGATCAGGCAGGCAGGCAAGATTGTTTCGACCTTCGACCCGCTTGCTTGGAAAGCATAAAGCAAACGCACAATAGGTACTGATTATACGAAGCAAGTCATTGTTTCTTCATCATGCCAGTTGGCTAACTGTGTCCAGAAATTAGATAACTGATGGAAGTTAGCGAATTGAACGATTAATTCTAGAAGCCCACGTGCTGGCTAGTTGAACAATGCATGCAATGTAGAGGGTTTATCTCCGTATGAAGCATACAAAATGGAAGAACCCACAGCGACGAAGCCAATTCCTGCATCTCAGCAACCAGAATAGTACGAATCTAGGTACCTGCGAACAATCAATATCGTTAGTCAATCCAATCTGTGCTATTCATTATTGAAAAAAAAGTTAAAAGTTATATAAATCTCGCATTTAAAAAAATAAAAAATTGAAATTGTACCAAAAACACCAAGGTTCGATCATCTCAGCATTATTGGGAAAAGAGAAAAAAAAGGTAGAAACAGAGCATCGCAGTAGGTCATTTGTAGTGCAGTAGCAGCCACACTTCCAACTTCTACTGCTAGCATATGCTCAAGTATTTTTGCCATCTGGTCTCAGTACAGGCTAAGAGACAAGTGGTTCAAATCATTTGAAATGTTCTTTATTATCATGGACATATGACGGGTTCATGGATTAGAAAAGCCGATAATTCTGGTTTCTTATTCAAAGACATATGTTTTAGAGCTATCTGGTCACTAACAATGTGAATAAATTTAAATTCATGCTATACAAGCCTCGAGCAAGGGATCATACATTATCTTATTCATTTATTTATACCTCCTTCGGCAGAAAATAGAAGCCGTTTTTCATGAGGCACAACATCACAAAAACAACACTCATATCCCAAAACTGAACACCCATTCCGCACGAGACATAACATGGGTGTACAACGGCCCCAGGTTTCATATCCCAAATTTCAGAAGAAAAAATAAATAAATTTCCTAATATTTCTTTTAGTGCTATATTCATAAATGGGTGCGTGGCACCCGAGAGCCACAAATCCTCTCCCCAACACAACATCCCCAGCACACTGAATCACAGGGGTATATATATACATCATCTGTACGTTTCATTTCTTAAGAAGTTAACCCAAATTCAGAGATGATGTGGGACTAGAGTACACATTCAAACACGCAGAAAGGCTATATGCATCAATCGATGCAAAGGCCGGGGCCTAGCCTCCTTTTCTAAAAAAACGCAGAAAGAATGAAACGTCATTGGCATAAGCAGAGATTGTGGGACATGAGCAAACAATGCTGAAAAATATATGTGCACACACAAAATAGTACGTGGAATGCAAGCAAATGAACTGCAAGATTCAGCGACAGGGCCAATGCTCAAGGAAGTTCATTTCTCTTCCTGCCAGTTCGAATATTGCCTACGGAGATCAAACAACAGACGGCAGTTCACAGCTGAGAAGATTAGTCCCAAGTTACCGTTGGCCAGGACATGTTAATTGCTACAAGTTCACATCACATTTACCAGGGCCTGATATACAGAAGGTTAATTCCTACAAGTTCACATCAAAGGCTCCATGCATGGCATACAGAATGGAAGAACCGACGGCAATAGTCCATTTCTGCATCCCAGACAACGGAAATGTAACTCTTGATACCTGCAGAGCAACCAATGCCATCAGCAAGACTGATTTGAAATATCCATTCATTCATGGAAAAAACATTCAAACTTATCTCACATTTTTTGTTTGATTCGAACAGTAAACATTAGCTTCAAGATTATGAAAATTGCGCTAAAAGCTCAAAACTGAATCAACTCAGCATTATTGGACAAAACCAACATTATATAGAAAAACAGCAATAGCAGATCAACTAAGTTTTAGGGGCACACCTTTGGTTCCTATTGTTAGCATATTTTCATGTTTTTGACAATATCTGATCTTGTCAATCTTATCATGCGTTAAATTCAAAAAATGTTAAACATCCACAATGATCAAAATCGAAGAAAATAGACTGCAACCCACACCAACGACCATCGTTTTTTCAGAAGAACATGGCCCTGCCCCGGTACCGTTTTCAACGAAAACGAAACTAACATTTGAACAGAGTGCCAGTATGCAGGGAATGGCCGAATGCTAAACCAACAAAACAAAAGGAAAATTGTAGTTTGGATCAGACAAACTATATTGGATGTTATCTGAATTAAACTCACAAATAGAGATATGCTGAGAAAATATTTAACCAAACTGCTTAAGGTTAACATAATTATACAATAATAACTCAAGTGATCGTTGGGTATCATTGCAATCCTGAAGAGCAATAATGTGAAAGAAATTGTAAGCCCATTAATATAAGAAGTTTAAAGCCAAATGTTGGGGCGTTGCTAGTTCTCAAACTTTTGCATTGATATAACAACAATTAAATCATCATCAAATTTGACACTAGACAGACCAATAAACACAGAAAAAAAACTCAATGCAATGCAGCAAGCAGCAAAAACAAAAATAGAAAATACCCCCAAAGGACAGGAAAGGAAAAGTATTTCATTCTGCTGCTACTAATAGATAGTTACCTGCTCAGTCAATACATCACGACACCCTGCGTATCCCAACAAATCACATTATGCCCGCGTCTACAAGAATAGGAAGTCAAAGAACCAATGAGATTCCAACAAACAGTTAAATAGGCACTAACCAGATATAAACACACTGCTATAATTCGAGTAAACAACTCAGTATGTCAATAATGAAATCCGTAAGTATGTCAATAGGCTTGCAACAAATAAAACAAATCTCAATTGACATCCATAGAATAAACCACATAACTCAACAATATATAACAATACAAGAATATCAAATAACTTGGTTTACTGCAGTATAGACAGCTTCAAATGGATAATAGTTAAACCAGCGGTAAAAGCGGTAGGATTCGAGAAGTTTCTTGAACTGCAATGATTCAAACTGGACTTTGAAGACGCCGATATATGTCCACAGTAACACCACATTATTCTCCTCGGCAAACATGAGTATCCTTGGGCTCTGACTGCCTTCCTCTGAATTCATGGAAAGTAGCTTGTCTAGTGCGACAGTTCTTTCCAGCACCCATGAAGCTACACCATCAGAGTTCGTCTTCCTCTCCCATAATTTGACGCAGTAACCCGACAGAAAGAGGAAACCGAGGCCACCACCGTCCGCCCGCATAACCGTGGCGGAGCAAGTGTTGACATCGACGTCCACCGGCGCATGTATCACACTGAGGCTCTGTGTATCCAAATTAAATTCAAGTATACCAAACAAATGCCCTACAAGCAACCAGTAAAGGGAATTCCCAACCATCACAGAGCACATGTCATGGTAAACCGCGGTGAGCACATCAGGATCGGCGGCGGCCGGAAGCGGTGCCGACATGAGATTGCTCCATGCACCGGTCTCCGACGAGTACACCGAGGCCACAACCTGCGTAAGCTGTATGTCGCTGTTGCCCACCAAGACAACCTGGAAGTGGTGGACACCTCCGGCAGCGCGAAGCACGGCTCCTTTGATCATGGTTTCCTCATTGTCAAACCCCGGGGGGACGTCCAGGTGGTGCCGGTCGCCGGTGACGGGATCCCATACCAGGAGCTGGTTCCGCCGCCAGAGGAAGATGAGCATGAGGCCATGGCGGCATCCGAGGATCACGTAGGTGTGTAGGGCGGCGATGGGAAAGGGGAAGCGGGATTGCGGGACGCGATTGGGCCCCTCCAGCGTAGGCTCGAAGCGGACGGGGGAGATGCCCTCGACGAAGCAGCCGAGGAGGGGAGGGCTGCGGCGGTGGTGCTCGCGGAAGCGGCGGAGAAACCGGGCGCAGGACACGATGCCGCGCCAGCGCTCGCAGACGAGGAATGCGCGGGGGAGGGAGCACGGAAGCGGGGGGAGGCGGAGGAGGATCTCTGGGAGGAGGTGTTCGTCCTCCAGCGGCGCCGCCGACGAGCGGCCGCGGCGGCGGCGGCTCATCTCCTCGCCGATGCGGGCTCTGCTGGACTGGAAAAAGAGCTCAGAAGGGAAGCCCAAAAGAAGGCTGGAGACTAAGGCCCAAAAGAGCCCTAACGTTTTAAATTTTGCGAATTTTCAGAAACAATCTAGGTATTCTTAATCCGTCGTAGAATTTTATAAAAAAAAGACCTTTATATTTTTACTGCTCAACTCGCAATCCAGTAAAACTGGTTAGTTTTGGATTTTTGTGATCACAAGGACGGAATCCAGCACCGGCGCTCTGTAAACGTGGCGGGTTCCAGCAGCAACGCACGGATCTGATCTAAAACGGGCCACCAACGACTTGGCCAGGAGGGTTCACATCAGTCTATATGCACATTCAATCTAAGAATTAGAATGAGATGAGGAATCTAAAAAGAGAGAGACCGATGAGGAAAGGGACGGGACCGGCGACGACGCTACGAATCAAGGGCTTGCATGCGTTAGAGGACATGACCGGCGCGAGACACACGCCGGCAACCTGGGAACGACGCACGCCGAACAGACGGCTCCCAGCACGGCAAGTCTGGCTGGTCTGTGCATATGGATGAAGAAGGCACATATGCACATAGATGACGCTGAGAAAAGAGATACGGAGCAAGAGAAGAATAGAAACACGGTGGAGACGGATGGATGTCCTTTAAGGATGTGTTTGGTTGGAGGGATGGTCTAGGATGGTTGTGGGTATCCCCAACCAGATGGCTGGGGATAGCCCTTTTTTTGTTTGGTTGGGAGGGTGGGATTCAGCCCTCCCGCCGCCGGCCTCCCCGCAGTCGGCCGCGTTGGCGCTAGCGTTGGCCCTCGCGCCCATCATCCTAGCTTTCTTCGGCCTCGGAAGCAGCGCAAGAAAGCTCCCGCTCCGCGCCGTCCGGGAGGCAGCTGCTGGCTCGCCGGCGCGCTCGCGCTGCTAGGAGCAGTGGATGGGGAGTGAGGAGGGGCAGGGGCGGGGGAGGAGGAGAGGATCGGCGCGGGAGCGAGCGGCCCGGCCGCCCCGGCCTCCTGCTGCATTGGCCGCCTCAGCTTCCTGCTGCGCCGGCCACCCCGCCCTCCTGCTGCCGCGCCGACCGCGCCGGCATACCGCTCGATGCGAGAGAGAGAGCGAGGGTGGTTGCCCATACCTGCCCGTTTTGAGCGGCTCCGCTCAGCCCGTTTTTCATGGAATATTCCTGGAATCTGGCTATCCCCAACCATCCAGAACTCTGAACCAAACGCTTGGTAGCCATCTAAAAAAGGGGTTATCCCTGTCCTCCTAGGGATAGCCCTTGAACCAAACATACCCTAAAGCGGTGGAGGCATACACATGATGTGGTGTACGTACCAGCCGCTACACCACAATGTTGTTTCCATCGGTGCAAAATAACATTGAAAATGAAATATAATCCTTCAAATCAAACAACCTTTTGATTAAAAAAACTACATAATCGAAATGATTAGAATTCAAATCTTTTGATAATTTTATAAAATATTTTAAATGAATTGTTAAACTGTCGAAGAGTATCCAAGAAATGATTATTTGCGATTTTCAAACTCTTGCAGTGCACGAGTTTACAAAACTGTTCAAGATTATTTGTAATTTTGTAATAAAATGAATGATTAATGAAAAAATGTTCGAAATTTTTAAAACAAGTGTTTGGGACATAAAAATTGTTCGTAAAACTTTTAGAAGTATGTGTATTAAAAACTTTCAATGAAATTTGAACAAACTTTCGCCTATTCAAAAATGTTCATCAATGCAAAAACATCCTAAAAATTCAAAAATTGTTCATGGCTTACAAAATAGTTTATCATTCATAAAATGTTTGCAAATTCAAAAATGATCATGCATTTCCAAGAATGTTCGTTAAATTAAAAAAATGTTTGTCCAATCAAAAAATTGTTTGGGAAATTCAGCAATTATTCCACCCAATTTCTAAAAAACGTTCCTCGATTCTAGAAATGTTTCTCAATTCACAAAAAATATTTAAAAATGTTCACATTTTTAAGAAATGTTTGCAAATAGCATAAAACGTACATGAATTCAAAGGTTGTCCTTGACTTTAGAAAATGTTTGGAAATTTGTAATAGTATTTTGTTCACAATTTCAAATATGTGCATGAGTTTACAAAACTGTTCGTGATTTCAAACATTGTTCATGATTTCGCAAAATTGAGAGTGAACGAAATGCGATCACGATCATTAGAAATTATGATTTGTTTTTCCTGTTGCAACGCACAGACTCTTTTGCTAGTAATAGTCAAAACAACATACTCAAAACAACATGGACATAGTGGGGAATTAACAGAACGTAGCTGATCATATTTTAGACTTTCCTTCTTGTCTTCGTGAACTTCTTGGGAGTTTTCATTAACCTTTTTTTTGGGGGTGATTTTTTCATTAAACTATATCAAAATCCTGCACATACGAGGGTGGCCTCATGGGCGCATTAGACCACTTCTTCGACAAAATAAATAAATGTGCGCACACCTGGCTCCCCTTATGTCTTTGGCGACGACGGTTTGACGGTAAAGCATCATGTGGCTTTACTCCCCAAGAATGCTCTTTGTATATATCCCTTTTTAAGAATTTGGAAGAATGTTTTAAAATCTCAGAATTAAAAAGTTGAACGTTTTCTAAGTGTACCCATGGATGTAAATTAGGTATGGACAGAGTTCCATCGATTCATACTTTTGTTTAGGGTCTACATGAGAAAATATATGGATAGAAAATGGATCTACTATTTGCTACACTGGACTACCAATTTAGTTTTTAGCTTGCAAATCAGTGTATTGGCATGTGTATGTAGATTTTTCTTCTTCTGAAAAGTTTACATACACATTCCTCTTTCTTACAAGTATCTAGAGCCAAAATGGTGCACTCCTCAATTCCTACCCTAGTGCTCTTTCATTGTCTACGCCTCAAAACTTGTGTTGTTTTGGTCACGCGGATCGATCATTCTTGCTTTGGCACATTGTCGTCCGATGCTCAACGTATTTTTCAGCAAGCAGTATTAGAAATTCCCTTTACAGTAAGAACGCAAAATTGTATACGGTACTCTAACTATTATTTTTAAGGGTAGGATCATGTGAGTACGATACTATGGACCTCAGGTCAAAAGTGCAGATTTCAATCCGCTTAAGAATAGGGTCATAAACTTAGGTGCGCTGACAACCCATTCGAGGTGGAAGCATCATTGAAATTCCACTACTATACAAAAAAAGCAAATAGATCAGTGTATGAAACATACATAGTTTTTGCTTCAGAGAAATGGAAATACCATCATATAGAGTCAGGGAATGGTTTTTGTCCGTGTTATTTCTCCCTGTTTTTGCAAAGTCCGAAACCATTTTTGTGAAGAGGGCACGGTACTACCGTCCCAGGCACAACAGTAAAAATTTACTGCTGCTGGAGGAGTGGTAGTAAAATTTTTTTACTACCGCTGGCCAAGCGATACTACCGCGATGACCACGGTACTACCGCACTACCCGAGCCACGGGGTATATAAACAGGGGGGCAGTTCTCTTTTTCTTTCTCTCCCCCATCTTCGTTGTCACTCGTGGAGCTCTCTCTCTCTCAAGTTCTTGGCTGGAAGGGCTCACCGGATCTCCCTCTCTGACCCCTCTCCTTCCGTTCCGGTTGGAGGGATCATCCCCCTCCTCCTCCTTGTGCCATGGAACGCGGTACAACCCTTATTCTCTCTCTCTCTTTGTTTGGATTTATTGGATCTAGGGTTAGGGGCTTGATGCGTAGCTTCCATTGTTTTGTGGCCCGATCGTTTCATGCATGGATGGGAGGAGAGTGAGTGGTAAATATTCTGCTTAGTTGGATGCATCATGTGTTGGTTGGGTCTCCGGTAGTGCCGGATTTAAAGTTTTACTGTCAGATCTGAAACTTTGTGTACCCGTGCGGTACTACCGCTCCTCGCGCTAGGCCTGGGCATTCGGTAGAAACCGAAATTTCGGTTTTTTTGTCAATTCGGTTTGCAAAATTGAAAACCGACATAAAGTCAAAGAATCACCTAACCGAAATTTTGGTTATTCGGTTCGGTATTCAGTTTTTACCGAAGCGGTGATTTTCGTAGCTTGGCCTATGAGCGCTTCTCTTCTCACCAACCGCTTATATCACCAGGACAGCCGAGGTGGGACTAAGCCACCGTCTCCTTCCATCACACACTTCACTAGCCCAAAAAAGCACATCATTCGGCCTTTGCATAATGTGGCCGGCCCATACCTACCAATTGTTACATAACCGTGGACTAATCCACCTGCTCCTTCCATCACACAGTTCATTAGCCCACATAAAAAGTGGCCGCCCATGATAGACTAGCTACATAACGTGGCTAGGACCTCCGACGGCGATCCGATCGCCGATGTGAGGATCATCGATCGCTGGGCTAGTCCGGGCGAGGCAACTTGGGCGCTTTCAACGGGGTACGATGGCCAGCGACAATGGGCCATCCTCCTCCTCGGGGTGGACGGGGAAGAATCTGGAGGACATGTTGCAACACCTTGATCTGAAGGACGAGGAACTAGATGATGTGGTGGTGGGCGAAGAGGAGGTCAAGAAACTTGAGGCGGACGCACGGTGGCTTGTGATTGGGAAGTTGCACACCTCTCGGCCTTTCTCATCGGTAGCTATGTTTGAAACCCTAAAAACAGTGTGGGGATTGGCTAAACCCCCGAAGTACAGAGAAGCGGGAGACAATCTGTTTGTGTTCCAGATGCTCTGTTTGGGGGATTGGAAGAAGGTGGTTCATGGAGGACCGTGGCTGTTCCGGGGCATGGGGCTTATAGTGGAGGACTATGACGGGAAGACGAACCCTGCGGAGGTGGTGCTCGATGGTATCCATGTCTGGCACAGATTCATGGGATCCCTGATATGTATAGGAGTACGGACATTGTGGATCAGCTTGCCCGTCGCATCGGCAGGGTCAAGGAAATCCAACTCTCTCCCAGACTGTTCTACGCAGGAGATTACGTGCGAGTTCGCATGCGCATACTGGTTGGCAAACCTCTTACTAGGGTTACGGCTTTGGTAGTTTCACGGGAGGGCCGGCGCATGTTCCCTATCAAGTATGAGAAAACATCATATTTCTGTCAGGTATGTGGACTTATGGGACACAACCACGAGGAGTGCGGTGATGGTGTGTGGGAGGCGAAGCAGAAACAATGGGGGAGCTGGATGTTGGCACAGAGGAAGGAGGCGGCGTCGGGTAAGAGAGATGAGGACCACATTGGAAGAGGTGGTCGGTCTGGAGGTAAAGCGAGAACTGGTGGTAGGGAGCGTGGTGGTAATAGGGGCCATACATCTCCAGCTCGTAAGAGATCGTCCCAGGATGCGGGACTGGATGATGGACAGGGAGAGGAAGATGATGTTACTAGACCTTTGAAAGCACCCAGACCCGAGGGAGAAGCATCGGATAACGACTCAGGAACCCGGCGTAGTCTGAACTTAGCTCTGGCGATCTGTCAGCATGAAAGCACAAGGGTGCGAATAGCATCTAGCAGCACACATAGTATGGGAAGTGAGAAGGATCAGACGGAAGGAGGGAGGGTGATGAATGAGGTTAACACAAATAAGCCCATTCCACCCCCGCCACCAACGTATATCTCTCCCCGAGAGCTCAAAAAAGCAAAGAAGACATCATCGCCTGTCAAGTTTAGCACGACGGTGGCGTCAGGAAAAGAAGTTCAGACCTTGGCACTAACGGCGGCCTCCCTCGAGGAGGACTGCCGGGCCTAATGTCGATCTTATGCTGGAACTGCCGCGGGCTGGGCGACCCCGCGACAGTTCATGAACTCCGCGACCTTGCGCGGTTGAGTGCGCCGGCTGTTCTTTGTGTTGTGGAGACACAAATATCAAAGAATCGCATGGAGGGATTGGCAAGAACTTTGGGATATGAAAGTGCATATGGAGTGGGAAGCTCGGGCAGAAGTGGAGGATTATGCATGTTTTGGAGGAAACCCCTCATACTACACCTGCGAAATTTCTCCAAATATCATATTGACATGGAGGTAAATGAGGAAGGTAGAAATCCATGGTGATTAACATGTTGGTATGGGGAGGCAAATAGGAGCTTGCGGTATAAAACATGGGAGATGATGCGTTTCCTGAAGGCGGATAGTGATCTTCCGTGGTTATGCATAGGAGATTTTAACGAGGTCCTCAGGAGGGAAGAACAACTAGGCCCAAACGATCACGATATGGGGCAAATTCAGGCTTTTCGCGAGGTGGTGGACGTGTGCCAGTTGGGGGATCTAGGGTATATCGGGCTGGACTGGACCTTCGAACGTAAAGTTCAGAATGGGGCTACATGCAGAGTTCGGCTGGACCGAGCCTTGGCTTCGGTGGAATGGAGCGCCATGTTCCCAATGGCCTCGTTACGTCATCTCCATGCGGTCAAATCGGATCATTCCCCTATCCTCCTTCTAAATAGTATGGAAGCACAGAATCAGAGAATAGGGAAGGGGAGGCCCTTTCGGTACGAAATGATGTGGGAGAGGCATGAGGGATTCCAAACAACTGTCCAGGAAGCTTGGACTGCAAGCACTGCTACATCAGCAAACGAGATAGGGGAGAAGTTGCAGCGCTTGGCAGTAACTCTGACGGGGTGGGGCTCCAGCACCTTTGGTGTGGTTCGAGCAGAGCTGAGGATGTTGCGGGCTAGGCTAAGTGTGCTGCGGGAGGATCCCCATCGAGTTGCAGCAACCCATGAGGAAATTAAAATAGAGGACATAATTATTGAGGTGAGATTCCAAGAGGAGATCATGTGGCGCCAGCGTGCACGAATCCAGTGGCTTATGGAAGGGGATAAGAATACGAAGTTTTTTCATAAGAAAGCCTCGAGCAGAAGAAAGAAGAATACAATGGTGAGCTTGATGCGCCCTGACGGATCCACATGTGATGATCCAGGGGAACTGCAGCACATGATAGTTCAGTACTATGAGAAGTTATATGCTTCTGAGGGGGTTATCGGAATGGAGGAAGTGCTATCCCATGTACCTTGTAAGGTTTCCACACCCATGAATGAGATGCTAGCGCAGGTTGTAACGGAGGAGGAGGTAAAAAAGGCGCTGTTTCAAATGTATCCTACAAAGGCTCCAGGACCGGATGGCTTCCCGGCGCATTTCTTTCAGAAATATTGGCATTTATGTGGTGCTGAAGTGACCAACATTGTTATTCGAGTGTTGAAAGGAGAAGACTCCCTCGAGGAGCTTAACAATACGTTCATTGTTATCATCCCTAAGGTATTAAACCCCACATTACTATCTCAGTTTCGGCCGATCAGCTTGTGCAATGTGCTCTTTAAAATTGCATCCAAAGTACTTGCTAACCGTCTGAAGCAGATTCTCCCGGAAATCATCTCTGAAGAACAATCGGCGTTTGTGCCAGGCCGCTTGATCACTGATAATGTTATTACAGCTTATGAATGCCTTCATTTTATGAAGAATAATCGAAGCAAAAAGAATGGGCATTGTGCAGTAAAGCTGGACATGATGAAGGCTTACGACCGAGTTGAATGGGTCTATCTAGAGGCCATTATGAAGAAGTTGGGTTTTTGTGAAGCTTTTGTGCGCCAGATTATGAGGGGGGTAACCTCGATGTCTTTCTCGGTACTTTTTAATGGAATGCAGACCGAGGGTTTTAAACCATCAAGGGGCATTAGGCAAGGGGATCCGATCTCCCCATACCTGTTTTTGATTGCGGCAGAGGGGCTCTCCTGTATGCTACATCATGCCAGTACGGAAGGGGGTTTTGAAGGTCTTCAAATTGCTGCTCTCGCACCAAAGGTAAACCATCTACTGTTTGCGGATGACTGCTTGCTTTTCAGCAAGATTACCTCAGAGAACGCCCACAAATTGATGGAAATTCTAACAGCATACTGCCACGCATCGGGCCAGCGAATAAACAATGAGAAATCATCTATCTACTTTGGGAAGGGATGCCCGGAAGTGCAGAGGGAAGTGTTCAAAGGCATTCTTCAAATACGCAAGGAGACACTATGCGAGAGATATTTGGGTTTACCATCAGAGGTGGGGCAAGCAAAGAATGGAGTATTCTCATATCTGAAGGACCGTGTATGGAAGAATATCCAAGGGTGGATGGAGAAGTGCTTGGCAGGCAGCGGCAAGGAGGTTCTTATAAAATCAGTGGTGCAGGCAATACCAACCTATTCTATGGCGATCTTCAAGTTACCACGGGGGTTATGCCAGCATATCACGGCCATGATTCGGAAATTTTGGTGGGGGTGCAAGTCAGGGGAGAGGAAAACGGCGTGGGTGTCGTGGGAAACTATGTGCATGCCAAAGTACAAAGGGGGTTTGGGATTCCATGATATGGAACTTTTTAACCTGGCTTTGCTTGCCAAGCAGGTTTGGAGGGTGATGACGGAGCCCAACACGATGAGTGCAAGGATTCTGAAGGCGGTCTACTTCCCCTCCACAGACATTATGTCCTCCCAGCTCGGATCACGACCATCGCAGGTATGGCAGGCTCTCTGTGAGGGTAGAGATATTCTCAGGACAGGTTTAGTAAAACGGATTGGAAATGGCAAGGATACTCACATATGGAATGACAATTGGCTGCCCCAAGATTTCTGCCTACGCCCCTATGCTGCGATCTCGGCAAATCCTCCGGAGAAGGTCTTGGAGTTAATATCACATGCGGACATATGCTGGGATGATCATGCTCTGGCTGTTCACATGCTCCCAATGGACGCCGATATAGTGCGCAAGATTCCTCTTAGCTACACTGCACAAACAGATTCCTATGCATGGCATTATGAAAAGTCGGGTGTGTTTACGGTAAGATCATGCTACAGGATGGTAGTGGCAACAAAGCTGCGGCGGGAATGCTGGCTCAATGGAGATGCAGAAGCTTCAGACACTGACCGACAAGAGGCCAACTGGAAGAAACTATGGGGGACTAAGGTACCGGCAAAACTTCGTCTGTTCGCTTGGCAGCTCGCTCGCGCCTCACTACCAACGGGGCAGGAGAGGGGGAGACGGCAGATGACAGTAGATACATCATGCCCAATCTGTCAAGGGGCGGAGGATAGCTGGCGCCATGCTCTACTGGACTGCAATATGGCGCGCAGTGTCTGGTCTTTGCGTGCCGATGATGATGATTCTTTGCTTCCAGCCTACGGGGATGAAACGCAAGACCCGAAGCTCTGGTTACATGGGATGTGCAACACACTAACCTCTGAGCGTTTCATCGCTATTTTGACCACACTGTGGGCGATCTGGTGGGCTCGACGAAAGGCCATACATGAGAAGGAATTTCAGAGCCCCCTCTCGACCCACCTGTTCATCGAGAGGTACCTAAATGAGCTACGTGGTTTACCATCGATGCAGAAGAGCATGACAAGGAGGACCGATGTTTTGCCTGCTCCCAGGTGGATCCCCCCATCCGAGGGTGAGGCGAAGTTGAATGTGGATGGAGCTGTCGCCAAGTCTTCCAATATTGGGGCGGTTGGAGTAATATACCGTGATGCACAGGGACATTTCATGGGGGCTTCGGCGATAGTCCTGATGGGGGTGATTGATCCTGCGGTGGTTGAGGCCCACGCATGCAGGGAGGCAATAGCTTTGGCGGAAGATTTGATGATCCCAAACATTCGGATTGCATCGGACTGTCTGAGAGTCATAAAAGATCTTCAAATCCAAGATCAAAGGGGCGAGTATTACATGATCCTCCAGGATATTCAAAATAGTAATTCTAGTTTCAATAGTTGCACTTTTGTTTTTGAACGCCGTGATAGTAATAGTGAGGCGCATAAAATAGCAAGGATGGCTACTACCCTAGGTTTAGGGCGTCATCTTTGGCTCCAGCGTCCTCCTGACAACTTATGTATTCCACAAGACATTATGAGTTGAATAAAATGGGTTGTCAATCAAAAAAAAGCTACATAACGGGGCTCCTATAAAAAAAGCTACACAAGGCATAAAGTGGCCGCCCATTTCAGATCAAGAAGGAGTCTGCCACTGGTGAGTCCACTTTTGTGCTCAACACTTTTCTGGATATCATGCACAGAATATTCCGCAACACACTTTTTCCTCGGGTTGGCAACAAGGATCAAGTGCACTCTTACTTGGTGGACATGCTCCTCGTGTGCGAGAAAGGACGGACTAGTGATACTGGCCCCCTCGATGTCTCTCATGTTATGTGGACCGAGCTTCATTCGGCAGTGTTCAACCGTAAGATCCCCATCTATGGGCCTTACTGTTAGAATTATGCCCTAGAGGCAATGATAAATAAGTTATTATTATAATTCCTGTGTCAAGATAATCGTTTATTATCCATGCTATAATTGTATTGAATGAAGACTTAGATACATGTGTGGATACATAGACAAAACACCGTCCCTAGCAAGCCTCTAGTTGGCTAGCCAGTTGATCAAGGATAGTCAGGGTCTTCTGGCTATGAGCAAGGTGTTGTTGCTTGATAACTGGATCACATCATTGGGAGAATCATGTGATGGACTAGACCCAAACTAATAGACGTAGCATGTTGATCGTGTCATTTTGTTGCTACTGTTTTCTGCGTGTCAAGTATTTATTCCTATGACCATGAGATCATATAACTCACTGACACTGGAGGAATGCTTTGTGTGTATCAAACGTCACAACGTAACTGGGTGGCTATAAAGATGCTCTACAGGTATCTCCGAAGGTGTCCGTTGAGTTAGTATGGATCAAGACTGGGATTTGTCACTCCGTGTGACGGAGACGTATCTCGGGGCCCACTCGGTAATACAACATCACACACAAGCCTTGCAAGCAATGTGACTTAGTGTAAGTTGCGGGATCTTGTATTACGGAACGAGTAAAGATACTTGCGGGTAAACGAGATTGAAACAGGTATGCGGATACTGACGATCGAATCTCGGGCAAGTAACATACCGAAGGACAAAGGGAATGACATACGGGATTATATGAATCCTTGGCACTGAGGTTCAAACGATAAGATCTTCATAGAATATGTAGGATCCAATATGGGCATCCAGGTCCCGCTATTGGATATTGATCGAGGAGTCCCTCGGGTCATGTCTACATAGTTCTCGAACCCGCAGGGTCTGCACACTTAAGGTTCGACATTGTTTTATGCGTATTTGAGTTATATGGTTGGTTACCGAATGTTGTTCGGAGTCCCGGATGAGATCAAGGACGTCACGAGGGTTTCCGGAATGGTCCGGAAACGAAGATTGATATATAGGATGACCTCATTTGATTACCGGAAGGTTTTCGGAGTTACCGGGAATGTACCGGGAGTGACGAATGGGTTCCGAGAGTTCACCGCGGGGGCAGCCCACCCCGGGGAAGCCCATAGGCCTTAGGGGTGCCGCACCAGCCCTTAGTGGGCTGGTGGGCAAGCCCAGAGAGGCTCCTGCGCAGGAGATAAGAAAATCAAAGAGAAAAGAAAAAAAAGGGGAAGTGGGAAGGAAGGGAAGGACTCCACCTTCCAATCCTAGTTGGACTAGGATTGGAGGAGGAATCCTCCTCCCTCCCATCGGCCGAACCCCTTGGGGCCTCTTGAGCCCCAAGGCAAGGCTCGTCTGTTGGAAATATGCCCTAGAGGCAATAATAAATTAGTTATTATTATATTTCTTAGTTCATGATAATCGTTTATTATCCATGCTATAATTGTATTGATTGGAAACACAATACTTGTGTGGATACATAGACAAAACACTGTCCCTAGTAAGCCTCTAGTTGACTAGCTCGTTGATCAAAGATGGTCAAGGTTTCCTGGCCATAGGCAAGTGTTGTCACTTGATAACGGGATCACATCATTAGGAGAATCATGTGATGGACTAGACCCAAACTAATAGACGTAGCATGTTGATCGTGTCATTTTGTTGCTACTGTTTTCTGCGTGTCAAGTATTTATTCCTATGACCATGAGATCATATAACTCACTGACACCGGAGGAATGCTTTGTGTGTATCAAACGTCGCAACGTAACTGGGTGACTATAAAGATGCTCTACAGGTATCTCCGAAGGTGTTAGTTGAGTTAGTATGGATCAAGACTGGGATTTGTCACTCCGTGTGACGGAGAGGTATCTCGGGGCCCACTCGGTAATACAACATCACACATAAGCCTTGCAAGCAATGTAACTTAGTGTAAGTTGCGGGATCTTGTATTACGGAACGAGTAAAGAGACTTGCCGGTAAACGAGGTTGAAATAGGTATACGGATACTGACGATCGAATCTCGGGCAAGTAACATACCGAAGGACAAAGGGAATGACATACGGGATTATACGAATCCTTGGCACTGAGGTTCAAACGATAAGATCTTCGTAGAATATGTAGGATCCAATATGGGCATCCAGGTCCCGCTATTGGATATTGACCGAGGAGTCTCTCGGGTCATGTCTACATAGTTCTCGAACCCGCAGGGTCTGCACACTTAAGGTTCGACGATGTTTTATGCGTATTTGAGTTATATGGTTGGTTACCGAATGTTGTTCGGAGTCCCGGATGGGATCACGGACGTCACGAGGGTTTCCGGAATGGTCCGGAGACGAAGATTGATATATAGGATGACCTCATTTGGTTACCGGAAAGTTTCCGGGCATTACCGGAAAAGTTTCGGGCTCATCGGTAGTGTACCGGGAGTGCCGGGAGGGGTGCCGGGGACCATCGGGAGGGGTGTCACGCCCCAAGGGGTCTCATGGGCTATGGGAAGAGATAAACCAGCCCCTAGTGGGCTGGAATAAGTTCCCACTAAGGCCCATAAGGTTTGAGAAGGAAAAAACACAAGGTGGAAAGAGTTTCCAAGTGGGAAGGTGGAATCCTACTCCAAGTAGGATTGGAGTAGGACTCCTCCACCTCCAATTTCGGCCAAACCTTTGGGTTTTGAGGCTGCCTCCTCCCCTCCCTCCCACCTATATATACGGAGGTTTTAGGGCTGATTTGAGACGACTTTCTCACGGCTGCCCGACCACATACCTCCATAGTTTTTCCTCTAGATCACGTTTCTGCGGAGCTCGGGCGGAGCCCTGCTGAGACAAGATCATCACCAACCTCCGGAGCGCCGTCACGCTGCCGGAGGACTCTTCTACCTCTCCGTCTCTCTTGCTGGATCAAGAAGGCCGAGATCATCGTCGAGCTGTACGTGTGCTGAACGCGGAGGTGCCGTCCGTTCGGTACTAGATCGTGGGACTGATCGCGGGATTGTTCGCGGGGCGGATCGAGGGACGTGAGGACGTTCCACTACATCAACCGCGATCTCTAATCGCTTCTGCTGTACGATCTACAAGGGTACGTAGATCGCTCATCCCCTCTCGTAGATGAACATCACCATGATAGGTCTTCGTGCGCGTAGGAAAATTTTTGTTTCCCATGCGACGTTCCCCAACAGTGGCATCATGAGCTAGGTTCATGCGTAGATGTCTTCTCGAGTAGAACACAAAAGGTTTTGTGGGCGGTGATGTGCGTTTTGCTGCCCTCCTTAGTCTTTTCTTGATTCCGCGGTATTGTTGGATTGAAGCGGCTTGGACCGACATTACTCGTACGCTTACGAGAGACTGGTTTCATCGTTACGAGTAACCCCCTTTGCTCAAAGATGACTGGCAAGTGACGGTTTCTCCAACTTTAGTTGAATCGGATTTGACCAAGGAGGTCCTTGGATGAGGTTAAATAGCAACTCATATATCTCCGTTGTGGTGTTTGCGTAAGTAAGATGCGATCCTACTAGATACCCCCGGTCACCACGTAAAACTTGCAACAACAAAATTAGAGGACGTCTAACTTGTTTTTGCAGGGTATGCTTGTGATGTGATATGGCCAACGATGTGATGTGATATATTGGATGTATGAGATGATCATGTTGTAATAGAAATATCGACTTGCACGTCGATGGTACGGCAACCGGCAGGAGCCATAGGGTTGTCTTTATAACTGACGTTTGTGCTTGCAGATGCGTTTACTATTTTGCTAGGACGTAGCTTTAGTAGTAATAGCATGAGTAGCACGACAACCCCGATGGCGACACGTTGATGGAGATCATGATGATGGAAATCATGGTGTGACGCCGGTGACAAGAAGATCGTGCCGGTGTTTTGGTGATGGAGATCAAGAAGCACGTGATGATGGCCATATCATGTCACTTATGAATTGCATGTGATGTTAATCCTTTTATGCACCTTATTTTGCTTAGAACGACGGTAGCATTATGAGGTGATCTCTCACTAAAATTTCAAGACGAAATTGTGTTCTCCCCGACTGTGCACCGTTGCTACAGTTCTTCGTTTCGAGACACCACGTGATGATCGGGTGTGATAGACTCAACGTTCACATACAACGGGTGCAAAACAGTTGCACACGCGGAACACTCGGGTTAAGCTTGACGAGCCTAGCATGTGCAGACATGGCCTCGGAACACATGAGACCGAAAGGTCGAACATGAATCGTATAGTTGATATGATTAGCATAGAGATGCTTACCACTGAAACTATTCTCGACTCACGTGATGATCGGACTTGAGATAGTGGATTTGGATCATGTACCACTCAAATGACTAGAGAGATGTACTTTTTGAGTGGGAGTTCTTAAGTAATATGATTAATTGAACTAATTGTCATAAACATAGTCTAATGGTCTTTGCGAATTACGATGTAGCTTGCGCTATAGCTCTACTGTTTTATATGTTCCTAGAGAAAATTTAGTTGAAAGTTGATAGTAGCAAACTTTGCAGGCTGAGTCTGTAAAACCGAGGATTGTCCTCGTTGCTGCACAGAAGGCTTATGTCCTTAATGCACCACTCGGTGTGCTGCACCTCGAGCGTCGTCTGTGGATGCTGTGAACATCCGACATACACGTTTCTGATTACTACACAATAGTTCAGTGCAAGATACTTAATGGCTTAGAAGCAAGGCGCCGAAAACGTTGTAAAACGTCACGGAACATAAGTGATGTTCTAAAGAGATGAAATTGTGATTTCATGCTTGTGCCCTTGTTAAGAGGTACGAGACCTCCAACAAGATTCTTTGTCCACAAAGTAAAAGAGAAAAGCTCAATCGATGAGCGTGTGCTCAGATTGTTTGAGTACGACAATCACTTGAATCAAGTGGGAGTTAATCTTCCAGATGAGATGGTGATGGTTCTCCAAAAGACACTGCCACCAAGCTGTGAGAGCTTCGTGATGAACTATAACATATTGAGGATAGATACAATGATCCTTGAGCGATTCGTGATGTTTGACACTGCGAAAGTAGAAATCAAGAAGGAGCGTCAATAGTTGATGGTTTGTAAAACCACTAAGTTTCAAGAAAGGCAAGGGCTAGAAGGGATACTTCGTGAAACGGCAAAACAGTTGCTGCACTAATGAAGAGACCCAATATTAAACCCAAACCCGAGACTAAGTGCTTCCGTAATGAGGGGAACAATCACTGAGGCGGAGCAACTCAAGATACTTGGTAGATAAGATGGCTGGCAAAAGTCGAAAGAAGTGTATTTGATATACATGATGTTGATGTGTACTTTACTAGTACTCCTAGTAGCACGAGGGTATT
The DNA here is from genome assembly GCF_904849725.1 of Hordeum vulgare subsp. vulgare. Taxonomy (NCBI): domain Eukaryota; kingdom Viridiplantae; phylum Streptophyta; class Magnoliopsida; order Poales; family Poaceae; genus Hordeum; species Hordeum vulgare. The sequence continues at coordinate 19,725,308 of NC_058523.1, forward strand.
GGATACCGGTTCAGTTGCTAAGTGATTAGTGACGCGAAATGAAAGCTACGGCATAAACGGAGACTAGCTAAAGGCGAGGTGACGATACGTGTTGGAAGTGTTTCCAAGATTGATATGATCAAACGTCGCACGCTCCCTCTATCATCGGGATTGGTGTTAAACCTAAATAATTGTTATTTCGTGCTTGCGTTAAACATGAACATGATTGGATCGTGTTTATTGCAATACGATTATTCATTTAAAGAGAATAATGGTTACTCTATTTTCTTGAATAATCACCTTCAATGGTTTATTGAATCTCGATCGTAGTGTTACACATGTTCATGATATTGGTGCCAAAAGATACGAGTTGATGATGATAGTACCACTTACTTGTGGCACTGCCGCTTAAGTCATGTTAGTATAAATTGCATGAAGAGGCTCCATGCTGATGGATCTTTGTACTCACCTGATTTCGAATCACTAGTGACATGCAAATCATACCACATGAGCAAGGCCTTGTTTTCATTGAGATGAAATAAGATAGTAACTTGTTGAAAGTGATACATTTTGATGTATGCAGTCCAATGGGTGCTGAGGCACGTAGTGGATATCATTATGTTCTTACTTCACTGACGATTTGAGTAGATACAGGAGTATTTACTTAATGAATCACAAGTCTGAAATGTTGAAAAGTTCAATTCCGTTTCAGAGTGAAGTTCGTCGTAACAAGAGGATAAACTGTCTACGATATGATCATGGAAATGAATATCTGAGTTATGAGTTTTGGTACGCAGTTAAGACAATGTGGAAATTGTTTCGCGGTTCATGCCACCTGGAACATCATAGTGTGATGATGTGTCTGAACGTCATAGCCACGCACTATTTGGTATGGTGCATACTATGATGTCTCTTATCGAATTACCACTATCGTTTATGGGTTATGCATTAGAGACAACCGCACTCACTTTAAATAGGGCACCGCGTATTTCCGTTGAGATGACACAGTATAGACTGAGGTTTAGAGAAATCTAAACTGTCGTTTCTTGAAAGTTTGGGGCTTCGACACTTATGTGAAAAAGTTTCAGTCTGATAAGCTCGAACCCAAAGCGGATAAATGCATCTTCATAGGATATCCAAAACAGTTGGGTACATCTCCTATCTCAGATCCGAAAGCAAAGTGTTTGTTTCTAGAAACGGATCCTTTCTCGAGGAAAGGTTTCTCTCGAAAGAATTGAGTGGGAGGGTAGTAGAACTTGATGAGGTTATTGAACCATCACTTCAACCAGTGTGTAGCAGGGTGCAGGAAGTTGTTCCTGTGGCGCCTACACCAATTGAAGTGGAAGCAGATGATGGTGATCATCAAGCATCGGATCAAGTTACTACAAGCCTCGTAGGTTGACAAGGTCGCATACTACTACAGAGTGGTACGGTAACCCTGTCTTGGAGGTCATGTTGTTGAGCAACAGTGAACCTACGAGTTATGGAGAAAGCGATGGTGGGCCCAGATTCTGACAAATGGCTGGAAGCCATGAAATCCGAGAGAGGATCCATGTATAAAACAAAGTGTAGACTTTGAAAGAACTACTTGATGGTCATAAGACTATTGAGTAAAGATGGATCTTTAAAAGAAGACAGACGATGATGGTGATAAGTCACTATTAAGAAAAGCTCGACTTGTCGCAAAGATGTTTTCGACAAGATCAAACAGTTGACTATGATGAGACTTTCTCACTCGTAGCGATGCTAAAGGTCTGTTGGAATTATGTTAGTTGTTGATGCATTATTTATGAAATATTGCACGTAGGATGTCAAAACATTGTTTTCTCGACGGTTTCCTTGAGCAAACATTGTATGTGATACAACCAGAAGGTTTTGACGATCCTAAAGATACTAACAAGTATGCAAGCTCCAGTGATCCTTCAATGGACTGGTGCAAGCATCTCGGAGTTGGAATATACACTTTGATGAGATGATCAAAGATTTTGGGTTTGTACAAGGTTTATGAGAAACTTGTATTTCCAAAGAAGTGAGTGGGAGCACTATAGAATTTCTGATAGGTATATGTGGTTGACATATTGTGGATCAGAAGTAATGTAGAATTTCTGTAAAGCATACAAGGTTGTTTGAAAGAAGTTTTCAAAGGAGTACCTGGATTACGCTACTTGAACGTTGAGCATCAAAGATCTATGGAGATAGATCGAAAGCGCTTAATAGAAGTTTCAACAAGATGCATGCCTTGACAAGTTTTTGAAAGAGTTCAAAATAGACCAGCAAAGAAGGAGTTCTTGGTTGCGTTGTGAGGTGTGAATTTGAGTAAGACTCAAAACCCGACCACGGCAGAATAAAGAGAATAGACGAAGGTCGTCTTCTATGCCTTAGCCGTAGAATCTAAAGTATGCCATACTGTGTACCGCACCTGAAGTGTGCCTTGACTCAAAGTATGTTGAGAGGTACAGAGAGTGATCCATGATTGAATCACTAGCAGCGGTCGAAATTTATCCTTAGTAACTAATGGACTAAGGAATTTTTCTCGATTATGGAGGTGGTTAAAGAGTTCGTCGTAAAGGGTTACGTCGATGCAAGCTTTGACACTAATCCGAATAACTATGAGTAGTGAAACGGATTCGTATAGTAGAGTAGATATTTGGAGTATTTCCGAATAGCACGTAGTAGCAGCATCTATAAGATGACATAAAGATTTGTAAAGAACGCACGGATCTGAAAGTTTCAGAACCGTTGACTAAAACCTCTCTCACGAGCAAGACGTGATCAGACCCCATAACTATATGGGTGTTGGATTCGTTGGAATCACATGGTGATGTGAACTAGATTATTGACTCTAGTGCAAGTGGGAGACTGTTGGAAATATGCCCTAGAGGCAATAATAAATTAGTTATTATTATATTTCTTAGTTCATGATAATCGTTTATTATCCATGCTATAATTGTATTGATTGGAAACACAATACTTGTGTGGATACATAGACAAAACACTGTCCCTAGTAAGCCTCTAGTTGACTAGCTCGTTGATCAAAGATGGTCAAGGTTTCCTGGCCATAGGCAAGTGTTGTCACTTGATAACGGGATCACATCATTAGGAGAATCATGTGATGGACTAGACCCAAACTAATAGACGTAGCATGTTGATCGTGTCATTTTGTTGCTACTGTTTTCTGCGTGTCAAGTATTTATTCCTATGACCATGAGATCATATAACTCACTGACACCGGAGGAATGCTTTGTGTGTATCAAACGTCGCAACGTAACTGGGTGACTATAAAGATGCTCTACAGGTATCTCCGAAGGTGTTAGTTGAGTTAGTATGGATCAAGACTGGGATTTGTCACTCCGTGTGACGGAGAGGTATCTCGGGGCCCACTCGGTAATACAACATCACACATAAGCCTTGCAAGCAATGTAACTTAGTGTAAGTTGCGGGATCTTGTATTACGGAACGAGTAAAGAGACTTGCCGGTAAACGAGGTTGAAATAGGTATACGGATACTGACGATCGAATCTCGGGCAAGTAACATACCGAAGGACAAAGGGAATGACATACGGGATTATACGAATCCTTGGCACTGAGGTTCAAACGATAAGATCTTCGTAGAATATGTAGGATCCAATATGGGCATCCAGGTCCAGCTATTGGATATTGACCGAGGAGTCTCTCGGGTCATGTCTACATAGTTCTCGAACCCGCAGGGTCTGCACACTTAAGGTTCGACGATGTTTTATGCGTATTTGAGTTATATGGTTGGTTACCGAATGTTGTTCGGAGTCCCGGATGGGATCACGGACGTCACGAGGGTTTCCGGAATGGTCCGGAGACGAAGATTGATATATAGGATGACCTCATTTGGTTACCGGAAAGTTTCCGGGCATTACCGGAAAAGTTTCGGGCTCATCGGTAGTGTACCGGGAGTGCCGGGAGGGGTGCCGGGGACCATCGGGAGGGGTGTCACGCCCCAAGGGGTCTCATGGGCTATGGGAAGAGATAAACCAGCCCCTAGTGGGCTGGAATAAGTTCCCACTAAGGCCCATAAGGTTTGAGAAGGAAAAAACACAAGGTGGAAAGAGTTTCCAAGTGGGAAGGTGGAATCCTACTCCAAGTAGGATTGGAGTAGGACTCCTCCACCTCCAATTTCGGCCAAACCTTTGGGTTTTGAGGCTGCCTCCTCCCCTCCCTCCCACCTATATATACGGAGGTTTTAGGGCTGATTTGAGACGACTTTCTCACGGCTGCCCGACCACATACCTCCATAGTTTTTCCTCTAGATCACGTTTCTGCGGAGCTCGGGCGGAGCCCTGCTGAGACAAGATCATCACCAACCTCCGGAGCGCCGTCACGCTGCCGGAGAACTCTTCTACCTCTCCGTCTCTCTTGCTGGATCAAGAAGGCCGAGATCATCGTTGAGCTATACGTGTGCTGAACGCGGAGGTGCCGTCCGTTCGGTACTAGATCGTGGGACTGATCGCGGGATTGTTCGCGGGGCGGATCGAGGGACGTGAGGACGTTCCACTACATCAACCGCGATCTCTAATCGCTTCTGCTGTACGATCTACAAGGGTACGTAGATCGCTCATCCCCTCTCGTAGATGAACATCACCATGATAGGTCTTCGTGCGCGTAGGAAAATTTTTGTTTCCCATGCGACGTTCCCCAACATCGTCCCCTCCCACCTATATATACAGAGGTTTTAGGATTGATTTGAGACAACTTTTCCACGGCAGCCCGACCACATACCTCCTCGGTTTTTCCTCTAGATCGCGTTTCTCCGGAGCTCGGGCGGAGCCTTGCTGAGATTAGATCACCACCAACCTCCGGAGCGCCGTCACGCTGCCGGAGAACTCATCTACCTCTCCGTCTCTCTTGCTGGATCCAGAAGGCCGAGATCATCGTCGAGCTGTACGTGTGTTGAACGCGGAGGTGTCGTCCGTTCGGCACTAGATCGTGGGACGGTTCGCGGGGCGGATCGAGGGACGTGAGGACGTTCCACTACATCAACCGCGTTTATTAACGCTTTTGCTATGCGATCTACAAAGGTACGTAGATCGAAAATCCCCTCTCGTAGATGGACATCACCATGATAGGTTTTCGTGCGCGTAGGAAATTTTTTGTTTCCCATGCGACATTCCCCAACACTTACAAGTTCTACTTCATTAGGGAGAAGTGGTCATATGACTTTCCTGGCATGGTCTTCCATGCTCCTGCCTGGATCCGCCATGAGCCCATCAAGCTGCACCAGAAGAACAAGTGGGCCAACACCTGCATTACACTAGCTGCTGAATGCATGGAGGTTGAGGATGATGAGACCTATGCTGATGCTGTGGCTGAGGATGTGGGCAGCCCAGAGACTCATGGACCTTCCTCTACTAAGCCATCTTGGGGCAAGAAATTGAGGGACTGGATGAAGACCTTGTTCTATATGCAGGCAAAGGGGTAGTACATGACTCATGTGGTTCAGAAGGAGAGCCATCAGGGAGACAAGCTTATCATGAGGAAGCTCGACGTGCACGTCTCCAGCGGATCTGAGGAGGTCATCACTCCAGAAGCTGATTGGCTGGAAAAGAGGAACCTGCAGTGGATTGAGTCTGATGAGGAGTCGGCTGAGGAGTCAGATGAGAAGACTGATGAGGAGTCTGATGAGGAGTTTGATGGCTGATTTCTCTGTATTTTGAGCTACCACCTGTGTCGTAGGTGTCCTCTCTGCCTTTTTGGTGTCGTGATGCCAAAGGGGGAGAGAGTGTAGGATTTGATTTTGTTGATTTCCGTGTCACTTTCTTTCCTGAACTTGGATGGTTTTATTTTGTGTGTGAGACCCAGTTTCATTCCTAATCATATGGTGTGAGACATATGCTATCCTCTCTATTATCTTTATTGTCTCTTTATTATTTAGCTCGTTAGTAGCCTGTGAGTATATTTATATTGTGTCCTTATCTTCATGCTCACATGCTATGCCTTGCTTCCACATTTATTGCTTAATCAGCTAGTTGCAAGGTGTGTCTCGTCTTCTAGGGGGGGTGCTTTTCCTAGGTCGTGTGCTTTGATGTCCATAGCATTACTCTAAACATGCACACATCCAGGGGGAGCCAGTCCCTAGTTTATAGACTTTGGGTTTGCATATGTTTATATTATATCTTCTTTGTGCAAATCCTGCATTGTCATCAATTCACCAAAAAAGGGGGAGATTCTTAGGGCATATTTCTCCCTAAGTGTTTTTGTTAATTGATGACAGTAACCCTGCAAACTAATCGTGTGCATTAAGCATTTTAGATAATACATGGCTAGGCACAAGACGATTCGGCGCCCCTCGGTGTCTTTCAAGGACAGTGGTTTTCTATGGTTCTTTTGTGGGTTTTGAGTCATAGGAAAACCTGTTGGGGAACGTCGCATGGGAAACAAAAATTTTCCTACGCGCACGAAGACCTATCATGGTGATGTCCATCTACGAGAGGGGATGTGTGATCTCCGTACCCTTGTAGACCGTACAACAGAAGCGTTAGTGAACGCGGTTGATGTAGTGGAACGTCCTCACGTCCCTCGATCCGCCCCGCGAACCGTCCCGCGATCAGTCCCACGATCTAGTGCCGAACGAATGGCACCTCCGCGTTCAGCACATGTACAACTCGACGATGATCTCGGCCTTCTTGATCCAGCAAGAGAGACGGAGAGGTAGAAGAGTTCTCCGGCAGCGTGACGGCGCTCCGGAGGTTGGTGATGATCTCGTCTCAGCAGGGATCCGCCCGAGCTCCGCAGAAACAAGATCTAGAGGTGAAACCGTGGAGATATGTGGTCGGGCTGCCGTGGCAAAGTTGTGCCAAATCAGCCCTAAAACCCCACTATATATAGGAGAGAGAGAGGGGGGAGACTTGCCTTGGGGTCCAAGAACCCCCAAGGGGTCGGCCGAGCCAAGGGGAGAAGGATTCCCCTCCCAAACCGAGTCCTACTTGGTTTGGAAGGTGGAGTCCTTCTTCCCTTTCCCACCTCCTCCTTTTTTTTCCTTTTCTCTTTGATTTTCTTCCCAATGCGCATAGGCCTCTTTTGGGCTGTCCCACCAGCCCACTAAGGGCTGGTGCGGCACCCCCAACACCTATGGGCTTCCCCGGGGTGGGTGCCCCCCCTGTGAACTCCCGGAACCCATTCGTCATTCCCGGTACATTCCCGGTAACTCCGAAAACCTTCCGGTAATCAAATGAGGTCATCCTATATATCAATCGTCGTTTCCGGACCATTCCGGAAACCCTCGTGACGTCCGTGATCTCATCCGGGACTCCGAACAACATTCGGTAACCAACCATATAACTCAAATACGCATAAAACAACGTCGAACCTTAAGTGTGCAGACCCTACGGGTTCGAGAACTATGTAGACATGACCCGAGAGACTCCTCGGTCAATATCCAATAGCGGGACCTGGATGCCCATATTGGATCCTACATATTCTACGAAGATCTTATCGTTTGAACCTCAGTGCCAAGGATTCATATAATCCCGTATGTCATTCCATTTGTCCTTCGGTATGTTACTTGCCCGAGATTCGATCGTCAGTATCCGTATACCTATTTCAATCTCGTTTACCGGCAAGTCTCTTTACTCGTTCCGTAATACAAGATCCCGCAACTTACATTAAGTCACATTGCTTGCAAGGCTTGTGTGTGATGTTGTATTACCGAGTGGGCCCCGAGATACCTCTCCGTCACATGGAGTGACAAATCCCAGTCTCGATCCATATTAACTTAACGAACACCTTCGGAGATACCTGTAGAGCATCTTTATAGTCACCCAGTTACGTTGCGACGTTTGATACACACAAAGTATTCCTCCGGTGTTAGTAAGTTATATGATCTCATGGTCATAGGAATAAATACTTGACACGCAGAAAACAGTAGCAATAAAATGACACGATCAATATGCTACGTCTATTAGTTTGGGTCTAGTCCATCACGTGATTCTCCTAATGACGTGATCCAGTTATCAAGCAACAACACCTTGTTCATAATCAGAAGACACTGACTATCGTTGATCAACTGGCTAGCCAACTAGAGGCTTGCTAGGGACAGTGTTTTGTCTATGTATCCACACATGTAAATGAGTCTTCATTCAATACAATTATAGCATGGATAATAAACGATTATCTTGATACAGGAATTATAATAATAACTATATTTATTATTGCCTCTAGGGCATAATTCCAACAGTCTCCCACTTGCACTAGAGTCATTAATCTAGCCCTCACATCATCATGCGAATTACATTGTAATAAATCTAACACCCATACAGTTCTGGTGTTGATCATGCTTTGCCCGTGGAAGAGGTTTAGTCAGCGGGTCTGCTACATTCAGATCCGTGTGCACTTTGCATATATTTACGTCCTCCCCTTCGACGTAGTCGCGGATGAGGTTGAAGCGTTGTTTGATGTGTCTGGACTTCTTGTGAAACCGTGGTTCCTTTGCTAGGGCAATGGCACCCGTGTTGTCACAGAACAAGGTTATTGGATTCAGTGCGCTTGTCACCACTCCAAGATCCGTCATGAATTGCTTCATCCAGACACCCTCCTTAGCTGCCTCCGAGGCAGCCATGTACTCCGCTTCACATGTAGAATCTGCTACGACACTCTGCTTGGAACCGCACCAGCTTACCGTACCCCCATTAAGAATAAATACGTATCCGGTTTGCGACTTAGAGTCGTCCGGATCTATGTCAAAGCTTGCATCGACGTAACCTTTTACGGCGAGCTCTTCGTCACCTCCATACACGAGAAACATCTCCTTAGTCCTTTTCAGGTACTTCAGGATATTCTTGACCGCCGTCCAGTGATCCACTCCTGGATTACTCTGGAACCTACCTGCCATACTTATGGCCAGGCTAACATCCGGTCTAGTGCACAACATTGCATACATGATAGAACCTATGGCTGAAGCATAGGGGACGGAGCGCATATGCTCTCTATCTTCATCAGTTGCTGGGCACTGAGTCTTACTCAATCTCGTACCATGTAAAACTGGCAAGAACCCTTTCTTGGACTGTTCCATTTTGAACCTCTTCAAAACTTTATCAAGGTATGTGCTTTGTGAAAGTCCTATCAGGCGTTTTGATCTATCCCTGTAGATCTTAATGCCTATAATGTAAGCAGCTTCTCCTAGGTCCTTCATAGAGAAACTTTTATTCAAGTAATCCTTTATGCTCTCCAAAAACTCTACGTTGTTTCCAATCAGCAATATGTCATCCACATATAATATTAGAAACGCCACAGAGCTCCCACTCACTTTCTTGTAAATACAAGATTCTCCAACCACTTGTATAAACCCAAATGCTTTGATCACCTTATCAAAGCGTTTGTTCCAACTCCGAGATGCTTGCACCAGTCCATAAATGGATCGCTGGAGCTTGCACACCTTGTTAGCAATTTTAGGATCGACAAAACCTTAGGGTTGCATCATATACAACTCTTCCTTAAGGAAACCGTTAAGGAACGCCGTTTTGACATCCATCTGTCAGATTTCATAATCGAAAAATGAAGCTATTGCTAACATGATTCTGACGGACTTAAGCATCGCTACGGGTGAGAAAGTCTCATCGTAGTCAACTCCTTGAACTTGCGAAAAACCCTTTGCCACAAGTCGAGCTTTATAAACGGTCACATTGCCGTCAGCATCCGTCTTCCTCTTAAAGATCCATTTGTTCTGAATAGCCTTGCGGCCCTCAGGTAGTACCTCCAAAGTCCACACTTTGTTCTCATACATGGATCCTATCTCGGACTTCATGGCTTCTAGCCATTTGTTGGAATCTGGGCCCACCATTGCTTCTTCATAATTTGCAGGTTCATTGTTGTCTAACAACATGATTGATAAGACGGGATTACCGTACCACTCTGGAGCAGCACGTGGTCTCGTCGACCTGCGTGGTTCGACAGAAACTTGAACTGGAGTTTCATGATCATCATCATTAACTTCCTCCTCAACCGGCGTCGCAACGACAGAGGTTTCCCCTTGCCCCGCGCCACCATCCAGAGGGATGAGAGGTTCGACAACCTCGTCAAGTTCTATCTTCCTCCCACTCAATTCTCTTGAGAGAAACTCCTTCTCGAGAAAAGCTCCGTTTTTAGCAACAAACACTTTGCCCTCAGATTTGAGATAGAAGGTGTACCCTACTGTCTCTTTTGGGTAACCTATCAAGATGCACTTTTCCGCTTTGGGTTCCAGCTTTTCAGGCTGAAGCTTTTTGACATAAGCATCACATCCCCAAACTTTAAGAAACGACAACTTTGGCCTTTTGCCATACCACAGTTCGTATGGTGTCGTCTCAACGAATTTTGATGGTGCCCTATTTAAAGTGAATGCAGCTGTTTCTAATGCATAACCCCAAAATGATAATGGCAAATTGGTAAGAGACATCATAGATCGCACCATCTCTAATAAAGTACGATTACGACGTTCGGACACATCATTACGCTGTGGTGTTCCACGCGGTGTTAACTGTGAAACAATTCCACATTGTCTTAAGTGAGCACCAAACTCGAAACTCAGATATTCACCCCCACGATCAGACCGTAGGAACTTGATCTTCTTGTTACGATGATTTTCAACTTCACTCTAAAATTGCTTGAACTTTTCAAATGTTTCAGACTTGTGCTTCATTAAGTAGACATAACCATATCTACTCAAATCGTCAGTGAAGGTGAGAAAATAACGATATCCGCCGCGTGCCTCTACGCTCATCGGACCACACACATCGGTATGTATGATTTCGAACAAGTCACTTGCACGCTCCATTGTTCCGGAGAACGGAGTTTTAGTCATCTTGCCCATGAGGCATGGTTCGCATGTGTCAAGTGAATCAAAGTCAAGTGACTCCAAAAGTCCATCGGCATGGAGTTTCTTCATGTGCTTTACACCAATATGACCTAAGCGGTAGTGCCACAAAAATATGGCGCTATCATTGTTAACTCTAACTCTTTTGGTCTCGATGTTATATACGTGTGTATCACTATCAAGATTCAATATGAACAATCCTCTCACATTGGGTGCATGACCATAAAAGATGTTACTCATAGAAATAGAACAACCATTATTCTCTGACTTAAAAGAGTAACCGTCTCGCAATAAACAAGATCCAGATATAATGTTCATGCTCAACGCAGGCACTAAATAACAATGATTTAAGTTCAGAACTAATCCTGACGGTAACTGAAGTGAGACTGTGCCGACGGCGATTGCATCAACCTTGGAACCATTTTCCACGCGCATCGTCACTTCATCTTTCGCCAGCCTTCGTCTATTCCGCAGTTCCTGTTTCGAGTTGCAAATATGAGCAACAGAACCGGTATCGAATACCCAGGCACTACTACGAGATCCGGTTAAGTACACATCAATAACATGTATATCAAATATACCTAATTTTTCTTTGGCCGCCTTCTTATCAGCCAGATACTTGGGGCAATTGCGCTTCCAGTGACCCATACCCTTGCAATACTAACACTCTGTTTGAGGCTTAGGTCCAGCTTTGGGTTTCTTCGTCGGATTGGCAACAGGCTTGCCGCTCTTCTTCGAATTACCCTTCTTGCCTTTGCCGTTTCTCTTGAAACCACTGGTCTTATTCACCATCAACACTTGATGCTCTTTATGGAGTTCCGACTCTGCGACTTTCAGCATCGCAAACAACTTGCCGGGAGACTTGTTCATCCCTTGCATGTTGTAGTTCAACACAAAGCCTTTATAGCTTGGCGGCAGTGATTGAAGGATTCTGTCAGTGATAGCTTCTTGCGGGAGTTCAATCCCCAGCTCAGCTAGACGGTTTGAGTACCCAGACATTTTGAGCACATGCTCACTGACAGACGAGTTCTCCTCCATCTTGCAAGCATAGAATTTATCGGAGGTCTCATACCTCTCGATCCGGGCGTTCTTCTGAAAGATAAACTTCAACTCCTGGAACATCTCAAATGCTCCATGACGCTCAAAGCGACGTTGAAGTCCCGGTTCTAAGCCATACAAGACTGCACATTGAACTATTGAGTAGTCCTCCTTACGTGCTAACCAAGCGTTCTTAACATCCTGATCAGCCGTAGCGGGTGGTTCATCTCCTAGCGCAGCATTAAGGACATAATCCTTCTTCCCAGCTTGTAAGATTAGCTTAAGATTATGAGCCCAGTCTACAAAGTTGCTTCCATCATCTTTCAACTTAGCTTTCTCTAGGAACATATTAAAATTCACGATGACTGTCGCGTGAGCCATGATCTACAACACAAATATATTCAAAGTGGACTTAGACTATGTTCAAGATAATTAGAGTTTAACTTAATCAAATTATTCGCTAAACTCCCACTCAAAAAGTACATCTCTCTAGTCATTTGAGTGGTTCATGATCCACTTACACTAGCTCAAGTCCGATCATCACGTGAGTTGAGTATAGTTTCAGTGGTAAGCATCCCTATGCTAATCATATCATCTATATGATTCATGATCGACCTTTCGGTCTCATGTGTTCCGAGGTCATGTCTGCACATGCTAGGCTCGTCAAGCTTAACCCGAGTGTTCCGCGTGCGCAACTGTTTTGCATCCGTTGTATGTGAACGTTGAGTCTATCACACCCGATCATCACGTGGTGTCTCGAAACGACGAACTGTAGCAACGGTGCACAGTCGGGGAGAACACAATTTCGTCTTGAAATTTTAGTGAGAGATCACCTCATAATGCTACCGTCGTTCTAAGCAAGATAAGGTGCATAAAAGGATTAACATCACATGCAATTCATAAGTGACATGATATGGCCATCATCACGTGCTTCTTGATCTCCATCACCAAAGCACCGACACGATCTTCTTGTCACCGGCGCCACACCATGATCTCCATCAACGTGTCGCCATCGGGGTTGTCGTGCTACTCATGCTATTACTACTAAAGCTACATCCTAGCAAAATAGTAAACGCATCTGCAAGCACAAACGTTAGTTATAAAGACAACCCTATGGCTCCTGCCGGTTGCCGTACCATCGACGTGCAAGTCGATATTATCTATTACAACATGATCATCTCATACATCCAATATATCACATCACATCGTTGGCCATATCACATCACAAGCATACCCTGCAAAAACAAGTTAGACGTCCTCTAATTTTGTTGTTGCATGTTTTACGTGGTGACCATGGGTATCTAGTAGGATCGCATCTTACTTACGCAAACACCACAACGGAGATATATGAATTGCTATTTAACCTCATCCAAGGACCTCCTCGGTCAAATCCGATTCAACTAAACTTGGAGAAACCGACACTCGTCGGTCATCTTTGAGCAACGGAGTTACTCGTAGAGATGAAACCAGTCTCTCGTAAGCGTACGAGTAATGTCGGTCCGAGCCGCTTCGATCCAACAATACCGCGGAATCAACAAAAGACTAAGGAGGGCAGCAAAAATGCACATCACCGCCCACAAAAACTTTTGTGTTCTACTCGAGAAGACATCTACGCGTGAACCTGGCTCATGATGCCACTGTTGGGGAACGTCGCATGGGAAACAAAAATTTTCCTACGCGCACGAAGACCTATCATGGTGATGTCCATCTACGAGAGGGGATGTGTGATCTACGTACCCTTGTAGACCGTACAGCAGAAGCGTTAGTGAACGCGGTTGATGTAGTGGAATGTCCTCACGTCCCTCGATCCGCCTCGCGAACCGTCCCGCGATCAGTCCCACGATCTAGTGCCGAACGGACGGCACCTCCGCATTCAGCACACGTACAGCTCGACGATGATCTCGGCCTTCTTGATCCAGCAAGAGAGACGGAGAGGTAGAAGAGTTCTCCGGCAGCGTGACGGCACTCCGGAGGTTGGTGATGATCTCGCCTCAGCAGGGCTCCGCCCGAGCTCCGCAGAAACACGATCTAGAGATGAAACCGTGGAGATATGTGGTCGGGCTGCCGTGGCAAAGTTGTGTCAAATCAGCCCTAAAACCCCACTATATATAGGAGAGAGAGGGGGGAGACTTGCCTTGGGGTCCAAGAACCCCCAAGGGGTCGGCCGAGCCAAGGGGGGAAGGATTCCCCTCCCAAACCGAGTCCTGCTTGGTTTGGAAGGTGGAGTCCTTCTTCCCTTTCCCACCTCCTCCTTTTTTTTCCTTTTCTCTTTGATTTTCTTCCCAATGCGCATAGCCCTCTTTTGGGCTGTCCCACCAGCGCACTAAGGGCTGGTGCAGCACCCCCAACACCTATGGGCTTCCCCGGGGTGGGTGCCCCCCCGGTGAACTCCCGGAACCCATTCGTCATTCCCGGTACATTCCCGGTAACTCCGAAAACCTTCCGGTAATCAAATGAGGTCATCCTATATATCAATCTTCATTTCCGAACCATTCCGGAAACCCTCGTGACGTCCGTGAGCTCATCCGGGACTCCGAACAACATTCGGTAACCAACCATATAACTCAAATACGCATAAAACAACGTCGAACCTTAAGTGTGTAGACCCTACGGGTTCGAGAACTATGTAGACATGACCCGAGAGACTCCTCGGTCAATATCCAATAGCGGGACCTGGATGCCCATATTGGATCCTACATATTCTACGAAGATCTTATCGTTTGAACCTCAGTGCCAAGGATTCATATAATCGTGATGGACTAGACCCAAACTAATAGACGTAGCATATTGATCGTGTCATTTTATTGCTACTGTTTTCTGCGTGTCAAGTATTTATTCCTATGACCATGAGATCATATAACTTACTAACACCGGAGGAATACTTTGTGTGTATCAAACGTCGCAACGTAACTGGGTGACTATAAAGATGCTCTACAGGTATCTCCGAAGGTGTTCGTTAAGTTAATATGGATCAAGACTGGGATTTGTCACTCCGTGTGACGGAGAGGTATCTCGGGGCCCACTCGGTAATACAACATCACACACAAGAATTTCAATTACTGTGACTTAATGTAAGTTGCGGGATCTTGTATTAGGAACGAGTAAAGAGACTTGCCGGTAAACGAGATTGAAATAGGTATACGGATACTGACGATCGAATCTTTATAGTCATGTCTACGGGATTATATGAATCCTTGGCACTGAGGTTCAAACGATAAGATCTTCGTAGAATATGTAGGATCCAATATGGGCATCCAGGTCCCGCTATTGGATATTGACCGAGGAGTCTCTCGGGTCATGTCTACATAGTTCTCGAACCCGCAGGGTCTGCACACTTAAGGTTCAACGTTGTTTTATGCGTATTTGAGTTATATGGTTGGTTACCGAATGTTGTTCGGAGTTCCGGATGAGATCAAGGACGTCACGAGGGTTTCTGGTATGGTCCGGAAACGAAGATTGATATATAGGATGACCTCATTTGATTACCGGAAGATTTTCGGAGTTACCGGGAATGTACCGGGAATGACGAATGGGTTCCGGGAGTTCACCGGGGGGGGGGGGGCAACCCATCCCGGGGAAGCCCATTGGCCTTGGGGGTGGTGCACCAGCCCTTAGTGGGCTGGTGGGACAGCCCAAGAAGGCCCTATGCGCCATTGGAAGAAAATCAAAGAGAAAAGAAAAAAAAGGAGGAGGTGGGAAAAGGGGGAAGGACTCCTCCTTCCAAACCTAGTCGGACTCGGTTTCGAAGGGGAGATCTCCCCCCCTTGGCTCGGCTGAAGCCCTTAGGGGTCCTTGGACCCCAAGGAAAGGCTCCCCCTCTTCCCCCTATAAATACGGAGGTTTTAGGGCTGATTTGAGACAACTTTGCCACGGCAGCCCGACCACATATCTCCACGGTTTTACCTCTAGATCGCGTTTTTGCGGAGCTCGGGCGGAGCCCTGCCGAGACGAGATCATCACCAACCTCCGGAGCGCCGACACGCTGCCGGAGAACTCTTCTACCTCTCCGTCTCTCTTGCTGGATCAAGAAGGCCGAGATCATCGTCGAGCTGTACGTGTGCTGAAAGCGGAGGTGCCGTCCGTTCGGCACTAGATCGTGGGACTGATCGCGGGATAGTTCGCGGGGCGGATTGAGGGACGTGAGGACGTTCCACTACATCAACCGCGTTCACTAACGCTTCTGCTGTACGGTCTACAAGGATACGTAGATCACTCATCCCCTCTCGTAGACGGACATCACCATGATAGGTCTTCGTATGCGTAGGAAAATTTTTGTTTCCCATGCGACGTTCCCCAACACTTTTCTGATAATGCCTGGGCATCTTCTGACTCCTTGTACTCTTGAAATGCCTTCCAGTGATTCGCCTGCTTGGCTAGATACCCCTCGAATACTGGCACTTTCTTTGTCTTCAGATAGTTTTTCCATAGCTTCTTCTTCCAGCTACGGAACAGTTCGGCCATCTTCTTTAGAGTCCACTGCTTGACTTTGGCCCTCAGTTTGTCTACGGCGTCTTCATTCTCACATTCTGGCAGGTTGAAATGTGACATGAGATCATTCCAAAGATTATCTTTGTACCTTTCGGCGACATAGTCACTATCGGCTGCCCCTTTGCGCTTGTTCCACTCCCGAACGCTGATCGGGACGTGATCCCTAACGAGAACTCCGCATTGCTTCTTGAACGTGTCAGCAGCATTCTTAGGAAGCTTGGGTTCGCCCGTAGGCAATATCACATCAAAGGTGTAATGCGTCCGTGCATCCAACTTTCTAGTCGGGCCTCGTTTCGTAGCTTTGCTCGATGTGGAGGCCTAAGAGGGAGAAACATTCGTCAAATGAATGTATATGTATACAATATAGAGCTATCTCCAATATACTTATTTTTTTTGAGCTAGTTGACCCTGAAATTGAAAAGCACTACAAATGAACTCTAAAAATGTTGAAAGTTGGCATGCTATCATCATTTCACCCACATAGCATGTGTTAAAAAGTTGAGAGGGCTACGACAAAAACTGGATGCACTTCGTGTACAAAACGGACAATCTGTCTCGAAGTATCAGCGTTTCGAACGAGAACTCATCTCTTACAAAGGGATTTCATTTTTTTGAACTTATTTGAACTCCATACTTTTTGTGTGTTCACAATGCACCATTCAAAGGCACATCACAAAATTTCAACAATTTCTGACTTCATTTGGTATTCTTCGTGCATTTACTTATTTTTTTTAGCTAGTTGACCCTGAAATTGAAAAGCACTACAAATGAACTCTGAAAATGTTGAAAGTTGGCATGCTATCATCATTTCACCCACATAGCATGTGTTAAAAAGTTGAGAGGGCTATGGCAAAAATTGGATGCATTTCGTGTACAAAACGGACAATCTCTCTCGAAGTATGAGCGTTTCGAACGAGAACTCATCTCTTACAAAGGTTTATTAAAATTCTTTTTGCGTATTTGAGAATTTGAAAAAACTATGAAAATGAAAAGTGTTTGAAATTTAGTACATTCCATACATGCATTAATAAAAGGTTTAATACATTATTACATTATTGCACCAATATTCCTATCTATTATTTCTGTTTTCTTCTGGGTCGTAGCCATGGAGAATCTTCATCATTCAGTAGGATGCTTGGGTCAGTTTTTACTTTGAAGGACGGAATTTCATGAAACTTATTATAATCTTCTGACATGTCTGTCTTGTCATCTACTCCCACGATGTTTCTTTTCCCTGAAAGAACTATGTGGCGTTTTGTCTCATCGGACGATATCTTCTTTTGCTGATTTCTTTTTCTCGTTTTTGTAGACATGTCCTTCACATAGAAAACCTGAGCGACATCATTGGCTAGGACAAATGGTTCATCCATGTATGCAAGATTGTTGAGATCCACTGTTGTCATGTCGTACTTTTGGTCTACAACTACCCCGCCTCCTGTCAGCTTCACCCATTTGCACCGAAACAAAGGGATCTTAAAAGTAGGTCCATAGTCAAGTTCCCATATCTCCTCTATGTACCCGTAATATGTTTCCAAAAATTGCCCATTCTCGTCTGTTGCATCAAGACAGACACCACTATTTTGGTTGGTGCTCTTTTTATCTTGGGCAACCGTGTAAAATGTATTCCCATTTATCTCATACCCTTGGAAAGTACATATAGTCGAAGATGGTGGCCTGGCCAAACAGTACAGCTGATCTCCAACGGTGTCGTCATTCATGAGATGTGTCTGCAACCAACTACCGAAAGTCTTCTCGTGTTCCCCTTTAATCCAAGAGTCAGCCTTACCCGGGTTTTCGGAGCGTAGAATATTCTTGTGTCTCACGATATACGGAGCCACCACGGTGGAATTGTGTATAACTGTGTAGTGTGCTTGAGAGAAAGAATGCCCGTCCGTACATACTTTTGCTTTCCTTCCTAGTGTGCCTTTTCTTGTCAGCCTACCCTCATACCGAGATTCAGGAACACCAATCGGCTTAAGGTCAGGAAGAAAGTCCACACAAAACTCAATGACCTCCTCTGTTCCATAGCCCTTGGAGCTGCTCCCTTCTGGCCTAGCACGGTTACGAACATATTTCTTTAAGACTCCCATGAACCTCTCGAAGGGGAACATATTGTGTAGAAACACAGGACCGAGAATTCTAATCTCTTCGACTAGGTGAACTAGGAGGTGTGTCATTATATTGAAGAAGGATGGCAGGAACAACAACTCAAAGCTGACCAGACATTGGACCACATCAATCTGTAACCCTGATAGACTTTCTCGATCGATTACCTTTTGAGAAATTGCATTGAGGAATGCACATACCTTCACAATTGCCAGACGAACATTTTCCGGTAGAATTCCCCTCAATGCAACCGGAAGCAATTGCGTCATAAGCATGTGGCAGTCATGAGACTTTAGGTTTTGGAATTTTTTGTCTTTCATATTTACGATTCCCTTTATATTCAACGAGAAGCCAGTCGGGACCTTGATACTGAAAAGGACTTCAAAGAAGATTTCCTTCTCTTCCTTAGTAAGAGCGTAGCTGGCACGCCCTTGAAACTGCCCTGGATGCATGCCATCTCTTCCTTTATGACGTTCCTGGTCCTCCTGTGCTTCCGGTGTATCTTTTGACTTCCCATACAAGCCCGGGAAGCCTAGAATATTCACGCAGAGATTCTTCGTCAAGTGCATCACGTCGATTGCCGAGCGGACCTCATGGACTTCCCAGTAGGGTAGCTCCCAAAATATAGATTTCTTCTTCCACATGGGTACGCGCTTATCAGGGCCGTTAGGAACAGGTTGGCTGCCAGGACCCTTTCCAAAGATTACTTTTTGACCATATCAAATACTTCAGCACCAGTACGGATGACAGGCTTCCCCCGGGGTTCTGCCTTGCCATTGAAATGCTTGCCTTTTTTCTTTAAGGGATGCTTGGGCGGAAGAAAACGACGATTGTACGGGTACACATTCTTCCTACATTTGTCCAGATATATACTTTCTGTCTGATCCAAACAGTGCGTGCATGCATTGTATCCCTTGTTTGACTGTCCTGAAATGTTACTAAGAGCAGGCCAATCATTGATGGTTATGAAAAGCAATGCTCGAAGGTCAAATTCCTCTTGTTTGTGCTCGTCCCACACACGTACACCTGGTTCGGCCCACAGTTGTAAAAGTTCATCAACTAATGGCCTTAGGTACACATCAATATCGTTGTCGGGTTGCTTTGGACCTTGGATAAGCACTGGCATCATAATGAACTTCCACTTCATGGACAACCAAGGAGGAAGGTTGTAGATACATAGAGTAACGGGCCAGGTGCTGTGACTGCAACTCTGATCCCGAAAAGGATTCATGCCATCTGTACTCAGACCTAACCATAAGTTCCTTGCGTCAGCTGCAAATCTCGGGAACTCTCTCTCGATTTTTCTCCACTGCCAACCATCAGCGGTGTGCCTCAACTTATCGTCTTTCATACGATCTTCCATGTGCCATCGCAACAACTTCGCATGATCTTTATTTTTGAACAGACGTTTCAACCGTGGTATTATAGGAGAATACCACATCACCTTGGCAGGAACCCTCTTCCTGGGTGGCTCGCCCTCAATATCACCAGGGTCATCTTTTCTGATCTTATACCGCAATGCAGTGCATACCGGGTATTTATCCATATTCTCGTACTTCTCACCGCGGTAGAGGATGCAGTCATTAGGGCATGCATGTATCTTCTGCACGTCTAATCCTAGAGGGCAGACAAGCTTCTTTGCTTCGTACGTGCTGGCGGGCAATTCGTTCTTTCTTGGAAGCATCTTCTTCATCAGTACCAGCAACTTTTCGAATGACGAGTCAGTCACACCGGTCTCTGCCTTCCACTTCAGCAATTCCAGTGTGCTACCCAGCTTCTTCTGGCCATCTTCACAAGTTGGGTACAACAATTTGTTGTGGTCCTGTAACATCTACTCGAACTGCAACCTCTCCTTTTCTGTGTCGCAACCTCGCCGTGCATCAGAAATGACCCGGCCAAGATGATCAGCGGGCTCATCTGGTTCCCGTTCTTCATCCTGATCTTCTTCTTCATTGTCTTTCATTGCGGTATCAGCATATTCAGGGAACATAGATCGGTAGTTGTCATCATCGTTCTCTTCTTCTTCATCGTCGTCTTCCATCATAACCCCTCTTTCTCCGTGCTTGGTCCAAACATTATAGCCCGACATAAAACCGGACCGAAGCAGGTGGCTCTGAATGACTCTTGAAGAAGTGTAATCCTTCTCATTCCGACATTCAACACATGGACAAAACATATAGCCACCACCATGCTTGTTCGCATCGGCTGCATCTCGAAAAGAATGCACGCCTTCTCTGTAAGCGGCTGTGCGTCGATCACCGTACATCCATGGATGGCTCATCTGTGTTATACGACAGTATATCAAATACAATCACGATCCTAAAAATTAGTACCGCACGGTCTAAACGAGGAAATATAGTTGCTAACCTTTTAGAATAAGTAGAAATAAAGAGGAAGAGGTTTAAGCGTGGCTCAGGCATCTCATATCGTAGTTGTGTTCGGTGAACTGAAGCGGCATCGCTCTAACACACATTTCAACAAACACCTCTAGTGCATAAAAAAAAGTGGAGAGCTATCACACACCCACAATCCTCCATCCAAGAAAAATGCAAGGAAGAGGGAAGAGGGGGGGTGTGCTATATATAGGCAGAGGACTTTAGTCCCGTTTTGAGACACAAACCGGGACTAAAGGTGGCGCACATGCGGGCTGCCCACCGCGTAGCCCTTTAGTCCCGGTTTGAGACACGAACCGGGACTAAAGGCTCCTTACGGGCCGGGACTAAAGCCTCGAGGAAGGCATTGAGAATTATGGCGACGTGGCCGGGCCTTTAGTCCCGGCCCAGAGGTAGGCCGGGACTAAAGGGTCCCGGCCAAAAGGCTCATTTTCCACTAGTGTGAGAATGAAAATAGGGTCAAATCACACAAGTGGCACAATGACATGTCTCACACAACTCACTATTGATGATGAACCTTGAAAGACCGACTCACATGCAAGTTGCATTGAGAAAATCGCTCCTACTATCTATAAGCAATGCTAGTAAATGATTACTATTTCCTCCTTTTTTAAATATAATTCTTCTTAGAAATTACACTAAAGGACTAGAAATGAATGTATATAGACACACTTTCCTATTATATTGTTCAACGTGACCTATATTCTCAATCCCTATTTTCCTATTATATTGTTCAATACGTCCGCGGAGAATTTTATGAATTTCGTCGACTCAAAGGATTGTCATTAGTGTTTTTTGACTTTTTTTTTTCAAAAGCAAGGAGGAAAATATTGCCTAAATTTTAAACGAAAGTAAAAGTTCAAGGCCTCGCTTCTTTCCATCATGCAAAACCATGCACGAGACTTTCATCTCGCACAGCTCTTGAGTGATAAAAGAATGAAGAACTCGTCTTCTCTCTTTTTTTATTACCTTCCTCACGTATGTGCAAGATCGAATCCATTCTTTTTCGACCATTCCCTGGCCCGCCAGTCGGTAGCACATTGGTCGTTTTTCACCCCCATCTAGCCCTCGCCTCGCCCCCAGTCCCCTCGCCGCCACCGCCGCCGACGTCGCTGCCCAGTTCCGGCTGCGTCCTCCCGTACCGCAGCGCCTACCCCATTCCGCCGGCCGCAGCGCCGCCGGGGCACCGCAGCTTCCCCGACCCCAACCCGCTGTTGCCGGTCAGCTACGTCGTCCATGACTAAGTCGTCCGACAGTTTGTCTCAAGGTACAAAATGGACTTTGTCGACGAGTTCTTTTTTCATAATGTTATGTGCGACTCTAACGATTCCTCATCTGACGATGAGGAGATGTTGCTTGCCGTGTTGGTCTATAACCACATTAATAGGCAGCGGTCACTGTTTCGGGGCTGGATTCCGAGCCATGTTCCGGCGTTTAATCGTAACCGAGAGAGCGGTCATTTTCTGCTATGGAAGCACTACTTTGACGCAATACAAACCTCCATGCCCGCAGTAAAAACGTAAAAAGAGTTGCTTGATGTGCTTAAGGATCCGAATGCCTAGTCCAACATTTTAAACGTGGTGTCTTCAGCGAGCAAACGTGGCAGCCACGTACAACTACAAACCACACACACTCGCACACACACCTCCATTCCCGCAGAAGAACCACCTAGAGGCAATATATATATATATCCAGCCGAGCCGGGCAAATGAACATGAAGTGGGCAATGACCTCATGGCCCTGGCCATGGCCAAGTCGCCATCACAAAAAGCTTCCATACCCTTTTTTTCTTCTTTTTTTGGCTTCAGGCCAGGTACAATGAATGAACCACCACCGCGACGGACCCCGTTACCATCTCGTCGCCTGCCTGCCGCCTGCTGCTGCTCCTCCTCAGCCGTCGCCACACGTGCTCCATCTCCCGGACGATCCGCCGTCGCCTCTTGACCCACCCTTTGACTCCTTTCCCGCCACCAACACCTCCCCACGAACCTTCTCCTCCTCCTCCTCCTCCCCGCGCGCTATTTATCCCCGCGCACGCCATTTCCCAGCATCCATTCGAACACACTCAACACAGTCCACCACCCAAGTACGTCCACCAGCAGCCAGCGCGCGCCCGAGAACCTCGTTCCCATCGACGGAGAAGCAGGGCCAGGCCGGAGGCGGCAATGGCGCGGCGGCGGGACGCGGAGGCGGAGCTGAGCCTGCCGCCGGGGTTCCGGTTCCACCCGACGGACGAGGAGCTGGTGGGGGACTACCTCTGCGCGCGCGCGGCCGGCCGGGCCCCGCCGGCGCACGTCATCGCCGAGGTCGACCTGTACCGGCACGACCCGTGGGAGCTACCGGAGCGGGCGCTCTTCGGGGTGCGGGAGTGGTACTTCTTCACGCCGCGGGACCGCAAGTACCCCAACGGCTCCCGCCCTAGCAGGGCCGCCGGGGGCGGCTACTGGAAGGCCACCGGCGCCGACAAGCCCGTCGCGCGCGCCGGTAGGACTGTCGGGGTCAAGAAGTCGCTCGTCTTCTACCATGGGAGGCCGGGGGCTGCGGTCAAGACCGACTGGATCATGCACGAGTACCGCCTCGCCGGCGCTGAGGGGCGCGCCGCGAAGAAGAGGGACGGCGCCTCGCTCAGGCTCGACGACTGGGTGCTCTGCCGCCTCTACGATAAGAAGAACCAGTGGGAGAAGATGCAGCAGCAGCTGCAGGAGGCGGCGGTCAAGGCTGCGGCGTCACGGTCGGTCTCGTGGGGCGAGATGCAGACGCCGGAGTCCGATGTCGACAACGATGCGTTCCCGGAGTTGGATTCGCTACCGCCGACACTCCAGACGACAAACGCGGCGATGTTGCCGAAGGAGGAGGTGCAGGAGTTGGAGCTGGACACTGACGAGTGGCTCATGGGGATCAGCCTCGATGACCTGCAGGGCCCAGGCTCCCTGATGCTGCCCTGGGATGACTCCTACGCCGCCTCTTTCCTGTCGCCAGTGGCCACGATGAAGATGGAGCAGGACATCAGCCCGTTCCTGTTCTGAGCTATTAATTCTATGTTTTCTGTTCTCTTACAGTAGCGCGGTTGTGTGCGGCCTAATTAACTGTAGATACTTCACATTTGTTCAGGATTTAGATAAGCCATTTGTTCATGTTCACGACATTTGTGGGGCTTGCAAAGTGCTCAGTCAATGCCCAATGTATGTCATCCGTCCATTATTCTTATTTCCTAAAAAATATAGGAGTGATACTTACCACCTGCAACTGCAATGCAGAATATCTTAATTTGGGTGATGAAGATCACGCCTGCGTTCCTGGTGCTACTTGTTCATTACAACCAGAAATATCAGCAATTAATGCTTTTGTTTTTCCGTGGGGAAGTTTCAACTTTATCTACTATCCTGGTTTTAATTGTCTGCAGTCACGAAATGGTAACGCATTCTCTGATGTGATGTTTACATTGTGCAAATAAATAGAAGTGTAAAGCCAGCAACACCCCATTCATATGATGGCGCCACGGGCAAAAAATCTGCCTTTGCTTCTCTTCATTTCCTTTTCTTGTGATATTCTCCAAAAGTCTGCAACAAAGCCATGAGGTGCAGTAAGCAGTGACACCCCAAAATTTTTGATAATACTATATCATCCTGAGAACGGACGTTTGGAGGCTGAGCTCCATTGAGCTCGATTTTTTTGAAAAATTCAAATTTCAGAATTTTCATTTCCCAAAAAATCTGAAAAATTATGCAAGTAAAGAAGAATGTTATGTGTATGTGTGTAAATTTTTAGGATTTCCAAAAAATCTGAAAAAATATGCAAGTAAAGAAGGATGTTATGTGTATGTGTATAATTTTTTAAGATGAAATACCTTGAAATACAATCTGTACAGAAAAGAAAAATTTATGGTCCGGGTCGATAAATAGCATCATGTGTTAAAAAACCTTAGATTTGTCTTTTTTTACATGTCTCATTTCAACATATTTTTTTCTAAAAATTTACATACATATCACTAGTGGGGACGGGGCCTTTAGCCCCGGCCCGTAAGGGGCTTTAGTCCCGGTTCACCAACCGGAACTAAAGGGGCGGGACTAAAGGCCTAACCTTTAGTCCCGGCCCTGTTCCAAGCCGGGACTAAAGGTGCTCCACGTGGGCGCCTCGTAGCGCCCTAGGGGCAGGCCCTTGGACTAAAGAGTTTCAGATTTTGTTTATTTTTTAGGGTTTTTTTGAATTAAATTATTTTTGGGTTTTAGGGTTTTAGGGTTTAGGTGTTCGGGAGATTAACGTGATGCCTCGTTTGGTGTTTGGGAATTAGTTTTCATATAATTTAAATAGAAATAATTATGCATATATATATAAGATTAACTTATCTTAGAAGCGAGCATATATATACAATTATATGGAGATCTGAATTATCGGGACTAGAGCCCGTCTATTAGATTACATGGACGAACATCAGTAATGGCCCCTAGCTACACTAAATTGTCCTTTGTCATCTATAGCTTCCGTCCTCAGAAAGGTTGCAAGCTCCTCTGCAACAGCAATCGCGCGTTGCTCTGGTAGGACCTTCGTCCTCATGGCCGTGTACTATATAAGAAGAGGAGATGAATATGAATATCAATCATGATAACAAAGAATGACGGGTAAAAATAGAGGTGTGAATGTTCATTGCTTACGTCGAATCTGTGATCCTTGTGCTCAGAGGTAAACGTGCGAATGGTCTCGCAAACATAGTATCCGCATAGATGCGTCCCATGGCTGCTGGTCGCACTTTACGAGAATAGAATATATATAATCAAAATAATAATCTAGCATCATAAATGTATTGAAAATAGAAGTATATCATACTGCTACTTACCTGAGCCGCTCTAAAGGTCAACTTCTCAGGCTCAATACCGAGAGTCACGCACTTGAACCGCTTCCAAACCCTGCCCGACAAGGATAATGATTTGCTAAGTTTTTCATTAATTGATATATCAGAAAATCATCGAAAGAGACCGATAGAGCGCAAGAATGATTGTCGTGGGTATAAGCCTGATAGTAGATGTGTAGGGTACGAATGAGATGGGCAGAGTCCTAGCTACGGCGAGGTTGTATGAGTTCAAGCCCCTCTGCGGTGGAGGTAACAGCCCTACGTCTCAGTGCTCTCGGAGCTTGTTACCGAGTGTGATATGGAGTACAAAGATTTGCTAACCCTTTTACCAGTAGGGAAGGGCGGCTTATATAGAGTCCGCTGCCCTCCACAACGGTTTCGATTCAAGGGTGGAGTAGTGGCGATTGAACGCGTACGTTACAGGTAACGTATGCTCTAAATGCTAATAAATACACCCGGAAACGTACGACAGTTTCCCTCCAGAGAGGTTACGGCGCTCCGAGTGTATCCAGTCGGTAGGCCCGGTGTTCTCCGAATGTTAGTCTCCGACTGGATGATTCCTGCTACCGACTGGATGATGGGGACACCTTAATTCAGTCGGGGCATACTTAAGGTCCTGTCCCTTGTGTGGGGTAGTCCTTGGGTAGGACGTGTAGGGCAGGCCTATGACCCTACCCTAGGACTATGACCCCATCATTAGTCCCCGAATGGATTGGGGTTGAAACGTCGAAGCAGAGCTTGAGGTTCAGATCTGACTGAACTAGGTTCGGCTTGGGCGTTGCTTGCCCTTATCCATTTTATCTCTCTCTCGACCAACGTTCCGAGTGGAAGTGCTTGAGAAACAAACTGTCGGGGACCGAGTGCTTCCACGGCATCTTTTGACGCGACCGGTCAACTGACAGCGGCGGATTTTCCGGGATCTCAAATTTCGGGTTCCGCGCTCTTAGCGGGGACGACGTCAGCGCGTCGAGTAGCGCCTGACTCCTCGATCCTCGCGCCTTCAACTCCTCCACTGATATCGCCGCAGCTAGTTGGGCAGATAAGATTCCGGGCCCGCTCGCCAGCGACCCAGTCGGTGCTCTATTTAACTCTGGGCAACGAGACCTTTCGGTTACGCTCGCCGAATATTTTGCTCTTGCCTGCTCCGTCTTCCTCGCCACCTCCTGCGCGTGTACGTCCTTCCCTTCCCCTCTTTCTCGAGAGCTCACCGTCGCCGCCATGACCAAAGGTCAGACCAGCATGATGGAGGCGAGGAAGAAGAAGAACAAGGCGGCGGCTGCTCAGCGGCGGCAGCGACCGTTGCCGGCGGGATGGATCCAGGGTGACTTTCTGCCCTCCACGGTGACGGAGGGGGACCTGCTGGAGCTGGTAGAGCACGACCAGCTCGTGCATAAGTCCTGGAGGCTACCGGCGGACGACGAGGTTGAGCCGGCGCCACGGGAGGGGGAGCGCGTCTTGCTCCTCAGCCATGTTCACAGAGGTTTCTCTCTGCCCCCGCATCCTTTCTTCAAAGGTATCATGAATCATTTTGGTGCTCAACTCCATCACTTCCCTCCAAATGCCATCGCCCACCTTTCTGCCTTCATTGTTTTGTGCGAGTGCTTTATCGGTTGCCCCCCCATTGGGGTTTATTCAAACATATCTTCTCCGCCCGCTCTCAAACCATCAAACGTCTTAGTCAGTCGGATGACAAGACGCATCTCCTCCAGCTCTGCGGGGGTTTAGGGTTTCAGAAGAAGAGTCGGAGCAGCTACCCTGCTCTCCAGTTGAGCGAGTCGGTTAGGAACTGGCAGTCGACGTGGTTCTACTGCCAGGACATAGCCTGTCCGAACGTGTCGACTGGGCTGCCTCCATTTAGTCTAGACCGCCCTGCTCCACCCAAGCAACTCGCCCTCTCGAAAGCCGAGAAGAACGACATCCAGCCTTTGGTCGAGGCACTCGTGGATGTTGTGAGGAGGGGGGTCACCGGTATTGACCTGCTAGAAGTCTTCATCGGTCGGCGAATCCAGCCTCTGCAGGCCCGCCACCACGCTATGTGGCACTACAGAGGGCCCGAGGATTCCACTCGGACCAACGTGGAGGGCATTCTCGAGGAGAAGGTGACCTCATGGGTGCTCCAAATCACGGGTCCCTGGGAGGACCCCAAAGGAGCCCGCCGAGTGACGCCTTACAGCGCGGACAACCCTCCACCAAATCAGGTGAGCAGCATCAGCCGAGTGCATTGAACTGTCTTGATTTCAGTCGTTTATTTATATCTCCGTGTGATGCTTAATGTTTCCGACTGAACCTCATGCAGGAGTGGACCAACTGGTCTTCCCCCGTCTCGAACGGGAACCCGGAGGAGGAGAAGGAAGAAGGCAGCCAGGAGGGGAGCGTGGAGAGCGCCGAATACGTCTCTGACAGCGGGGAGTCGGAGGAGGAAGACAGCGAGGAAGAGGAAGAGGAAGAGGATGAAGAGCCAGATTCGCCACCTCTGTGGCCAGAGCATCGGAGTAAGCGTCGGCATGAGCCTGCCGTCCCCTCAGCCCCTCCTACGTCGTCGAGTGCTCCGCCTACTGCCCCAGCGGTACCGAGTGTTCGGGGCACCAAGAGGGCCAGGGACGCAGCCGCTGAACTTGCAGGCCAGTCCTCTAGGGCGCCCAAGCCGAGTGGGCCCAAACCTAGGAAGGCTCTGCCGCGGATGAGGATGGCCGTCCCCGTCACCTCCACGTAAGTGAATCTAACTTTCGGCTCTTTCTGTTGACCGAGTGAACACCTGCTTTACAAGTCGAATGGACTTCACTCGACAGGGTTGCCACTTCTGCGACCTCGCCGGCCCGCCAAGGGGATGACCCCATGGACACGGACGACGTCATTTCGTCTCAGCCAGGTGTGTTGTGGGAGAGTCGGGTATTTTATTCCTGTAGACTGCGCCATCCTTTTCTTTTTCTGAAGCGTTATGTTATTTGGCATGCCAGGGGCGATCTGCCTGGACGAGGGCGGCCAGGGGAGAGCTGACCCCATCGTGGAGCCTGTCCAGGAGCCTGTCCTGGAGCCTGTCCTTGAGGCCACTCTTCCTGCTGCTGCCCCTGCCGCCAACGCTCCCCCGACCGAAGTGTCTCTACCGACTGAAGTGCCTCCACCGACTGAACCGGTGCCGGTGGGTGAGGAACCTACTGGGGCGAACCTTGGGATGCCCCATGAACTTCCCACGATTCCCGGTTCGTCGAGTGATGAATTCAGCATTCGGCGTGCCCCAGAGGAGCAGGTGGGGGCGGCCAAGGGGGCCATGATCCAGGTGGAGCTGATGGCCGGAGAGGCCAAGAGGGCTTATGACTCCGTTGCGGCCTTGTACTGGCAGAGCTTGGAGTTGCGCGATGACATCCGAGTAAGTAGTCTAGTAAGTACTCACTTTTCTTCTGTAACCCATTGGGTGTTGTCTGCTGTTTGCAATGGGTTCACTCCGAGTGAACCCAGTGGGTGTAGTCCCCGAGACTTCTGTCGAGTGCTTGCACCGACAGTTGTCTTTATACATTTGGTCTTTATTTTAGTTGTGTCCGTAGACAATATTTCCGAGTGTGAGTACTTATTGCAGTCGGAGCGCTCTTGTGGTAAGAGTCTCCGAAAGTAAGTTGCACGCAGGTCGAGTAGTATTGGCCTATGAGGCGTAGGTGAAAACATGCATCTCAATAGGGCGGGCCTGCTTGAGGTGTATGCCAGTGGGGTCACTCTTAGTGAACCCACTGGGTGTCGTCCCCGAGACCGCTACTGCTTGCGTCGGCAGGGGTCTGAAGAACTTAGCCTGTGAACTGACAAACTTGTTGATAACCCTTTGTTTCTTGGTGCAGAAAACTTGCGAAATGGGAACTGCTTATGAAGCCTTGAGAGCGGAGAGGAACCAGTATGCTGGTGAACTGGAAGCTGCAATGCTCGCCATGGCGGGCATGAAGGACGCGCAGGAAGTTCGAGAGAAGTCCTTGGAGGAGGCGCTGGAGGCAAACAGGGTGTTGGTGGCGGAGGTGGAGAGACTGAAGAAACAGAGGACTAAACTGCACAATCAAATGGCTGTTCGGAACAAACGATGGACAGCTCAGGAGAAGTATGTCAACGACTGGGCTGTCCAGATGATGACTCGTCTGGCAGGTAAGTCTTATGCTTTGTCGAGTGTTTATACCGTGTGACGAACACTCGGTTTTTACTGTCTGTTTGCTCGTTTGGTGCAGATTTTTGTACTGATGCCGAAGCTGAAGCGGCGGCTGTGGAACGGTCCATGAAGGACAATGTGCCACTCGGCGAGGACGCCAACCGGGATCTGCTCCGGGCGCATATCCGCGTAGGCAAAGTGGGTCCTTTCATCAGCCGATTGAGAGAAGTCTTCGGCCGCATTGAGAAGGAGCTTTGGCCGGAAGACGAGTCGCGGCAGGAGATGGGGACTCTGTTGGGGCGACTGGAGGAGATTCCGGCCCGAGTGCAGTCCTGGAAGAAATCGGCAGCGTGTTGCGGTGCTGACGTGGCGCTGTCCTTGGTCCGAGTCCATTACAAGGAGGTGCCGGAAGATAAGCTGAAAGCATTGAAGGTCGCCAACACGAAGAAGCTTCAATTCGAAGACTTCATGGAGACGTTCCTTGAGACTGCTACCCGCATCGCTGATGTAATCGACTTGGACACTTTTGTGGAGCCTTCTAGTCCTGATGCCGGCCCAGCTGACGCGTGATCAAACTTTATCCTCGGTATGCCGAGTGTTTACCTGTAATATACTCTGGCCACTTCTGTTGGCGGTCGTACTTTTAAATCGGTGCGGGTAAGCTTGATCCGCACCGAGTCAGCTATCATTTTTGAACTTATGTTGTCGGAATGATAACATTTATTCTTTTGTTTGAATGCTGTTTCGAGTGCGACACTTAGTGCATACTCGGATAAAGTTAAGACTTAGGTGATTCTTGGTCACGTCTAAGTCTCCGAGTGTGACGTGCAGTGCACACTCGTAGGACATTCAGGATCGCAGCTAAGTCCTCGAGTGTGACTTATAGTTCACACTCGGAGGAAGTTATTACTTAGGCGAGTCTTGATCATATCTAAGTCCTCGAGTGCGACGTATAGTGCACACTCGGAGGAAGTTAATACTTAGGCGATTGAGGATCGCATCTAAGTCCCCGAGTGCGACGTATAGTGCACACTCGGAAGAAGTTAATACTTAGGCGATTGAGGATCGCATCTAAGTCCCCGAGTGCGACGTATAGTGCACACTCGGAGGAGGTTAATACTTAGGCGATTCAGGATCGCAGCTAAGTCCCCGAGTGCGACGTATAGTGCACACTCGGAAGGAGTTATTACTTAGGTGATTCTTGATCACAGCTAATTCCCCGAGTACGACGTATAGTGCACACTCGGAGGAAATTAATACTTAGGCGATTCAGGATCGCATCTAAGTCTCCGAGTGCGACGTATAGTGCACACTCGGAGGAGGTTAATACTTATGCGATTCAGGATCGCAGCTAAGTCCCCGAGTGCGACGTATAGTGCACACTCGGAAGGAGTTATTACTTAGGTGATTCTTGATCACAGCTAAGTCCCCGAGTACGACGTATAGTGCACACTCGGAGGAAATTAATACTTAGGCGATTCAGGATCGCATCTAAGTCCCCGAGTGCGACGTATAGTGCACACTCGGAGGAGGTTAATACTTATGCGATTCAGGATCGCAGCTAAGTCCCCGAGTGCGACGTATAGTGCACACTCGGAAGGAGTTATTACTTAGATGATTCTTGATTACAGCTAAGTCCCCGAGTGCGACGTATAGTGCACACTCGGAAGAGGTTAATACTTAGGCGATTCAGGATCGCATCTAAGTCCCCGAGTGCGACGTATAGTGCACACTCGGAGGAGGTTAATACTTAGGCGATTCAGGATCGCAGCTAAGTCCCCGAGTGCGACGTATAGTGCACACTCGGAGGAGGTTAATACTTAGGCGATTCAGGATCGCATCTAAGTCCCCGAGTGCGACGTATAGTGCACACTCGGAGGAGATTAATACTTAGGCGATTCAGGATCGCAGCTAAGTTCCCGAGTGCGACGTATAGTGCACACTCGGAGGAGGTTAATACTTAGGCGATTCAGGATCGCAACTAAGTTTTTTTTTGTGCGTGGGAACTCTGAATCTGCGCAAAACTGAATCTGCTGAATATATTATTTCTTCAAACTTGTTTGTTACACTGCTTCAGTCGACGATCACATATAAAAATGCTTGAGGAGATCTCCGTTCCATGCGCGCGGCTCGTCTATCTCCCTCTGAATATTGTAGAGTCTATATGCTCCGTTGTTCAGCACCTTGGAAATGATGAAAGGCCCTTCCCAGGCCGGAGCCAACTTGTGTGGTCTTTGCTGATCCACTCGGAGCACCAAATCGCCAGCTTGGAACGTGCGACTCCTGACGTGACGTGCGTGAAAGCGTCGCAAATCTTGCTGGTAAATTGCCGAACGAGTGAGTGCCATCTCACGTTCCTCCTCTAGAAGATCGACTCTGTCTTGCCTTGCCTGTTCAGCTTCGGTTTCGGAGAAGAGTTCAACTCTCGGGGCGTTGTGAAGCAGGTCACTCGGAAGGACCGCTTCTGCCCCATAAACGAGGAAGAACGGTGAACGCCCCGTTGATCTGTTCGGAGTGGTACGGAGGCCCCAAAGCACTGAAGGTAACTCGGTGACCCACGCACCCGCAGCATGTCCTACCTCGCGCAAGAGTCGGGGCTTCAAACCTTGAAGGATAAGTCCATTCGCACGCTCAGCTTGTCCATTGGATTGTGGATGTGCTACAGAAGCAAAATCCACTCGGATACCCTGACTCATGCAGAAACCTTTGAATCTGTCCGAGTCGAAGTTTGTCCCGTTGTCCATGATTATACTGTGAGGCACTCCGAATCTGGAGATGATGTCCCTGACAAACTTAACGGCTGTGGAGGCGTCGAGTTTCTTGATGGGCTTGGCTTCTATCCATTTTGTAAACTTGTCGACTGCCATCAACAGATGTGTGTAGCCTCCTTGGCCTGTCTTGAATGGTCCGACTGTGTCTAATCCCCAAACTGCAAATAGTCACACAAGTGGGATTGTCTTTAGTGCAGCTGTTGGCTTGTGGGACTTATTGGAGTAGAACTGACAGCCTTCACATCGGTCGACCATAGCTTTGGCCATCTTGTTGGCTTGCAGCCAGAAGAATCCAGCTCTGAATGCTTTGGCGACGATTGCTCTCGAAGAAGCGTGATGGCCGTAGGTTCCCGAGTGGATATCCTATAGGATCAATTGTCCTTCCTCCGGGGAAATGCAACGTTGAAGAACGCCTGAAACACTCTCCTTGTACAATTGACCGTCAATGACCGTGAATGCCTTCGACCTGCGAGCTATCTGCCGGGCTTGGACTTCATCTTCTGGAAGTTCTTGTCTTAGGATATATGCTATGATCGGCACAGTCCAATCGGGAATGGCAACCAGAATCTCTGTGACCAGATCAACCACGGCAGGTACATCAACTTCAGTCAGATCTGTTGTGCTCTTGGGTTATACTGGTTCTTCCGTGAAGGGATCTTCTTTGATTGAGGGAAGATGGAGGTGTTCGAGGCAGACATCACTTGGGACTGGTCTCCGAGTGGATCCGAGTTTCGCCAACTCGTCAGCTGCTTGGTTCTTCAGTCTTGGAACATGATGAAGTTCTAGACCTTCAAACTTCTTCTCCAGCTTCCTGACTGCATTGCAGTATGTTGTCATGGTGGGGTTCCTTACGTCCCACTCTTTCATCACTTGGTTGACCACCAAGTCCGAATCGCCGTAGACCATCAGACGACGGACGCCGAGTGAGATGGCCATGCGCAATCCGTAGAGAAGAGCTTCATACTCTGCCTCGTTGTTAGAGGAATCAAAGTGTATCTGAAGCACGTACTTGAGCTTGTCACCCTTTGGCGATATGATCACAACACCAGCGCCAGATCCATTCAACATCTTAGACCCATCGAAGAACATTGTCCAATGAGCCGAGTAGATGTGAGTCGGTTGCTGTTGTTCTACCCATTCTGCTATAAAGTCAGCCAGGGCTTGAGACTTAATAGCTTTCTTGGCCTCAAACTTGATATCGCAGTACAGCATCTCCATCGCCCACTTCGCCACTCGGCCTGATGCGTCCCGACTGTGGAGAATTTCCGACAACGGAGCATCAGAAACGACAGATACCGAGTGGTCTTGGAAATAATGGGCCACCTTCTTTGCAGTCATATAGATCCCATAGATAAGTTTCTGGTAATGGGGATATCTCTGCTTGGAAGGGGTCAGGACTTCGGAGACGTAGTACACTGGCCGCTGAACTTTGTATGCTTTGTCTTCTTCTTCTCGCTCGACTGTAAGAACAGTACTGACGACTTGATTTGTAGCCGCGGTATATAGAAGAAGGGGCTCTTTACTGAGCGGAGCAGTAAGAACCGGCTGGGTGGAAAGTAGGACTTTGAGGTCATCGAATGCGACTTGGGCTTCGTCTGTCCACTCGAAGGTATCTGACTTCTTCATGAGTCGGTACAGAGGAAGTGCTTTTTCGCCGAGTCGACTGATGAACCTGCTCAAAGCCGCTAGGCAACCTGTGAGCCGTTGAACACCGTGTATTCTGACCGGCCTCTCCATTCGGACGATGGTCCCAATCTTTTCGGGGTTAACATCGATCCCTCGTTCGGAAACGAAGAAACCAAGTAACTTTCCGCTGGGAACACCGAATGAACATTTGGCTGGGTTTAGCTTGATATCGTACCTACGAAGGTTGGCGAATGTTTCTGCCAAGTCAGTCAGCAGGTCTGAACCTTTGCGTGACTTGACTACGATATCATCCATGTATGCCTCCACATTGCGACCGATCTGGTCGAGGAGGCATTTTTGGATCATGCGCATAAAGGTAGCTTCTGCATTCTTCAGACCGAAAGGCATAGTGATGTAGCAGAAGCACCCAAACGGGGTGATGAAGGCTGTTTTCAACTCATCGGGACCATACAGACGGATCTGATGATAACCCGAGTAGGCATCAAGAAATGACAAACACTCGCACCCCGCAGTCGAATCGACAATTTGATCTATGCGGGGGAGAAGAAATGGTCTTTCGGGCAGACCTTATTGAGGTGCTTGAAGTCAATGCACATTCGGAGTGACTTGTCCTTCTTAGGCACCATGACGACATTGGCGAGCCACTCGGAGTGGTGAACCTCGCGAATGAAGTTGGCGGCCAACAACTTGGCCACCTCTTCTCCAATTGCCTTCCTCTTGTGCGCGGCGGACCGACGTAGGCGCTCTCGGACGGGCCGAGCGACGGGATCCACATGCAGTCGGTGCTCAGCCAACTCCTTGGGTACACCCGGCATGTCAGAAGGCTTCCATGCGAAGATGTCCTAGTTCTCACGGAGGAATTGGGTGAGCTCGGCTTCCTATTTAGGATCGAGGGTGGTGGAGATGTTCGTCGGGGCGGCAGACTCGTCCGTCGGGTGGATGCTGATTTTCTTCGTCTCTCCCGCCGACTGGAACGCGGACTCAGAAGCTGGTTTCTTCGAGCGCATCAGGTCGGCAGGGTCGACTGTCTTCTTGTACTCTTCGAGCTCGAGTACAGCCATCTGCTGATCGGCGATCCTTGATCCCTCTTGCAGACACTCCTCGGCTCGCTGACGGTTGCAGGTGATGGTGATAACGCCTTTTGGGCCTGGCATCTTCAACTTCAAGTACACATAGCACGGGCGTGCCATGAAACTCACGTACGTCGGGCGGCCCAGAATTGCGTGGTAGGCACTCTGTAAATCCACCACCTCAAACGTGAGCTTCTCCTTACGAAAGTTTTTGTCGGAGCCGAAGGTGACGTCCAACGCGATCTGGCCGAGTGACTTGGCCTTCCGTCCGGGGACGACTCCGTGGAACTGCATATTGCTCTCGCTGAGTCTGGACATCGAAATGCCCATTCCCTTGAGGGTGTCGGCGTACATGATGTTCAGTCCACTACCGCCGTCCATGAGGACTTTGCGCAGTCGGACTCCTTCCACCACCGGGTCGAAGACCAGAGCCTGTCTTCCTGGAGTGGGTACATGCGTTGGATGGTCTGACTGATCAAAGGTGATCGCAGTCTGAGACCACTTAAGGAACCTGCGAGCAGTCGGAACGGCCATATTGACCTCTCTGTTCACCAGCTTCAGGCGACTCTTGCTTTCGACATCAGCAAAAATCATGAGGGTTGCATGGACTTGGGGGAACGGATCCTCCTTATCCTCCTCATCTTGTTCAGGATTCTTCTCACTCGGTTGTCCTTCGCTGAACCCCTGGATCAGGAGATGACACTGCCGAGTGGTGTGCTTCGCGTATATGGGATTGCCTTCTTCGTCCACCTTCGTGTGTATTGGACAGGGCTGATCCAGGATGGGATTGTTGAACGGCTTCTTCTTGGGGGCAGATTGCGCTTTCCCTTTGCCCTTGAACTTGGCGCTGGTTACAGCTGCAGCTTCTGCTTGCGGCGTGGGTGGAACCTTCTGTTTCCGCTTCCGAGTGTTACCTCCGTCGGCATCGCCGACTGTCTTGTGTTTGCCGCTCCGGATGCGGTCTTCTTCCTCGCCATTTGCATAACGATCAGCTATCTCCAGCATCTTGCTCATGGAGATGTCGCCTGTCCGGCCGAACTTTAGGTACAACTCTCGGTACCGTACGCCTGCCTTGAATGCGCAGACTGCTTGATGCTCGGTGACGCTCTCTACCGTGTGGTAAAGAGTCGTCCATCGCTGGATGAAGTTGCGCAAGGGCTCATTCGGCTTCTGGACACAGTGCTGAAGCTCCACAAGGCCTGCAGGGCGTTTGCACGTCCCTTCGAAGGTCCTGATGAACACTCGGGCAAGATCTGCCCAACTGTAAATGCTTGAGGGGGCTAACTGGTTCAGCCAAGCTCGCGCCGAGCCGTCGAGCATTAGAGGGAGGTGCTTCATAGCGACATAGTCGTCCCCTCCTCCGATCTGGACTGCCACTCGGTAGTCGTCTAACCATGTTTCAGGCTTGGATTCCCCCGTAAATTTGCCGATTCCCGCTGCCAATCGGAAGTTGGGCGGGATGTCAGCCGAGCGGATGGCTCGACTAAAACACTCGGGGCCGGACACGATGGTCCTGCTGCCACTCGGACGATCCAGATCGTGGCCATCGCGGTGGGCTCGACCCCTGTCGACTCTTTGCTGGGCGATTCGCCCTCTTGCGTCGGGTCTTGGGTCGTAAGTGTCGCCGACTGAACGCCGATAATCATGATGTCGGGACCCATAGGGCCCACCCCACGGAGGGGTGCGCGAACGGCGGCGATCTTCACGGACCATGGAGCGACTGCCTCCCCTGTGGTGCTGATAGGAGCCAGGGCTGTGAACCGACCGATGCGTGTTCGCATGGGCGGAACTATTGTGGATCCGATTGTGCGACTGGGAGACTGCCGAATTCTGCTGCTGTGCTGTGTGCAACAGAGCATGGATCTGCTCGATTCCTCTTCCTGCCTCTGAATCAGCCGGTTGGAGGGAATCGGCGATCTTGGCTGCCGCAGCCAAGTTGAGGAGAGGTGTGCGGAACAACTCTACGTTGCTCTGCCGGGTATGCCGACTGGCAGAACGGCGCGGCGGACGGCGTGCACCGGATGCTTCACCGGCTTCACGCTCGTTCCGGCCCGCCTGATGGGGATCTTCATGGGTGTTGGCCATGTGAACTTCTGCTGCAAGCCCGAAGCCCATGTACTCGGAAGGGAGCTCAGTCAGAACCGAGCCTGAGCACTGGGGACGCGGGGCAACCACAACAGACTCCAGAACCGCCACTTGAGAGGACGCGAACTGACGCGCTCGGGCATGTTGCACCAAACGTTCTAAACGCGGACTGCGAGATCACTTGCTGCGGCGCGCGACGAAGGTGCAAGCCGGCAATGGAGCCGATTGTTGGAGAAGAAGAACGCCGCGAGCGCCGGCACGGAAGTGTGTGGCCCCGCGACGGGGAAGCGCCTCGACGTCGAGAGGTGCCTCCCGAAGCCACGCCGAATCGTCGATGACGAAGGAGAGAGCGCCGAAGAGGATCTGGTGACCCATGCTCGAACCTCCACCGGACGACATGACGAAAGGAAGTAGTCGCAAACCCGCCGGAAGTCGCTTAGACGCCTGCCCCACGGTGGGCGCCAACTGTCGTGGGTATAAGCTTGACAGTAGATGTGTAGGGTACGAATGAGATGGGCAGAGTCCTAGCTACGGCGAGGTTGTATGAGTTCAGGCCCCTCTGCGGTGGAGGTAACAGCCCTACGTCTCAGTGCTCTCGGAGCTTGTTACCGAGTGTGATATGGAGTACAAAGATTTGCTAACCCTTTTACCATTAGGGGAGGGCGGCTTATATAGAGTCCGCTGCCCTCCACAACGGTTTCGATTCAAGGGTGGAGTAGTGGCGATTGAACGCGTACGTTACAGGTAACGTATGCTCTAAATGCTAATAAATACACCCGGAAACGTACGACAGTTTCCCTCTAGAGAGGTTACGGCGCTCCGAGTGTATCCAGTCAGTAGGCCCGGTGTTCTCCGAATGTTAGTCTCCGACTGGATGATTCCTGCTACCGACTGGATGATGGGGACACCTTAATTTAGTCGGGGCATACTTAAGGTCCTGTCCCTTGTGTGGGGTAGTCCTTGGGTAGGACGTGTAGGGCAGGCCTATGACCCTACCCTAGGACTATGACCCCATCAATGATTGAAATTACCCTTAGAGCATGTCCTGCAGGCTTTGGAACTGTTCCAAGGGTCTCGATAATGGGTCGAAGGCATCAACTCTTCCCTTATCAATTTGAATGTTCAACAGAATCCAATGGAAGCTGCACATGTATATATATATATATGTGTGTGTGTGTGTGTGTGTGTCAGTAACTTATCAATTACACTTATAAGTGAATGGACACAACAGAGTAAAGACCCTCACCTGAAGTTGTATGGAAACAGTATGTGGTCACAGAAATTTTGATCTGTTAGAAACCTTAGAAGGTTTTCCTCCGTCTCCTTGGGTTTATCAGTTAGCGTCGCTATATGTATTTTATCTCGGTCAATAAACCCAATATTTATGATGTTCCTACTTTTACAATCCAGAATCTTCATTCTGCATAATAGAGTACAAGTTATATATAGACAATGAATTGAAATAACTAAACTAGTTATATGTAGACAACGAATTGAAAAACTTACAGACAATAGCAACTCATAAGCCATTTGTCGAGGGCGTCGTCATTGTACATCTGGAAGAGTTCATCAAAGTCGATATGGATTTCTTCGGGGCGGCCGTAGTACTCCCGTGGGACACTCACCACGATCATCGTTCTCCCATTCTTTGATTCACTTAAGTACCATGTATGCAAGTAACGCATATTTGTTGGAAGATCATCTTTGCTGACCAAAGGCGCTCCCATGACAAACTGTAGCTTAGGGGCTACCACAGCCTTGGGTAACCTGTCGTCTTGGGAAGCCAAAATGTCTTCAACCGGGATACCCCATTCAGCCACCCACTTCTTTATTAATTCGAAATATTGCCCCTGCACCGGAGGGGAGACATTCTCGGTTAACACCCTGAGGGGTGGGATCGACTGTTTGGCCTGTTGTCCAAGCTGAGGAACGTCTGATTATTTCTTGCTTGTAGTTGAACTATATTTGCTCCCACTTGCACTTGCACGTGATCTGCTCTTTTTCACTTCCTTCTGCAATGTGCGTGTATAGTCATCAGGCTTATGGTGTAAGTCATACTGTGATGGAAGGGTCGTGAAGTATTTTGCAAATGCTATTTGCTTCTCGGTGTATTCCGGGTGGGGCTCGGGTTCCTTCTTTTTCATCTGCGCATCATGATGTTCCTTTGCTATCCTGGCGTTTTCCTCGGGGGTACAATCATAAGGTCTGATAGGAAGATTAGCATGAGGTACCTTTGGGAGGGGCGACCGTTTGCGCTTTGGGGGGCTCCGTCGCTTAGAAATCGTCGGCGGAGTGTTCTTGCTGGCACGCTTCGGCTTAGTATCCGGAGCGGACGGCGACGGAGACGGACGACCCAAGTCCGGCGGCGGTGATCGAGATGGACTCGTGTTGTGCTGGCCGACGTCATGTGGAGGGCTTGGAGGTAATGGAGGTGTAGGTGACCTGTGACGACTCGGAGGCGGTGTTGTCCTTGGGGGCGAGCCTGGAAGCTTGATGTAGTTCTTGTTCCATAGGATGACTCCACCCAGTACTTCTCCGAGTGTCCTCTCATCTTCGGGTCCAGCTATGTCGAGCTCCATATCATGAAACCCCGCCATGATTTCATCCACCCCGACTTTAGCAAAGCCAGTTGGAATCTCACGGCCATGCCAGCGTGCATCAGGGCCAGAAGGTAAAGCTTGTCCGACGGCCACCTTCATGGATATGTTCTTGAATTTCTGATGGAGTTCACATGATGTTGACTCCTTGATTCCATCCACGGGGTAGCCGGGACCGCCCTCTATCATTCTTCGTGCATCGTCGGGCGGGGCCTCAGATTCAGCCACACTGCTTTTCCGCTTACATGGGGCGCCGGTAATATCAAATGCAGGATCTTCCTGGCGCGCTACTCCTCTAAGCTCATCAATCTGCTTCTGTTGCTCGTTAATCCTCGCAAGCAACTGGTTGAACTTGTCATTCTCCTCATCCTGCTGCCGCTTCTTTGCTCTCTCTCGGCTTCTGTAAGTGTCTAACCCAAGCCACCACGGGTAAGAAGGACCGAAGCCTCGCGTTCGTCCTCCATGTTAGTCATTGCCGAGGACCAGTGTGAGC
Source organism: Hordeum vulgare subsp. vulgare (assembly GCF_904849725.1). Classification (NCBI taxonomy): domain Eukaryota; kingdom Viridiplantae; phylum Streptophyta; class Magnoliopsida; order Poales; family Poaceae; genus Hordeum; species Hordeum vulgare. The sequence goes on from NC_058523.1 coordinate 19,765,763, forward strand.
AAATCTTTATCTCTATCTGCAGTGAACTTTCTTTTTCCCTCCTTAATTTCTTTCACTATCCTTTTCCAATTCTCCCTGGGTATCCTAAGACCGTCACTTCAGATGAGGTCCCCTGTTTCTTCGTCGTACGAACCACCATGTGCAAGGAACCAATTTCTTGCTCTCAATTCCCACTCATCACTGAGTGGTTCAGGTACGATGCCTTTAGCTAGCAGATCTTGCTCTTTCTTATCCCACTTTGGGATGGCAGTCTCATAGCCCCCTGGCCCCAGCTTGTGGTGATATTTCTTCTTGTCGGCATTTATCTTGTTCTTTTCTGATAATGCCTTGGCATCTTCTGACTCCTTGTACTCTTGAAATGCCTTCCAGTGATTCGCCTGCTTGGCTAGATACCCCTCGAATACTGGCACTTTCTTTGTCTTCAGATAGTTTTTCCATATCTTCTTCTTCCAGCTACGGAACAGTTCGACCATCTTCTTTAGAGTCCACTGCTTGACTTTGGCCCACAGTTTGTCTGCGGAGTCTTCATTCTCACATTCTGGCAGGTTGAAATGTGACATGAGATCATTCCATAGATTATCTTTGTACCTTTCGGCGACATAGTCACTATCGGCTGCCCCTTTGCGCTTGTTCCACTCCCGAACGCTGATCGGGACGTGATCCCTAACGAGAACTCCGCATTGCTTCTAGAATGTGTCAGCAGCATTCTTAGGAAGCTTGGGTTTGCCCGTAGGCAATATCACCTCAAAGGTGTAATGCGTCCGTGCATCCAACTTTCTAGTCGGGCCTCGTTTCGTAGCTTTGCTCGATGTGCAGGCCTAAGAGGGAGAAACATTCGTCAAATGAATGTATATGTATACAATATAGAGCTATCTCCAATATTTTTCACATATTACAAGTGATTGTCGAACTTCATATGTATACCTCGCCGGACTTTATTATTTCTTCACCGGCTTCTCCATCAGTGGAGCTATCACCTTCTCCGTCATTGGACCTATCTCCTGCCCCATCGGCTTCATCTTCGTGTCGCTCGACCTCCATTCCATATCCGAAGGGGTTTAGATATGACGACGGAGATTCAGCTGGTTCAACGTCGGGGCCGTCTTTGATTATATCTTCGAGAAGTTCTTCCTCTTCGAGGTTCCTGATATGTGGATCCATAGTTCTGCAAAAAACGGACATTTGATCAGGAACTCCGTTCCAAAACAACTTAAGTCCCGAGTCGTGGCTCCACCCGTGACTCCTAGATTTCTGCATAGTATTCAAAGTAGGAGTACTTTTCCAATTTGAGCATTCAATAAGCAAAACCAAATCGTAAAATAAAGTAGTATTCAAATTAGCATGCATTCAATTATAAGCAAATACATCATCTCTTTTGTCTGTACATCGTCGAATATTATCACTAATACTCCTCGAATACTATCGTACATATAGCATCACTGATACATCTAGAACCGTAGTGCCCGACGGGTATCGTCGCGGGCGGTGGACACCCAAAGAGAAGGAACCATCACAGGATCATAGCTCCAGTGAGATCCCCGAAGAACCTGCCAGGTATGCTCGAACCTGCCCTCCAACGAAACCATGTAGCGACAGACGTGCTCATCCTCCTCGCTGACACGGTGACGTACCACCTCCGCGGTGTCCGGAAGCCTCGGCACCATCACTGGCCCACGCGACCGCCACCAAACAAGGATTGGGTCAACGACGGGCTGGCTCCTCACCAACCTATGCCCCCCGGAAGGTAGCACCTCCCAATACCAGCCGGGCGGAGCCCAGTCCCGGACAGGGCCCCTCTGATCAAGCAGGTGTCCTCCGTCGAGTCGACGATGAGGATGCGGGATAGGCATCGTAAAATGAACTAAAAAATAAACTAGTTCTATTAATTTTCTTGCTAAAAATAAACTATTAACACTTAAGCATATACAATAGCAAAATTAAACTATTAACACTTAAGCATATACAATAGCAAAATTAAGCAATAATCTAAGAAACACTATTAACACTTAAGCATATACACTATACAATAGCAAAATTAAATGACAAAAAAAATATTTCTTCTTCTTGTAACCCTAAACTAATTTTCCTCTTGTTCTATTTCTCCTCTTCTTCTACTTCTTCTTCTACTTCTACTTCTCCTCTTCTTCTACTACTTCTCCTCTTCTAATTTTTTCTCTTCTTCTACTTCTCCTCTTCTTCTATTCTTCCTCTTCTTCTCCTCTCCTTCTCTTCTTATTCTCCTTTTTCTTCTTTTCTTCTCCTCCTCTTCTTATTTTCCTTTTTCCTAATTCTAAATATTACTAACCCTAATAATCTAGCACAAACCTAATAACAATAAGAATTAAATGACAAAAAAAATATTTTTCTTTCTTTCTTCCCTTTTTCTTCCTTTCTTCTCCTTTTTCTTCCTTTGTTCTCCTTTTTCTTCCTTTCTTCCCTTTTTCTTCTTTTCTTCTCCTTTTTCTTCTTTTCTTCTCCTTCCCTTTTTCTTCCTTTGTTCTCCTTTTTCTTCCTTTCTTCTCCTTTTTCTTCTTTTCTTCTCCTTTTTCTTCTTTTCTTCTCCTTTTTCTTCTTTTCTTCTCCTTTTTCTTCTTTCCTTCTACTGGCCGGAGTGTTGGGGAGGAGGGGGTGGGGGGCTTACCGGCCGGAGGTGTCGACAGCACGCGGCGAGGAGGGCGGCGCACGGTTAGGAGGACGGCGGCAGCGAGGAGGACGGCGGGTAGCCTGACGGCGTTGTTGAGGTCGTCGGTGTGCCGCGCTGGACAGGAGAACGAGAGGAAGAAAAAGAGAAACGAACGATTTGGGTTGGAATTTTTCTAACTCCCGCTTATACAGGTGGATCTTTAGTCCCGGTTCGTGGCTCGAACCGGGACTAAAGACCCCCTTTAGTCCTGGGTGGAGCCACGACCCGGGACTAAAGGCCTCTTTTCGGGCAGACCAGAAGGCGGGAAGCAGGGGCCTTTAGTCTCGGTTGGAGCCCCGCACCGGGACTAAAGCCCCTCCTCAACAAGCGGCAGGCGAGGGGCTTTAGTCGCGGGGCGTGGCTCCACCCGGGACTAAAGCCCTCCTGGGCTGCACGATAAGTTTAGTCCCACCTCGCCCAGCGAGGGTGACTAACACTTGTTTATAAGCCCCGTCGCAGCTTCTCCATCGAGCTCCTCTCTAAACTAACTGAAAATTGAAACTATATTCGAAATTATGGAGAAAATTCAACCTGAATTCAAAGTGAGTAGGTTGAATTTTCTCTATAAATTCTCGTATAGTTTCAAAAAATTTCTATTTTCAAAAGTAATTATTTTGACTATCCAAACTATTATCTATTTTGTTATTTTCAATTAAAAACTATGTTTATTAAAAATTCTTTTTGCATATTTGAGAATTTGACAAAACTATGATAATGAAAAGTGTTTGAAATTGAATAAATAATTCAAAACTATTTTCTATTTTCAAAAGTAATTATTTTGACTATCCAAACTATTAACTATTTTGTTATTTTCAATTAAAAACTATGTTTTTTTAAAATTCTTTTTGCATATTTGAGAATTTGTTGAAACTATGATAATGAAAAGTGTTTGAAATTGAATAAATAATGCAAAACTATTTTCTATTTTCAAAAGTAATTATTTTGACTATCCAAACTATTAACTATTTTGTTATTTTCAATTAAAAACTATGTTTGTTAAAATTCTTTTTGCATATTTGAGAATTTGACAAAACTATGATAATGAAAAGTGTTTGAAATTGAATAAATAATGCAAAACTATTTTCTATTTTCAAAAGTAATTATTTTGACTATCCAAACTATTAACTATTTTGTTATTTTCAATTAAAAACTATGTTTATTAAAATTCTTTTTGCATATTTGAGAATTTAACAAAACTATGATAATGAAAAGTGTTTGAAATTGAATAAATAATGCAAAACTATTTTCTATTTTCAAAAGTAATTATTTTGACTATCCAAACTATTAACTTATTTTTTTTGAGCTAGTTGACCCTGAAATTGAAAATCACTACAAATGAACTCTGAAAATGTTGAAAGTTGGCATGCTATCATCATTTCACCCACATAGCATGTGTTAAAAAGTTGAGAGGGCTACGGCAAAAACTGGATGCACTTCGTATACAAAACGGACAATCTCTCTCGAAGTATCAGCGTTTCGAATGAGAACTCATCTCTTACAAAGGGATTTCATTTTTTTGAACTTATTTGAACTCCATACTTTTTGTGTGTTCAAAATGCAACATTCAAAGGCACATCACAAAATTTCAACAATTTCTAACTTCATTTCGTATTCTTCGTGCATTTACTTTTTTTTGAGCTAGTTGACCCTGAAATTGAAAAGCACTACACATGAACTCTGAAAATGTTGAAAGTTGGCATGCTATCATCATTTCACCCACATAGCATGTCTTCAAAAGTTGAGAGGGCTACGACAAAAACTGGATGCACTTCGTGTACAAAACGGACAATCTCTCTCGAAGTATTAGCGTTTCGAACGAGAACTCATCTCTTACAAAGGGATTTCATTTTTTTTGAACTTATTTGAACTCCATACTTTTTGTGTGTTCAAAATGCACCATTCAAAGGCACATCACAAAATTTCAACAATTTCTGACTTCATTTGGTATTCTTCGTGCATTTACTTTTTTTTGAGCTAGTTGACCCTGAAATTGAAAAGCACTACAAATGAACTCTGAAAATGTTGAAAGTTGGCATGCTATCATCATTTCACCCACATAGCATGTGTTAAAAAGTTGAGAGCGCTACGACAAAAACTGGATGCACTTCGTGTACAAAACGGACAATCTCTCTCGAAGTATCACGGTTTCGAACGAGAACTCATCTCTTACAAAGGGATTTCATTTTTTTGAACTTATTTGAACTCCATACTTTTTGTGTGTTCAAAATGCACCATTCAAAGGCACATCACAAAATTTCAACAAATTCTGACTTCATTTGGTATTCTTCGTGCATTTACTTATTTTTTTGAGCTAGTTGACCCTGAAATTGAAAAGCACTACAAATGAACCCTGGAAATGTTGAAAGTCGGCATGCTATCATCATTTCACCCACATAGCATGTGTTAAAAAGTTGAGAGGGCTACGACAAAAACTGGATGCACTTCGTGTACAAAACGGACAATCTCTCTTGAAGTATCACGGTTTCGAACGAGAACTCATCTCTTACAAAGGGATTTCATTTTTTTGAACTTATTTGAACTCCATACTTTTTGTGTGTTCAAAATGAACCATTCAAAGGCACATCACAAAATTTCAACAATTTCTGACTTCATTTGGTATTCTTCGTGCATTCACTTTTTTTTTTTGAGCTAGTTGACCCTGAAATTGAAAAGCACTACAAATGAACTCTGAAAGTGTTGAAAGTTGGCATGCTATCATCATTTCACCCACATAGCATGTGTTAAAAAGTTGAGAGGGCTACGCCAAAAACTGGATGCACTTCGTGTACAAAACGGACAATCTCTCTCGAAGTATTAGCGTTTCGAACGAGAACTCATCTCTTACAAAGGGATTTTATTTTTTTGAAGTTATTTGAACTCCATAATTTTTGTGTGTTCAAAATGCACCATTCAAAGGCACATCACAAAATTTCAACAATTTCTGACTTCATTTGGTATTCTTCGTGCATTTACTTTTTTTTTGAGCTAGTTGACCCTGAAATTAAAAAGCATTACAAATGAACTCTGAAAATGTTGAAAGTTGGCATGCTATCATCATTTCACCCACATAGCATGTGTTTAAAATTTGAGAGGGCTACGACAAAAACTGGATGCACTTCGTGTACAAAACGGACTATCTCTCTCGAAGTATCAGCGTTTCGAACGAGAACTCATCTCTTACAAAGGGATTTCATTTTTTTGAACTTATTTGAACTCCATACTTTTTGTATGTTCAAAATGCACTATTCAAAGGCACATCACAAAATTTCAACAATTTCTGACTTCATTTGGTATTCTTCGTGCATTTACTTATTTTTTTGAGCTAGTTGACCCTGAAATTGAAAAGCACTACAAATGAACTCTAAAAATGTTGAAAGTTGGCATGCTAGCATCATTTCACCCACATAGCAGGTGTTAAAAATTTGAGAGGGCTACGACAAAAACTGGATGCACTTCGTGTACAAAACGGACAATCTCTCTCGAAGCATGAGCGTTTCGAACGAGAACTCATCTCTTACAAAGGGATTTCATTTTTTTGAACTTATTTGAACTCCATACCTTTTGTGTGTTCAAAATGCACCATTCAAAGGCACATTACAAAATTTCAACAATTCCTGACTTTATTTGGTATTCTTCGTGCATTTACTTTTTTTTTGAGCTAGTTGACCCTGAAATTGAAAAGCACTACAAATGAACTCTGAAAATGTTGAAAGTTGGCATGCTATCATAATTTCACCCACATAGCATGTGTTAAAAAGTTGAGAGGGCTACGACAAAAACTGGATGCACTTCGTGTACAAAACGGACAATCTCTCTCGAAGTATCAAGGTTTCGAACGAGAACTCGTCTCTTACAAAGGGATTTCTTTTTTTTTTTGAACTTATTCGAACTCCATACTTTTTGTGTGTTCAAAATGCACCATTCAAAGGCACATCACAAAATTTCAACAATTTCTGACTTCATTTTGTATTCTTCGTGCATTTACTTATTTGTTTTGAGCTAGTTGACCCTGAAATTGAAAAGCACTACAAATGAACTATGAAAATGTTGAAAGTTGGCATGCTATCATCATTTCACCCACATAGCATGTGTTAAAAAGTTGAGAGGGCTACGACAAAAAATGGATGCACTTCGTGTACAAAACGGACAATCTCTCTCGAAGTATCAGGGTTTCGAACGAGAACTTATCTCTTACAAAGGGATTTCATTTTTTTGAACTTATTTGAACTCCATAATTTTTGTGTGTTCAAAATGCACCATTCAAAGGCACATCACAAAATTTTAACAATTTCTGACTTCATTTGGTATTCTTCGTGCATTTACTTATTTTTTTTGAGCTAGTTGACCCTGAAATTGAAAAGCACTACAAATGAACTCTGAAAATGTTGAAAGTTGGCATGCTATCATCATTTCACCCACATAGCATGTGTTAAAAAGTTGAGAGGGCTAGCGACATTCTTCTTCTCTCATATATGGTGGACACTAGCTCACCTTATTTTTCAACCGTCGATGATGGTCGCTACTCCTACTTCCCCTAGTGCATAACCAATATCTAGCACAAGGAGAAGAAGGAGAAACGACCCCCCATAGCAACAGTCGACATTCTTCTTCTCTCATGTATGGTGGACACTCCCTCACCTGATTTTTCGACCGTCGATGATGGTCGCTACTCCTTCTTCCCCTAGTGCATAACAAATATATAGCACAAAGAGAAGAAGGAGAAGCAACCCCCACAACAACAGTCGGCATTCTTCTTCTCTCATGCACAAAGAGAAGAAGGAGAAGCAACCCCCACCTGATTTTTTGAACTTATTTGAACTGAAGACTTTTTGTATATATATGTGGTCGAAATGCATGATACCATGAAGTTAGAAAGGGCTAAACCATTCAAAAGTAGCAAATGAAGTTAGAAAAGGCTAAACCGTTCAAATTTGAAAACTATAATGGCACAAACAGAAACTAGACATATATAAATTGGTTCAAGCAGTACATGATACTAGTCCAAACAGTACATAATAATAGCTATCATAGATATATATATATATATATATATATATATTCGAGGTGACGCTGGCCATAGCTGACGACTCGAATCAGAATGTCCACCTTATTCGAGGTGACGCTGGCCATAGTTGACGACTCGAATCTTGCGGTACAACTCGTATGAAACGTATGCATCTTTTGCTGCATACTCAATGTTGATACGATCAAGTGGGGCCTTCTCCCAAAGTTTGTGCTGAGACTTTGGGAAATTGGTCTTCATATTACCATATTCCTCGTCGATCAAGGCAACTGCCATATGAGCCATCGAAGTCCTGACATGTCGAAGTCTGAATATCGTTTGGAGATCAATGAGGCAACCAGTTGGTATCTCAATACCGAAGTTGTACCTCATCTTCAGCTTGTCGTTCGTTATGTCAACGGTAGCAAAAGTGATGCCGCTGCGAAGGAAGTCCATGAGTTCTGGACAATGCTTGTCACTACTGCAATAGAAACAAATTAAAATGGAACAAATATTACATACTGCTGCAATAAGGAAACATGTTTCACTACAACTAAAGAGAAAGTTATCTTTAGGATTCAAATAGAACATATTGCTATCCTATGCAATTTTCATATCCTATGAATTGATCAAGAAACCGTAAATTAACTATGACATATATATATATATGTATTCTCCCACGGTTTTGCAAATATTCAATAATCTAGACATATTGCATATTGCTATCCAATGGAACCTAGAGAGATCACTATAGCTATCCAATGGAACCTAGAGAGATCACTAGCTATATGCAATTTTCATGACTATGCCATATCATATTGCTATCCAATGGAACCAAGAGAGATCACTAGCTATATGCAATTTTCATAACCTTGGATCAAAGAACACCGCATAAAATTGTATCACTACAACTATGATTTCAATGGAACATATTGAACCAATCAAAATTTTCAGATTGTGGAACACTATTCCAATCAGATTGTGTTCCCTTCAACTAATCAAAATTGTTTCACTACAACTATTTGAAGCGAACCAACTATGATTCCAATGGAAATATTAAACACTAGTTGATTCTAATACGATTTTTCAGATTATGGAACACTATTCCAATCAGATTGTGTTCCCCTTCAACTAATCAAAATTGTTTCACTACAACTATTTGAAGGGAACCAACTATGATTGAAACAAATAAACTTACAATGTCATTACCTTGGATCAAAGAAAGCCTCGAAACTTACCTCACCCATTGGAAGATCAAGACATGGTGTTTGAAACATAGTTGGATGACGGCAACACCGCGTTGATCGGCCGTGTACTCCAGATCAAGCCCCAAGAACTTCTCATGATCCACTGCGGCGTCAAGCCATCGTTCCTTCAACTGTCTAAGAAAATGCGGCACCTCCCTGCTCTCGTTCGTGTACACGACATCGAGCTTGGTCTTGCCATGTGCGAGCACCTCTCCAAAGCGAGTTGGCATGGTGGAAGAAGAGAAGGGAAGAAGAGAGGGGAAGAACAGAGAGGGGAAGCGAGAGAGGAAGAAGAACAGAGAAATGGCGACGCGACAGAGACTCTGCTTCGGTTGTGGTTTTGGGCAGCGGGATGCAAACCGTTTGGGCCTTTAGTCCCGGGTTGAGCCACCAACCGGGACTAAAGGGCGATACCAACGGTTGCCACCACTATGGCAGGCCACGTGTCAGACCTTTAGTCTCGGTTTGAGCCACCAACCGGGACTAAAGGGGGATACGAACGGTTGCCACCACCACTGCCCACCGCGTAGCCCTTTAGTCCCGGTTTGGGACATGAACCGGGACTAAAGGATCCTTACAGGCCGGGACTAAAGCCTCGAGGGAGGCATTGAGAATTGGGGCGACGTGGCCGGGCCTTTAGTCCCGGCCCAGAGGCAGGCCGGGACTAAAGGGTCCCTGCCAAAGGCCCGTTTTCCACTAGTGTATGTGTTACGTCCTCACTTATCTCTGTATTTTTTCAGAATTTTTTGAAATATAAAAATATGAAATTTTATGAATTTTGGATTTCAAATTTAAAGGCCACCATGGAGGCCGAGCTCCAAAAGAATTTTTCTTGCCATCCTCCCCTACTAGGATTTTTGGCAAAATGGACACAATTGACCCAAGGATGAAAGTATTTCATAAACTGAACTTCGATTGAAAAAAAATCACTCAACTAGCCTTTTTGTGTGGCGCGTGAAAGCCAGGGGCCACACTACATTGTGTGATGCCTTAGGCAAAGGGGACACACACCCGGCCACGCTGGCGCCCCGTGGCGGTCCGACCCCACCCCCAGTAGTGTGACGTTTAAGCCGGAGGCGTTGCACTTGCGATGTGTGGCGTCGAGCCCTTAGGCGCCACACAGTTGAGATATCCACCCGCGGGCCGGCCCTCCCCCACCCCCAGTTCCACTCGTTCTTCTTCTTCCACAGACCGGTGGCTGCCGCCTCTTCTCCTCCTCGCAATCCCCTCTTCAAAATCCACCAGATCTGTGGATTTCTTCCGTGGATTTATACCCAAATCGTTCTAGAAGGTACTCTCCTCCATTTCCCATCTTTCTATCCAAAAAATATTGCACATTTTTTAGATTTGTATAAGTTAGGATGAGAGCCATGTTTTGCTTGGATTCGAAATTTATATGAGGAGTTAGGTGTGATTTAGGATTCCTAAATGAGGAGATGAGTATTTAGGATTCGTAGATGAGTATTTAGGATTCATAATTTATAATATTTTTTGATTTTATAATTGCTAGATGAGTATTTAAATTGTTAGATGAGTATTCTTATATGAGTAGATGATTATTCAAATGAGTATTCCTGTGAGTAGATGAAGTTGGAGGTGAGTTGTGTGTGGTTTTGGGACAAAAGCTCGTCATCAACCCACTTGCCTCGGCACAGGTGAGGCATACAATTCACAAAGTTCCATTCGGTCCCTCCTTTCCATGGTTTTGCACCGACAATCCATGGACATCCTGAATCCTCACATGTAACCATGTAACGCACCTTCACGTTTGAATGAACAACTTTGTGTGGACGATAATGCGTAACCGAATAGTCATCCAACCACATCTTCAGTTCCAGGAATGTTTCAAACTTTGACCCGGGCAAAATAATTTTCTTCCCGTGTTTGTCCCGATGAGAAGTTGGCCTAACTCCAAAGAATATGCATTCGCCTCCGTCAGCCACGGCTTCATCCGCAAGACTAAGATCCTCGAACAATGGTGTCCGGTGATCCCACCCTAACACATTTGTGAAAGCTTCAGCCTCCTTTTCCATGAACCCTTCCTCATCAACTCCTTCACCGGGACCGTCATCGTCCGACTCCGATACATAGCCACGTGAGTAAGGAATGGAATGGTCCATTGTATCTTGCAAATAATATTTTTCCAAATCATCAAGGTTGTTGTCATGGAGAACAAGATCATCATTCTCATCATCATCATGCTCATTATTCTCCTCTTGCAATGGTTCATGTTGGATCTTTGAATCCTCGGTCAATGTTGGCCTCGATTGTTGGGACAAAAGAGCTTTAATGTTGGCCTCTTCGTTGATGCGTGGAGGACTACCATCAACAATGGGAGAGGCAACCCGGTTCAAATCCAAGTGCAAGTTACCATCAACTTTTTTTATGGCAAATAACTCTAGAACCTAGTCTAGTGATTCGGCGACCTTCTACTTGTATGCAAGCCAACGTTGCTCGGGGTTGACACGCATGGTCTTCCAATGAATGTGCATTCCAAATCCCACATTATGCCTACCATCAAACTCAACAACAGCCCTTGGGTTCATCCAATTCAAATCCTTTCGAACTTGTTCCAACAACTTGGCATAGCTAGGACAACACTCAAACACCATGTCAAGCTCATCCGGGTCCGGGTCAATATTTTCTTTTAAAAAGGCATCCTTGTCCACGTGATGAACATAAACACATGTTCTTACCATCCCTAAACAACACAACATAAAATATTTTGTATAAGCAATCATCCAAATACTACAAAATTTGCATAATCATAAGAACCCTAATCCTAACATCCAAACAACCCTAATCCTAACCCCATCATACCCTTAACCCCAACACAACCATCAATATTACATACAAAGAACCCTAATCCTAACATACAAACAAGTGCAACAAAATCATACACATCCCAAATTTCATGAAAAACTAGGGTTTGCTCAAATTTGCAAAAAAGTGAGCAAATGAGATTTTTTTTCTATGAGAGGAAGGGGATCGGGGGAGATTACCTTAAGGGAGGAATTGGGGTCTAAATCTCCGGACAAAACCTTTAGATCTGCTTGATTTGGAAAGGGATTTGAGGAAGGGGGAGAGGGGAACTCGAGGGGGGCCTCTCTCTGTTCTGGTTGATGGAGGTGAATGAGGAGGGGGTGGGGGAGGCCGGCCCATGGGTCTGGTAAATGGCCGTGTGGCGCCTAAAGGCTGGGCGCAACACTGCTGGGGGGTGGGGCGGACCGCCAGGGGGCGCCAACGTGGCCGGGGGTGTGGCGCCTTTGCCTAACGCATCACACAATGTAGTATGACGCCTGACTGTTGGGCGCCACACAAAAGGGTTAGCTGAGTGGATTTTTTTGAATGAAATCGAGTTTGTGTATTTGTTTCGTCTAGGTGTCAATTTTGTCAATTTTGCCAGGCTTTTTCATGCACCTGGTACTATTTATCCTCCTGCCCCTGTCCTTCCATCGGTCCCATCATCCATCTATGTCGCCTCATTCTCATTGGGCTCACCGATATTACTTCCTCTACCCCTTCCAAAGGAGGAAATTGCAAAACTACCTACTTTTGATGCTAGTGTTGCACAAAACAGCTGCTTTACATGTATGTTGCACAAAACTCGAAATGTTGGGATAAATAATTGCAGCTAGATCTAATTCACCATTTAGGTGTGTTCACATGACACCTCACAAGTGGGTCAAGTTTGTAAGTTTACGGGTGATTAAAAAATGACAACATCAACAACCAACTAGAACTGTCAATATCTCACAATCCTTTTCTTCAATTGAGCTGAATATTACCCAGAATATTAGTGAGAACATTTATGATTTACTAGACTATTTTTGTTTTTTTTAAATGTCAACTTCTGAACAAAAAAATGATCAATAAAAATCCTGCATCCATTCTTAAACCCTTCGAGTGGAGATGAGATATTTACTAACAAAGGGCCTACATCCATTTTTAAACCCTTGATTTACGCATATAGACCAAAGAAAAGACCATGAAACCTTGGTTTTTAGGTTTGTTGATAGGACGGATTGTCCATACATGAAATCTAGAACTATATTTTTGTTCCTTACAGTGTGTGGAAATATCTCTAATACAGACCCGGCCCAAGGGGGTGAGGTAGGGGAATAACATGTGATATATACATTTTTTTATTGTTTCATGTTATTATACAAATGAACAAAAATATTAGGTTCCTAAAAAATAAATGTCGATCGAGGACAAAATTTCCGCCTAAAAACATAGGGTTTAAAGGGGAGAAGAATACCTAACTAACAAGCAAAGCTAGGGGTTGGGAGGGAAGTTGGGTGGGGGTGGACACAAGCTTACCCGACGACGAAGGAGAGCTGGGATCCATCATGGGCGGCCACTTCGCGGGGTGTTTTTTCGGGTAAATGAGAAAACACTCCAATAAATCATAAATTCATTCCTAATATTGTGGAAAAATTATCTCAACTCGAGCAAAGGATTGTGAGATATTGACAGTTCCAGTTGGGTGCTGATGTGGCCGTTTTTTGTCACTGGTGCTCTTACAAACTGGACCCACATGTGAGAAACCATATCAATAAATTTAAATGGAGGATTAGACCTACCTGCAATGAATTACACAAATATGTGGTGTTTTCTGCAACAATCTTGTAAAGTAGGTGTTTTGTGCAACACTAGCATCAAAAGTGGGTGGTTTATGCAATTTCCTCCTTCCAAAGCCACCTCCCGATTAGCAAAACTTCCACCACGAGGACCTCCCCTCCCAGAGGGGCCTATAGCATCATAAGTACCATAACTAACCAACAGGAAGCTTGCCCATTCACATTCTTTTGCTTTATGTATTCCATCTCCAGAACGGTGACAACATGACACAAAAGTCACAAAAATTCTGATAGTTTCTCATATTTCACTAGGTACTTCTTTATGTCCTTACGCATGATCGGCACACACCGCATGAGCGCATTTTCCAGCTTGATATGCACATGAGCTCTAAGGCTAGTCATAGTGGGAGTAACTTAGCTAGTAACATAACATATACCAAGATAAGTTTGCTTGTATCACCTAATTAATGAGCGAAGATGTGTTTAGAGTAACATATTATGTTACCATCACATAGAGCTTTCCAAGACAAGTTGAGTCTACAAGCTAATAAATGCAACCATGTATGACACTACTTCTATGACACTTTATACTATGAAGGTAGTAACTTAGAGTATTGTTATATGCATGACACTAGTCTAAGTTTTCCCACTATGACTAGCCTAAGGTGCATAGATAGTTTGATGTGTGATAACCCACAAGTATAGGGGGTCGCGATAGTCTTCATGGGTAGCATAATTTTCATCACATCATACACATAAAGTAGTCTCTTTATTTATACCATCATCATCATTATCCAACACAAATATCATCAAATCTCGAAAATAGCGATACACACAAGTCATGGCAGACCCACAAGTTTCATCATCCCTATCTACATTACATTTGCATGTCTTTACTTTCCGTTGCTATACTCTTAGATGTGTATGTGTAGGGTGAACTTGACTAGTCATATTTGCTTAAACTGACACACAACTAAAATTGAGAAAAGGCTAAGTTTTTATCTTGCCAAGTAGTCTAATTACCCCCCTCTAGACATACTTTCAATCCTACAAGGAGCCAAAGGATATTTATCGTCCTTAGTAGTTGAGTTGTCAATTCAACCATACCTGGGATATCTCTGTGCAACAAAGATTTAGTAGCATGATAAATAGTAGTAGTAACAGTGACAGCGATACTAGTAATTCTGTAGCAGTTGTGACAATAGCAACTTGGTAGCAGCTGTAACAGTAACAATAGCAGTAGTAATTTAGCAAGATTCAGTAGGTGTAAAGCATAGGCACATGAATTGATGATTGATTATGATTTATATGACATCAATCATGTAGCAGTTACACACTAGAACGACATAGAACTAGATCCAATTCATCAATATAATGTAGACATGTATTCCGTATATAGTCATGAGTGCTTGCGATATGAACTTGTATGACATATTTTATCCTACCAGCCCATGGCAACGGTGTTCTAATGGAAACTAAGGGATATTAAGGTCTTCTTTTAATAGAGAATCGGAACAAAAACATTAAAACATGATGACCACATGAACTCCTCAAACAACGCAATCACCTGAAAGAATTCCAATTATTGTCACCTTGGGAATGTCGATCAAGACACGTAATAGGTTCATACGACTTACAAGATAAGATCCAATCACTCTTATATTTATGAAAGTATACTAGGTTCAAATCTTAAATCATGTTACTCGGGCCCTAATGACAAGCATTAAGCATAGCAAAGTCATAGGAACATCAATCTCAGAACATAGAGGATACTAGGGATCAAGTCCTAACAAATTAACTCAATTACATGATCAATCTCATCCAATCCAACCACCGTCTAGCAAGCCTATGAAGGAATTACTCACTCACAGTGGTGAGCATCATGAAATTGTCGATGGAGAAGGGTTGATGATGAAGATGACAATGATTCCCCCTCTTTGAAGCCCCAAACGGACTCCAGATCAGCACTCTCAAGGAAGAACAGGAGGGCTCCATCTCATAAAACGCGATAAAACCTTTTCTATGATTTTTTCTTCGAATATGTGAATTTATAGGAGTGCAATTAGGATCGCGGGAGACACATGGGCCCCACAAGCTATTAGGGCGCGCCCTTGTAGCCCACCGATAGCCTCCCTCTGGTGGTTCTTCGCTCCATAATTCATTATATATTTCAGAAATAATTCACAATTTTTTTGTCCAATTCCGAGAAGTTCTATTTCTGCACAAAAATAACACCATGATAGTTTTGCTTAAAAGAGCGTCAGTTTTGGATTAGTTTCATTCAAATCATGCAAATTATAGTCCAAAATAGTAGTAAAACTGTTTGAAAAAGTAAATATGTTCGAGACGTATCAATGTGCCCATGATTGATTTTGGTGGTAAATGGCGGATCCCTACTTTCTTTCCCACTTTATCAGCCGATTATGTATTCTTCATTCCCTCATTTGGTATTCCCATGATCCTTGCCTACAGTGTGTTTCTATCTAATTTGTATTCTACTCGCACATTAGTAAAACTATTGTACTCCTCCAGAACAGGACCAGTCCATACATATTTCAGGCCCTTGAGCGAGAAAACAAAATGGGGCTCTTGTGGGCAAAGAAAAGCTCAGAATATATTGTATTTCAAGAGCATAGCATAGATTAATGGTCTTTGAACTAAAATCACATCAGGTCTTGTTGTTTTTCCTAACACTTCTCGAAGAAAAGTCATCAATAACCACATCAGTATTTATTTCATCAAACTTTTCTTTCTCAATGCATATTTTTTTACTTCCTTTCTCACTGATAAAAAAAAATTAGAAGACATGTCACAATACAATTGCAGAAAAACAGTCAATACAGGGAACAAAAGCACCTGAATATCGGCATATGGCTTGATGTCAAATTGTTGGTGTAGCTTCCCAATGTGGAAGTCTTCGACACTTATTCCCCGTGCCCCCTTCTCATCCCTGGATCCATGTAACCTTCTAAGAATAGGCCAACAGAAGAGTAGGAACAAGGAAGAGAAGAATTAGAGATGTCAGATGGAGCAATCAGACGCGGAGCACAGGACTATTTGACAACAAATCAAAAGAGTAGTACTCGATTAGGGTATAAATGAGGTAGACGAACATCTCTAATGCGGTGATGCCTCATAAATCTAGTTGGTGGGGAACGTTGAGGATGCAAAGAGAAATGACTGGGAAGGGAATAGCACCTTTGGTCTCTATAAATGGATGCACGGAGCGGCTCCTCGTATTTGGAAGTGCACGGGAGCTGGGGCGCTGTTCTTTGGGATAGATGAATTTTGAGGAGGAGGCGGAGGCTGGAGACGAGATGGGAGGAGACCGATGGCGTGCTCCATGAGCGTAGTTTATTTTTTAGGTAATTGATAGAATAGTTAACTAGCGACCGATTCTTTCGATCCGTCCGTGCTAACTAGGTAGTGTCTTGGGCCTTATTTTTTTTCCTCTTATTTTTCTGGATCTAAGAAAGAAATATCGCAAAACGTATATTGTGATATACTACGTAGGCCGGGGCCCCTACCTCTCAGGGGCCCAGGGCGGGCGCCCCGTTGCCCCGGCCTATGGGTCGGCCCTGCTCCAGAACCTCAACCTATGACTCTGTTCCAATCCCAAGACAAAGGAATTGGACGAGGGGCATATTATATAATTTAATACCTTATTTTTGGGTTATAGGGATTATCTTAAAATTTGCATTTTGTCTGTGTTATAAGTCTCGTTTTTATTGTTTTTCATCACATGTTCAGATTTCAAGATGCATGAAATTGCCGCATGCGAGGCTTAAGATAAAACTAGCAAATGCATGTAAAAAGTCTTGGTTATTTATTGGCCACACATGCATGCATTGCAATTAAAGCATTGGTAAACACATTTTTTTGAAGAAAAACAAGCATATTAATTGAGTACTTTTGTAAACTACAAAATGTATTCCACCACTTACCATTTACCTGTTTGGTGAGATTTTTGAATTGAGCCTGTAAACCATAAGGGAGAGAGTATATCTCATGTTATTGAACGTGGCATCCTGTGTTGCGACCCAAGCATTGTGCATGGCTTTAAACAGACCAACATGACACAAGGTCTTTCGTGTATGAACCTAAAGATCCCTAGCCTGCTGACCCTTCCAGATCCTGTGAAGTGAACTATCTTCACCACTATCACAAGCACTGTTCGCCATCAGTATCCTGTCGTTGTTTGTTGTTTCCGCCATCTTTCGCGACCCTAGATCACCTCACAAGTTCATCTTTCATCATCCGACGTGAAGATTTCTGATTTATTTTGACTCAAGCCTGCACCGCCAGAGTTAGGTATGGCTAGATCTCAATCGGCTGGGACTTAATCAAGTCGAAGTCAAATGACAGGATATATAAAATATAAAGAAGAAAGAAAAAAATACATGTATCTCCATATGTGATCTCATGAATATAGCATCGATCGAGACTTGGCTAAATCTCAGTCGACTAAGATTTAACAATCCCGAATAGGGAAATCTAGGAAATTTTTTTAGTCTAGTTTTGTAGATTAGGAATACTCTATGTAGGTCTTTTTAGGAGAATATCCTATTTGCCGTTCGTTGCGTCAAGCAGTCGGCGCTTCGCACAGGCGAGCGACCGAGCAGCGACGCAACAGGCCGGCCCATATAAACTGCTCTAGCGTTTCGGTTTTGGGAATCTTTTAGAGGTTCCAGCCGGTTTTTTTGTTTTGGGAAACTACTAGAAGGTTCTGTAAACTCGGAATTTGATAAAATGTTCTGGAAATTTTATCTAAATGTTTAGGATTCTCCAAAAAATGTTCCGGAATTTGAAAAATATTTTGGAATTTGAAAAAATTCTCTGGAATTTAGAAAAAATGATTTTGTATTTGTAAAATTATTCAGAAATCCAAGTTTAGAAAAGATAAATTGCATTTATAAAATAATTCGTCAGAAATTCATATAATATTTCCATTTTAAAATTTTGTTCATAAATACAAAAGCTGTCCCCGTTCCAAAATATTTCTAATTTGTTCCTTTTTTGTAAATATGTTTGAGATCCTGAAAAAACGTGTTCTCACAAGATTTAAGAGCTTTTAAATTTGTTGGTAAGTATCAAAAATAAAACCACGTTCGAAATTCTGTACACAGTTCATATAAACCGGGCTTCTATTCCGTACAGCTAATCTTTGGGAACTTATTTAATTTCCAAAGAACAGAGTATTACCGAAAATAGAAGCAGTAGTGAAGAAAAAACGGCCCGCCGGTGGGATACTCTATGCGAAACAGTGTCTGTTTTTCGCAGAGAGCGTCTTATTATAGGAGCTCCCCTTTTTGGGTCGCCCGTGTATGTTTTCTTTCTTTGAGAAGAGGTAGGCCGGTTCCGTGTACTTTACTTATCGTGGGCTTCCTCCAATTCCATTGGGCTTTCAATCTCACAAACTCCCATCGTCCTCCAGTCCAGCACCGCACGACCTCTGAGGAAGGAGGGCGAGATGTCTCCGGCGGCGCCGGCGCCGCTCGACGACGAAAACCTACTCTCCGAGATCCTCCTCCGCCTCCCCGCGCTGCCATCCACCCTACCCCGCGTCTCCCTCGTCTGCAAGCGCTGGCGCCACCTCGTCTCCGACATCGGGTTTTTCCGCCGCTTCCGGGAGCACCACCGCCACAGCCCTCCCCTCCTCGGCTGCTTCGTGGAAGGCGACCGATGCGTCCCCTACACGCCCATCATGCACTCCCCCGACCGCATCCCCGCCGAGCGCTTCTCGTTGCAGCTCAACGAGACCTGCCACTCCTGGGTCCTCGGCTGCCGCCACGGCCTCGTGCTCATCTCCCCCGATTCTCGGAAGCGGGTCCTGGTCTGGGACCCCGTCACCGGCGAGCAGCACCACATTGCTTTCCCGCCAGGATTCGTCGGTGCCGCAAACTCGGTCCACGGGGCGGTGCTTCGCCCTGCCGAGGCCCGCCACTTTCAGGTGATCTTGGTATGGGTTGGTGGAGAAGACAAGACAAATATGCCATTGCTCGCCTGCGTTTACTCGTCGGAGAAAGGCGTCTGGGGTAGTCTCATCTCACCGCTGATTCAGTTCGAAGGATATTTCAAGGGCTTGTCGTCTCTGCTGGTTGGGAATTCCCTTTACTGGTGTCTCGGCGGTCGTTCGGATGCAATTCTCGAGTTTGATTTGGAGAGGCAGACCCTAGCTGTGATCCAAGTACCGGCGTGTCTGTCTGAAGAGGATCTTCTCCAGTTCGCGGCTATTCGGGCTGAGGGTGGTGGACTGGGTTTACTCTCCATATTAGGCTTCACCGCCCAATTATGGAAGAGAAAGACTGATTCTCATGGCGTTGCGTCGTGGGCGATGGGAAGAACTATTGAACTGGACAAGCTACTTTCCATGAATCCAGAGAAAGAGAGAGTGCGACCCCTGATAGTAGGGCTTGCCGAGTACAATAATGTGGTTCTCCTCACGACAGGTGGTGATGGTATCATCATGCTGCAGCTTGAGTCATTGCAGTTCAAGAAATTTTACGAGACTACCAACTCCTTTTATCATCATCAATTCGAAAGTGTCTATTCTGCAGGTAAATAGCATGCCTTTAACGTATAATGAAGTCGTGATGTTGTGTTGTCTGGTCCAGATGCTTGTGTCTCGGTGTTTTATATATAATGGTTATGAACTGGAAAAATATTTGTTCGTGGTACCTAATTTCGAGATGGATGGTGTTGTTTCGAATACTCTGACATTGTTAGTTTTCATTATCATTAAACTGTGTGATACATGAAAACTGACGTGATGCGACTAACACATCAAATACATTGCTCAAAACGTACATTTGGAGGCTTACTTGTGTAATACAATATATTGCTATCTCTGCTGATCTTGCTAACAATCCTATAGAAATAGAGAGCACATAAATGTGTAATAGATGACGTTTGGTTGTGCCATAGGGAAAAACCCAAGACCATTTTTCAAGGGCTAGGTGGGTGCCGTATTTGTCATCCGAAGTCCGAAACAAAAAAATAAATTCCAAGAGGTTGGACTCAATGTAGATTTTCCTTTGGAATTGCATGTGAAGTAGATCATGTTGAAGGGGGCTATGTATTCCAACTTGCTATTCCTACGAACTTCGCATGAGTTTTTTTTTTAGGAGAATCCTTCAAAGGTCCTCTGAACTGAAGAGGCCATTAGTTATTTTTTCTGATGTTTCACATGCGAGTTTAACTAAATATCTTCAATGATGCCTTCTCGTATCTATTTGGCTTCCCATAGGAATGCCATTGGTTTTATTTTTTGAGCAAATCAAACTTTATTCCTCAAATAATAGCCATGTCATTTACAATCCGAGGAAGAATAAAGTGAGGGGCATCCCCGTCCCAAAATTCTGACACATTTAAACTAAAACAATGCTTAGTTAAACTATTCGCTACTAGTTTCCTTCCCTGACACAGCGGACAAAAGTAATGTCAGAGAACTCCATAGTTAAGAGAGTGGCTTCAGTGATGATTGGAGCATCAGGACCCATGAATGCTTCCGAGTACGAAATTGTTTCCAAAGCGTTTATATGCCATTAGAATCCTTTATGACCTTGGTACAACCGATATTAGACAGTAGGATTATTCCACTTCGGAATGTCATTGGTTGTTTCGGTGTTTGACTTCTTATATGCTTGTAGGGAGGAGCATTGGTGGTGGACATGATGGAGCTGAACTTTTGCACAGTACATAAGACGATTGTCTGGGTAGATATGAACCCTTTTCCATGGATTAGTAGTACAAAATGGTTTGGCTAATGGCATTGGTTTCTCCACAGGTACCTATAATTGTATTCTGGTTGGGAAGATGCAGGAATTGACTTCTTGCTGTGGGTTCATCCATTTTGTATGCTTCACACGGAGATATCAACCCCCTATGCCGCATGCATGGTCAACTGGGAAGTGGAATTGTAGGATTAATCCTTCATTGCTAACATCCCTCTGTTATATAAATTCTTGGCACAATTAGCCAACTGGCTTGTTGAAGATACACACTTGCTTTGGTTAATTAGCATTTGGGCTACATTTGCTTTATGGTTTCCAAGAAAGCTTGCCTGCCTAATGATCTTGGCTTACGTCATGTGTGTGTTCATCATCTCTCCGTTTCCGTTTGATTATGTTTCGTGTTGTAATAGGTCGGGAGATTATTCTTGCTTATGTCCATTGTGTGCACGTGTTGACTTTTTTATCTGATTTTGGCTGATGAATGTTAGATTACACTTACCTGCCTGATGCTACCTATCACTGCATAGCAAGCCTTTGGACCAGCAATAGCAGCAATGGGAGTTGCGGTTTTATCTATTATATGGTTTTATTTATTGGGTAGTCAGAAAATGGTAATGTAATCTCTGATGTGCTGTTTATGGTGTGCAAATACAAATATAAGTGTAAAGCCAACAGCACCCCATTCATATGCCGCAGCAACAGCACCCCATTCTGATGTGAGAATGGTACTGGACGGACAGTCGGAGCTCCTCACAGGTCCTTCCGTCCCATCAGCAAAATCCTCATCTTAGTCAGGCGCATACGGCTGTTAGGGCAACTCTAACGCGCTTCATCAAAACAACCCTAAATATACCAAATCCACATATACCGGTACCAAACCAGGGAAGGTTTGCCGGTGTCCGAACAGTCATCAGGCCACATAATGCACCCAAATATGTGTAACACTGAAGTTGACAGAGATAATAACCAGACAATGCATCAGGCCCTAAATACAAGTCTTTTTAGAGATTCCATTAGAGACCATATACGGAACAAAATGAATAAATCTACACTCTAAAGGATGTCTATATACATCCGTATGTAATCCATACTAGAATCTCTAAAAAGCACTCTAAAGTATGTAGTCCATACTGATGAAGCAGAGCGGTCCCAAACAGGCCCGTAAAAACGGAGGAGTAGATAATAGCTAGAGTTCATACTAGCAGCAGCACATCAGTCTCATACACGACACAGATTAAGTTCATACAACTGACCAAAATAAAACAGATAGATGTGCCAACATGAAACATAGACCAAAATAAAACAGATAGATGTTCCAACATGAAGCATAGACCAAAATGAAACAATGACAGAACGACTTCAGCCGACAACAAGATATGTAGTTTTGCACCATCACTCCAACTCCGTCTCTCCATATCAGCGAGGCAGCAAGATTTCCCAAGGCTCCGAAATCTACAAACTGCAGGTTAGCAAATAATGTAGCATGAGGTTACACTTATACTCTCCAAGTTGCAAGTCATTCATGTACTTATCAAGGGAAGTAAGTATTACTCACCCAGATTTATGACGCGGAATCATGCATCATCGGAGATGGAATTATCATAACTAGAGCTAGTCTCAGATAAGTTGAGGCCAACCATTTCTTCAAGTAATTCTGAGATTAAAGTAAAGCAACCAGAAAACAGTTAAATTCAGCAAGGAACTAGGGAAAACCAAGGAAGCACCGAATGGACATATTTTCATACCTTCGACTACTTCCGTCAACTGCTCTGTATCCTCTTCATCATTGACAGGAGCTGATCCCAGCATCCAGTCCTGAGCACAAATGAGTGCTTGGAGAATGAATGGAGTAAGGGAGCTCCTAAACTCATCGAGGATACGTCCACCAGTGCTGAAGGCGAACTCAGTGGCAACTGCAGATATTGGGACAGCCAAGACATCACGAGCTAGCCGTGATAACACTGGGAATCTAGAAGATTTGACCTTCCACCACTCGAGAATATCAAATTTGGTGGTGTCTGCTTCAGTCTCCTCAGCAAGATATTTCTCAAGTTCAGACTTGGTAAGATCGACCGCAGTGTTGTTCATTCTCATCCTCTTGGCAATTAGGGACCTCATCAAGCTCATGCCTTGCACCACATCGGATTCCATTTCCTTCTTCTCACTTGAAGCATACATCTTGACATACTCCTTAAACAGGTCATTAAGTGTTTCCCTCATCTTTTTCCAAACTTCTTCTCCTTTGATCTCACCAAACATCTCATAAGTAGCAAACCTTGTGTAATCGGACAACTTATACCTTGGATCAAGAGCAACAGCCACAAAGATCAGAATGTTGAAGCTCTCATGATCACCCCAATACTTGTTGTACTTAGCAATCATCCTTTCAGCCATTTCCTTCCGCAAGGCATCGGTACTCTCACACCACTCTGTCAACAAGATATAAACATCGGCAATTTCATGGAAAAAAATGTGAGATGTGCAATGATTATAGGCTGAAACACGAACAGTGAGGTTATAGAAAGGCTCAAGAAACTCTGAGATCTTCCTTGCATACTCCCAATCTAAGGCTTCAGGAACTCCTGGCTCTTCCTCGCTATTTAACTCAGTTGCAAAGTAAGGGTCATCATCGCCATACCTATCGAACACCTTCTCATATGTGGCTGCAGTTTTCAACATCAGGTATGTGGAGTTCCATTTTGTGCATACATCAAGTGGTAAGAATGCTTTGCTGTCCACCTTCTCCAAGTCAGCGCACCTCTTAAATTGAGTAATTCTAGATGGACAGTTTCTGATAAAACGGACAGCAGCACGGACTCGCTTCACTGGGATATCCAACTCCCTTAGGCAATCTGAAACTATCAAGTTTATGGCATGGGCTGCACATCTCATGTGAATATATTGTCCTTTTGCTATGCTGGTTTTAGCATTGTTCATAACCATCTTCAAGTAACTTATAGTGCCATCGTTTGCCGATGCATCGTCAACAGTTATTGAGAACACTTTCTCTAAGCCCCAATACACCAAACACCTCTTGACGTCCTTCCCAATCTCTTCCCCCTTACGACAACTAATCAAGAAGAACCCAATGATCCTCTTATGTAGCTTCCAGTCAGTGTCAAGGAAATGAGCCGTAACACACATATAGCTCTGCTGTTGCATAGATGTCCAGGTGTTGGTTGTTAGGCTGACTCTTTCACAATTTTCTTTAAAGAACTTCTTCAGTTTCTGTTTCTCACGATAATAAATGGAGACACAATCTCTAATAGTGGTTCTCCTAGATGGAACGTTAAACCAAGGACATGCCTCTGACAACAACTTTCTGAATCCTGGTTTCTCAGAAAATGCAAATGGGAGACCATCCAGAATTATCATTTTAGCAAGAGCATATCTCATCTTCTCAGGTTCAAACGCCCAAGCAGTGAGTGCACACTTAGTGCTGTCCTCCTCATCTGTTGAAGCTTCAACAGTTAGCAGCTTGTTACTCCTGCAGGTGGTCAAATGCTTCAGCAAGGATGATTTACCATTATTATTTTTGATTCGCAGCAAAGCTCTTCTTCAGAACATATACCTCAAAGATATTTGTAAAAGATTCCGAAACATCTTACCTTGGCTCCATTTCCTTCCTTTTCTTGGCCTCCTTCTGGGACTGGTGCTTCTTTTCTTCTCCTTCGACCTCCTCCTTGACATTATTGCCCTTCTCTGTATCCTCAGAGCTCATTGTTAATGACAGCTGAGAACCTAGTATGACATTGCCACCGTTTTGTTCTGGTTCAAGCATCTACAAAGAGCAAACAAGGCAACAAATGAGCCAACGAAACCATAGTTGTGCAGAGCTGTACACCATAGCTGGAAGAACAAATGTCGTATCTGTTGTGTTATAGCGAGCTAAGGTCACGTAAAATTTTGATTCCAGAACGTGCAGGGGAACAAATGTCGTATCCGAACTTTGAACTTATGCAAATGATATACGTAAATCGATGGTTTTCGGGTGTATTCATGAGCAAGCAAGAATCAGGGGAAGTTTCGAGTGATGGAACAGAGGTGGCAGAGTAGCAAAGAATCAGGGGAAGTTGGTAGCGCTTTGAATCATCCATTCAGGGAAGTTTCAATCTGCTGCGGAAATGCAGTGGAAACTGCGGATCAGGGGACTTACATTGCAGGATCCGTGGCTCGTTGCCATGGCGGTGGTGCTGTCAGCTCCGGCGACCGGCGTGGCGCGGTGGCGTGACGACCCAGGCCGGCGCAGCGGGGCGGCGCGCCCCCTTTTTCTTCTCTGGGGTCACGGAGCGGGCCCGGGTGGGAGCACCGGGAGAGCTGAAGAGGAAGGAGGAAGGAAGATGGCGGGGGCGGCCGTGGCAGTGGGGGGAGCGGGGGAGGCAGCCGCCGCGCCGCCACTGCTGGTCGAGGGCTTCCCGTCTCGTGGGGGTTAGGTTAGGGCAAATGTGTAATGGCCGATTTGGGGGCGCGGCGTGGCCAAGGGAAAAGAGTGGAGTGGTGGCCATCGATCGGAAACCGAACTAGCCGAACACCGAACTTGCGCAGGAAACCGAATTTGCGCAGGAAACCGAATTGGTGGAAGACCATCTACTAGAGGAGGAAGACGATGTCCCAGCCACTGGATACCAATCCAACGGTTCGGAAGCAGTCTGCTGAAACTCGTGTGGAACTCGATCGTCAGCGGATGCGTTTGGGTGCGTCCGCACGATCGGTCGCACTTTATATTTGGTGTTGTGCATCTGAATAATTCATATTCCATCCTCTAGATCCATATAAATCATATAAAATATAGCATACGTACTACGTTAGCCTAAACTAAGCTTCATCATTGGAGAAGTCCACGACGTTTGTGTCGGACGTCCGAGTAGATGGGCGCCTAGGAGGGCTCCGGCTCCTCCTCCTATTCCTCCTTACCACCCATAGTCATAGCCACCTCGACGCCGTGTGCGGCATGCTCCACCTTCGCCTTTTGTAGATGATGTCGTTTCGTGTTCAACGTCGCTTCCGATGGAGGGAATCAAGTATCACGTGCACATATGCGGCCTTAGCGTCCCTCACATCCTCCTCCTCCTATTCCTCCTTACCATCCATAGCCATAGCCACCTCGACCCCGTGTGCAGCATGCTCCACCTTCACCTCTTGTAAATGATGTCGTTTCGTGTTCAACATCGCTTCCGATGGAGGGAATCAAGTATCACGTGCACATATGCGGCCTTAGCGTCCCTCGCGTCCTCCTCCCCCTCCTCCGCTTCCTCCTACTCCTCATCCATTGCCACGGGCACCTCGACACTGTCTGCGTCGTGCTTCACCTTCGCCTCCTGGAGACGACATTGTTTCGCCTCCACCGGTGCATACAACAAAGGTAATAAAGTATCGCGTGCAGATCCGTGGCCTTAGCGTCCCTCGCGTCCTCCTCCCGCTCCTCTGCTTCATCCTTCTCCTTCTCTCACTGTTCTCGTGCTCCTCCTCCTCCTCCGGATTTATGGCATCCGAAGGTAGCCCGCGACTATCAGGGCTTCGCGCCTTGCGAGGACCCGCTCAAGGAGCTTCAGTCGGCGCTCTAACGTTAGATAAGTTGCCCGGTGGTGTGGGGGCATAGATACTAGCGGAAATTGGCGGACGATGAGCCTTAAGTGGCGGACGACAAAAGGAAAGTGGTGGCGACAGTGGACAGGAGGGGGGAAATGCAAATGGTTAGTGTCTGTTGTTGGTGGTCGACTTAAATAGCTTGGCTAGGGAAGTACATGGTCTGCCGAAGCGGCACCACGCAGGGACAAACGAGACGGGTGTTGGACAGTCGGGTTTCCGAGAGATCCTGTGTGGTCCCCCATCGTTAGTCTGACGTGGCGCATGCACCCGGGCGCCCCCATATCCCCCCCGAATTCGGGCTGGATATGAGGAGTGTGGGTCAGCCCGGGCATTTGAGGAGAAAATTTGGGTACTTTTTGTGACCGGTGAGTGATGGGTCGTCCGCTCGGGCATTTGAGGCGGGTTTGGGCACGCGAGTGTAGATGCTTTTAGCGTGACACTTTGACTACCGCATGTAATCAACATTTTGCAAAAATGCCCGTGGAAAATCACTTTTTCTAATCTATGGCCCTTCTCTCTCTCTCTCTTTCTCTCTCTCTCTCTCTCTCTCTCTCTCTTCTAATTTGACTACAATATCCATCTCTATCTGTTGCATCGGCATTGAAAGAGCATGGGGCCTCTGTCGGCGTCAAAGCCGACGGATCTCGAGGAGGGGTGTCACAGCCCGACGCCGACGTTCCAGAAGATTCCCCCTTCTATTCCGTTTCCGTCGTGTGATTAGATTTATTCGTTGCATCGTCATGTAGTTTGCATCATCGCACCATGCATGGCATCATGTCAACCGTGTTTTGTCGGTGTTGCCTGTTGCTCCGTGTTGTTGGGTGTTAGTGCTTCGTGAGTGGCGTCGGTTGTTGGCATGATGAGAGTGCGTGCGTGAGAGCCACCGTTTTAACCCCGTTGCACCGCATACCTAAACCTTCTCTCCCCTCCTCTCTTCTCGTTGATTTTGTTTTGGGGTTATGTAAAAGTTTCCGTTTTAACCCTTTTTTAAAAATCGTCTTCTTTTAAAACTCCTTTTATTAAATGTGGGGGCAACCCCTTGGGTTTCCTTCAATTCTCCTTTTGTCTATTTTCAAAATAGGACCTCAGTTTTTATTTACAAAAGGAGTTTTATTTTATTCTGTAAATAAAAGGGGTTTGATTTTATTCTTTTGTAAAAAAGGGTTTTATTTTAATTCTTCAAAAAGGTTTTATTTTATTCGTTTTTAAAAGATGCCCAAAACTATTTCTTATAGTGGGGTATGTTTTTAAGTAGTTAAAAGACATTTTCTTTATTTTAATTTTTCTGTTAAAACCTTTTCTTGTGAGTTTCTATTTTTTTTTAAAAAAGGAAAAAATCAAGTATATAAAAAAACCCAAATGGGGGAGGAGCCAGCCCAGGCCAGCAGGCCCAAGGCCCAGCCTCCCCTTCCTGACCTAGCCCGCTCCCCCCGTGCGCCTTCTCCTCCTCTCCTCGTTCCCCTTCTCCTCCTCGCGCAGCCTCCCGTCGCCCCGATCGCCATGGCCTCGTGCTGCAGCCCCGAGGCGCCCGAGCCGCATCAGCAGCTTCCCCGAGCCGCCGTCGCCGTTCCCGTGCTCGCCCCTCCTGCCACCGCCTCCTCCTCCCGCGTGCTGCGCCGCCGCCGTGTCGTCCCGCGCGCCGCCTCGCCCGTCTTCCTCGCCGGTGCGCCGCGCCCCGCCGTCGCCGCCTGCTTCGCTCTCGTCGGCGCTCGCCCTGGCCTCCTCTTCCTCGCGTGCCTCCTCTCCCCCGCGCGCCCATGCCCTGCCCGAGGTGCCCAGGCCAAGCAGCTCCGCGCGTGTAGCCTCCCCTTGCTCGCCACCAGGGAGGTTCCCCTCGCCGCGCCGCCGCTCGCCGCCTCCGTGCGCTCCGGCCAGCCCTGACCAGATACCGGCGACGGGCCGCTGCCCGCCGGCCTCCCGTCCTCGCTGGTGCCGCCCCTGAACCCGGTCTCAGCCCAGCCCCTCGCCGGAGCCGGCCACCGCAGCCTCAGGCGGCCCAGCCTCGGTGCCTGCCGGCGCGATGCCGCTCCCCCCGGGCCCCTGTCAGTTCCCCGACGGCCATCGTCGCTGGAGCCGCCCCCCTGTATCTGCCGACCCTGCGCAGTCCGCTGCCTCGCCGGGGGTCACCGCGGCACGCTGGAGCCCAGCCCCGTGCCAAGCCCCCCTGCAGGTGCCGATCCCTTCCATCCCCGCGTGCCCGCCATCGTCCAGTTGCTGCCTGTAACCGGTTGTGTGCCTGCCTGTGTTGCTGCCGTTGCGTGCCTTGCTTGCTTGCCGCCGCTGTTGCTCTGCTGCCTGCTGCTAGTTTGATGCTGCACTCCTGCTCGCGTCGCTGTGCTGCTGCCTTTTGCCATTGCGAGGTGTCGCTGTCGTTTCTTTCTGTAGCTAGCTGCTGCCTGATGCGTGCCGTATCGCTGCTGCTTTGCTAGATGCATGCCATAGCTCGTTGTTGCTGCTAGTTGTAGCTAGCCTGGCCGTTGCATGCTATTGCTGTGCTTGCTGTTGCTATTGCTATAGCTACCGCTGATGTCATTGCTTGCTGCTATAGTTAGCTGCTGCTTATGCTGCTGCTAGCTTGCTTCTGCTTAGTTGTTGTTTGCTGCTGCTTTGCTTTGCTGCTAGTTGTAGGTTGC
This sequence comes from Hordeum vulgare subsp. vulgare, assembly GCF_904849725.1. Taxonomy (NCBI): domain Eukaryota; kingdom Viridiplantae; phylum Streptophyta; class Magnoliopsida; order Poales; family Poaceae; genus Hordeum; species Hordeum vulgare. The sequence goes on from NC_058523.1 coordinate 19,795,233, forward strand.
TGCATGGTGTTGCTAGCTGCCGTAGATGCTGCTGCTTTGCTAGCTGAAGCTTTTGTTGTTAGATGCTAGTCTAGGTTGCTAGTGGCTTGCGGTTTGTCCGCTTACGCTAGCCGTGTTGCTGCCGCTTGCGTCGCCGCATAGACCATCCCCGCCTACCGTGAGTCGTCGACGAGATCGGCGAGTACAACGACAACCTCGACGAACCCCGAGCATCGACGGAGACGTGATCGACTACCGATGCCGAACATCTGAGAACCAGGACGCACCACTACTTCAACTACTGGCGCGTGTACGACTACTTCCACGACGACCACGACTTCCACGACGACCGTTGATCCGCTACGACCCGATCCCCTCCGATTCACACGCGTCGAAGGTATAACGATGAGACTTGGCCGAGAACCGTATGCATGTGATGTATGAGTTGTATGTATGTTGCACCGTATGTTTGCACCGTATATTTGACCATTGCACGTTGTCCCTCTATGTTGTGCTCAACACATGGGAACCCGAGATACGGGATCACCCCATTCTTTAATTAACGTTCCCGCACACGCTTCATATACGTTGGCACGATATCTCGACGAGTTACCGGAATAGGAACGTTGCCGTGGCATCGTTTCCATTTTGCCGCCATGGTTCCCTCTCGCTCGCCGTGGCGACACTTGATTGTTTCTCTCCTTGCCCGTGTTGTTGTATCTTGCATGCATGACGCATTCATGGCATGATATATTGTGTTGCATGTCTCTTGTGCCGTAGCTCCGATCTATGTTTCGCGTGGTAACCGACTAGGATGACTTGTAGGATCATAGCTTCACCCTTGCCATGATAACCACAATGTAATATTTGCCGTGATAATTAACGGGAGTGAATTAAATAATTAAACGTGGAGTTTCATCGATATGCAACCCGTTGCATATCGAGCTTCACTTAATGTGTAGAGTATGCGTGAACTGAACATGCATCATAGTAGGTTATGCCTCATGTTGTGCATCGTGTGGTGAATATCGTGTGTTGATGCTTGTTTCCATTTCCCTCCGTCTCGATAGAGTTCCGCAAGCGTGTCGGAATGTGAGGACCCGTTCGACTACGTTGGTTCGCCGACTTCACGGAGTTGTTCTTCTTCCACGCGGGATCTCAGGCAAGATGATCATTTCCCCAGATACCATTACTATCATCGCCATGCTAGTTTACCGCTTCTATCGTTTATGTCTCGTTGCCTACCACATGTTAAATATCAGCCTCTCAACAATGCCATGATAACCTCCAACTGTTCAACCTAGCAAACCACTGTTTGGCTATGTTACTGCTTGCTTAACCATGTTGTTAGCGTTGCTAGTTGCAGGTGCAGATGCTTCCATGTGATAACATGGGTTCCTTGTCATATCACCATATTTAAAATGCTATTTAATTTAATGCACCTATATACTTGGTAAAAGGTGGAAGGCTCGGCCTTTTCTAGCCTTGTGTTTTGTTCCACCTTTGCCCCCTTAGTTTCGGCTACCGGTGTTATGTTCCATAAACGAGCGCTCCTAACACGATCAGGGTTGTTATGGGGACCCCCTTGATAATTCGTTTTAGATTAAAGCTGGTTTGGCAGGGCCCAACTTTGGTACTACATTTGCCTAATAACTAATGAACTACATAGGGAGTAATTAACCCGAGGAAATTTAATCAACTCCCGGGCCAGTGCTCCTCATGAGTGTTGGCCCCACCTGAGCGATGTCCGGCGCCCCTCTGGTCACCCGGAGGTTTAGCGATCCCGGCGTCTAGCTCATCCGTCGTGTCCTGAGAACGAGGTACGCGACTCCTATCGGGATCGTCGACACGTCGGGCGTCCTTGCTAGATTAGTTTTACCTTTGGCGAAATATCTTGTGCATCGGGATTCCGGTGATGCTTTGGGTAATCTCAGAGTTGAGGTTTTCCACTAGGGAATCCGATGAGATCGCGAGCTTCGTGATTGAGGATTTCTATGCGTCTTGTGGTAATTTGTGATGGACTAGTTGGAGCACCCCTGCAGGGTTAAATCTTTCGGAAAGCCGTGCCCGCGGTTATGTGGCAACGTGGAAACTTTGTTTAACACTGGTTCTAGATAACTTGAAGTTAATTAATTAAAATATGCCAACTGTGTGGGTAACCGTGATTGTCTCTTTCGTGAGTTCCTTCTCCGATCGAGGACACGGTGGGGTTATGTCTGACGTAGGTAGGTGTTCAGGATCATTCTTTTGGTCATCAGTAGTTCACGTCCGTTATGCGTAGATCTTCCCCCTCTTAATTCTGGTACTCGTAAGTTTAGCCACCAAATATATGCTTAGCCGCTGCTGCAACCTCACCACTTAACCTTACCTCACCTAGTAAGCTTTGCTAGTCTTGATACCTTCGGAAATGAGATTGCTGAGTCCCCTGTGGCTCACAGATTACTACAACACCAGTTGCAGGTACAGGTAAAGGTTACTCGACGCGAGCGCGTTGATTGTTCATTTGGAGTTGCTGCTTCTTCTTCTTCATCGATCTAGGATGGGCTCCAGGCCGGTAGCCTGGGATAGCAAGGATGGACGTCGTTCTTGTTTTGTCGTTTGTTTTCATCCGTAGTCGGACCCTGCTCTTACTCTTGATGATTATGTAATGCACTGATGTGACTCTGATGTAGCTTGTGGCGACTGTAAGCCAATTCTATTATATATCTCTTCTTTTCAGTACAGGTACTTGTGATGATATCCATTCTTGCGACATGACGAGATGCGCTTCTATCCCTGACGAGGCCTTCGTGCCAAATTGAGGATAGGGTCGCATCTTGGGCATGACAAGTTGGTATCAGAGCAAGGACCGACCTAGGAGGCCCCTTGATTGATCGAACTTGGCCGAGTCGAGTCTAGTGAAAAACTATTTGAGTCTAGTTATATATCGGAGAGTAGGATTCTTTTTTCTCCTCTTCTATGCTCTGGTGAGGAATCTTGACGTAATAATTTATTCTACTCCTCTTCTCACTCAAAATTTTTTTTTAGGATCACGCGGATATTTTGGTATCTATATGATGCCGATGTGACGGAGTTCTGTCTTGGTGCCTCCTATCTGCTCTAAGTCTCAGGGGAGTTGAGCTCCAGGGGATTCTTGAGCACATCGTTATCATTCAGATTTCTTAGTATCTCAGAACGAAGGATGTTCGTAATTGCTTCAATACTAGTAGTGGCGAGATAACCCCGATGTCCCCAGTACTGGTGCAGATTGTTCGGGAGTACTACCATACTTTGTATCATTGTGATCACGAGGGTCTGTTGTAGATGAAGGTCCGAGATTCTGGTTGTGTGTTGACGATGTGATACAGGTGACGGGTTACTATAGGAGTTGTGTGTTATTACTCCTTGTATCTGTGTACCAGATTGCATGACCAGATATTTCGGGAATTCTTAGGTGGGAGTGCAAGTAGTTGCTTATAGGACTATCTTCCAACAAACGCATGATGTTAGGTTGGGGTTCGACATCTAGTGGATTCGTTTGTTCACGGTCGACTTACAGCGGTACACGTTGTGTCTTAAAGAGTCCTTGTAGCTTGCTACGACTCGGGGACGCTTCGTATGTCGGGTGCACTGCCTTGCACTTGATGGCTACTGTAAAATCGAGCCCATGCGATCCTGTCCACGAAAATATCGGACGAAATCTCTCTCATGAGTTTGTTCTGGCTTGTTTCATAAGCCTCTCCCTTTGTTTTGTTGAATATGGTAATTCAAGTTGCTTCGATGGCAAGTGGTGATTTCAGATCTTTTCTAAGTGGTGTTCTTATATTTTTATGAGAGTGCTAATTCTTTTGCTCAATCAGATCGTCTTATCAATTCTTGTCAACCGGAGTCGTCATGTTAATTATTTTCCAACCGGCGCGCTTCTCTTGAGTGAATTCAATCCTCTCTAATTTTTGCAGATCATTCTCTTATCCCATCCGGAGTTCATCTCGTCTGTTGCAAGTTGTCTTTGTTTTTCCCGCCCTCCCACCCTTTTCTTTAGTGGTTCAATTTTCTTTTCATTGTGCTTCCGATATCTTTTCTTCTTTTTCGTAACCGGTGATTCATTGTGAAGATTCTCAGGAGTCAAGTTCATCATTTCTTCATTTTGTTCCTTCCCGGTGAATTCAATTCAGTTTTCCGTGTTCATCATATCCTTTTCGTCCTTGTAATTCTTTCCCATGTTGGAAATTATTCAGCCTATCTTGATTATTAATTCCTCTCTTTTTCTATCCGGAGTGTTGAAGATATTTCAGAAGTCCTGATTCTCGATCCTTCAGTTATTTCGAGGTGCTAACCTCATCTAGTTCTCTTATACCGGTGCAATATCTCTCTTTCTAGCAATCTTTTCTAATGGTGGTTTATTTGAGTGGGCCCATAACCCACAGGTTTTCCCAGGATCTTATATGTCTCTTCTAATCTTTTCCCGAAGTTCATTAATTCTTTTCAACTATGACGTAAGTATGATTTTCATCAGTCATATTCCTTCGTCAAGATCAATCGGAATTAATTCTCATATTTGGCTCAACATTTCATTCTTCTTTATTCCGGGGTGTCTCATTAATTCTTGGTGGTGTTGTTCTCGTCATCATTCTCAGCTTGCAATTCGAAGGAGTGTTTCTCTCGAATCTTGGTTCATTCTCTTGGATATTCGTCATTTTAGCTTTGTGACATCATCTTAATTGTTGTCAATCATGTGTATTCCTTTCTTGCTATCCTGTGCAGTGCTGAGTTGTTATCTTTCTCGTTCCTCCGAAGGCCATCATTTCAGAAGATTCTTCGTTTTCAGCTTTCAGCTTTCATCCTCAAATCTTCTCAATTGTTGCCTCTTCGTTCGTCTCTTGATTATTCCGGTGCCTTATTCAAGTTTTCTGTTAGGTGGCTCAAGATCTTTTCATTCTCATGTATCTCCAGTCATTCATGGTTGCCTCATTCATTTCAATTCTCACCGGTGCCTCTTTCAAGATTTCTTCTAGTTTGTGCTTATATCTCTCCTTAATCATTTCAAGAGGAATAAGTGGTATGCTAGATCCGTTGCTTGTCATCAATTTAACTTGATGAAGGATAAGCATAACATAATTCTTATTATTATCCTTCCTTCTTCCAAGAGATTTCAATTCTTCTTCCGGAGTGGCTCATGATATCAATTCTTTTCTCAAGTGTTTATCTTTCTTTTCCAAAGTTTCAAGTCTATCAGTATCTCTTTGTGAAGCTTCATCTAAATCTTGACAAGGTCATAATCTTATTCTTTTCTACCTTCATATCTTTGCATCGTTCATTTGTATACGGAGGTCCTTCTTGGTGGTGCATCAAGGTTTCAATCCATTCTCAAGTGTTCTTCAAGATTCCTGTTGGAGTACCTCAAGTATTCTTCTCTTGCATTTCCAATGCGTTTGTTCTCCTTTATCCTTTGAGGTGGTATTATAGCATTCTTGTTAGTGTAGGAGCCTCGAAGAGTTTTCCTCTCAAGAATGAGATAATTAAACCCACCAATTCTATGATCATGAGATATTTCAACCCATGATTTCTTCATTGAGCTATCTTGGTTTGGATTTCACCTAAAGCCTTTCCTATGGATTGTTGCTATCATGGTGCTTGTCATTAATCCAAGTTCTTGATGTATCCTCTTGGTGTAAGATTTGTTCATATCTTGTTTCTCCCAATCTATCCTTGTTTCTTTTAGTGGTTGGTTGTCACCTCATATATGTTGAGATGATCTTCATAAGCCCACTACTGTCTTCTTCTTCGTTGTTGATTTTCCATCTACTACGTCAATTCTATGACCGGAGGCTCTTCAATTCTATTGTGATGATAGTTGCCATTCTTTTCTTCTTTCTCTTCTTCCGCTTGAGCTAGTTCCTATTCTCTTGTTCCGGAGGCTTTGTGATATTGCTCTTTTGGGCCAATCTTGTTGTTCTATCAAGATCATGGTGTTCCCTTGTTCTATTTACTTGTTTGTTGTGAATATTGTCTAATTCTCTCTTCTTGTCGAATTTTTTGTCCCTTTTTCCTACAGAAGTGCTGCCGAAATTTTCCGTAAATTCTTGCTTCTTCTCATATCTTTCCTCATCGCTTTGCTACCTTCAAGGATCGTTGGTTTCACTTCTTTGTCAAGAAGCGACTAAATTTTTACCTCTCGTTCTTTCTCATCCTCTCCCCCTTTCATTCTTGGATCTCGGGGCGAGATCTTCTTATAGTGTAGGAGAGTTGTGACAGCCCGACGCCGACGTTCCAGAAGATTTCCCCTTCTATTCCGTTTCCTTCGTGTGATTAGATTTATTCGTTGCATCGTCATGTAGTTTGCATCATCGCACCATGCATGGCATCATGTAAACCGTGTTTTGTCGGTGTTGCCTGTTGCTCCGTGTTGTTGGGTGTTAGTGCTTCGTGAGTGGCGTCGGTTGTTGGCATGATGAGAGTGCGTGCGTGAGAGCCACCGTTTTAACCCCGTTGCACCGCAGACCTAAACCTTCTCTCCCCTCCTCTCTTCTTGTTGATTTTGTTTTGGGGTTGTGTAAAAGTTTCCGTTTTAACCCCTTTTTAAAAATTGTCTTCTTTTAAAACTCCTTTTATTAAATGTGGGGGCAACCCCTTGGGTTTCCTTCAATTCTCCTTTTGTCTATTTTCAAAATAGGACCTCATTTTTTATTTACAAAAGGCGTTTTATTTTATTCTGTAAATAAAAGGGGTTTGATTTTATTCTTTTGTAAAAAAAGGGTTTTATTTTAATTCTTCAAAAGGTTTTATTTTATTCGTTTTTAAAAGATGCCCAAAACTATTTCTTATAGTGGGGTATGTTTTTAAGTAGTTAAAAGACATTTTCTTTATTTTAATTTTTCTGTTAAAACCTTTTCTTGTGAGTTTCTATTTTTTCTATTTTTTTCAAAAAAGGAAAAAATCAAGTTTAAAAAAAAACCCAAATGGGGCAGGAGCCACCCCAGGCCAGCCGGCCCAAGGCCCAGCCTCCCCTCCCTGACCTAGCCCGCTCCCCCCGTGCGCCTTCTCCTCCTCTCCTCGTTCCCCTTCTCCTCCTCGCGCAGCCTCCCGTCGCCCCGATCGCCATGGCCGCCTGCTGCAGCCCCGAGGCGCCCGAGCTGCCGCAGCAGCTTCCCCGAGCCGCCGCCGCTGTTCACGCGCTCGCCCCTCCTACCGCCGCCTCCTCCTCCCGCGTGCTGCGCCGCCGCCGTGCCGCCCCGCGCGCCGTCTCGCCCTCTTCCTCGCCGGTGCGTCGCGCCCCGCCGTCGCCGCCTGCATCGCTCTCGTCGGCGCTCACCCTGGCCTCCTCTTCCTCGCGCGCCTCCTCTCCCCCGCGCGCCCATGCCCTGCCCGAGGTGCCCAGGCCGAGCAGCCCCGCGCGTGTAGCCTCCCCTCGCTCGCCACCAGGGAGGTTCCCCTCGCCGCGCTGCCGCTCGCCGCCTCCGCGCGCTCCGGCCAACCCTGACCAGATACCGGCGATGGGCCGCTGCCCGCCGGCCTCCCGTCGTCGCTGGTGCCGCCCCTGAACCCGGTCTCAGCCCAACCCCTCGCCGGATCCAGCCACCGCAGCCTCAGGCGGCCCAGCCTCGGTGCCTGCCGGCCATGGCCGCCGGCGCGATGCCGCTCCCCCCGGGCCCCTGTCAGTTCCCCGACGGCCATCGTCGCTGGAGCCGCCCCCCTGTATCTGCCGACCCTGCGCAGTCCGCTGCCTCGCCGGGGGTCACCGCGGCACGCTGGAGCCCAGCCCCGTGCCAAGCCCCCCTGTAGGTGCCGATCCCTTCCATCCCCGCGTGCCCGCCATCGTCCAGTTGTTGTCTGTAGCCGGTTGTGTGCCTGCCTGTGTTGCTGCCGTTGCGTGCCGTGCTTGCTTGCCGCCGCTGTTGCTCTGCTGCCTGCTGCTAGTTTGATGCTGCACTCCTGCTCGCGTTGCTGTGCTGCTGCCTTTTGCTATTGCGAGGTGCCGCTGCCGTTTCTTTGTGTAGCTAACTGCTGCCTGATGCGTGCTGTATCGTTGCTGCTTTGCTAGATGCATGTCATAGCTTGTTGTTGCTGCTAGTTGTAGCTAGCCTGGCCGTTGCATGCTATTGCTGTGCTTGCTGTTGCTATTGCTATAGCTACCGCTGATGTCGTTGCTTGCTGCTATAGTTAGCTGCTGCTTATGCTGCTGCTAGCTTGCTTGTGCTTAGTTGTTGTTTGCTGCTGCTTTGCTTTGCTGCTAGTTGTAGGTTGCTGCATGCTGTTGCTAGTTGCCGTAGATGCTGCTGCTTTGCTAGCTGAAGCTTTTGCTGTTAGATGCTAGTCTAGGTTGCTAGTGGCTTGCGGTTTGTCCGCTTACGCTAGCCGTGTTGCTGCCGCTTGCGTCGCCGCGTAGACCATCCCCGCCTACCGTGAGTCGTCGACGAGATCGGCGAGTACAACGACGACCTCGACGAACCCCGAGCATCGACGGAGACGTGATCGACTACCGACGCCGAAGACCTGAGAACCACGACGCCGAGCGAACGACTACCGTCGACGAGACCGTGTACCACTACTTCAACTACCGGCGCGTGTACGACTACTTCCACGACGACCACGACTTCCACGACGACCGTTGGTCCGCTACGACCCGATCCCCTCCGATTCACACGCGTCGAAGGTATAACGATGAGACGTGGCCGAGAACCGTATGCATGTGATGTATGAGTTGTATGGATGTTGCACCGTATGTTTGCACCGTATGTTTGACCGTTGCACGTTGTCCCTCTATGTTGTGCTCGACACATGGGAACCCGAGATAAGGGATCACCGCATTCTTTAATTAACGTTCCCGCAGACGCTTCATATACGTTGGCACGATATCTCGACGAGTTACCAGAATAGGAACGTTGCCGTTGCATCGTTTCCATTTTGCCGCCATGGTTCCCTCTCGCTCGCCGTGGCGACACTTGATTGTTTCTCTCCTTGCCCGTGTTGTTGTATCTTGCATGCATGACGCATTCATGGCATGATATATTGTGTTGCATGTCTCTTGTGTCATAGCTCCGATCTATGTTTCGCGTGGTAACCGACTAGGATGACTTGTAGGATCATCGCTTCACCCTTGCCATGATAACCACAATGTAATATTGCCGTGATAATTAACGGGGGTGAATTAAATAATTAAACGTGGAGTTTCGTCGATATGCAACCCGTTGCATATCGAGCTTCACTTAATGTGTAGAGTTTGCGTGAGATGAATTGCCATGCCATCCCTTGCATCTTTGAACTGAACATGCATCATAGTAGGTTATGCCTCATGTTGTGCATCGTGTGGTGAATATCGTGTGTTGATGCTTGTTTCCGTTTCCCTCCGTCTCGATAGAGTTCCGCAAGCGTATCGAAATATGAGGACCCGTTCAACTACGTTGGTTCGCCGACTTCACGGAGTTGTTCTTCTTCCACGCGGGATCTCAGGCAAGATGATCATTTCCCCAGATACCATTACTATCATCGCCATGCTAGTTTACCGCTTCTATCGTTTATGTCTCGTTGCCTACCACATGTTAAATATCAGCCTCTCAAAAATGCCATGATAACCTCCAACTGTTCAACCTAGCAAACCACTATTTGGCTATGTTACTGCTTGCTTAACCATGTTGTTAGCGTTGCTAGTTGCAGGTGCAGATGCTTCCATGTGATAACATGGGTTCCTTGTCATATCACCATATTTAAAATGCTATTTAATTTAATGCACCTATATACTTGGTAAAAGGTGGAAGGCTCGGCCTTTTCTAGCCTTGTGTTTTGTTCCACCTTTGCCCCCTTAGTTTCGGCTACCGGTGTTATGTTCCATAAACGAGCGCTCCTAACACGATCGGGGTTGTTATGGGGACCCCCTTGATAATTCGTTTTAGATTAAAGCTGGTCTGGCAGGGCCCAACTTTGGTACTACATTTGCCTAATAACTAATGAACTGCATCTGGAGTAATTAACCCGAGGAAATTTAATCAACCCCCGGGCCAGTGCTCCTCATGAGTGTTGGCCCCACCTGAGCGATGTCCGGCGCCCCTCTGGTCACCCGGAGGTTCAGCGATCCCGGCGTCTAGCTCATCCGTCGTGTCGTGAGAACGAGGTACGCGACTCCTATCGGGATCGTCGACACGTCGGGCGGCCTTGCTGGATTAGTTTTACCTTTGGCGAAATATCTTGTGCATCGGGATTCCGGTGATGCTTTGGGTAATCTCAGAGTTGAGGTTTTCCACTAGGGAATCCGACGAGATCGCGAGCTTCGTGATTGAGGATTTCAATGCGGCTTGTGGTAATTTGTGATGGACTAGTTGGAGCACCCCTGCATGGTTAAATCTTTCGGAAAGCCATGCCCGCGGTTATGTGGCAACGTGGAAACTTTGTTTAACACTGGTTCTAGATAACTTGAAGTTAATTAATTAAAATATGCCAACTGTGTGCGTAACCGTGACTGTCTCTTTCATGAGTTCCTTCTCCGATCGAGGACACGGTGGGGTTATGTCTGATGTAGGTAGGTGTTCAGGATCATTCTTTTGGTCATCAGTAGTTCACGTCCGTTATGCGTAGATCTTCCACCTCTTAATTCTGGTACTCGTAAGTTTAGCCACCAAATATATGCTTAGCCGCTGCTGCAACCTCACCACTTAACCTTACCTCACCTAGTAAGCTTTGCTAGTCTTGATACCTTCGGAAATGAGATTGCTAAGTCCCCTGTGGCTCACAGATTACTACAACACCAGTTGCAGGTACAGGTAAAGGTTACTCGACGCGAGCGCGTTGATTGTTAATTTGGAGTTGCTGCTTCTCCTTCTTCATCGATCTAGGATGGGCTCTAGGCCGGCAGCCTGGGATAGCAAGGATGGACGTCGTTCTTCTTTTGTCGTTTGTTTTCGTCCGTAGTCGGACCCTGCTCTTACTCTTGATGATTATGTAATGCACTGATGTGACTCTGATGTAGCTTGTGGCGACTGTAAGCCAATTCTATTATATATCTCTTCTTTTCAGTACAGGTACTTGTAACGATATCCATTCTTGCGACACGACGAGATGCGCTTCTATCCCTGACGAGGCCTTCGTGCCAAATTGAGGATAGGGTCGCATCTTGGGCGTGACAAGGGGGTCCCGAGCTATGGACCTTGGATCGATGGGTTACAGGGGACGAAGGTGACAGTGTTTACCCAGGTTCGAGCCCTCTTGAGGAGGTAAAACCCTACGTCCTACTTGATTATATTGACGTGGATGAGAATTAGAAAGTTGATCTACCTTGAGATCGTATGAGATAAAAACCTAGATGACTCAACTTTGCTATACAGATGAAACCCTCTGGTTTATATAGACACAAGGGGTTCCTAGGGTTACATACAACCGACCTCCAGGCGGGGAGAGATGTGTTGATCTAGCATACTTAACTTGGATGACATGTCAGTCTTCAGAGCTTTCCTTCTTGAATACGAGGTCATCATGCAATCCGGTCTTCAACAACACGGCCCATTAGGTCGGCCTGTAAGAGATGGGTCGACCGTCCTTAGTCTCGGACTCCCCCAGTAGCCCCTGAACTGGCCTCCAACGCCGATGTATATGGTCTTTGGCAGCTCCTCGTATCCAGATTAACCGGCTTGCAAGGCGAGTTCCCCTTCACATTTGGCTGGTTTTTACTTGGTCATTTGGTGATGTCGTTCCTTTAAAACATCCATTGCTTAATCCGAAGGCTTAAAAGCCCGGGTGTGAAGGTTCCTCATCTGACAGCCTTTCTGACGGAAGGTCGCGATTGCCACTTATGTCAAAACTCGATTCACGGTTCAAGGCCACTTTCCCGTGGGCGTGTCTTACCAATGAGGAGATAGTGCCCCGCGTTTACGGTGATACCAATAATGGACTGGATTATCCACAGCACGTTCAACGATGCGGTCATTTCGGTAAGTGGCAGGGCATGTAGCAGAATAAACGGAAACCCTTGGCCTTACGACCCCCCATAAAAGGGAAAAAGATCCTGAAATCCACCACAGGCATTCCATACTCGACCCCCTTTCATTCAAGCTCCAAGCACCCACATCCATTTCATTTTCCGTCCTCTCCCATCCGCTCTTCTTAAACTTCATCCATGGCCAGCTTGGGCTCCCAAGGCAAGTGGGAGGTCTCAAACATCTCCGACAAGGATATCCAATAGTTGAAGCACGCCGGCTATCTCTCGCCCGACATTGCCCACCGTGCGCCGGGGGAAGGGCAGGTGGTGCTTACACCAAAGCCAGGCCAGAGGGTGATGTTCGTCCCCCACGTCATCAGAGGACTAGGCTTCCCACTCCACCCCTTCGTCAGGGGCCTGATGTTCTTCTACGGGTTAGATTTTCATGATCTTCCCTCGAACTCGTTTATGCACATCTCAACTTTCATCACCATTTGTGAGGCCTTCCTACGGGTTCAAACGCACTTCGGCCTATGTCTCAAGAATTTCAACATCAAGCCGAAGATGGTCAGCGGCCAACACACCGATTGTGGAGGAGCCATGATCAGCAAACTCCCTCGGGTCGAATGGCCGGAGGGTACTTTTATTGATACAATCCAAGTCTGGCAAAGAGAGTGGTTTTACATCACCGAACCTCGGGAAACAAACTGGTCGGCGCTTGTCGAGTTCGGACCCGGACCCCCAGAGAAGCTAACCTTGTGGGTTAGAAAAGGTCTTGACTGGGGATCAGTCTCGGAGGTGAAGTCGTTGCAGAAGCGCATCACGCAGATGGTGGAGGCGAATATCGAGTTGGCCAACGTGATTCACGTCATGCTCCGCCGCCGCGTACTCTGCTAGTGTCGAGACACTCCAATGCGGTCCTACCAGCTCGGAACCCCGACACCATGCGCGAGTTCTACCACACTACCATGAGAAATTATGGAGGGTGTTGTTCAAACCTCAACAGAAATGGCCTGCCGAGGAAGAAGACGTCATCCTAGATGTCGGTAACCCTCCCTTGAAGGTATGATGGAGCTTTTATTCTTATTCAAAGCTTCAATTTTTAGCAAGGATCTTATCCTTTCCCACACTGTCTGTGCAGGGCTGGTTGAACAAGGCCGTGAAAATAAAACGGCCCAGCTCCCCTGCCTGAGGACCCTAGGTAGCCATTGTTGACTACGATGGTAGTTAATTATGGCACCATACGAGACGCGGGAGAAAAAATAGAATAAGAAGAGGGAGATCCGCGGGGGCCTTAGCTCGAGGGGTCATCCAGATACCAAGTTCGGAGACACCCGCGCTTCCTCCGCCTATGAGGAAGAGGATGTGAAGGATGGGGAGTAGAAAGACTCCCCCAAACAAGAAAGAGGGCGGTGCCAGAGGAGGCCAGGGAGGGCTTGCCTCCTCATGCCCCGAAGAGACATTGCAGGAGCAAGGTCATCCTACCTGACGACAACACAGATTTCGATGAGGACTCCGGGGCCTTTGAGAGGGTTCCCCAAAGGACCCCTAGGACCAAGCCCCCGGCCCAAAGGTATGGAGTCTGAACTTTATTTAATGGAGTTATACTGACTTTTTGTTAATCAATAGACGTGTGCTTTTTCCTGACGCAACCCTTCCCAAAATCTCCCGACGGACCAAGTCTTGCAGGGGGGGTTCACCATCGGCCGAGTTGCGGAGTGCGGTAATGTGTCCGATACTACCCTTCCTCAGGCCTCGGATGAGGCCGCATAGGTGATATCCCACCAAGCCCCCCCCTCCCCGAACACGAGGGACGAGGTGGTGAGGGCCGAAGTTCACACGTTGGCCACCGAAGACCGAGAGATCCCGGCGAAGGTTCATGCCTCGGTTATTGAAACCCAGGAAGTTGATCCCCTCTTGGCGAGTGGAGAGGGGGCCGCGATTCATGGAGAAAAACCTCGGAGCCAGTAAATGCGGGTCAACTCAAAGTTGACGAATACCTAATGGGTAGTATACACCCAGTGGAAGGGAAACATCCACAACCCAGCTCCAGTGTGCACAAGTTGTCTGGAACATTGGAACACCCAGACTTAATCGTATTGGGAAATCACGAAGAGTCTCTAGGGGTGCAGGAAATTTTCATCAACTATGTTGATTTTCGAGAACCATTTGACCGAAGACTACGACTGCTGGCATATATTTTGCTGAAAAGATTACATATACCCTTCTCATTGATCATGATCCAAGGTCTATCGTTGAGTGCCAAAGGCGCTCCGATTGGCCTAAATGGAAGGATGCAATACAAGCAGAAATTGCATGCCTCGCTTAACAAAAGAAAGGTATTCACTCAAGCAGTACCTACACCTCCCAATGTTTTCCTTGTGGGATTCAAATGGGGTTTTCTCCAAAAACGGAATGAGAACAATGAGGTGGTGAGATATAAAGCAAGGCTCATAACACAAGGTTTCACGCAAAAACCCGACATTGATTTCAATGAAACATACTCTCCAGTAAGGAGTGGAACCACTTTCCGATATCTTATATCTTTGGAAGTGAAAAATCGTCTATCTTTGCTGTTGATGGACGTCGTGACCGCATATCTTTATGGGTCACTAGATATGGACATATATATGAAGGTTCCTGACGGAATATCTGCCCCGAATAAAAGGGCAAAACACAACATGTGTTGTGTAAAGCTAAATAGGTCATTATATGGCTTAACGTAGTCGGGACGGATGTGGTACAACCGACTCAGTGAGTTCTTTCTTCAGAAAAGTTACTCCAATAGTGATGATTGCCCATGTGTCTTCATCAAAAGTCCTCTACACGATTTTGCATCATTTCTGTGTACGTTGATGATCCCAACATCATTGACAACACACTAGACATTGATGAAGCATGCAATCATCTAAATACGGAATTTGAGATGAAGGATTTGGGTAAAACTAATTTTTGCTTAGGTATTCAACTTGAGCACCTTCCCTCAGGAATCATATTACACCAAGCTGCCTATATCCAAAAAATATGGGAGAAATTCAATATGGACAAGTCATATCCATCTAAAACTCCTAAGGTGGTTCGATCTCTAGATGTAGAGAAAGATCCGTTTAACGCCAAGGGATGATGGAGAAGAGGTGTTGGGACCTGAAGTTCCATACCTCAGTGCCGTTGGAGCGCTTATGTATCTTGCAAATTGCATAAGACCTAATATTACATTTGGAGTGAATCTACTTGCTAGACACATCGTAGCTCTCAGTAAGCGTCATTAGACTCGAGTGGAGAATATCTTTTGATATTTCCAAGGCACAATGGATCTTGGACTAATTTTCCAGTTCTAGAGAAATTTGGACTCTGATATGATTGGATATGCAGATGCCTGTTATTTGTTTGATCCCCATAATGCCATATTACAGACCGGCTTTGTGTTCGTACATGGTGGTACTGCTGTATCATGGAAGTCTTCAAAACACGCTATGGTGGCAACATCTATTTTTCATTCTAGAATAATTTCATTATTTGAAGCATCATGTGAATGTATATGACTTCATAGAATGATAAACCACATACAACAGTCATGTGAAATTGGTTTGATAGAATCACCTACCATTATCTATGAAGATAATGTGGCCTGTGCTGCACAGATGCAAACTGTATCATGAGTAATATTACTAAGCATATTTCTCCTAAGTGGGGTTTCCCCCTATAATTTTCAAAAAGCAAGAAAATAAACATCTTTCAAGTCAAATCATGCGACAACCTTGTTAATATATTTACCAAGTCTCTACCAAATTTTACATTCTAGAAATATGTTCATGGAATTGGTATGCGACGACTTAGGGACTTGCATATGTGAGAGGGAGTCTCTTCTTGAGATATCCTTGTTCAAGACATCACATCATGCTATCTCATTGCGCGTTTATATTTCAGGTTCTCGTCAAAGATTTCATGAAGAAACTTTTTGGAGGAGAATTCAGGAAAGGTTTTGACTGAAAATTTCGTGCTGCATCGTGAATCAGATAGTAAATGTGCAAATCTTGTGCACATTAAATACTGCGCATTTCATGTACTCCCTCCGTTCCTAATTATAAGTCTTTTAAGATATTTCACTAGGAGTCTACATACGAAGCAAAATGAATGAATCTATACTCTAAAGTATGTCTATATACATCTGTATGTAGTCCATCAATGAAATTTCTTTAAAGACTTATATTTAGGAACGGAGGGAGTAGATCTTAACCGATCCTAACCTATTCTAATCGTCTAGGGAATAAAGAACCATATCGACAATGCATGCAGCCTTCGAGAAATGGTAGAGAAAAGGTAAATGTGAAGATCATGTTCTTGTTACTCACACCTAGACAATCTGCCAATTTATTATGGTACAAAAGGAGTAATATATAATTATTGAAATAATAAGCAAATAAGCCACCAGATTCATTTCGCATATGTTAAAAATATCTAATCCATTGATGGTAAACTTTAATGGTCTAAATTTAAATGTTAAAATAAATAAATGTATACCCCGGTTGATTAGATGCTATGGACACTATCCATCGATTTCCGTTGACCTGTATGTACTCTAAATTGACAAAAATGCTAAACACCGCGGTATTACATGCTTTTACAGGCTGTTTCCATCTAACCAAGCCAATCAAAACCTATCAAGTCAGAGTCACTTCATAAAACCTCCATATTAAGCCCGTAAATGTAGCATCGTTGCCACATGTAATGTATAGTCTAGGTATGAGGGGTGAAGTCAAATGGGCTACGTACGGGCGAGTGTTACGGAAAGCATGCCAAGAGCCATGCACCGTCCATGCAAAAAGTGCTCCTGATGTCGTTGTCATCGCTGGCAAGACCGCCGGGCTTCGAGGCCTTCCCTACTCTCACGCTCACCTCTAGCAGGCCATTGAGACGCACCCCGTAACCGCAGTCTGGCCCTCACAAGCCCGTTGACGCCCCCCATGTGGATGCCAACCTCGCGCCACTTTTGCAGGTGCGACATGTCGTGTTCATTAGTGCACTGACTTCATCTCCGCAAAAATACTAGATGTCGTAAAAATCTCGACCATCGGAGGCATCACATTGCAGCGCATGAATGCATGGATGCGCCCTCGAGCCTGGACCTTGGAGGTCGTGTCAAGGCAACACCGGTGGCAAAGGCGTTGGAGGTGGTGGTGCTGGTTTTTCCACTGCCTCGGCATTGTGCAACACTTGAGGATTTAGTGTTGGCAGCCTTCGTAGCAACTTCAAAAAGTATAAGGCTGGCCATAGTGGGAAGTAACATAGTAGTAACATCACACATTACAATGCAAATTTGCTTATGTGGCAGTGAGTTAATGAGGAGAGAGGTGCTTGTGGTAACTAGCTATGTTACAGTAACATCACACATACCAATACAAAATGAGTCTATATCCTAATTAATATGACATCCCACAAATGTTACTATCCACTATGGAGGTAGTAACATAGACCAGTAACATATGCATGTTACTTGGCTAAGTTACTCCCCACTATGAGCAGCCTAATGATTGTGAACGATCGATCGGCGAATGCTTTCACCAGATGCAGGCTCATGCACCACGTTGAGCCCATGCATGTGGAGCCAGATCCCCTTCTATAAGCCCCTTCTATCGAAAACGCTCAACCTTATCCTTTGGGCGAGATCTCTTCTTCCCCAATTCCCACTCTCTCCTCCTCGTGAAAAGTCACACCCAACCCGCTCCCTCCTCCTGCTAATAACACCATTGTTGCTCTCCTCCCCATTTGTGGTCCACAATAGGACGGTCGTCGTGCGCTGCCCACAAATCTCGCTCGGTCTTCTGCTTGTTGCGACGGTTCTTTGTTGCTGCCACACCTGTGGTTGCCATGGCGCCCCTTCGGGATAATGATGGGGACCCACCAGCGAACATGGTGCATCTGCAACCTGCAATGGACGTGACTCAGTCGGCGAGACATGACTCAGTCGGTGACACAACCGGCACCCATCGGTCACTACTAGGAAAAGGCCTGCTAGTGGCGCACCTGTTTTGGCTACTAATGACGCACTACAGGTGCGCCACTAGCATCACGCCATTAGAATTTTTTACTAATGACGCATCACAGGTGTGCCATTAGTATCTGGTATACTAATGGCGCACTAGGCAGTGCGCCATTAGTATAACTCATGGTGCGTCATTAGTATCTGGTATACTAATGACGCACCAGGCAGTGCGTCATTAGTATAGCTCATGACACGTCATTAGTATCTGGTATACTAATGGCGCACCAGGAAGTGCGCCATTAGTATGCCTCCCAGGAACCATATTTACCCATGTGCTCTGGCTTACTAATGCGCACTAGTTGACGATGCGCCACTAGTGTACTTTTTGCAGTGCGCCACTAAAGTGCTGAGTGGTGCGCCACTAGTATGAATATTAGGTTTTTTTTTGTATTTGCACAGGTTACAAAACATATTATTGCACAGAATATAGAGAGCACACATTACAGGAAAAAACTTATAAGCCGAGGGCCAATGTGACACGCACGATTTATATATAAACCGAGAGCCAATGCCTGGGAAAATGCCTGGGACACACGGCTTACAACCCTAGATACCCTATAAACCGGGTGCCGATGCCTGGGAAACACGGCTTATAGCGCAATAACATTTTTTTTTCAATGAGCAGCAACAACAATATATTACATATCCAATAACAATATATTTCAATGAGCAGCAACAACAATATATTTCAATGAGCAGCAACAACAAGATATTACAAGTTCACAACAATAAGAAACCGATGATGAGTTCAAAGTCCACACATGCATACATATCCAACATAGTTTCACAAAAACACACATACATATTCAAGGATGGTTCACAACATGTGTACATATGCAACAAGAGTTAACAAACAAAAGAGTTCAACCTACAATATGCAATGAGCTTCCACCACAGCATGTATGCCCACCGTCGACGGCATCCGTGATGCAAACCTATATAAGTTCAATAGCACACGCATGAGTATCCAAAGTTAAATTGCAAACGATCGATAAGGCACAAGAGTCAACAAGCATCAACATATAAGTTTGAAATTGAAGCTAAGAAGTATAAATAACTATGCAAACACTTTGCCTTGTGATTGCAGGTTCATACCAGACACACAGAGAAAAGGACTAAATTGAAGACCAAAGATCGTCTCAAATAGTAGCAAGAAAAATAAGTAAACATCCATGTTCTTTGACAACCATGACACAAGACAGAATGTCCTTACAGGATCACTCTGATTATTTATTCCTTGAGGTTTCAACCCAATCATGGTCTTTGTCATTTGAAAGTAGAATATGATTAAAGAAGCTCATGTCATACCATTGTTACTAAGAATGAAAACATAGCAATCATATGGCCGATGTGTACTGACTTATCAACTAAAGTAAAAAAAATAAGTCACATACATGATAGCCTGATTCAAGGAACAGTCAAAAATAGGGAACACTAGAAGGAACCATTCACTCCTATTCATGATTGTTTATCTTCTTTGGTTGTCCACAATCAGTAAAAGGATGTTTGTACCTTCTCTAGGCCAGGCGCCGACGCAGAGGCAGATGCACAATAGGAGCTCGTCGACGGTGGCTCATCACGGAGAAAAGAACTAAACATGTGCATGATCTCCTAATGTGCACAAGACCTTTCCAACACACACACACACACTTGTTGATTTCGTGCTCATATGACCACAGCACACGCAAGCATGGGCTAGAGATGAATAAAGATCACCTACATGGGAAGAAAAAATAAACAAAAAATCATGCATCAATTTAACATATGCTTGAAAATTGAGAGCACACTATAACAGCAACCAGCAAATCAACTAGCAATCTAGCATACAATAGAACAATATTTCGTATATTTGTTCATAATGAAAAGAAACAAAAGAGGGGATCTCAAGCCCCATAGCTGCTCACATACTTGATTTCTGTGATGACGGCCTGGGTGATAACCTGCTTGCTGCAGTGACCTCTACCTCCGACCCGTTTGCAGCCTCCTCTGAGGATGTTTCATCCTCCTCCACTGCCACCCCTCCTCTCTGCAGCTACAACGATGACATCCCAGAAATGGCCTTCTCCCTGTTACCCTGCTTTGACTGTACACTCTCAGCCCTACTTGAGGAAGAGCAAAATGTATGTCCTGATACCAATCTCATTCCCCCAATCAATGAGACACTTGCAGCACCAGGATACTATCAAGCTGCTAATGGAGAGGTTAGCATAGAGCAATTCGGCCAACCATGACTTCCCCAAAGCATAGATGAACCCTTGCTGGCAATGCAAATGAGCAGCACTGCGCCTATCTCGATGCCTCTTGCTCCAGGGTGTGATGAAGAGTGCCTCACGGCGGCACTAACCAGAGGGTACATGAGCCTGGATAGTGCCCTGTATCCACAAACAGGAGCAATGATCCCGAGTTACAACACAGAGGCATCAAAATTAGGATTCTTCAATGGTAGTGGTGGTAATAGCAATGGTATGGTGGTGTTAGATATGAATGACATCAGCGAGTATCAGAGGATGATAGAAGGTGAAGGACTGACCAGAACATATAGCGACACAGATTCCATGCAAGGGGGCTATAGCAACACTGCAGAGATTCAGGTAACATCCGGAACCTAACATTGAAGTAATATCATGCTGCTTAATTACAGTAGTGCCAAACTTCCATGCAACACTGGTAAAAGAAACATGCTTAACTATAAATTTCAGCAAAAAAATAAAGGTAATATGGAGCATCCTGCACAAAGCACTGCTTGCATAGGCATCTTACCAATTCAATTCTGATGACACGCGACAAAATGCAGTATGCTTGCAGAAAAACTTTAGTAGACAGCAGGCCCCGTGTGCTTACGGGGTGTGCCGCAGTGCTTACGGGGTCTGATGCGACGAGCCTGGCCATGCGGTCGGCGACCTCGATGGCGTGGCGGGAGCCTGCCTATGCGACCTTCATGGCGTCGACGTCGAAGTGGGCGGTGGCCCTCTCCCCGGCCAGGTGCTTGTGGAGTAGGTGGAGCGCGTAGATGCTGCACAGCTTCTGGAGCTGCTCCTTCACCCCAGGGCCAGGGATGTCCTCCTGCATCTTCTCGATGAATCTATGGCACAGAGGGGGAGGCGGGATATAAATGAATGATTGGATTGTTCCAGAAACTAGATATGCATCAACCCCAGCCTAAGACCGACTACTCACTTGGTCACAATGATCAGCTGGACGTGAGCCACGGCAGCCTCGAGCAAATCAGGTGAGAGCTCAGAGAAACCTGCAAAGGAACGAGATCATCCATGTTAGTGAGTGCACCAAGAAATTCACTAAGAGATGCTACAAAAAACACCCAACGTTAAACCAGTCTTCAGCTGTTTTGATGTTTTCAATTACTGACTATGTGCAATACCAACCTTCTTCTTGGCTTGGCGCCTTGCTGATGTTCTGGGCACAGTTCACGGCCATCCTCAGGGCCCTAGCTTCAAACACCTCCTTTACGGTAGCAGGATTGAGCCAGTCTTCGGCTGCAGAGAATCATTGATGCATGAATCAGTATGATGATCAATCACAAGGTCAATCGCTTCACCAAAAAGAAGCTCCAGACAAAACGTCTCAGGCAGTTGCAGAAGTTATGTTATAAAGAGAAGTCTGCTTGAAGATGTAGCTGCATACCTGTATTTACAGCGCTTTTGCATTGCATCAAGTGTTGTATGTTACCCATGTAAGCTACGGTGCCGACAGGTTGGTTCCCAGTGGCCACCTGAGAGACGGTCTTCATAAAAAACCTTGCAACCTGCAGAAAGGATCCAAGGTTGTGATTATACTACTACTGGCCAATACTGAACCAAGGTACAAAAAACAGGTTAAAGCGGATCAGGTGCCAAACGACACTAACCTGCAACAGCAAAACGACATTGTCTCCTTCATAGGTGCAGGCAGGAACATAGACCGCAAACAGTTCAGGGAGCCCACTGCTGTTCAGGTAACCATGTCCACCGCAGAGCTTTCGGCACTCTTCAATCGCGTCCTGCATAGCAGAGAGACTAGCTTTATTATTACAGAACAATAAATTGTGAAATGCATCCATTGTACAACCTATTGCAAGAACAGAGATAAATCGGGTTGTAGTAACACAGGCAATATAGATTATTTCTTTCGGGCATGGAGTTTTTGCGCAAGAGATTAAATGCTCCCTCATGTGCTATACAATCAAAACAAATAGTCCTAAAAAAGGAAATTCATAATTATTCACGATGTGTTCTATTAAACTTCAGAATCTCTCTTATATAAAAAAAAACTATATGAGCTGAAATGTCATGAAGCTACTAGCTTGGTTGCTTCTTTTATCTAGCATACACGTACGTGATTTGTTATAGCATTCATAAACCAAAACGTGATTTTTTTTATCTAGAAATATGCATGTTTAATCACAGTCACAAGAACAAACAAAGTTCCAAACACTTATGCAAGTCCTATAACTCAGAACAAACAAGGTTCCAAACACTTATGCAAGTCCTATAACTCAGATCACGACAGCACATGATGTAAACTGTTCCATTGGTTCAATTTTGCTTTAGCAGCATTGGCACAAAATAAAACACAAGCAGAATTAAAAACATGACGCCATGGGCTGATAATATCATAACACAGCAAGGGTAGTTTCTTAAAGAACTAGCGTTCTTGGCACTGGTACTTGTTAATAACACATGAAAAGCAAAGTGCATTTCATTGGATCAGAGTACACCCGCAAAAACACAACGGCACGTCAAATCACGGTGGGAGAGGAAACCAAACTATATTTACAGGCCATGGAAGAGCGAGATTGCAGCTCAAAGACTAATTCTTGGCACACCAGCAGACATGAAAAGCTAAAAAGATTCATCTAAATAACACGGGATCAAACAAGAAATTCCCCTCACTTTATCAGCAGTACTATATTCATCTAAATAGCACAGGTTTCAGAGCTCATACGAGTGGACACTTCAGATTCGACATCTCTAGATCTTTCGATTCATAATAAGTAGTGCAATAACTTGCAAGAAACTAGCGCAAGATCCCATCAGCAACCCTAAATCTTTTGATTCATAATAATATGTACCCCGGTTTTTGCGCCCCCGCGAATCGAACCGAAGGAAGGAAGCGGGCCAAGATCCAGTCATTGTCGGAGGAGAGAAATCGAAGCGGAGAGGCGGGCGGACCTACGGTTCTGGATGGTGTTGCAGGTGATGTCGTGGAGGTGGACGACGGAGCCGAGGCGGAGGGCGCCGGTCTTGACGAGGTGGTTGTGGGTGGTGGCGAGCATGGACTCCTGGGAGTGGACGCCGTCGGAGAGCAGCATGCGGTAGCGCTCCGACTGGTGGCCGACGTGGTTATTGGTGGTGACGGCGCGCAGGTCCGCCACCTGCAGCACCGGCTGGATGGTCCCCGGCCCGTCCGGCAGCTCCCATATCTCCCTCACCGCCCCCTGCGTCAGCCGCGGCGCCCCCTCCATCCCGTCGCCGGCGAGAGGGGGCGGGATTGGATTGGATTCGGATCTGGGCGGGGGTAACCCTAGGAGAAGAGGGGTAGTTTTGCAAAAAATAAAAAATAAAAATAAAAATAAAAATAGTAGTGGCGCACCACCTACAAATGCGCCATTAGTAACCCTGGTTACTAATGGCGCACCAGCTGGTGGTGTGCCATTAGTAGTTTTGCCAAAATAAAATAAAATATAGTAGTGGCGCACCACCTACAAATGCGCCATTAGCAGCTGGTGGTGCGCCATTAGTAGTTTTGCAAAAAAAAATTATAGTAGTGGCGCACTGGGTGAGTGATGCGCCATTATTAGTTAAACTAGTAACGACGCACCCTGTCCGGTGCGCCATTACTAGTTAAACTAGTAATGACGCACCCAGCCACGGTGCGCTATTAGTATTTTTGCAACAAATTTTTTTATAGTAGTGGCGCACCGAGTGTGTGGTGCGCCATTAGTGTCCATCACACTAATGGCACACCTGCACATGGTGCGCCACTGCTATATAGTAGTGGCGCACTACTTGTCTGGTGCGCCATTAGTGTCTATATCATCTATAGCCCTTTTCCTAGTAGTGGGTGGTGGACAAGATGTGCACGGACGACACAATCCACATATGTTGGAACGACGCCCCCCATTTGTTGTAATAGGCCACGAAGGTTGTTGGGACGGGAGGTGGCAGATGTTGGAGCTGACAATTGTGGAAGCTACACCGGACCATGGACGTTGTTGGACCGATGATGAAGGAAGTTGGAACCGACGATAGGAGATGCTACAACCGGGGGTCGACGGAGCTGCAACCAGCATCGCGCAATGCTACGAGGTCGACGATGTATGCATTGGGGATGCTACAACCATGGGACGGCAAAGCCGTGATTGATGTAGTGTGATGCTACGACTGCGGCATGGTGGTGCTATGATGTCGATGATGTTTGCGTCAGGATGCTACAACCGCGAGCCGGTGGAGTTGCAACCACGGTCTACTATAGTTGCAACCCGCGTACCGGGCAAAGTTGCAAGAGAGGGACGACGGGATGGGTGTTGCAGCCATGATTGGATGGCGTCGCCTCAACTGGGAGAAGCGCGTTGTGGAAGTCCGTGCAAAAGAGGTTCTCCATGGTATCATCATTTCACCCACATAGCATGTGCGATAAAGTTGAGAGGGTTACGGCAAAAACTGGATGCAGTTCGTGTACAAAACGGACAATCTCTTTCGAAGTATCAGGGTTTCATACGGAAACTCGTCTGTTACAAAGCGATTTCATTTTATTGAACTTATTTGAACTCCATAATTTTTTTGTGTTCAAAATGCACCATTCAAAGCCACATCATCAATTTACAACCCTTTCTGCCTTCATTTGTTATTTTTCATGCATGTACTGATTATTTTGAGCTATAAGACCATGAAATTGAAAATCATTTGAAATGAACTATGAAAAGGTTCCAAGTTGGCATGGTATCATCATTTAACCCACATAGCATGTGCGAGAAAGTTGAGAGGGTTATGGCAAAAACTGGATGCACTTCGTGTACAAAACGTACAATCTCTTTCGAAGTATCAAGGTTTCATACGGAAATTTCGTCTGTTACAAAGGGATTTCATTTTTTTGAACTTATTTGAACTCCATAGTTTTTCTGTGTTCAAAATGCACCATTCAAAGCCACATCATCAGTTTACAACCCTTTCCGACTTCATTTGTTATTCTTCATGCATTTACTGATTATTTTGAGTTATAAGACCATGAAATTGAAAAGCATTTGAAATGAACTCTGAAAAGGTTCCAAGTTGGCATGGTATCATCATTTCACCCACATAGCATGTGCGAGAAAGTTGAGAGGGTTACCGCAAAAACTGAATGCACTTCGTGTACAAAACGGACAATCTCTTTCGAAGTATTAGGGTTTCATACGGAAACTCGTCTGTTACAAAGGGATTTCATTTTTTTGAACTTATTTGAACTCCATAGTTTTTCTGTGTTCAAAATGCACCATTCAAAGCCACATCATCAATTTACAACCCTTTCTGACTTCATTTGTTATTTTTCAAGCATTTACTGATTATTTTGAGCTATAAGACCATGAAATTAAAAAGCATTTGAAATGAACTATGAAAAGGTTTCAAGTTGGCATGGTATCATCATTTCACCCACATAGCATGTGCGAGAAAGTTGAGAGGGTTACGGCAAAAACTGGATGCACTTCGTGTACAAAACGAACAATCTCTTTCGAAGTATTAGGGTTTCATACGAAAACTTGTCTGTTATAAAGGGATTTTATTTTTTTGAACTTATTTGAACTCCATAGTTTTTCTGTGTTCAAAATGCATCATTCAAAGCCACATCATCAATTTACAACCCTTTCTGACTTCATTTGTTATTTTTCATGCATTTACTGATTATTTTGAGCTATAAGACCATGAAATTGAAAAGCATTTGAAATGAACTCCCCCTTCTAAACCGGTTCAAGGCACGAACCGGTACCAATGGATATTGGCCAGGAGCGCGGCCTATTGGTCCCGGTTCATGCCTAGAACCGGGACAAATGGGTCCAGACGAACCGGGACCAATGCCCACGAGGCCCCGGCCGGCCCCATGGGGTCATGAACCGGGACTAATGCCCCCATGGGTCCCGGTTCGTGAAGAACCGGGACTAATGGGCTGGCCAGGCCCGAACCAAAGCCCTGTTTTCTACTAGTGAACTAACCATAACATTGAGAGGCAAAGATGAACCGAGCAAAGTTCTTTTTATCAAAGAACAACTCCGTACAATAAATTGGCAAGAGTTCTACATCCTCTGTGCAAGATACTATAAGTGCTTCAAAATATGGCTTAATGAGCATAAAAATAATTAAACCACCAATACCATGATTAAATTATTTGTTTTGTTGATATAGAATAGTAAAGCACAAAATTTACAGTTTACCATTCACATGTAGAGATCACAAGCTCTTTGGTTAAACTCTCTTTTGTTTGTCTGTCAACCTCACTTGTGGCCATTAGTTTTCTTGAATTGAAGCAATGCCCTACAAACCTACTTCACTAAGAGGCCAAAATTGTCGCTGGTAGTCTAGACATGCTACATAGAAATCATGGAAGGGCCTAACACTATTAACATTACCACTATATATCTAGTCATAGTATTCCAACTATCCCAAGGAAAGAGAGTTATCTGAAAGCTGCACTCTAACTTGCAACAGTAAGGGGAGAAAATTATAATACACATAATCTAGAAAAATGATTACCATTGTCTTAAATAAGGAAGCAATAGAGCAGTGTCATTCCCACAATGGTAAATGACAGAGTACAACAAAACTGGAAGTACCAACCATCGTATCTTTAAATGTGTTGTTTTCTTCATCGACGGATTTAACAAAAATGAATTAAGTTAGCTTGACTTGATTCTATTGTTAGCTGTATTCCCAAAACATAACGTTCATATTCTAACATTTGAGCCATCTAGGAAAACGTAGTTCAATCTATAAAGTTGTTGGTGCAGGCATCCACTCTGCCTTTTTTTGCAGAATTTAGTTGGAGCCATCAAGTGAGCTTGAGTTGACTCATAAGCTTATATGCATCTAGAACTTTAAGTGATACTCAAATCTCTACAGAAAGGTGAAAAAACATGCTGGAACTAAGAACAGATCATGAACTTGTAACAAAATCTCAAAACTGGCACATGAGAGGACATATCCTAATATTAATCGTAAGTCGGCATGAAGATGTCCCCAAGATACAAACTACCAGTAATTTATCATGAAAATTCTCCCTCATACGGTCTAAAGTCCAATTTTTCATCAACTTTATTATATAAAAATAATCTTCAATTAAATATGCATACCAGACCTCTCAAATAAAATGCACCCCTCCAAAATGCTTTATGAAGCTGACAGATATAGAAAGCATGTAGCCACACCTATTCTTGAATCTTCATGTCTTCAGAGCTTCAAAAACAAGCTATCAGCATCTTTCCAATAGTTGGTTGAGTGGTAATCACCTTGCAGGCTGAACAATGGTCAATGTACTAATTAATTCAGACACAAACAACATAAGAAACAAATTGAGATAGAAGCTACTGCACCGTACTATTCTGAATCTGATGATCAATTGAATTGATGCCTTTCTATGTGTACACATCTCAAATATCGCAACTTATAGTTCAACTTTTGCTCACAAATGATTGTGTTCACATACTCAGCAATTACTGGTAGAAAAATGGTGTACAAATATAACCTGGTGTGATCTTCAAAAAGAAAAAGAATAGAACATGGTGTGTTTGTGTTGTCGCTTCAGCATCGCGTTACTAAAACGGGAAGCCATCTGCCTCCTTACGGCTAGCTCCGAGAAAACGCATACAGATTGGCCAGTGACGAGGCGGAGGATGTGCTACAGATCGGCACGCCATGCAGGCCCAACCCACGGGGCAATGTGGCATACACCACATGGTGCGTCGAGAGTGCACACATGCTGGTCGCCGGGCTCGCGAGCGATCCTTGTCGGGCACCGGGTCGCGTCGGGGCGGGGTCATGACGGTGTCCGTGACGCCCCAGACCTCGAGCAAGGAGCAAGGAGTGACGGGGGAGGGGGCCGATGAGGAGCGCCTCTTCTTAACAGGAGCAGGAACGGGGCACCGCCCACATCGCCATGTCCTAGGTTTCCACGACAACAGCGGCGGGATCTCCATGTCCTAGGTTTCCACGACAACAGCGGCGGGATCCCGCGTCCTTCATCCGCGTGAGGGCGGATCCGCTCTTCACCGGCACCAGCAGATCTGGTGACAACGAGGTGAGCTCCTGACCCCGCCTTCTGCTCGACCCTAGCTCCATGGCGTGGGGTCGGCGGGGCGTGGGGGCCGGCGGGGCTGGGATGGCCGGCGGCGAGGGGGTCGAGGGTAGGCGGCGTGGCGTGGGTTTCGGCAGGGCTGGGTTCGCCGGCGGCGAGGGGGTCGGGGTGGGCGGGGCGTCGTGCGGGCTGGTGTGGCGGGGGCGGGTGCGGGGGTGGGCGGGCGTGAGGCTGAGCGATGGGGAAGACGTGCGCGGGGTGGTGGGGATTATCGTTTCGTTAAGGTAGAGGGCCTTGTTTTTATGAACCGGTTGTTTTCTTTCTTTAATCGCGTGGTTTACGAAGGGATAAAAAAATCGGTGAAAGTGCTAGCAGGAGGAAGTGGGGAGGTGGGATCGAGAGGTCGAACCATCACGACGTTCGATCCTGCTTTAATAGTAGAGATTAGTATGTACTATGTATATATCGATTAGTATGTACTATGTATATATCGATGCAGACTATGTATGTCTGAATTAGTAGTACTGCAGGTTCTTTCTTTCTTAGTCTATGTTTTAAATTGCAAATGCATTTGTTAATTGGGATCACATTTATTCCCACATATTTATGTTAGTTTTGGTGAGATGCCCACTTTTTTAACACCAAACCTGCAGCCTGAGCGCCAGGGGAGTCAGTGCCATCGGAAACCCGAACGACAACAGCATGACCGAATGGCCCGAGCAACCCGAAGACCGAATTGTGCAGTAAACTTTATCACATGGGATGCTCATGATCAAATCACAATCACCTAATGCTATCTGGCTGTATTTTACTCTTGCTACACATGGCTGTGACCATCCGGTGGAACTGCTGTGCGTTGCAGGGGATCCTGAGGACGCCCGGCTGGCCGTAGCCGAACTGCTCCGCGGCCATGTCAAGCAGCGCCGCCATGCACGGGTCCTTGAGCGCACCGATGCACACCAGCACCCTCTCGTCACCGTCACCCTCTTCACCCACCAGGGCCAGCGGGAGGTACCCTTTGGGGACCTTCTTTCCTCCGTCGCCGCCGGCATCGGCCGTGAGGTAGTATGCTTCGGACGTCTCCTTCCTTAGCCAGGCGGCCATTTCTGCCATGTGCGTGTTGCGTAGCTTGCTAGCACGGGAATTGAAGGTGTTATGGTTTGATGATAACGATACTGGATCGTATGCTGTGCTCAACTCCTGATGATTGCTGAAGAAGGCCATGCGAATTGCTTTTATAGTGCGGGAGAAAAGAAGATTGAGGATCGGAGGTGGTTGATTTCGGAAAAGCGACGCCAGGATCCAGCAGTCAGTGAATTTGGAAAGGGATTCAGTTCATTTGAGATAGGAAACGCAGGCCATGTGACAAGGCATGGTGATGCTGAGTGCCGGCGTGGACGATGGGTTGGTTGGGGTCTCTCTCATGTGATCCCGGCAGAGGCTCGATTATTAGCCAAATCCTTCCCAAATGGTCCCTATCAAGAGAAACAATCGTACTAGGTTAATTTGCAGGGTCCGCACGGTTTTCTATCTACCTATGGACGACAGGACGAGGAAGACGAAACTAATTAAAGTCCACTAGTCGTCAACCCGTGCAAATGCACGAGCTAGCTATTAATAAAAGTTATTAAATATATATGACCACTATCATATTCGGAAGATGGTACTTTGAACTTATTCTTGTTGACCTTCTTTGCTTTCAATGTTTACTATTATTAAGTAATTATATTAACTATCTCAATATGATCAGTAATGCATGTAAAAGAAATTATGTATGAACACATTTTAGCTTTACCAATGCCATCATTTTTTAACTCTCTTGGACCATGGCTTACAATATTATGTGAATCAAATGCCAACTGTATATTTAAGCTTCATTGAGGTAGAACATATTGAAATGACCAGGGCACGACAAAACCTGACATATTAATGACATGGCCATACAACACATTGGACAATGAGGGCATTATGTAATTATGATTTGCGTATACTCAAGCCTGTAAAATAAATGTTCATAGAAATTAGTTGTTAAACATTGAGATAATCTAAGATTTATCAAATATTAGAATAAAAAATATACAACATATAAATCACTTCCTTTTGTAAAATAAACTGGTTGACAATGCTCAATTTCTAGACGTAGAGAACGCTACTTATCTAGCTTGCTGTGGGTTGGCAACAAATGAGATTCAGGTCCATCAGCTGGCCGGTTCTCCTTCTCTTTTATTCCCTGGAATGCATAATTTATTCCCTGAAACACATAATTTATTGAGGAGACGTCATGAACCTATGCACTACATGTATAAAATGAAAAAAAAACAATTCTTGAGGAGACGTCATGGGCCTAGCAAATTTATTGCGATGCTCAGAAAAATTCATCAGGGCGCATAAGGTAGATAACAGAGAAGAGAACTAATGATGCAAGGTTACGTGGCTGCGGTACATGATTGATGGATGAACTTAAATAGGGTTTGGGGTGTCAACCGTCGAGTCGCTGCCTTGCCGCTCCATGGCCAAAAATTTCCCGATCTGTTTCTTCCATCGCCGAGTTATCTAGAAGTTCCCATGAAATCGCCGGAGTAAGTCAATCCGGTCGGGAGAGCTGAGTCGTTCCGGTCCGTCGAGAAACAAATCAAGAAATTCTGTTGAAGCTAGCTTCTCTCGTTTACATAAGCTAGTGCTACTGCTCATCAATTAGGCAGCCTGTTTGCTTGCGTGCAAGCAAGTTCTGCACATACGTACATCAGCTCCTAGATGATTTGCTCGAACGAATCTATGAGAAAAATATGGCAAACATAGACAGTAGGGGTTGGAGATAGATTGGATTGGGATTTGGATGAGCCCTTACGTGAATTGGAGCAGCAGATGGAATACTATAGGCCGGATCAAGTTGCACCAATGCAGAAGATACGTTTTTTTGTCTGACATGATGCGGTAGATGAGCTGGAGTTCGAGAGGCTGCAATACATTAACTTTTTGGCAGCCGATGGTGGAAAAATTATGCGTGTGGGATAAATCACAAGGACTCCCGTGAGGTAAAAAATCAGAGATCTAACTGTAACTAAAAAAATAAGATCTAAAGGATTACATGGATAAATCGACACCGTTATAACTTGGTCTCACCAGATTAACGGCTCATAATTACTGATTAATGTGGGAATTTTCAGGGAGTGCCTAATTAGTATAAGTATAGAAGTATAGATATATATAGATTGGCCGGAGATTTGTTCGTCCTTATTGACTCCGTCCTCGGTAATATAGTTTCTTCAATCCTTCCTTTTTGTCCTCAGATTTTATCAAATTTTTAAATAACCCGCTATAGTCTAGCTATAGTGGGTCTATAGCTGTTTGAGCAGGTGCTGTTATGTGGCATAGTCCGCTAAACTTGCGAAATAGCGGGCTATAGCCTCGCTATAGCTGATTTGGATGGCCGCCACTATTTGGCATAGCCCGCTGTTTAAAACACTGGATTTTACACATCTCGTGCGGGTCCTTTTTTTTGAAAAAGTGACAGCGAAAGTAGAATATATAAAGTAGCTAAATGGGCAATCATTCGCCGTCCAAACAAGTTGCAGTGGTTTTGGAATTCAAGATCATGAGATTAAAAACATTCTCCTTTTCTAGGAAGTGGCTCGCCAAGCTTCTTACTATAAGTATGTGGTGTGCGTATGGCACTACCTCTGCAGAAATTACAAGCTCTCTCCTGGGTTTTAACAAAAACCAACGGATTCACGTTTTGGATGGGTCTGATGGCGAAAAATTATTTCTTACGCTTCGGATCTTTGTTCTCCACCGAAACCACTCAGAAATTTGTTCCTTGGAGGATACGTGGCTACCCACGGCCACACCCACACTCACTCACTAAGGCCTTGTTCGGTTCTTTCAGAATTAAAGGAGTTTAGAGGGGATTGAAAGAGATTAAATCTCCTATAAGTCAAATTTTACCTTAGTCCCCTTCAATCCTCTCCAATCCCCTCCTTGCTGGGTTAACCGAACAAGCCCTAAGGGAACAATATCAACCCTTGACTCGTATTGTTTGAAATAAAAATGATACAACTGCAAGAGTCCATGATTTCGTCCCTCCGTAATGTGTTGCTCGAGCTGGATTTAGAGGGGCCTTGACTTGTGACATGGATCCATGAAAATATGATTTTTGCCTCAAATGTGAGACAATTAAATATATTTTCTTCCAATGCAGGTTCATGTGCGCTACAGCAGTTTAAAATGACGTAGATAATTCATCTGAAATCATGTCAGACGTTAGATTTTGGTTTAATCTTCAACAATATAATGCTTTGTATCATACTTGATTGCTTTACCTACATAAATCACAAATTATAGGAGTAACCTCACCACCTCAATAAACACCACAACCCCTATCCCCACTCATCCCTCAACGAAATATTAAATAGCTATAACAAACCAATTATTATCCTTCCATCCAAACAAAACATTGGTTTGTCCCACCCACGCAACCAAGTGGAAAAATGATATTACTAGACAGCTGGTTGGAGAAACCCACAACAACTCAAACCAATCCTATAAACCAAGCACACCCTCACAAGAGAAGTAAATCCCAATTTCACCCACCGATTTACTTGTTTCTTTTAATCAATCAATTAGTACATACATATAACAACAACCATGACAAGTCCAACTCGTATCACCTAACTTTCTTCTTTCCTCCTAACTAGGAATCGATAGGAAAAAAAACTAGGACTAGTGGGGGAAACGTGCATTAGTCTCGGTTGGTAAGGGCCTTTAGTCCCGGTTCATCAACCGGGACTAATAACTTGGGACTAAAGCACTCTCCTCCTTAGTTTTCAGTTGGCCATGATCCGGGACTAATGCCCTTCCACGTGGCTGGCAGCGTGCGTCAGGGGGCGGGGACCTTTAGTCCCGATTGGTAACACCAATCGGGACCAAAAGGCAGTCACGCGTCAGCAGCTGTCAGACTCTGTGTTTTTTAAAGGAGGGGTTTAGGGGTTTCATATATTGATCACTTGCATCCATCCACTTTCACTACAGGAATCACCTTCTTTGCCGTCTGCCATCACAGACGGCAAAGACAATATCCCGGACGGCAAAGACAATACCACAGACGGCAAAGATTGTCACGGCCGGCAAAATTTCTGCGTCAGCCTACGACGGCATAGGACCTTCTTTGCCGTCTGCCCGCGCAAGGCGGACGTCAAAGCTCTTTGCCGTCAGCTTTCCTCAGGAGCTGTTGGCAAAGCTCTTGAGACGGCAGCAGACACGCGTTGCCTCCGTTAGGGGTTAACGGAGCCTTTGCCGTCAGCCTCCCCGTCCATCTTTGCCGTCTGCCTCCCCGTCCATCTTTGCCGTCTGCCTTCTCCTCCCCTCCCCTCCCCCTCCATCTTTGCCGTCTGCCTCCACGTCCATCTTTGCCGTCTGCCGGGTCCTCCCCTCCCCCCTCTCTCCACTCTTTGTCGTCTGCCTCCTCCTCCCCCCTCCTCTGTTCCCTCTTCTTTGCCGTCTGCCCCCTGGAGGCTGACGGCAAAGAGACTATATGGCCAGCTGCTACTGTCCAGGTTGCACAGCTGGGCGCCACGTGGCACCTTTGCCGTCGGTCAGCTGACGGCAAAGGCCTTTGCCGTCAGCTGACAGACGGCAAAGAGCCTATATTGTCACATTTTTGTTTATTTTTTCTATTTCACAGCACATATACATATAATTCATAGCACATATATGATAAATAGGTCACAACACATATATGATATACATATAAAGCTCATCAATGCCATTTGTTCATCAACGTACATCCCATATATCAAAAGAACCAACACATACAAAGTTTCATTCATATATACATACATATAGTTGCACATATATTGTTCATCCATATATACATATACATATAGTTCCACATTGTTCATCAACTCAAATAAAAACGGAAACTAAAGCACTCCAACGCCAGCTTCCATGCATGTAGTACATCCAATCTGCAAAATGGGAATAAGAAAGTCAGAAGAAGAAGAACAACAACATATATATGACAAATAAGCTAAATTGAAGAAGAAAGAGAAGAAGCAAGAAGAGAACAAGGAGAAGAAAAACAAGAAGGAGGAGGAGGAGGAGGAGGAGGAGGAGGAGGAGGGGAAGGGGAAGGAGAAGGAGAAGGAGGAGGAGAAGAAGAAAAAAGAAGAAAATAAGAAGGAGAAGAAGGAGGAGAAGAAGGAGAGAAGAAGAAGGAGAAGAAGGAGGGCTCCTTCTCCTTCTTCTCCTCCTTCTCCTTCTTCTTCTCTTCTTCTCCTCCTCCTTCTTCTTCTTCTCCTTCTCCTTCTCTTCTTCTTCTCTTCTTCTTCTTCTTCTTCTTCTTCTTCTTCTTCTTCTTCCTTCTCCTTCTTTTTGAGCTAAATGGGCTAATTATGTCATTTTAGAGGAAAACAAGCTAAGTATATAATATTCATGAGCTAACCAAGGTTCTTATGCCATTTTGAGCTTATTATGGTATTTTGGAGCTAAATGGGCTAATTATGTCATTGTTGGGTTAATTAAAACAAGGATAATATGAAAGAGGAGAAGAAACAGGAGGAGGAGGAGAAGAAGAAGAAATCAAGAAGGAGGAGGAGGAGGAGGAGAAGGACTAGAAGGTCCTTGGCCTTCTCCTCCTCCTCCTCCTCCTTCTCCTTCTTCTCTTCTTCTTCTTCTCTTCTTCTTCTTCTATCTTTTCATTTTGCCTATTTCTTCTCCTCTTCTCCTCTTGTTGGAGCTAAATTACCTAATTATGTCTTTTTTGAGCTAAATGTTCCAATTATGTCATTTTAGAGGAAAACAAGCTAAGTATATAATATTAATGAGCTAACCAAGGTTCTTATGCCATTTTGAGCTTATTATGGTATTTTGGAGCTAAATGGACTAATTATGTCATTGTTGGGGAAATTAAAGCAAGGATAATATGAAAGAGGAGAAGAAAGAGGAGGAGGAGGAGAAGAAGAAGAAGAAATCAAGGAGGAGAAGGAGGAGGAGGAGGAGGAGGAGAAGGACTAGAAGGTCTTTGGCCTTCTCCTCCTTCTCCTCCTCCTCCTCCTCCTCCTCCTCATCCTCCTCCTCCTTCTCCTTCTTCTCTTCTTCTTCTTCTTCTTTCTTTTCATTTTTCCTATTTCTTCTCCTCTTGTTGGAGCTAAATTACCTAATTATGTCTTCTTGGAGCTAAATGGGCTAATTATCTCATTTTAGAGGAAAACAAGCTAAGTTTGGAGGAGAAACTTACCGTAGTGGTCATCAAGGAGGAGAAACACCACGGTTGCTCGCGCCGGCTTCGTTTGGAGACGGTTGCCCTGGAGAAGGGTCGTGCGATGCCGCTCGGGAGTTATTCTGCAGAAAAGATATTTTGCAATGTCTCAGTTAGCATGATGACACTCAATTATTAATACTAGTTTATAATGAAACTCACTGTGCCAATCGAAGAGAAGACGGGCATCGGCGGAGGGACTTGACCGCTCTTCTCGCACAGACCCTGAAGAGTGGGTCGTATTAGTTAGTATTGAAACAGACATTACACACATGATTTGGCTAATGTGAAAAAAAACATACCACAAAAAGCTCGTACAGGGCCCGTTGACCCGCCTCATTCCGGGCCCTCTCCTCCTCAAGAAATCGTGTCGTGGTCTGGTCCCTCTCATCAAGAGCAGCCTGAAGAGCAGCCTGGCTTGCCAATCTCTCTTTCTCAAGAGCACCCTGGTTTGCCGCTCTCTCTTTCTGAAGAGCAGCCTGAAAAACCATTCCTCGTTACCACAGTAATGATCTATGGTGACACACATAATGAAATGGATGAAAGTGTTCTTAGTCCGTACAACTAACCTCGATGGCAAGTTCGACTGGCCGTGGACGAGGCGTTATCTCAGGACATCTGCTCGACTAGCGCGCCTTGATCTCCGGAAGAGTGAGTGGACAACGTATTATCCCATCTCCAATGGCTATCGAGCCATGGGGCCTCCCGCCACCAGATATCATCACCAGCTCTGGATCCAAAGGTTCCTGGCTAGGGTTAAAGTCATCCCCTTTCGTAGCCTTCCCCGCGTCCCTGTATGCCACGAGCTTCTGGTGGGATGATATGTTGGTGAAGTTACTGAGATCATCCAGGTCAGACTCAGAGAATGCCTTCGCCTTCTTGTACGAGGCAGTATGGGCCATGCCATAAAGGTCGTACAAGTGTGGCATCTCAGTCTTATTGTGATGCGCCTAAAAGAGAGGAACAAAATATTAGCATCAAGAATGAATTGCATGAATCATGCAGCAAATCACATACCCAGTTTCGTCCAAACTGAAGTAAGTTGGCACTGCCTTGATGGTGTGGCACACCAACCATTTGGCTACGCCGATCCTTCGCATTCTCGTGGACGGCTCACCAGCTGCCTGTGCACCACTCATCAACCAACGCCTCCCAACAATCCATCTTATCCGCACACCATCTCGGGGGCACCTGTAAGTTATTAGAAAGAATTTTCGGCGCTACGCCTATGAATGAAATAAAGAAAACTACGTAGAAGGACTTAAGAATAGGTAATTACCTTCATGTATTGCTCCTTCTTCAGAAACTTTCTGCGGCAATCCTTCTTCTCCTTCTTAATACCACACGTGGCGTAGTAATCTCGAATAGCCTGCGGCCGAGCCTCGTGGCGCAAGTTCTGTAGTAACCGCCTACACTCGACCTCGAGAACCCTGGCCGCCTCCTCCTCATATCCATCCTCACACCTATAGAAGGTCTGCAATCAAATGTGAAAACACCGATTAGTACAATATTAGGTATATTGTTAATTTTAGATTCTGTAAAAGGATAATTTACCCAAAACCTCTTGATCACCATCTCGGCCCTCGTGTGGCACAAGACACCATCTATAATCTCCTTCGGCGGGGCCTGCGCAGCCTGGTAGTGCTCCCAGGTAAATCCTAGTGTAGGAACCTGACCCTCACCAAGCAACGTGACAAACCCCGGGAAATTTGTCCGGCAAAGCACACCAAGGACGGAGTTAGGCCTGCGAACTCCAAGAGGGTGTACCCATGCCCTGCAGTATGATAAGGTCAGCGCATTAGATATTTCAACAAACTTGAAGGCAAAAGCTAAAAAAAGGGTAAATGTACTTACCTATCTCCTTCAGGTTTAATCACCGGCCTCTGCTCGCGGGTAGCCGGGGCGACCGAGAGACGTGTACTACCACGCTTGTACACGGTGGCCCCGTCCACCTGCACATCGCCCTCACAATCCGTAAGCTCATCCCCGCCATCCCCGCCCCCTGAGCCACCCGGACCCTCGGTCCAATCCGGCAACTCGGTACGATCCGGCCAAGGCTCCCATCCGGGCCTCTCCACGTCGGGTGAAGCCTCCGGAACCGTAGTCTCCTCCGGCTGCTCCTGGGCCGAATGCACCTCGACCCGAAGCTGCTCCTGGACCGGAGTCTCATGGGATGAATGCCCGTGAACACTAGGCTCCTGGACCGGAGTCCCCGTAGCCTCCTCCGCAAACGGGTCGACCATACTAGTCCTATGCTCGGGTGAATGAGCTGGTGGTGGTGGCGAGGACGGCTCAACAGTCCTCCTGGATCTTCCGCGGCCACCACCTCTCCCTGTACCCTTCCCCTTCCTCCCTACCCGACCAGCACCTCTCCCAGTGGGCAATGCCGCCGATGAAGAAGAACCCCCGGCTGGTGTCGAAAGACTGTCTGCCAAGGCTCTACGGAGAGATAGGGGTGGAAGGGAAGTACCACCCCTCGTGCGGGGCGCCTGGGAAGAACCCGTCGAGCGCTCTGGACCCGCGCCCACCATCTTTCAACACCTGCCATGATAAAGGTTAAAAGAAATTAGTACAACATAAAAAATTGAATGACTGACATGAATAATAATATGTACATGAATAATAAAGATTAAAATATATATAATTTAAGTTGTGAATCTTACAACTAATAATCATCATCAATAAATGCATCATCATCATCACTATCACGCATGTCTTCATGAATGACGTGCTCATCGGGTTCAACGGCGTGAAGTTGTGAAAGGCCTTCCTTTAATCGTTGAAGCATTGACAGGTCATCCGCATCAGTAACCTCTACGAGTTCCAGGTCTTCTGGTTCCGGCTCAGGGCTGGAGTCGGATTCATTGTCGCTGTCTACTTCCATGTTCTTGGATGAAGCACGGCGGTTCTTGAAACGTTTCTTGGAAAGACGTGCTTCTTGGAAGAATTCTCCATCATATGTGTCTGGGTTAATGTGAGGTTCATAATCCTGTTCATTTGGGAGAGGTGGTCTGACATGTGGCGGCACTTCATAAACAACATACCAACCTTCCAGATTCTTATCCGTTTGGCATGCCCACGGTAGATAGAAAACTTGGGTCGCCTGTTGAGCCGTAATATAGACATCGGGAACATCTAAATGGGTGTTTGGATTGATTTCGACTAGTCCTATATGTTCATGAGTCCTTCTAGTCTTTTTCGGCTGGAACCAATAACATTTGAAGACTACGACGTTCGGTGGGTTTTCACCATAGAATTGAAGTTCATAAATTGCTTCAACTCTTCCATAATACTCGATAACACCTTCGCCGATAGCAGACACCACAATTTGTAGATTTCCGGTCGGGCATAGATAGTTCTTTGCCAAAGGTACGAAAGAGATACCCATTGATGTTGTATTTCTCAAATGAACGGACCTTATAGTCAAAACCATTAGCGACTTGTCTCAATTCGGCGTCCATAGACTCTGAATTAGCCTACAAGTTTAATATGAAACGGTTGTTGCATTAGCCGCAAGTTAGACCAAGAATGAAATGGTCCGTTATTGATAATTATCGTTTGTTTGAACCAAGAGATGAAACCGGGATAGCCGCCTCCTGTCTTTGACAGAAGCTCATACTCTTCGACGGAATCATTTTCGATCACCGCTCCATCTGAGAATTTGACGACGTAACAGCTGTTTGAAATATCTGGGAATAAGAGCAGTTCAAATGAATTAGAAGTTACGGGAAAATGTGCCGAGAACTCACACGATGTACGGCCGCACTTCTGTTAGGTTGTTGAAGATATACAACGAAATGTTCCGCCATTCTTCGATATCCAACGTTATTGGTTTCGAAGCACTGGCTGGTGCGAGCTTCCCTTTGAATAGGCTGAGGTTGGACCCACCTTTTTTAGGGTCTCCATCATTGTGCCGAGGCTACGGATTATGCAAATGATGATTTTTGGCTTCGTAGTGTGCTGTCACAAAGATTGCCACCTCCTCAGTAATGAATGCCTCAGCCATCGATGCTTCAATTCTACGCTTATTTTTACATTTAGCTCGAAGGGTCTTCTGCATCCTCTCAGTTGCATAGCACCAACGATCTTGCACGGGCCTACCCAATCTTGCCTCGGTTGGTAGATGTAAAATCAAATGTTGCATTGGATTAAAGAAGCCCGATGGAAAGATCTTCTCTAACTTGCACAACAACTCCGGTGCAAACTCCTCCATGTCTTCTACCACGCCAGGCGACAATTCTTTCGCACAAAGAACATGGAAGAAATAGCTCAGCTCCGCCAGTACTAGCCATTCATCCTCAGGAATAAAGCCACGTAACATCACCGGCATTACCCGCTCTAGCCATATGTGCCAATCATGACTCTTGAGACCAAAGATTTTTAATTTTTCAAGACTCGCTCCCCTCTTTAGATTCGCTGCATACCCATCGGGGAACATCAAGTGCATTTTGACCCACAAGATAATTTCCCTCATAGCTGGCCTTCCAAGATTGAACCAGGCCTTTGGCTTCGACCACTTCTGCTTTCCTTTGCCTTCTCGCATGTTTTGTAACGGTCTATGACATAGTGTCTCTTGATCGACTCTAGCCTTAATATTATCCTTTGTCTTCCCATCTATGTCGAACAATGTACCAAAAATAGCCTCTCCGATATTCTTTTCAGTGTGCATCATGTCGATATTGTGTGGAAGAAGGAGGTCTTTGAAGTAAGGCAGATCCCAGAAGCATGGCTTGTGAGTCCAGGCATGTTTTGAATTATACCCCTTGAAATACCCTGGACGCTCTGGATCAGGCTCGAGGGCGTTTAACTGATCCAGGATCTGTTGGCCTGTGAACGCAGGTGGTGCCATGTTTTTGACAACTTTACCTTTGGTAAAGTTCTTCTTGTCTTTTCTGAACTGATGGTCAGGATCCAGGAACTGTCTATGCAAGTCAAAGCAAGAATACTTCCAACCCTCCTGCAACCAATGAAACTGAAGAGCTGCCTTGCATTGGGGGCACGGGAACCTTCCATGCACACACCATCCAGAGAATAGCGCATACGCTGGCAAGTCATGCATAGAGTACATGTACCACACATGCATTTTGAAGTTTTCTTTTCTAGCGGCATCGTATGTCTTGACCCCATTTTCCCAAGCTTCTTCCAATTCATCCTTAAGCGGTTGCAGGTACACATTCATATTCTTCCCTGGATAATTGGGCCCTGGAATTATGAACGTCAGAAATATGTTCTTTCTTTGCATAATCTGCCCGGGGGGGGGGGGAGATTGAGTGGAATGACAAATACAGGCCAACAACTGTATTGGGTTGCCGTCATGCCGAAGGGATTAAAACCATCCGTGGTGGCACAAACTTGAGGATTCCTTGGATCTGGCGCTTTATCCTGATGCAATCCATCGAAATGTTTCCACGCTTCCTCATCCGATGTGTGTACCATCATCTTATTCCCATCCGCAGCTAGTTCGATTCTTTTGCCCAATTTGTGCCATGTCATCTGTCTGGCTGTCTCTTCGACCATGAAAAGACGTTGAAGTCTTGGTACGATTGGCATATACCGAAGAACACTAACTGCGATTTTGGTCTGCCTCTTCTCACCCATACCGTTGTCTACCACAAGATACCTGC